>NW_025767346.1:2165776-2895844 GCF_003918875.1 Haliotis rubra | reverse complement strand
GTCCACAGGTTCTGGAGGTTGTTCTCATCAAACTGGTTCCCAATCCTGCCTGTACATCTGATTGACAAGAGCTGACCATAGTCATATTGGATCCTGTCAGGAGTAGGGAACATCTCTATCTGCTCTGGGTAGGCTGTAAGAAAGTATATAGATATTGTCTGTCACCATTTGGGGCAATCGGCGTAGAAGAATGCCGATATTAACAGTACAATTACACTTATAAATGCTGTATAAGACTGTAATGGGAATTGTTTAAATGGTGTATAGATATCCAGTTAATTTGCATGGTGACCCTTATTCGATTGTTTAAATGCATTCAATATAAAAATTGTAACTCATATGCTGTCAACACTTATATTTAGAAACAGGCAATAAGTTTACACATTAAGAATATATCACACTGACCCAAACTCACAGCTAACAGGGCAGGTATACAAGACACATGAGATGACTTGAGAAATACACTAAAAAATATAATTAAGCAATTTAAATGTCAAATATAAATGTCTTATATATATATTCTAATTTCTTCGCACATATACACATACGCACACACACACACACATATATATATATATATATATATACGCACAAAATGTCCAAAGTAGTACAGGTGTTCAGTCATAAATATTGCATAGATAAATAAAAACAGAATGCCGTTTTCTCCAACATGTTTTAGTTCTTTACTCTTCTATTGTACAATCTCCTGAAGAGTAAAGAACGAAAGTTGGAGAAAAGCGGCATTCTGTTTTTATTTATCTATGCTATATATATATATATATACCGTTTAATTACATTATATATCTATCTAATATATATCGATATATACCGCTGACATACAACTTCATCTGCATAACTCTCTTAAAATATAGTCCTGATTTAGATCAGGTCACAAACGATCTCTTCCAATTGTAATTATAGTCTTCCTTTTTGAATCTTTGTCGTCCTGGTATATAAAACTTAAATGCATTTGAGTAGAACATGAAGCTGTTCATAGGAGAGAATGTAACAGGTTTATTGTGAAATATGTATATGTGTGTGTCTCAAGGACAGAGACGTTTCAGATTTAGTAGATATTAACATTACACACTTCCAGCTGTGATGTTTATAGTTGCCTCATCATTTCCATCTGTGCCAACCAAGTGTAAAGTTTTGCAGTAGTATGTAGAAGCAGCATCAGCACATCTCAGATCTGTCAGGATGAACTGTATGTTGCCTGTTGCTCCACTGATAGAACCCGAGGCTGTCATCCGCTGCTGTAGACCTGTGTCCACTACTTGAACTGACGAATCTGTGTTGGTCATTCGTATTATAGTGTGATCAGTGCCAGTAGAAGACTTCTTGCCAATCTCCATGCCATACACTGTAGTTATCCCAGGTGCATTTGGCCTGCACCCGACAGTCAACTGAGATGTTGGGTTTCTGCCCCCGATTGTTATTTGGCTTGGTGAAGCGGTCAGGCTTGCCCCAGTGGCTGAAAAACACCCAAGTACTTGAATTTACATCAATTCAATAACAAGGACGATTTATTCATTCATATAAATATGTGCCATGAAAATATATACTGTATAGCATAGTAGCGTAGCGTAGCAGGGCTTGTGAAGGGCTGCGGCGATGATGACTGATTCCTAATATAGAACTTTTAAGTAACGTGTTTCAGTTTAAAAGCACACATGTTGAAATCTGATATTTGTGAAACAGATTCGATTTTCTTTGAGGGTGTACACAAGTGAATATAATCACAATGGAAAACTCTTCTCTTCTTCTACATCAGCACCGACTGATCAAGCATTTTATAGAAGCTTCCGTAAAGATTTATTTAGACCAAGTGCAGCAATTACGTAACAACCAGACTTCAACATATTTCATCCGGGCCATATCAAATCTCGTTAGAGGACTGTGAGCTGAGCACACTGCCCTTCCTTCATAAATATATATGGAAATGTTCTTGAAGCACATACTCCCAGGTCCTAAACATATCCCTTCTTGGGTCCCTGGAAATAGTGATCAGTCACCTATATCCCATTTTCATCATTCTGCCCAACTCAGGAAGATCAATCGATGACCATGGCCGTTTCCATGAGACTTCCTTACACTGATCTTTCTCAGTGCTTCAGTCACTGAATCCCAGGCCCTGACTCAGTTACTTACAGGCCAAATTCATGTGCAAAGTATCCTTCCTTGACATCTGTATGATGGACAGAACACATTAGAGTCCGTCAACCAAAGAAGCTTAAAAGTACCCTCTGTATACCTTACGATGAATATATCTATACCGAATGCTAACATTAACAATACAACCAGTTAAGCTCAAATACAGGTTTGCTATCCGAATGACAAGTAAAGAAGACGAAACATAAAAGTGGATGTGGGATTGTAATCAGAATGCTGGGGCAGACTGATGGTCAAAAAAGCGATGGGAGAATACCACTGGGCTAAGTGTATGCTTTCAAAATGTCAGTAATGTGTATAGCTACCCTTGACGGAAATGTGCCACGGATTGTCGATGTCATTGAATGTCCAGACAATTATGCCAGAATTATATATGCTTTTATAGTGCTGTGGTATATCATTAATAGGCAAGACATTTCTGAAATTTACGCTCTTGATAAATATGTAAATTAACCAGTTGTACAAAACTCACTACTTGCAGGCTTTGCGGAAGGAGTTTTTGGTTGTTGTTGACCTGAAACAAATACGTAGCAGTTAGGAAGTAGACCTGATCCTTTCGTTTCTGTTGCTTTCCTGCTAACATGCATGAGATACGCTGCTAACATAATGGTTCATATGTATAACACATTTACAATACAGACCAGATAGGCGACTTCTTTTGTTGATATGACAGTCAGAAGAGAACTGAAAGCTGGTTCTAGATGATTTTGAAAGCGGTGTGACTATTGCAAAAGAGTTAGCTGTAACATGTTTCCTGCAAAATTTGATCGGTAGTGTACCTAGGCGCATTCAGTCGTGTATTGTAGGGCAAGGAGGTCCCACAAAGTACTGAAAAGACACTTAGACTGTAAGAGAATCATATCTTAACATATTCAGTTAAGTAAAGCTTCTATAGTTCATATAAATGTATTCGATATTTGCTGAAACAACTTTCTCAATAATTTATAGACCCGTGAAGGTCCGGGTTAGAATATTGATCTTCAGTCACCCATGCTTGTCGTCAGAGGCGACTAACAGGATCGGGTGGTCAGGTTCGTTGACTTGGTTGACACATGTATGTCATTGGTTCCCAATTGCGCAGATCGATGCTCATGCTGTTGATCACTGGATTTTCTGGTCCAGGCTCGATTATTTACAGACCTCCGCTATATAGCTGGAATATTGCTGAGTGCGGCATAAAACTAAACTCATTCATTCACTCAGTGATTTATAGGAATACTATAAGTTCATCTGCCTAACACTCATAAAATATAGGCCTGATGTGTATAAGATCACAAACGATCTCTTCCAATTGTAATTATAGCCTTCCTTTTTGAATGTTTGTCGTCCTGGTATTAAAAGCTTAAATGCATTTGCGTAGAACATAAAGCTGTTCATAGGAAGGTTTATTAGATTTGGACAATTAGTGTGATCGTCGATGTAAACTTATACCCACCCTTGCTTTCTTTCAATTATACAAAATTCATCACCTGTATTCTGTCCGGGGGCGCCTGTTACTCCACCTGGTGGTGCTTGACCTAAGAAAAGACATAAAGCAGTTCGGAGGTAGTCGTGATCCTTTGTTTCTGTCGTTGTCTTGCTGACATGCATGGAGTACCCGGCTGACATACAGGTTTTATCCACATGACACTAATATAGGCTTGATTTAAATAAGGTCGACAAACGATACATTTGACTAGATTATGAAGCTCTTCATGGGATAGAATATCTAACAGGTTTAAAATGATATTTTCACGATAAATCAGAAACCTAACTCCCTGTTATGAGTAAACCTTGTAATTTGTAGGTAAATTCAACTACAATGTAAAAAATCGATATTATTTCCTAATTAGGACTTAGTATCTAGTATAATATATTTTCTATGTGACCCTAATACGCTTCAGTAACTCCCCGTTATCCGCAAACGTTGTAGTTTGTAGGTAAAGTCAACTACAATATAAAATCGAACAATCCCAAAAAGTTAAATCTTACCAAGTACATAAACAGTCTTGTTTGCACTATAGTCTGCACTTAGGACAGAACACCTGAACTGTCTTCCACTGTCTAGATACGAGACTGTGTGAACCAGTGTTGACGCCCCTGTATATTGACATTCCGCTACTGAAGTAGGACGGTCGTAGGTGATGTTTTGGTCGTTGGGGTACCGTGTCCAGGTGGTGAACTCGCTGTTTACAGATCGCCACTCCCATGTCCACAGGTTCTGGAGGTTGTTCTCATCAAACTGGTTCCCAATCCTGCCTGTACATCTGATTGACAAGAGCTGACCATAGTCATATTGGATCCTGTCAGGAGTAGGGAACATCTCTATCTGCTCTGGGTAGGCTGTAAGAAAGTATATAGATATTGTCTGTCACCATTTGGGGCAATCGGCGTAGAAGAATGCCGATATTAACAGTACAATTACACTTATAAATGCTGTATAAGACTGTAATGGGAATTGTTTAAATGGTGTATAGATATCCAGTTAATTTGCATGAGTGACCCCTTATTCGATTGTTTAAATGCATTCAATATAAAAATTGTAACTCATATGCTGTCAACACTTATATTTAGAAACAGGCAATAAGTTTACACATTAAGAATATATCACACTGACCCAAACTCACAGCTAACAGGGCAGGTATACAAGGCACATGAGATGACTTGAGAAATACACTAAAAAATATAATTAAGCAATTTAAATGTCAAATATAAATGTCTTATATATATATTCTAATTTCTTCGCACATATACACATACGCTTTTACACACACACATATATATATATATATATATACGCACAAAATGTCCAAAGTAGTACAGGTGTTCAGTCATAAATATTGCATAGATAAATAAAACAGAATGCCGTTTTCTCCAACATGTTTCGTTCTTTACTCTTCTATTGTACAATCTCCTGAAGAGTAAAGAACGAAACATATGGAGAAAACGGCATTCTGTTTTTATTTATCTATGCAATATATATATATATATATATACCGTTTAATTACATTATATATCTATCTAATATATATCGATATATACCGCTGACATACAACTTCATCTGCATAACTCTCTTAAAATATAGTCCTGATTTAGATCAGGTCACAAACGATCTCTTCCAATTGTAATTATAGTCTTCCTTTTGAATCTTTGTCGTCCTGGTATATAAAACTTAAATGCATTTGAGTAGAGAACATGAAGCTGTTCATAGGAGAGAATGTAACAGGTTTATTGTGAAATATGTATATGTGTGTGTCTCAAGGACAGAGACGTTTCAGATTTAGTAGATATTAACATTACACACTTCCAGCTGTGATGTTTATAGTTGCCTCATCATTTCCATCTGTGCCAACCAAGTGTAAAGTTTTGCAGTAGTATGTAGAAGCAGCATCAGCACATCTCAGATCTGTCAGGATGAACTGTATGTTGCCTGTTGCTCCACTGATAGAACCCGAGGCTGTCATCCGCTGCTGTAGACCTGTGTCCACTACTTGAACTGACGAATCTGTGTTGGTCATTCGTATTATAGTGTGATCAGTGCCAGTAGAAGACTTCTTGCCAATCTCCATGCCATACACTGTAGTTATCCCAGGTGCATTTGGCCTGCACCCGACAGTCAACTGAGATGTTGGGTTTCTGCCCCCGATTGTTATTTGGCTTGGTGAAGCGGTCAGGCTTGCCCCAGTGGCTGAAAAACACCCAAGTACTTGAATTTACATCAATTCAATAACAAGGACGATTTATTCATTCATATAAATATGTGCCATGAAAATATATACTGTATAGCATAGTAGCGTAGCGTAGCAGGGCTTGTGAAGGGCTGCGGCGATGATGACTGATTCCTAATATAGAACTTTTAAGTAACGTGTTTCAGTTTAAAGCACACATGTTGAAATCTGATATTTGTGAAACAGATTCGATTTTCTTTGAGGGTGTACACAAGTGAATATAATCACAATGGAAAACTCTTCTCTTCTTCTACATCAGCACCGACTGATCAAGCATTTTATAGAAGCTTCCGTAAAGATTTATTTAGACCAAGTGCAGCAATTACGTAACGACCAGACTTCAACATATTTCATCCGGGCCATATCAAATCTCGTTAGAGGACTGTGAGCTGAGCACACTGCCCTTCCTTCATAAATATATATGGAAATGTTCTTGAAGCACATACTCCCAGGTCCTAAACATATCCCTTCTTGGGTCCCTGGAAATAGTGATCAGTCACCTATATCCCATTTTCATCATTCTGCCCAACTCAGGAAGATCAATCGATGACCATGGCCGTTTCCATGAGACTTCCTTACACTGATCTTTCTCAGTGCTTCAGTCACTGAATCCCCAGGCCCTGACTCAGTTACTTACAGGCCAAATTCATGTGCAAAGTATCCTTCCTTGACATCTGTATGATGGACAGAACACATTAGAGTCCGTCAACCAAAGAAGCTTAAGTACCCTCTGTATACCTTACGATGAATATATCTATACCGAATGCTAACATTAACAATACAACCAGTTAAGCTCAAATACAGGTTTGCTATCCGAATGACAAGTAAAGAAGACGAAACATAAAAGTGGATGTGGGATTGTAATCAGAATGCTGGGGCAGACTGATGGTCAAAAAAGCGATGGGAGAATACCACTGGGCTAAGTGTATGCTTTCAAAATGTCAGTAATGTGTATAGCTACCCTTGACGGAAATGTGCCACGGATTGTCGATGTCATTGAATGTCCAGACAATTATGCCAGAATTATATATGCTTTTATAGTGCTGTGGTATATCATTAATAGGCAAGACATTTCTGAAATTTACGCTCTTGATAAATATGTAAATTAACCAGTTGTACAAAACTCACTACTTGCAGGCTTTGCGGAAGGAGTTTTTGGTTGTTGTTGACCTGAAACAAATACGTAGCAGTTAGGAAGTAGACCTGATCCTTTCGTTTCTGTTGCTTTCCTGCTAACATGCATGAGATACGCTGCTAACATAATGGTTCATATGTATAACACATTTACAATACAGACTAGATTCGGATAAGGTCACAGACGATTTCTTCCCATTGTAATTACAGCATTCCTGCGTGAGTGTTTGTCGTCCTGGTATTATGTGTTAAATGTATTTGAGTAGAACAGCAAGCTGATTGTATATATAGAAGATACAACAGGAACTGCATTCGACCCGGAACAGCAATCACAAGCTTTTCGGTCCAATAAAAAATACACGAATGCCGTTAAAGAAGGATAATGTCGTTTATAGTCAGACGATGACGCTTTGACACCAAAATGTCAATAATGTGATATGGCCACCATTGTCTGAAATATGTGCCAGGGTGACAGCTTTAGCGTGATCGTAGATGTAATCTTATATAACCTGCTCTTGCGTTTTTTGAATTATACAAAATTCACCACTTTCGGGATGAGATGATAGTTCTGGTTCTGCGTCACCTGACAAAAGATGTAAATCAGTTAGGAGATAGTTCTGATCCCTTGTTTTTGCCTTTTTTCCTGCTAACATGAATGGTGTACCCGCTGACATATAGTTTTCTCAGGAATTATTGAGAAAGTCTTTGTTTCCAAACACTGAGCATAGCATTTAACAATAGGTGTTACATTATGTAGTAAGGTACTCATGATAGGAGGCAACTCTTGTAGGCTTAGTAATGGACCTAAATACATCGAGAGTTATCTCCCCTGGTGTAACAGGCGACTTCTTTTGTTGATATGACAGTCAGAAGAGAACTGAAAGCTGGTTCTAGATGATTTTGAAAGCGGTGTGACTATTGCAAAAGAGTTAGCTGTAACATGTTTCCTGCAAAATTTGATCGGTAGTGTACCTAGGCGCATTCAGTCGTGTATTGTAGGGCAAGGAGGTCCCACAAAGTACTGAAAAGACACTTAGACTGTAAGAGAATCATATCTTAACATATTCAGTTAAGTAAAGCTTCTATAGTTCATATAAATGTATTCGATATTTGCTGAAACAACTTTCTCAATAATTTATAGACCCGTGAAGGTCCGGGTTAGAATATTGATCTTCAGTCACCCATGCTTGTCGTCAGAGGCGACTAACAGGATCGGTGGTCAGGTTCGTTGACTTGGTTGACACATGTATGTCATTGGTTCCCAATTGCGCAGATCGATGCTCATGCTGTTGATCACTGGATTTTCTGGTCCAGGCTCGATTATTTACAGACCTCCGCTATATAGCTGGAATATTGCTGAGTGCGGCATAAAACTAAACTCATTCATTCACTCAGTGATTTATAGGAATACTATAAGTTCATCTGCCTTACACTCATAAAATATAGGCCTGATGTATAAGATCACAAACGATCTCTTCCAATTGTAATTATAGCCTTCCTTTTTGAATGTTTGTCGTCCTGGTATTAAAAGCTTAAATGCATTTGCGTAGAACATAAAGCTGTTCATAGGAAGGTTTATTAGATTTGGACAATTAGTGTGATCGTCGATGTAAACTTATACCCACCCTTGCTTTCTTTCAATTATACAAAATTCATCACCTGTATTCTGTCCGGGGGCGCCTGTTACTCCACCTGGTGGTGCTTGACCTAAGAAAAGACATAAAGCAGTTCGGAGGTAGTCGTGATCCTTTGTTTCTGTCGTTGTCTTGCTGACATGCATGGAGTACCCGGCTGACATACAGGTTTATCCGCATGACACTAATATAGGCTTGATTTAAATAAGGTCGACAAACGATACATTTGACTAGATTATGAAGCTCTTCATGGGATAGAATATCTAACAGGTTTAAAATGATATTTTCACGATAAATCAGAAACCTAACTCCCTGTTATGAGTAAACCTTGTAATTTGTAGGTAAATTCAACTACAATGTAAAAAATCGATATTATTTCCTAATTAGGACTTAGTATCTAGTATAATATATTTTCGATGTGACCCTAATACGCTTCAGTAACTCCCCCGTTATCCGCAAACGTTGTAGTTTGTAGGTAAAGTCAACTACAATATAAAATCGAACAATCCCAAAAGTTAAATCTTACCAAGTACATAAACAGTCTTGTTTGCACTATAGTCTGCACTTAGGACAGAACACCTGAACTGTCTTCCACTGTCTAGATACGAGACTGTGTGAACCAGTGTTGACGCCCCTGTATATTGACATTCCGCTACTGAAGTAGGACGGTCGTAGGTGATGTTTTGGTCGTTGGGGTACCGTGTCCAGGTGGTGAACTCGCTGTTTACAGATCGCCACTCCCATGTCCACAGGTTCTGGAGGTTGTTCTCATCAAACTGGTTCCCAATCCTGCCTGTACATCTGATTGACAAGAGCTGACCATAGTCATATTGGATCCTGTCAGGAGTAGGGAACATCTCTATCTGCTCTGGGTAGGCTGTAAGAAAGTATATAGATATTGTCTGTCACCATTTGGGGCAATCGGCGTAGAAGAATGCCGATATTAACAGTACAATTACACTTATAAATGCTGTATAAGACTGTAATGGGAATTGTTTAAATGGTGTATAGATATCCAGTTAATTTGCATGAGTGACCCCTTATTCGATTGTTTAAATGCATTCAATATAAAAATTGTAACTCATATGCTGTCAACACTTATATTTAGAAACAGGCAATAAGTTTACACATTAAGAATATATCACACTGACCCAAACTCACAGCTAACAGGGCAGGTATACAAGACACATGAGATGACTTGAGAAATACACTAAAAAATATAATTAAGCAATTTAAATGTCAAATATAAATGTCTTATATATATATTCTAATTTCTTCGCACATATACACATACGCACACACACACACACATATATATATATATATATATACGCACAAAATGTCCAAAGTAGTACAGGTGTTCAGTCATAAATATTGCATAGATAAATAAAAACAGAATGCCGTTTTCTCCAACATGTTTCGTTCTTTACTCTTCTATTGTACAATCTCCCTGAAGAGTAAAGAACGAAACATGTTGGAGAAAACGGCATTCTGTTTTTATTTATCTATGCAATATATATATATATACATATACCGTTTAATTACATTATATATCTATCTAATATATATCGATATATACCGCTGACATACAACTTCATCTGCATAACTCTCTTAAAATATAGTCCTGATTTAGATCAGGTCACAAACGATCTCTTCCAATTGTAATTATAGTCTTCCTTTTTGAATCTTTGTCGTCCTGGTATATAAAACTTAAATGCATTTGAGTAGAACATGAAGCTGTTCATAGGAGAGAATGTAACAGGTTTATTGTGAAATATGTATATGTGTGTCTCAAGGACAGAGACGTTTCAGATTTAGTAGATATTAACATTACACACTTCCAGCTGTGATGTTTATAGTTGCCTCATCATTTCCATCTGTGCCAACCAAGTGTACAGTTTTGCAGTAGTATGTAGAAGCAGCATCAGCACATCTCAGATCTGTCAGGATGAACTGTATGTTGCCTGTTGCTCCACTGATAGAACCCGAGGCTGTCATCCGCTGCTGTAGACCTGTGTCCACTACTTGAACTGACGAATCTGTGTTGGTCATTCGTATTATAGTGTGATCAGTGCCAGTAGAAGACTTCTTGCCAATCTCCATGCCATACACTGTAGTTATCCCAGGTGCATTTGGCCTGCACCCGACAGTCAACTGAGATGTTGGGTTTCTGCCCCCGATTGTTATTTGGCTTGGTGAAGCGGTCAGGCTTGCCCCAGTGGCTGAAAAACACCCAAGTACTTGAATTTACATCAATTCAATAACAAGGACGATTTATTCATTCATATAAATATGTGCCATGAAAATATATACTGTATAGCATAGTAGCGTAGCGTAGCAGGGCTTGTGAAGGACTGCGGCGATGATGACTGATTCCTAATATAGAACTTTTAAGTAACGTGTTTCAGTTTAAAGCACACATGTTGAAATCTGATATTTGTGAAACAGATTCGATTTTCTTTGAGGGTGTACACAAGTGAATATAATCACAATGGAAAACTCTTCTCTTCTTCTACATCAGCACCGACTGATCAAGCATTTTATAGAAGCTTCCGTAAAGATTTATTTAGACCAAGTGCAGCAATTACGTAACGACCAGACTTCAACATATTTCATCCGGGCCATATCAAATCTCGTTAGAGGACTGTGAGCTGAGCACACTGCCCTTCCTTCATAAATATATATGGAAATGTTCTTGAAGCACATACTCCCAGGTCCTAAACATATCCCTTCTTGGGTCCCTGGAAATAGTGATCAGTCACCTATATCCCATTTTCATCATTCTGCCCAACTCAGGAAGATCAATCGATGACCATGGCCGTTTCCATGAGACTTCCTTACACTGATCTTTCTCAGTGCTTCAGTCACTGAATCCCCAGGCCCTGACTCAGTTACTTACAGGCCAAATTCATGTGCAAAGTATCCTTCCTTGACATCTGTATGATGGACAGAACACATTAGAGTCCGTCAACCAAAGAAGCTTAAGTACCCTCTGTATACCTTACGATGAATATATCTATACCGAATGCTAACATTAACAATACAACCAGTTAAGCTCAAATACAGGTTTGCTATCCGAATGACAAGTAAAGAAGACGAAACATAAAAGTGGATGTGGGATTGTAATCAGAATGCTGGGGCAGACTGATGGTCAAAAAAGCGATGGGAGAATACCACTGGGCTAAGTGTATGCTTTCAAAATGTCAGTAATGTGTATAGCTACCCTTGACGGAAATGTGCCACGGATTGTCGATGTGATTGAATGTCCAGACAATTATGCCAGAATTATATATGCTTTGATAGTGCTGTGGTATATCATTAATAGGCAAGACATTTCTGAAATTTACGCTCTTGATAAATATGTAAATTAACCAGTTGTACAAAACTCACTACTTGCAGGCTTTGCGGAAGGAGTTTTTGGTTGTTGTTGACCTGAAACAAATACGTAGCAGTTAGGAAGTAGACCTGATCCTTTCGCTCCTGTTGCTTTCCTGCTAACATGCATGAGATACGCTGCTAACATAATGGTTCATATGTATAACACATTTACAATACAAACCAGATTCGGATAAGGTCACAGACGATTTCTTCCCATTGTAATTACAGCATTCCTGCGTGAGTGTTTGTCGTCCTGGTATCATGTGTTAAATGTATTTGAGTAGAACAGCAAGCTGATTGTATATATAGAAGATACAACAGGAACTGCATTCGACCCGGAACAGCAATCACAAGCTTTTCGGTCCAATAAAAAATACACGAATGCCGTTAAAGAAGGACAATGTCGTTTATAGTCAGACGATGATGCTTTGACACCAAAATGTCAATAATGTGATATGGCCACCGTTGTCTGAAATATGTGCCAGGGTGACAGCTTTAGCGTGATCGTAGATGTAATCTTATATAACCTGCTCTTGCGTTTTTTGAATTATACAAAACTCACCACTTTCGGGATGAGATGATAGTTCTGGTTCTGCGTCACCTGACAAAAGATGTAAATCAGTTAGGAGATAGTTCTGATCCCTTGTTTTTGCCTTTTTTCCTGCTAACATGAATGGTGTACCCGCTGACATATAGTTTTCTCAGGAATTATTGAGAAAGTCTTTGTTTCCAAACACTGAGCATAGCATTTAACAATAGGTGTTACATTATGTAGTAAGGTACTCATGATAGGAGGCAACTCTTGTAGGCTTAGTAATGGACCTAAATACATCGAGAGTTATCTCCCTGGTGTAACAGGCGACTTCTTTTGTTGATATGACAGTCAGAAGAGAACTGAAAGCTGGTTCTAGATGATTTTGAAAGCGGTGTGACTATTGCAAAAGAGTTAGCTGTAACATGTTTCCTGCAAAATTTGATCGGTAGTGTACCTAGGCGCATTCAGTCGTGTATTGTAGGGCAAGGAGGTCCCACAAAGTACTGAAAAGACACTTAGACTGTAAGAGAATCATATCTTAACATATTCAGTTAAGTAAAGCTTCTATAGTTCATATAAATGTATTCGATATTTGCTGAAACAACTTTCTCAATAATTTATAGACCCGTGAAGGTCCGGGTTAGAATATTGATCTTCAGTCACCCATGCTTGTCGTCAGAGGCGACTAACAGGATCGGGTGGTCAGGTTCGTTGACTTGGTTGACACATGTATGTCATTGGTTCCCAATTGCGCAGATCGATGCTCATGCTGTTGATCACTGGATTTTCTGGTCCAGGCTCGATTATTTACAGACCTCCGCTATATAGCTGGAATATTGCTGAGTGCGGCATAAAACTAAACTCATTCATTCACTCAGTGATTTATAGGAATACTATAAGTTCATCTGCCTAACACTCATAAAATATAGGCCTGATGTGTATAAGATCACAAACGATCTCTTCCAATTGTAATTATAGCCTTCCTTTTTGAATGTTTGTCGTCCTGGTATTAAAAGCTTAAATGCATTTGCGTAGAACATAAAGCTGTTCATAGGAAGGTTTATTAGATTTGGACAATTAGTGTGATCGTCGATGTAAACTTATACCCACCCTTGCTTTCTTTCAATTATACAAAATTCATCACCTGTATTCTGTCCGGGGGCGCCTGTTACTCCACCTGGTGGTGCTTGACCTAAGAAAAGACATAAAGCAGTTCGGAGGTAGTCGTGATCCTTTGTTTCTGTCGTTGTCTTGCTGACATGCATGGAGTACCCGGCTGACATACAGGTTTATCCGCATGACACTAATATAGGCTTGATTTAGATAAGGTCGACAAACGATACATTTGACTAGATTATGAAGCTCTTCATGGGATAGAATATCTAACAGGTTTAAAATGATATTTTCACGATAAATCAGAAACCTAACTCCCTGTTATGAGTAAACCTTGTAATTTGTAGGTAAATTCAACTACAATGTAAAAATCGATATTATTTCCTAATCAGGACTTAGTATCTAGTATAATATATTTTCTATGTGACCCTAATACGCTTCAGTAACTCCCCGTTATCCGCAAACGTTGTAGTTTGTAGGTAAAGTCAACTACAATATAAAATCGAACAATCCCAAAAGTTAAATCTTACCAAGTACATAAACAGTCTTGTTTGCACTATAGTCTGCAATTAGGACAGAACACCTGAACTGTCTTCCACTGTCTAGATACGAGACTGTGTGAACCAGTGTTGACGCCCCTGTATATTGACATTCCGCTACTGAAGTAGGACGGTCGTAGGTGATGTTTTGGTCGTTGGGGTACCGTGTCCAGGAGCTGAACTCGCTGTTTACAGATCGCCACTCCCATGTCCACAGGTTCTGGAGGTTGTTCTCATCAAACTGGTTCCCAATCCTGCCTGTACATCTGATTGACAAGAGCTGACCATAGTCATATTGGATCCTGTCAGGAGTAGGGAACATCTCTATCTGCTCTGGGTAGGCTGTAAGAAAGTATATAGATATTGTCTGTCACCATTTGGGGCAATCGGCGTAGAAGAATGCCGATATTAACAGTACAATTACACTTATAAATGCTGTATAAGACTGTAATGGGAATTGTTTAAATGGTGTAAAGATATCCAGTTAATTTGCATGAGTGACCCCTTATTCGATTGTTTAAATGCATTCAATATAAAAATTGTAACTCATATGCTGTCAACACTTATATTTAGAAACAGGCAATAAGTTTACACATTAAGAATATATCACACTGACCCAAACTCACAGCTAACAGGGCAGGTATACAAGACACATGAGATGACTTGAGAAATACACTAAAAAATATAATTAAGCAATTTAAATGTCAAATATAAATGTCTTATATATATATTCTAATTTCTTCGCACATACACAGCAAAAATAACTTAGTTTCCGTTCTTGCGGAAACCTAATGGATACTGGGTAATGTAGGTTTCCGCTAGGTTTCAGTATGCGGAAACAGACAATGCGAGTTTCCGCATAGTTTACAAAACTGAAACTAACAAATCTAGGTTTCCGTCATGTTTCTACAACTGAAACTATCATTATGCGTTTCCATTTAGTTTCAGTTCGCTGAAACATTCATAGCAAAATGACTTAGTTTCCGTTATTGCGGAAACCTATTGGATACTGGGTAATGTAGGTTTCCGCTAGGTTTCTGTTGGTTTCAGCTTAGATGAAATGGCAAACTTAGCTTTGTGCTGTTCCATTGGGGGACAATATTTACTTACTGTTATATTTGCAAGATAATTTCTATGTACAGAATCCAGCTAGGGTCCATGCGGGAAGCAAAAGTACTGTACGTTCCCGTAGTCCCTAGTATGTTGATCAACCTTCAGGTGTACATTTGTCATAGACTAGTTTTTACTGTCCTTCGAAGACAGGTAAGTACATGAGTTTGTTTTTATTTCATGTACACATTTACAAATTTAGATTTACGACTTTCCTAGTCACGATATGGCTGCCGATGTGACTTTGTGTGGGTGGGTGGGTAGGTAGGTAGGTAGCTAGGTAGGTAGGTAGGCAGGTGAGAAGCCACATCAAGAGGGAATCTTCAGCATTGGAGAACACAACTTCTGCATGAATATGCAAATACAAATATGTCAAAACCCTACAACATTTTATGCATATGATGAAATGATGTCTACTAGTGCAGGCATAATATACTTGCTGTGGTATTTATTAAACAGATTTCAAATTCAAATGTTTATTGTATGAAAGGTCATGGGCCCATATACATGAAATGTACATTTGAAGCTGCCTCAATGTATCTTAACATATACACACTAACAATCTCACATAGTAAAGACTTGGCAACTTGCTGACAATCATGAAGCTTCTATTGCACTCATACTGATCAAACAGCCATCCTCTGATCTGGTACATATGAAACAGAGCCTGAGATGAGACATTTGTTTCGCAACACAGAGAAAGGGGAAATATAACCAAGTTGATTACAACAAGGCTTGAACCAGTCCACAACCACAAACAGATGGTGTATGCTCTACTTAAGATCTGTGGGTGAATATGAAGATTTCCTGGTTGATGTCTGGCACAACATCGTTGCCATGCTCATCGTCCCACACAGACTCTGCATCATCCTACAAATACAATACATACAATGCTTAGTAAAACTACAAAAACAGCCAAAGTAACTCGTGTATACATGTTCAAAAACATGCACAGTGGTACATCTGATCACAATGAAATTATAAAATTAGAACGACTAATTTGTAGATGTAACCAAAAGATCTTTTCACAATTACAAAGGAAAGATCTGTAGTATACATGTATATTGTATCTTCCATTGGACATGTCACTTATTTGATTGATTGGTACCAGAAAATAGTATCCAACCCAGTATTCTGAAGCAAATTGTGGTAATATTTATTACTGTTACTGTACTCATATTCAAGGTAACATCTACTACCAAATCGCCAATTGAAATCTAAGCATAGGTAAGAGGGTACATACATATTTTGAATAGATAAGAATCATGTTTAAACACTGAATGAAACACCTGATTATATATGTGATCTTATTCATTTCAAATTGAAATGACCAACTCAACTGAGAAAAGCATACAAAACCTAACATTTCCCTTGAATGAAAAAATCGTGGGTATTTCTTAGTTTTATCAACATTCACAGCAATATAATAACATAAAATATTACTTTTTAATGTGACCTTTACTTTATTTTATAAACTGTAAGATGCGTAACACAACTTATTCACTTTCAGTTACATATCTGATATACAATAATTAAATATATTCGTTATTGATATATGATGGATAACAAAGGGGCAGATCAAACTGAAGTCGTTATGTGAAACCTATGAAGTGAAGCATCTTTGACGACTAACCTGATGAGAAACTGCCGTCCATCCCAGGCGGATTCCTTGTTTCCTTGAAACAAACGACTGGCAGAGCGGACAGAAAACTGGTCTTTTTCTTGGAACTGAAAAACATATCAACTTATAATTTCACTGGAATCCACGCATTGTGACATTTTGAGTGATTATATCTTTCACAAAGATAGAGAAATTTATTTTAAGTATCGATTTAGTGTTAACTTGTTTTTGACTAATTGCTGATGAATAAAAAGTATTGTTTTAAGATTTCCTTTAATGAAATTAGGAGCATGGTATGGTGTAACTATAAATGATTACCAAGCCAAGCCTCTTGTCAATCTCCAACAAGTCAGTGGATCCACAATACGTATCTGTAAATTGAAAAAATGATTATTTTACAAATTTTATACGTGAATTGTGTCAATGCATTGTAAGGCTAAGAGGTTTCATAATTGATTACACAAATTATTACACAAAGCTATGAGTGTAAAGTATATGTAATAATTGTTTTAATGGTTATAAAATGATAAAATAGATGAGTTGCTTGCTTTCCTATCATGCTGCATACTATTTATTATTTGTTTTGTTCGCGTATCAATGGAATGGAGAGGTATTCAAATAAGCCATTGTGGCTTGATTCCAATCCTGGTTCAATTTGTTTTGAATAAAATATGTTTACACTAAAATAGATGAACTGGTACAATTGGATAAATACCGCCATATAGCTGGAATATTGCTGAGTGCGGCGTCATACTAAACTCACTCACTTAGCTATAATGAGCTGACATTACATATAGACTAGTAATAAGTAAACTTATAATGCACGGGAATAGTATACGTAGATATAGGTGTAGAACTGAAAAGAATGAACATGATATAAGCATGTCTAATACACTTGCATGTTTTGAGCTCAATAGGTAAGTTACTTACATGATGAAGGTTTACGTCCAGCAGAAATATTTTCGTATATTGCCTACTCCTGACAGGGTTTTGAAAAATCACCTATTTGCCACTAACACAAGTTCTCATGAGTAGGACTCATGAAGCTCGATCAGGACTTTTAAAGTAACGTGAATATGTTTTCAGATTTATTCACTGTTAATTATCTCTAGGCCTACATGTTGATGCTTGACACTGAGGAGGAGCAATTAGTGCCCATAATGCGATGAAAAGACCCTTAAGCTCATAACAGCCCACTGTTGTCACTTTGGGTACTCACATTCAATCTGTTCGTTTCCACCTTTTGCGGTCCCCTTTGATGTCGGCAATGTAAACAAATAAAACAATGGCGACCGGATCACGTCCACGCGAGACTACCTAAATCATTATAAAAACACACAGCTGACATTTTAGGTGTATAGTGTATGTTTATTTTGTTGTATAACAAGGAAAGATATTGTCAAACTGTAATGTTAGATTTAGATTAAAAAACAACAACAAAGTGTTTTTTCCCGTGAGTCTTTGCGAGACGCCATTTTCATAGCCGCCTCAGTTTTCCTCAAAGCACTGGAAGAGAGAATTCGATACCTGGAAAAGAAAGATGGAAATGGCTGCGAAAAACTCGCAGTACAACGACCCTGTCAGGTAAGACCAAGTTATTGTGGTGTCAAATAACGTTTAATGAATTATTATTTACTTTACGTACTGAAATCCAGATTGGTAAACAAGCTAATCTGTCGCATTACAGCCACTGGTATTCGTCACTATGTATTATTCGACTTACATGTTAATTTGGTGCAGCTAGACATTGAATTTATTTAATATCCGTTTGATATTGTTCATATTTTGCACATGGGTCATGAATAATCTCAGCTACAAAGACATAATTTCCGTTTTATTTTCAATTCAGTGCGTGTCATGGTTATGGCAATTGTAACATGGCGGTCTATGGGGAAAGAATACGCAATGTTATATATATGTTGCTCATGTAACTACAATGCGGAAAATTATGTATCTGTGACCAAGATGATTTCCTAACAACCTGCGAAATCTGACAAGCAAATATGGAAAACTGAATTAATGAAAATTACACAACTACACTAAAATAGCATGCAAGTCTATGAGAATTTTGCCGACTGAAGTATATTTGAGTCCCACGACTGTACAGTTTTGCTCGAACTATTTCAAACGATGGTGAAGTAAAATAAATCTATCTTAAAATACACTACAAGTTTGAAAAATATAGCAAATAGATTATATATTAATGGATTTGTTTTATTCATTTAGGCTGTTGTGAGGAAACATGTGTCACGGCTACTCCTGGAGGAAAAGATCACACTCTCTTACTGAAGGTATGTATTTATGGTACTACGAAACATAGACATAATTTTACTTTGAATATTTTAATTATTATGCTTCCCTAGATTCATTTTCACAAGATGAACCATACTAAAGTTTCATTTGCAAATGGATTTGAATAACCGGTAACTTAATCATGATTTCTAATTGGACCAAATAAATCTTAACTTCACACCTGTGTAAAATTGCAGTCAAACTGACCCCTTGATTTTACAATACCGTAATTACTCCAAGGTTATGTCACATGAGATAACCAAACTCAATTCATCAGGATGTTTATGTCAGGCCGTTCACTTACTGATTGCATAACCTAAAGTGATAAATCTGTAGTTTGCTTGTTGGTATAAATGTGAAGCTGCAATTGTTTTGGCCTTTTTTTAAAACTCGAATGAATGAATGGGGAAATGCAAAGAAAAGTAAGGTGTTACTGTTTATTTTTTTTCAGCAAAGCTGATGATGTGTCTGGAGACTGTATAATGAATGACCAAGGATGGTCAGCAGGAACATGTGAAGGTAATTTTGACCTATCTGTAGTGACTTTTATTGTAAATAGTAAATAATTTCCAATTAATAGTGTAGAGACAAGGTTTATGGATGTCAACTCCTTTATTATGTGAAAACATGTTTCACAGTGAATGATTACCCCTTTGTCAGGTGTAAGCATTCACCCCGAAACATTGTGTTTTTTACATAATAAAGACGTTGACATCCATAAACATTCATGTCTTGTATTATTCACTTAAAAATACACCTCAAAGACTTAATGGTGTAAATATACAGTCACTACTGGGTGAATATACTTGTGCCTTCAACAATACGACTGACTGACTGAGTTTGGTTTTACGCCGCTTTTAGCAATATTCCAGCAACATCACGGCGGGGGACACCAGAAATGGGCTCAATACGAACTGTAAGAGATTGAATATAGCATTTTGATGAAAATCTATTACTAGTACCATTATTGCTATATAGAAAATGCAATAAATGTTCAGATATATACATAACGTATTACTACCTCTGGTCTGGGAACCATGTAACTCCAGAGCAAATTGTGTATAGATTGTGTGTCCTCTTTAGAAAATATGATATTTCATTCGGTCAATGAAGTGTGATGAATTGCATAATTTGAGTTTTGAGAAAACTAGTGCAAATTGTGATAGTTCAATTAAGTTCTCTTTTATTCAAACTTCCTTTTGGATTACTCATTTAAATCATCCTTGGCATTGTCAGTTTCTTGTTGATTGATGTTTGTGTAATTTATCAAAATAACCTAACAATTCGTCATTCCCTGCCATTTTCAGAAACTTGCACATCTCCTAAACAGACTTGCATCTATCGATTGGCCAGATAGACGAAAGAAAAGGTAGCGACAACACTCACCATAGACATGACATCACCAGTCGTGAATGACGAAGTTCACGTCAATAAGTTGCATTCCGTCTCCCTTTGTCTTGGAGTCCAGCAAGCTTAGGGCATACACGACGACACTGAACTTGGAAAGAATCTACACCTCTACTGCCCTCGTCGTGGCCAACGTGAGGACGAGGATGAGGCATCCAACCAACCGGAGGGATCTCCGCCCAGGAATGCCCCTTATTGGGCTAACTGACCAACTCTTGCAATATAATTGAATTTATTTTCAATTTCATAATGTAATTTTTATTTTATGTTATTTTTGTATTGTAAGCTGTATGTTGTGTTATTGTATGATGTATTTCATAGTGGATGTTTGGCGATAGTTGTGTGTGGCAGAATACCAAGGCGTGCAAATAAATGTCCGATGCAGCTATGTTTAATTACTGTGTTAATTTGTATGTTATTGTTTTTTTTCACCATTAGCATGATTTTTGAAATAAATTTCATATCTAACATGCTATTTCAAGATAATAAGTGAATGAAAGTTTAACTGATGAAAAATTACTACTTTGTTATTAATGATATATGATTTCGTAAATTGGATTGAGTTATGCCAACATGTTTTGCTCTGTTTTTGAGTGCTATATTACTAGTTATATGTATGATCTTTATTTGCCTGAAATGCTTATTCATATTCATGTTGAGAAAATAAAACAATGAATCTTATTATATATTCTGTTTTCTTTAAGTAAATGTCATGATAATAACAAATTGCTTATATTGTTTTTAACAAGAGTTTATGATATGAATAGAGAAGAATGGTTAAATTTGACTCTTTGAAGCGTATATGAAAACCCGTGAACCTGAAACTGAAACGGGTAACTGAAACTATGCGGAAACTATGTCGGATTGTTGGTAACTGAAACTATGCGGAAACTATGTCGGATTGTTGGAACTGAAACTATGCGGAAACTATGTCGGATTGTTGGTAACTGAAACTCTGCGGAAACCTGTTGGAGTCTTATTAATAACTGAAACCTTGCGGAAACCTGATGGATTCAAAGTTAACTGAAACTCAACGGAAACTTGTCGGAGTGTGGGTAACGGATACCTTGCGGAAACCCGTTGAATTGTGGGTAACGGAAACCTTGCGGAAACCCTTAGAAAGTGGGTAATTGTAAGTTTCCGTTATTGCGGAAACTCAATGTAAAAGAACGGAAACTCACTGGATTCTAGGTGGAAACTTAAGTTTCAGTCCACTTTCCACCAAGTTTCCGCATTGCGGAAACCAAGTTATTTTTGCTGTGATATACACATACGCACACACACACGTATATATATATATATATATATATATACCGTTTAATTACATTATATATCTATCTAATATATATCGATATATATATATATATATATATATATATATATATACAAATACACAAATGTGTTGTTCTTTTCCAGTACAGAGTGCTCTACACTTGAGGTGGGGGAGCAAGTATATAGAGCTGGAAATTCTCAACAACAAAGGCTACAAGATCAACAAAAAGAGCAAACTACTTTCTACCTGTCGGCATGGAAAGCACACAAGCCGAGTGAGAAAAATATAGTTCCAAGCAACTTGATTTCAGTTTGTCTGATGATTGCCGTACAGAACACTTGTGTTTGTGTGTGCATGAAACTCTGAGTAACAAACATGAAATAATCCAGTGTACTAAACATACATATATACTTGCTCCGCCACCTAAAGTGTAGAGCACTCTGTACTGGAAAAGAACAACACATTTGTGTGTGTTTGTGTGTGTGTGTGTCTGTGTGTGTATGTGTGAGTGAGTGAGTGTGTATCTCAAAGAAACCAAACGTTTCAGATTTACTTGTAGTAGATATTAACATACGCACTTCTGGCAGTGATGTTGGTAGTTGCCTCATCATTTCCATCTGCACCAACCATGTATAACGTTTTGCAGTAGTATGTAGTAGCAGCATCAGTACTTCTCAGATCTGTCAGGATGAACTGTATACTGCCTGTTGGTCCACTGATAGAACCCGAGGCTGTCATCCGCTGTTGTAGACTTGTGTCCACTACTGTTACTGACGTGCCTGGCGAGTCTATCTGTATGATAGGCTGTATAGCACCAGAAGATGATATCTGGCCAATCTGTATGTTATACAATGTAGTTATTTCAGGTGCATCGGGCCTACACGAAACAGTCAACTGAGATGTTGGGTTACTGCCCCCGATTGTTATTTGGCTTGGTGATGCGGTCAGGTTTGCCCCAGTGGCTGAAAAAAACCAAGTACTTGAATTCGATTTCATAAAATATCTGCCATAAAAATATAAAGCAGAGTAACGTGGAACTGCACTGTGGCAGATACTACATATTCATGATTTCTGTAATTTGAGCTATACAGATAATCTACAGTTGTAAAGAGCAATTCCACAAGTTTTTTCACTAACGTCTTTCAGTTACACAACATACAAGTGGAACATCTGGCATTGGGGAAGCAGATTCTATGATGATGTACAAGGATGAATGTATACACACAGGCAGTATATTTTATGGTACAAGTATCACTGTTGCCTTTGCTTTCTTCATGAACGAGTTTGGATACTGGACAGCATACTGGACCTGATTCCGGTTGCTAACTTGTTTGTTACATAGGACTTATCTCACAAATATATGTGTATCTTTCACATTGCACAGCAATACAATCACAGCTTTACAATAAAAAGCTCCTTTGTTTGACAACTAGGTTTGTCTTGCAATATAGGGTCTGTACTTACTTCCAGGGAGAAAGGTCATGAAGATGAGAAGACAGAAAGGATGACATGGGTTCATGATTTTCTGGTTTCTGACAGGTGCGACTTTCTGTTCCTGAAACATGTTAGTTACCACTTTGTAGCATAAAGATTTATTTTCAGATGATATCAATCTTTAATTGGAGTTTATCTAACGTACAAGTAAACAAGCCGTTGCATAATAGGTGAATGAAGACACTGGACCACTGACCCTCATCCTGCCCTTTCGCCTCAATTCCGCTCCCAGCCCCCACTACAAATTCGTGGTCTATGAGCAGGAACATCAGACGATGTCCTCGCTGGTATTAAAGTTTGAAGCCTTCAATACGAAAAATGGGCATTTTTATATTTTTTCAATATTATTTTACTTATGGGGTAA
Organism: Haliotis rubra; assembly: GCF_003918875.1. Lineage (NCBI taxonomy): Eukaryota > Metazoa > Mollusca > Gastropoda > Lepetellida > Haliotidae > Haliotis > Haliotis rubra. The sequence continues at coordinate 2,872,071 of NW_025767346.1, read as the reverse complement.
TAACGTCTGGTTGGGCACGATGAATAATTCCTCTCCCACAAATTCCTCTCCCATGTCATTCAGGTAATGCAAAAATAGTTCATCTTCTTTCATATCCACCCGATCGATGTTGTACATTTTGATGGACCAAACGGGGATCTTTAGCTTGGCGTCGACTATCTCCCTCGTGTTTGCCGGGCTCACGCTGACCTGATTTACAATAATTACAAGGTTTAGCAAAATATGTATCTGGAGAATTTTGCTTAGCGTCCATAAACAAACTTAATTACATGAACACGCGATGGAACAGACAATCCTGTGATTGTCACCATGGGATACGACGACAGAACATGTGTTCATGAATCACTATCAAATAGTGATGATACCATGTCTTCGCGAAAGGGTGAGCATATCCTGCCGCACCGGTGGCACCCGTCATAAACATATGCAAAGTCTAGTCAGTGGTTCACCTGAAATATTTAGGGAAGGTCTGGTACAAGTCAAAATAGGGAATTGCATCGGACATTCTTCCTTACTGTCATATAAAGAAGCTGTTGTCACGACCAGAACAAGATTTATTCTCATTCGGCACACATCCTATAATGATCGTGAACAAGGGGGAATAACTCTTGAATGGATTACCACTTTAAAATAACCAATACTGACAGTTACAATACTCCGAATGAAACTAATATTTACAACAAGCAAACTAAGCAAAGATTGTTTTGGAGAATAGTACTTAGCGTCTCACCCATGGGTTAAAATATTAGTCTTCAGTCACCCATGTCATATGAGGCGACTAACGATCGGGTGGTCAGGCTCACTGACTTGGTTGACATATGTCATCGTATCCCAATTGCGCAGATCGATGCTTATGCTGTTGATCACTGGATTGTCTGGTCCAGACTCGATTATTTACAGACCGCCGCCATATAGCTGGACTATTGCTAAGTGCGGCGTAAAACTAAACTCACTCACTCACAAACTCACTTAGCGTCAGTGGACAAGACCAGTTAAGTATATACATTAGCTACAGGCATACAGGTAATACGCTGTGCTGATTACAGGTGTGGACATATACATTGCCATGTTATTTCATCTATCAATACATATAAGTATAAAGGTAGTTATTTTTCGTTTAGAACTGTAGATACACACGTCACAACAGTGCTGGGAAGTGTAATACTCACACATGTATATCTTTCTCACCATTCAGAATCCTACCCTCCACAATTTACTTCCTTGATGACTGCATTGCTTATAACCTCTACATGTCACACCCATACAATGGCTAAGTCAAACATACATGGTCATGGTGACACAGTCAGTAGGGCAAAGTCCACGTGTATCAACAAGCCTATTGCCAGCCTATTGAGCAATGTTAAGGGTGTGTGCAGTGTTCATTCCAATGATGATATGGACACCCATACGACCTTGTTGTACACACGTGCTATAGCCGTGTGATGGCAGGAGTACAAATAACTTGACAATTCATTGTTCGGGTCCTAGTAACATGAAACTGGGTTCATAGTGAACAGGAGATGCGGATTAAGATCGCATGGAGGGGAACATGTCCAGCGAAGGGGAACAATGTGTGTTGAGATCGTAGTCGTGTAGTGGTAGGTTTGGAAGTCAGCGGACAGAAAGATTTTTGTGTTTAAATGTACAACCGAATTGATAACTTTCAGTGATGCACCACACTCGGCAATATTATAGCTTTATCTGTATACTTTTTCTGTAGTGAAATGTGATCATATCCTCGCTGTGGTAACGCCATTTGAACTTTGGAAACACCTGTAATCAACACCATCAGGGTGCCCACTAACCGATCTTATCTAAGATCAATCTTAGCAAGCTACGCCAATTTTACAATCGTCTCAGCTACTAACCGATCTTACGCCGATCGTAGCCGGTCCCGATCTTACGATCCGATCCAAGCTTAGGTCGAGACTCTTTCGTGCTAGAGATAGAGGAATGCGAGGCACGAGTTATCTCCCTTTGCATAGTCTAGCAAATGATGGAAGTAGTTTACGAACCAACTGAGTGAGTGAGTGAGTGTAGATTTACGCCGCACTCAGCAATAGTCAAGCTATATCGCGGCGGTCTGTGAATAATTTAACTAAGATGCATAACGTTCACTAACATGAGCGTTCATGTTAGTGAACGTTATGTATCTTAGCTATAAATAATCGAGTCTGGACCAGACGATTTAGTGATCAACAGCATGAGCATCGATCTGCACAGTTGGGAACCGATGACATGTGTCAACCAAGTCAGCGAGCCTGACCACCCGATGCCGTTAGTGGCCTCTTACGACAAGCATGGGCTATTGAAGTTCAATATTCTAATCCGGGCCTTCATGGGTATTTTTCCAACCAAGTGTAAACGTGGAGAAAAATCCTAGAGCAAAATATTAGGGTATTGAGCACCTTGCTTTCACGTGCAAGTGCATAGGCATATTATCAGGCATAATATAATAATAATAATAAATGCATATTTTTAGTGCGCCTATTCCACATCCGGGGGCATGCTCAAAGCGCTATGTACAGATAATTTACACGAGAGTATTTACAACCGAGATTATAAGTAATATACTGAGAACAGGTTTTAAGTCTGGACTTACAAAATGTCACTTGTGTCAGAGCTTTTAATATGTGCCTGAACCTTGTCAATCAGAATAAACCAATCAGGTGGTTTCCGTGAATTGTGATTCGAATATTAGAATAAGGGTTCATAAAAACTCTACTCATTCATAAAGGGTTCAGACTACAAACGATGAAATTATAAACGAAATTGGAACTAACAATATAGGAACTAATAATGACATACCTAGACAGATCAATTCTTGATCTGTGTAGAATAAAGGGTGAATTTGCAAGCAGGTACTAAAGTATGACCTAATTGTGATAAATAAGGAAGCAAGCAAAATGGTGAGAAAGTGAGTTCAGATCTACGCTGATTTCAGCAATATAAGATCGCGGCGGGGGACACCAGGCCCCGGGATCATGAAAAAATCTAAAGTTTAAAATTTGCTTAGAACAAAAAAATCTTAACTCTACAAAACTTTACTTAGCTAAGATTTTAGATAAAACTGGATCATGAAACTGTCTTAGCAAAATCTTAGCTAAGACTAAGACTCAGACAGTTACCATGGCAATTTTAGAATGATGTAATCATGTCCGGTCACTCTTAATTAATTGAGGAGAATAGTTTAGTAGCAGGCACCTGCAGAAATGTTCCAAACAAGTCAACTGACGCTTTTATCCCTGCCGCGGTGACTTTTAATGTCTTTAAGGTTGGGATGTTTTCAAAAATACACCAACATGAACGCCTAAATGTGCTTTCTGCCATATTGCATTGGATAGTGTTTACAAAATTACGTTTTGCGAAGGCCGGTATTGAGACGCCTATTACATCACGTATATTTCCTATTCAGCTGTGACAAATACATCACAAAATCCCTCATACATTTTAGTATCAAATAAGAAATGGTCTTTGTCACTAAAACCAAGTGTAGGTGATATGAAACGAACGCTGTGCGCGAAAGACAGCACTTGTTGAAATGTAAACAAAGAAACATTGAGACGTTACACTGTGTACTGCATTTTCTCAGATTTCAGACACCCATTCGTCTATTCGTAGCATGCATAGGCTCAATACTGTTAGAACATACATGGAAAGAGTATCGTAGCAAGAAATAGCAAATTAATAATAGATACAATACATTAATGTGATATGGTTATACGAAATTGTCAAAGTTTCTGTGCAGCGTGACACCATGACTGACGGAAAATCTCGCAGAACAACAACGGTAATGATCGGCATATCTGGCTTCTTCTCTTACTTACAATAAATACGATAAAACATAAGAATACACAGATAGTCAGTTCATTCTGATTACTTACATCACACATTTATGTACAAACGATTCCAGAATCAAGGGAAAGGTTCTCGCAAAATCCTGTGTACCTATGTCAGCGAAGCCGCCATTGTTTAAGAAATCGGTCAACGACAGTGATGTCATAAACGTTAACATTGTTGTTACATATTTGGCAATTTCTTTGAGGTGAAGGTCGGTTGAATAAGAGTAAACACAATCGCCATGTCGCACCGATTACACTTTCAGCGTTATAGTAATATATATCTTGTGTATCGTTCAGATATTTTTTCATAAAATAATTTCATTATCCATATTTAGCCTTGTTCTATATCATGTCCGTGGATAAAGGGTAAACGGTTTTTATTCCTTCAAGGGTTTTGTTTGTTTGAATAATATTTACATAGGAAATGACATACTGAGTGTAGTAGACCATAATTTAAACCCTTAAACAACTATATTAGAAGAACAAACGTAGGCGTAACTGCAACATGTACTTAAATAGTTTCTACCATGTGCAATATTCGCCATTCGGACCAATATTACAGTTGTATATGAACAGGTTAATGAACAGCGATTTAATAAAAATATTCTTTTTAAATTACGTCAAATTGATGCCAAACAGGTGCGCGTGTTGTTCATATTAAGATACACCGTCAAACCGTCTAATTATGGATCTATTCGGGACATTATTTAAATGGTACAATCAGTCATTTTAAGTTCTGTTGAAAGAGTGTTAAATTCTGACATAGACACCGAAACCTTTTCTACAATTCATGGAAATTAGGTGAAATATATACTAATGAGCATACCAATGTCGTCTTTTTCCGACTTTGCAAAATACATAAAACAAGCAACGACGTCAACTCCAATGTTGTAATCTTTCAGTAATTTCATTACATTTGAAGATATGGCTAGTATTCGGTTAATAATGATGCAAAATTAGTCAAAATACATCTACACAAACAAGAGAATTTGTGAATCAAAGAACTAATTTACATATCAGATAGGGCCATCCAAATCGCTATTACGTGCTTTCTCATGTGGTACATTGTCATCTTTTCTTATAAACTGTGAAACTACCAAAGCGTATCCGCTCACATTGGGAAACTTTGAATAGGAATAGTTGGGTTCACGGTGAACAAAACATAAGGAAAATGTAGCGCCCATATCCTAAACACATTCTCTCCAAGTGATCTGAATTACATTGACCTAGTCTTACGCATAACGGAGTTATGCTCCCTTATCATTATACGTGTATGACCTCTCTGTTGTCGTTTGACGTCATACAAGAAAATCCATTTTAGACATTTATTGCGAGTCATTTTTAATGTTGAGCGTATAACGTTATGCATAAGCAAATAAACCCATTTCATATATACTTATGTCGTTCAGATATCAGGCTGTATTTTCTTCGTTGACACTTTCTGTAAAGATGCCAAATTAAAAAATTCGTAGCACAGTGCTTTTTTCGGTGCACGATCAAAAGCGGAGAAATATACTGTTTCTTATCGCATAACAAGATTTTTGGACATCATTTAGCAGTGTCTGTTTCTTAAACCGCGTAGGTATTTGCATTTATATTTATACCAACGGATTGGAAATTTACTATTTTATATTTCTGTGTAATTTTATAGCCGTACGCAGATCCAGGCCCACGCGAGCGCAAATCTCGCACAACGTTCACTTTTCAAACCTTATGAAAATGTGCGCCTGAAAAAAAACCTTGGCACCAAAGAGGACTTAAGACTGGTAGGTAGCAGTCTCAGGATTTAAGACAAAAAATGATCTCAGTCTTAACTTTTAAAGGCTAAAAAATGTACGTGATCCCCGATTTAAGACAATTTTTGGGACTTAAGATCAAAATGACAGACTTAAGCAATTTTTAGACTTAAGTCACTTTCATGACCCCGGGACCAGAAATAGGCTTCACACATTGCTGCTATGTGGGGAATCGGCGTGACGAGCGAACTCTTTACCCACTAGGCTACCCCACCGCCCTTCCTAAGTCCTCTGTAACTCCACATATTCATATTCGTAAACCATGGTTCAATAATGAATGATAATGGGCCAGACAGAGTAGGATGAAAGCAGGAAGTATTTTCGGCAACATCCTACAGTCCATAATTCATACAAAGTAAAAACTTCAAGTGCAAAGGCTCGACGTGCCTTTAAACAGAATAGATGCAGTCTTGGCAAAATTATATTTCCAAGATAAATTCACGCATACCGATATCAAAGGTGTGGAACATGATACAAAGGATAAAGGGCAAAGGTTCCAAATCTACTGTCCACCATCTGAAGGATGGTGACAAATTATTAACAGATAAGGCTGACATTGCCAATAGGCTTGGTGAAATTCTCGCGAAGCGTTCGTCTTCATCCAGTTATGTCCCTGTGTCAGAAATACCAGAAACAACAGGAAAAGAAAAGAATTAATTTCAACTCGGACAATGGTGAAGATTACAACGAACTATTTTCACTACATGAGATACATACCGCCCTTGAGCAAGCTCATGATACAGCAACAGGAGCTGATGATATTCATTATCAGCTCTTGAAGCATTTACCTGAATCATGTTTGGAAACACTTCTGAATATTTTTTTACAATAATGACTTCAGGGAATTTCCCAACTTCGTGGCGTAATGTCATTGTAATCCCTATTCCAAAACCAGGCCGGGATCATACTGATCCGTCTTATTACAGACCAATCCCTTTAACGTCTTGTGTCTGTAAAAAATATATTAACATGGTATCTTGAAACCAATAACTTATAACAAATATTCAATTTGGTTTCAGGAAAAATTGTAGTACCATTAATCATTCGGTACGTTTAGAGTCCTTTTTTAAAATGCTATAGTAAATAAACAACATGCAGTATCGCGATCGATATTCTTGGATCTGGAGAAAGCACACGGTACCACCTGGATACATGGCATTTTAAAGGATTAAAATGATTTTGGTTTAAGGAGTCAATTACCTCTTTTCGTATCACAGTTTTAAACCGACAGGCAATTTCAAGTCCGAGTGGGTTCAACCCTGTCTGACCACTATAATCAGGATCGGGGTGTCCCACAAGGCAGTATTTTATCTGTCACATTGTTTAGTATTAAGATCAACAGCTTATCCAAGGTTTTACATAATTCAATTGGTGGATCACCTTTTGTGGATGATTTAAATATCTCTTGTCGCGAAGGGGAACGGTGTGTCTTGATATTGTAACCGTGTAGTGGTAGGTATAGATATCAGCAGGTCAGAAAGGTTTCTGTATTTGGATGTATAAACGAATTGGTGTGTAATTGAAATGTTTGGTGTGTTGTTTCACGCTGCACTCCAATATTCCAGCTGTATCACGGCGGTCTGTATATAATCGAGTGTGGACCAGACAATCTAGTGATCAGCAGCATGAGCAACTATCTACAAATATGGGATACGAATACATGTGTCGACCACGTCAGCGAGCCTGACCACCTGAAAATTCGGAAAATTACAGAATTCTCTACTCATTCATAAAGGATTCGTACTGTAAGAGATTAGATAAAAAACGAAATGGGAATGAATAATAGATAAACTACTAATAGCCATACCTATGGAAATTCATTCTTGATCAGTAGAATAAAGGGTGGCACAATATGTAATTTTTGTTGGCATCATCTGACGTTTGACCACGCGTTTAATCAAGACACATGTCTTTGGTTCATGAAAACACTACCTGCACACATTTTGTTAAAGCTCGACTGAGCGTGTAATGTATGCATTTCTATATATATATATATTATTGACATACAGATATTTCTTTGTCGTTGTTATCCGTGGTATGAATGAGTAGACTGATGTCCTTGATGTCAATCACTGAATTGTCTGGTCTATATTTAAATATTTACGGATCATGGTGATATAGATTCATTACTGTTGAATGCAGGTGGCACAAACAGCAACGCACAACAACATTAAACTCGACGAGGATGATGTTCTAACGTTCTGAACTTTCACACTTGTCACAAGAAATATTGCAGTGAAGAGTGTCCAGTTGATGCTTTTGAACTTCTTTTTTTCTGATCAAAGTCAAAATGTTCAGTGTCTTATGTATTTAAGAAAATATCCAATCTGCGTCGACATTCACTGTCAATCACTGAATTGTCTGGTCCATACTTAAATATGTACGGATCATGGTCATACAGATTGATTACTGACGAGTGCAGGTGACAAAAACAGCAATGTACAATAACATTAAACTCCATGATGATGTTCTGACGTTTTGAACTTAAACAACTGAGGGTTTCAAGTTACGTTCGTCGAGTAATTGCATTTAGAACACATGTGTCGTATCTAATATCTACCGTAAAGAAATTGTTCTTCTTGTGCTACTTGACCTCTCGGCGGCATTTGACTCAGTAGACCACATTATCCTAATATCACATCTCCGGTACACGTTTTGGATTACAGGAGCAGCTCTGGCATGACTTGAATCACATCATGATGAGAGGTCCATGTCCGTCCTAGTTGATAGTGTCACATCAGACAGCAATTGGTTGAAGTGTGGGGTTCCACAGGGGTCGGTTCTTGGACCCGTCCTCTTCTCAATGAACACTAAACCTCTAGGTTTAGGGATTATATGCAACTGCTGACTTCAGTTCCAAAGCTATACTGATGACCAACAACTGTACACTGGCATTAAACCCCGCAATATTTACAGCAAGAAGAGGGAGTGAGTGAGTGAGTGTAGTTTTGCGCCCGCTTTTAGCAATATTCCAGCAATATCACGGCGGGGGACACCAGAAATGGGCTTCACACATTGTACCCATGTGGGGAATCGAACCCGGGTCTTCGGCGTGACGAGCGAACACATCAAAAAGAATGTTTACAAAATTCAGAATTGGACGTCATCAAACCTCCTTAAACTCAATAGTGACAAAGCTGAATTCATGATGATCGGGACCTCACAACTCAACAAAATTGAACGCCGTGCGTTCTCAGTTGGATCATCTTCCGTAGCACCTTCCACATCTGTCAGGAACCTGGGTGTTCAAATGGACAAGTGTATATCCAGTAAGACTCAAGCCCCAAAGACAGCCAGAAACACAGACCTCAAACTTTGTACCATCGGAAATATCAAACGATACCTGGAATTTGATACCACCAAAACTCTTGTGCATGCACATGTCACTTCCCATTTGGATTAGTGCAATTCACTCCTGTCAGGAACTGGAGTCATCACACATCTACGAAGAGATGAGAATAAAGCAGCCAGGGTCATTACCCGTAGCAGACAGCATGACCATATCATACCTATCCTGAAACAGCTTCACTGGCTCCCAATCCGCAAACGTGTACCCTTCAAAATTCTGAGCCTTTCCTACTCTGCTCTTCACTGTGAGACAGCCCCGACCCACAAGAAGGAACTCCCCACTCCTTAAATTCCGCCATGAAACCTCCGGTCCTCAGAACAGTCACAGCTCATTGTCCCATGCACTGGAACTCAGCTTAATAGTCATGCCTTCTCTGTGGCAGCCCCAGTTTTGTGAAATAGTATCCATCTGGAAACTCAGTTGACTCTTTCCGCCAATCCTTGAAAACATTTTTATTCTCCAACTTGTGTGTTGTTTCATGTTTGCATTTATGTAAAGCACCGCTGGGCAGCTTTCATTTAGATATCAGGTGCTATAGGAATGCATTATTATTTTTCTTATTATTTATCAAAACTTTGCATCTAAGATCAAGATGCATTCAGGAAAGTTTCTGGTCACAAGAAATAATGCGGTGAATAATGTTCAGTTGATGCTTTTGAATCAAATGTCAGAATTGACTTATATGTAAGAAAATATCCAATCTGTGTCGACATTGATCGTAAGGGTGGCTGTTGGTGATTATTCTTGAATGAACATTGTTCAATGCCGTATCAGCTATTTTGCAGCAAGTTATTGGGACATGAACAGAATTACATGTCTATAATTAATATGTCATGTCTGCTGTGTATTGTGGCACAGCCTTCCTTTTCTCTAACTTGTTTTCAGGCATCCCTGAGTTTTAGAAGAGAGCAACGAAAGGTACCAAGGACATCAAAATCTGATAGTTATGTTTGTAATTCGAAACACGAATGCTACACTTCCACATGAATATATATGTTTAGTTAAGGATGTGTTCCTTAGAAAATGGTTGAAAGTATATTAAACTTAACAGTTTGTGTATGTTTATTCATTTACGTGAATGCCAATATTATATAATTGATGATAAAGATTGAATTGTCATTGCGTAGATTGATGATCATGCTATCACTGGATTGTCTGGTCAAGATTCGAACATTTACACACCACCGCCATGTAGCTGAATATTGCTAAATGTGCCGGCAAACAATAAACAAACAATCCACACTGGACATGCCACAACTCACACAAGAAACATATATTGCCATGTCTTTCTACAAATCAGCCCATCAGCCATGTTGAAACCAGCTGAGCACAAATGGTAGGAATGGTACCTGTTGAAGTAATAATAAATCCATGCTATGTAAGAGAGATTTAGTATCAGGATATTGATTTTTGAATTGTGCCTCATAAAGCAGAGGTGTGACTGTGATATTCAGATGATGCAATATTTTCTAGGCTGAATTTAAGCCAATAGAGTATGGGTAATTCATGACAAGGACCCAAAACATGCCAGGATCTTGACGAAACAGGAACTGAATTATGCCTGGGTTACAGTTGAAACAAAGAGACTGCCATTTGTTCTGGATATGAGATAAGGACAGCATTGGGTCCTATCTCTGCCTTGTGTGATGAAGTCTGAGTCTATATATTTATATCTATAGGTTTGTACAGAATCGTGTTAAAACTGTTTAAAGTAATGTATATGAAATGGATAAAAAAAATCAATTCTGACCAAACGTTAATGTTTTTATTGTTTATTTGAATTGTCAGTTGAAACAGCATCAACTGTCTTATTAATGTAATGATAATATACTCGGGAGAACAACTTCTTTATTTACATTGAGGAGCGACGTTTCGGTGTCGGATCAAAGACCGATATCAGGCAAATGATGTACATGGAAGCATATACACAGATCTAATGTGGTGTTTTACAATTTAGCAGAGAAGCCTGTTTAGTACACACAGCAGATCTAAGGCAAATCGGGTCCATGCAAGTGAAGCCAGTTGTGTGAACACACACATAAACAGACTGATTATGTCTGACAGGAGTCTTTGAAGAGTTGATGGCAGGTAAGTCAGAGATAAGAAACACTCTTGGTTGATGGATGGTTGGAATCTGTTTAATGTAAATGGCTTCTTGGTTGTTTTTCTCTGATAATAAGTCTTTAGGGTCGTTAATGGGGGCTTATATTTTGTCCTAGTAGAAGCTGTGTTCGGAGTTGTCACGGATATGGTCAGAGCTGATTTCGAGATTTGTTTAGACGCTTAGCTGTGATGTTCTGTTATTCGGTGGTTTTGAGGGGTACTGAGGTAAGCGTTTGATGTCTGAGCAAACGCATAAATGGTTCGTTGGTAGTTGATCTTCTCATTTCAAACATTCTGGTATGTTCGTATCTTCTCATAAGTGTTGGGAACGTCAGCAGCTTCTCTCTGTAGGGCATCGTAATCATTCCTGTCAACTGGTACTTCGTACTCATCGCCTACACCTACAAGAAATGTGTGTGGTAAGTACGTTAACAATGTCCTTCAGACACACACTCCTTCAACAGTTCAATTACCATGGTAATTTGTAGTCATGCACGTCTATCTGAATGGTGTGAGTGTTGTTTTAATGTGGTTCACTTTTACGCGAATCTGGCTTCAACATAGACAAACCAATGACCGAAAGACGAAGCATGGATTCATGCCAAGAGGAAACAGTGACACTATGACAGCAGAATCATCGAGACTCACCAGTTAGTATTCGTCAGCTTTTACACCAAGCATGGAGAACGAGAAGCATATATGTTCTTGTGTCACTACTAAAGTTCTTCTCTGTTGGACGCTTGTATTGTGATATTGTACATTGACAAAATCTGACCTTGTGTTTGGATTCCAACAGGTGCCATCACTGTGGCAGGAGCTTGTAAACTGCTGCGCTTGAGAAAGGATAAATGCCATGGTGACTCGATGCTTCAGAAACACGAGACATGATAAAGTTTATGGTCATTCTTATTATGCTGCATAGTACTTTTTGTTGTATTTTTACAGAATGAATAAGCCATAAGGTTTCAAATTTAAGTACTCTTTGTCTAAAAACAATTATCAATTTACATTTAGGTATATTTGTTACATTGTGATGAATGTTTGGAAGTATTAATTCTGGAAAAGGTGAACCTACTTAGAGAATACTGCCTTTTCTGCGTTACTGTTGTTCTTTGGTCCTGTAACAACCGAATATCAGATTAATAAATGGACAAATAAAATGGCATGCAGGGGCTACCACACATGAAATGTCCCCATGGAGATCAGCAGGAACTTCCCCCGAGCTACCAACATCCCTTTACTGTTTCTAGTTTTTTTTCGACTGTCTTGCATGGGCAGAGCTCGTCACCTGTGGACCATTTAACTGTTCTAACAAATACTCGTCACTGACGAATCCTGCAGTTTATCGATGGCCAGGTGCGTTTCCTGATATGTCCTTTTTGACCGATAGTAAGTGCTACTTTGTGAGCATGGCCGGTATGTGCTGGTTGATCACCAGTGATGGGGGGAGTTAGCTTCAATGGTCACAGACCTTGAGCAACAATAAGATGTCGCACATGTTTTATTCATCTTAGCCACATGATCGGATATCAATAGACCATTAGCGTGATGTACTCGGTTAGCATATACGCAACAGTTCAACAGTCCTACTTGTCCAAGCAGCATGGCAAGCCATTCCCTACTTTGTTTTTGGGAAGTGCAGATAAAGGTAGTCACAGATCATTAATGCTATCCCACCATTTATGACTTTATCTAATGATCCTATTGTGGTCATTGCCATCATTCATCACATGGATAACATTATTCTTGTTATAGTTTTAATGCAGTGTTCCTTACCAACATTACCATTCTCATCCAGAACCCAGTTGTGACAGCATCAAGTTTATTTCCATGGTAGAATTCATTGTTGGATCCTCATGCGGAAGTCAAAATGTTACATGATTTTCACAGATAGATTACGAACTGTTAGAACTGAATACACCTTCTTCTGTCTTGAAATATTTAAACATACCTCAAACATTATCACCAAAAGTACCTACCTGATATGCAGTTTGCTAGTTTGTCCCTGAAGACGAACGCCAAACCCAGACAGATGGCATCAACGACCAGCATCACACACACACCTATAGCCACTCCAACACCAAGAGAGGATTCCTGGTTCTCTTGGACACACGCCGCTGTCTTTTCGAACATCAAATGTATTTCTATGGCTACATGGCAGTTTAATTCATTGTAACGAAATGTTGTGACTATAACACATTGTTTTGTTACGTTTCCATAGAAGATCTAATCATTGTGTTTTGGTAATACCTAGTTGTGAGGAATGTGTTACTGTCTCTGAAAGGAGGTATGTAGACCAAGCCTAACTATATCTCACCCAGGCCATACCCTCCTTTTTTAAAAGATAGTTGGAAATGTTCTTGTAGCATATATCTCAACCCCTTAACATTTCTATTATGAGGTCCTGGAACTATTGATCAGTCCCTATATCCCATTTTCATAATTCTTCCACGAGACTGCCTTACACTGATCTTTCTCAGTACTTGAGTCACTGAATCTCCAGGCCCTGACTGAGTTACTTACAGGCCAAATTCATGTGCAAAGTATCCTTCCTTAACATCGATCTGTATGATGGACGTCAACCAAAGACGTTTAAGTACCCTTACGATAAATATATGAGTACCGATCAGTGAAACGAATGGTGGCATTAACAATTCAACCTATCTAGCTCAAATACAGGTGTGTTATCGACCAAAACTAAAGCGAACGAAACACAACAGTGGATGTGGGATTGCAATCAGACTATTAGGCAGCAATGGTGGAAAGAACAACAATGATCCAGATTGAAGGTTCAGAAAGCGAGGGAAGAATACCATTGATACCAGGATCTGTAGTACATAATTAATGGTATATGACCAGATGGTGACCAAACGAATACGTGCAAACACCTAGTTGCGGGTGCAGCAACGTGCAGCTAGCTTGGACAAACTACTGTGACTATGTGTCCCAGTCCACCCAGATGTGAATGGGTACCTCGTTAGGATGAGAATGCCACAATAACATGGTGCGCCTAGTGGCTGCAAGAGCTGTATACTTCCCAGGGAGTTGAGATTGATAAAACGACGTGCCGTTGAGATGGACATCTAATGCTCGAGGGAAAAACAAGCAGTGCCTTGAGCATGCACTCGTTGAGTGGATGTGTGCGCTATATGATTATCCTATAAGAAAACAAACTAGACAAGACATTTCCGAAGTTCACACTAGTGACGATTACGTGAATTGATTGTTGCTTCCATTCAGCTATACAAAACTCACCACATGCAGGCTTTTCTGAAGGAGTTGTAGGTCGTTGCGGTTGTTGACCTGCAAAAAATATATAACAGTTATTAAGTAAACCTGAAACTTTGCTTCTTTGTCATCCTAACATGCAAGATGTATCCTGTGCACATTTTAGTTCATATGTGTAGCACACTTAGAATATGGACTTGATTTAAGCAAGGTCAACAACGATTTCTTAACACTGTAGTAATAGCCTTCCTATTTGAATGTTTGTCGTCCTGGACCCGGTTGTATCAAACTTTAATGAAGCATTAACGTGCCATTAAACGTTCATTAACTAATGTATCATTAAATTCTGTTGTACTAACGTTTTAATGACGTCGTGTTGTCATTAGCGCGTCATTAACTTAATGAAGGTCCTGGGGTATCATTAGAGCGTCATTAACACAAACATGGCTGCCAACATATTATTTGAGCGCTTAGGACGCAAAAGGAAAGACCGTGTTTTCAGACAACGAACTCAGCACCTCGAATCAATGACCGAAGAGGAAGTTCGAGCACGCTATCGTTTTGGGAAGCCGAGCATCCGATATATCTGCGATCTCGTTAGAAATGAATTACAACCACAATCTGCAAGATCTCACGCACTGAGTGTTGAACTACAGGTGAATGTTTCATAATTATTACATCGTTATTAATATCTCAGAAACGTTAATTTGGTTCAAAAACATCATACTGTTCATAGCGTCATACCCCAGCCTCCATGGACAACCTAGTTTTGCGTATAATTGCACACTACCGTGCGTGCTGGTACAGACACATCTGTTAACATATTACCCAGTATATAAAGAAACTAACCTTGTGAATATAATTCACGACTGGAACTCTTGAAAAAGCATGGACCAGTTTCACTTCATACCAGAAAGGATACGCTTTCAGTCAGCCATGATGAATGTAATAAAGGGGAGTCACTCTAAAGACGTGAGGTAAATGAATCGTGCACACTGAAGTGAATACTTTTGCGTGTTCGATCCCAACCTTGAGACGTTGTTATTATTATTGAATCATACACGTAGCCATAATTACCACTTTACTTACTGAAACGCAGCGAAATAGATAATAACGTTGATATCAGCTTTCTAGAAATATATAATTTTTGGTGAAGCGTGTCATAAGCCTCTGTTTAACCATTTTATCAGGTTCTGGTGACTCTACGCTTCTTTGCAAGTGGAAGTTTCCTGCAAATCACTGGCGATACAATAGCGATAGACAAATCAACAGCTTCACGAGTTGTTAGGAAGGTTTCACTTGCCATTGCGTCTCTCATGCCAAGATTTGTTACCTGGCCGTCCGAGAGTGCTTCTGGAGACATAAGAAAGGAATTCTACAGTCTATCCAGATTTCCTGGAGTCATTGGATGCATCGACGGGACACATGTTCGGATACAGGCACCATCAGACAACGAACCTGCCTATGTCAATAGGAAGGGTTACCATTCTATCAATGTTCTAGCGGTGTGTGACAGCCAAGGTGCGTTAGTGTTAGGATAAATTATGAACAGATACCATCGTAAGCCCAGCGCATTTCATATAAATGTACATGTCTTTCCGGCCTTATAATAAAGAAAATGCGTTTCGAACATGACACCATTTACAATGATGATCGAAGTAAGCGTCTTAAAACAACATTGTGATGATAAGCTTTCAGCATTTGCTTTTTGAGGCCGAGCTCAGCACTTTTCTAGCTATTTCGCAGTGGTTGCTATATGCACTTGGTGCAGTGATTCCACATAGTTATACTAAAATTGATCGTTTTGTGTATTTGTATAGGTAAATTTACTAACGTAGTGGCGAGATGGCCAGGCAGCACGCATGACAGCCACGTGTTCAAGATGAGCAATGTACGGCAACACCTTGAAACTCATCATACCACTCTACAGGATGGTGTTATTCTCGGTGACAGTGGATACGCATGTCGTCCGTATTTGATGACGCCGTATCTAAAGCCATCTACTCCCGAGCAAGAGCGCTTCAACTCTTCACATAAACGAACACGGTCAACTATAGAACGGGCATTTGGGTGGCTCAAGAGGCGTTTCCATGTTCTCCACGGAGAAATCAGGATGTGCCCAGAGAGAGCTTGCACCATCATTGGTTAGTATACTTACTACAGACAAAGTTTTAAAATAAAGTGAATTAAGAAATTAAATACTGATAAAATATTTGGTTTTAAAGCCTATTAACAGGCCTAGACAGCTAACACAGTGCAGCTTTAAGACGAATCTCATTATATTTGACAGGTGCTTGTGTCGTGTTGCACAATCTTGCGATAATTCTTCGTGAACCCATGTTGGATGTTGATGCAGAGGACGACAGTACCATAGAAGGGCAATACACAGGTCCTGAAGATGGTCGAAGCATCCGCGATTACATCACAAGACACTATTTCACTCACTGAAATGTTCAATCTGCCAAAACTGTAATATTACACTGGAGAATGGAGCGTGACTTTATGTTCTATCTGAATAGTATATTCAACTGTGATGGTGATAACATAGTTCGCAAGTGCCCACAAACTTACAATTAGAGAAAATGTTTGGACAAAATCTATTGTCTTCAAAGGAGTATCGTACTCCGAGCTTTGTTTACCCTTGTGTTATATTACAGTATAAATATATTTTCCTGTGTGTAGTGCCAATTTCACCTCAACGGTGTCAACTCATGGTTTTACGAGGCTTTTAGCAATATTCAAGCAATATCACAGCAGGTACTCCGGAAATGGGCTTCACACATTGTACCCATGTGGGGAATCAAACCCGGGTCTATGGCGTGACAAGAGGGCAATTTAAACATTAGGCTATCCCACCGTCCCTCCATCCTTTAAGAACATCCGACAATCTATATTAGTAAAGTTCAACTGACAAGATACGATGTAGTTTTCCTACTGCAAAATAGAGAACACAGTGTAGCAAACTATGGAAATAACTGTTGAAGGAACTGTTTTAATATTTCAAACATGAACTTGTCTTTTTCAGTTATCGCTCATCATGTAATCCAGCTCCATTCTGAGCTTCTTGTTCATTAGTTCATAGTAGGTTGTCTGCTGCATAATTTTCTTCTTCTGCTCAACCAAGACCTCATACTGAAGTTGGGTGAGGTCATCCGCTCTGATCTTCCTTTTGCGGGGGACATGCCTGGAAGTATCCGCGGTCGGGATCATACGCCTGAAGTCAAAGAAAATTGCTTTGCATCATTGAATATAGGGAACATACAAGTCCCCGTATGTATGCGCTGAGTCTCTCCGCTGTATATGGTTACGTTAAATGCCACTGTTGACAAATTAAACGGAATGTAAATGTAGAAAACTGTTGTAATTCATAAAATTTCCAATTACGACATACTCTTCCATGGTTTTTCTTTCGTCAGGTGTAGGTGTTTCCCTTAGCTGTGAGCTGGAACAGCTGGGCACAGCGGCTTCCTGACTAGAGATATCGCCAACATCTTCAAGAGCATGTGCCAGGAGATTTAGGGTTGAAGGGGAGCCGATTATTTCTGCGACCGCAGTATCTGTATTTAAAGAAAGCTAATTGTTCACTTGACTACAGTACTTCCCATTGTGACGATAAATAGTACATACAATATGAAACTAGACGAGAGGTATACACCAACCAACAGTTAAGGGACACAACTCTGTTGTGCTAAACTTACGGCATTTGTCATTCGGATTTTGTTCTTGCGAAATTTATATATAAAGAAAGGTAACAAATTTCATTGTGTTCGGAGTAACATAACATCACTATTTTCAAAGATTTAGTTTTCCCAAATCATGACAAGTGATGAAATCTTGTACGAAAAAAACCCCACCGAATCTTCCGTCCCAACAGGCAAAATATTTATGATTGTGCAAATGTGTTATGTTCTTTTGAGTTTGGTACCGGAGTTATTATAACTGGCCTCATAACAAAATGAAATTATTTAATTTATAAACTAATGATACGCTACTTGTGATAGCATGATAGCAAGTTGATGGCATGATTTTTAAAAATCTTAAACCAGGTAAGCAACAACACCATTGCTGTTGTGATACATTGTTTCTGGTTATTTTCGCTGTCTTCTTGAGGAACTCTCAAACAGATATGAAAGTGTTACAGAAAACTTTTATTTGAAGATGAAGAATGTTAATGATCTCAGGGAGATTTGAACTTAGCGTAGATAGACACAACATGAACTGTATATTATGGTTTGGAATATGGTGATGAGAGTTGCCCCCCTTTCCGTTTCACAATGGCTGCCGTTCGGAGAATGAATGAGTGATGACTTAAATTGTAACAGTGCAGTTTTATCACAAAAGGCAGTTTTACTGAATGAGGAGTAACAGAAGGTCGGTTGGTGTTTGTTGTTTGTTTTTTAACTTATCTTGATAAATGATCATCAAATACTTGCAGTATCCCATTGCCGATCGCCATGCTCAATTACATTTACAAGATCATATATTTGCTGTATGATGAAAGGTAGTGTTAACACTTACAATATAATGATACTTTATTGAATTAATGCGACATACCCATTGGCGTGACTAAATCATAGGATTCGATCCCCGTGAGTCCAGTGAAACTGGGACAATCTTTATAAATATCCACTATCTTCTCACTCGTCGTTGATAGTGGGGCAATACAGGGTCCTCCTCCGGTCTTCCTCATGTCCAGCTGTCTTGAACTGTATTCTTTTTTGGCCGTCTGGTGCATATTTGTCCATTTTGTTTTGATTTCCTTCGTTGTTCTCTGGCAGACTCCGAGGGCGTTAATTTTTGCTGTGATGTCTGCCCAGATTGCTTTTTTCCTTTCGTGGGTAACTGTGCTGCATAGCTTGCTGTTTAATATTGAGATATGTTTCTCAACAAGCTCCGCCAGCAACTGAACTTCAGAGCTGTCGAAATTTTTGTTTCTGTTACGAAATTTAGTCGGTAACGATGCCATTTTGACAGACGACAGGAAGCAACGCGTACTTGTTTACGTTAGGGAATTGTGGGAAATATTTAGGGGAATCCCCGAAAGTAATGACAACATTAACATTAGGACGTCATTAGTTAATGATACACTAATAAGTGTTTGATACAACCGTTTTTAATGATGCCATTAACTAATGATACATTAAGGATTTAATGTATCATTAGGGTTTAATGTTGACATTAGTTAATGAAGCAATGATACAACCGGGTCCTGGTATTAAAAGAGGCAATATATTTGATCAGGAACAATCACTATCCAACAATCAAATAAGAAATGCACGAATGCCATTAAACAACAGTAAGCAGGTAGTCCTGATCCTTTCCTTCTGTTGCTGTCCTGCTAACATGTATGGTGTACCCGGCTGACATAAAGTTCATCTGCATAACACTCTTCAAATATAGGCCTAATATAGATAACGATTTCATCTCATTGTCATTGTAGTCTTCCTGTTTGACTGTTTGTCGTCCTGGTGTTCAACACATTTGACTAGAACATGAAGCTCATCATGGCATAGAATATCTAACAGGTTTAAATGTCATTTTCACGAGAAATTGGAGACATGAATTCCCGTTTTGTATACATTTTGACCAGATATACTTTTAAAGTCATCTGTACACTTTGTCAAAAGTATCGCGCCACCCACTTGAAAGTCAAAGTAGAAATATGATTTTCGTTCTTTTTACACTACACATACATATGTAATATACGACACCATCTGTAAACATAATATCACAGATGTTCCTAGCTGTACGTGCATGCTTGCCTTAAGCTATAAATGCAGTATGCACATAGCCCCTTTTGGCGTCAGATAAAATTTGATTATAGGCAGAGATTAAGCTATATTTTGACCAACCAGTGAAATGTCCAAGCATCCAGTGCCTCTGAGCCAAATATGGCAAAGTACTGGAATGCACAAGACTATGTATTGGAGCACAACTGAACATTAATCACACTGTCATCAGCAATCTGATACGTAAGCATACTGCTACCAGTCAAGTGAAGGATGCACCGAGGTCTGGACGTCTCAGAAAAAAAACAATGACATGGAAGATCGTACTCTCGTACGCCATGCCACACGAAGCCCAATGTCTACTTGTATACAGCTGCGACATGGATGGCATTCATACAACATCAGTGTCCGTCAGCACCATCAGACGACGTCTACATTCTGCAGGATTGAGAGCAAGAAGACCAATCAGACGTCAAATCCTCACAAATCAGCACCGCCATGGCCGTTTAGGCTGGTGCCAATCACGTGCTTGTTCGAACCTGAGGACATGGAGAATGATCCACTGGTCAAATATAAGCCGATATTCCTGCATCATACAGAGGGGAGAACGAGTTTGGAGGCAGGGGGGCACAGCATATCATCAGAGGAACATTCAAGCTGAAGTCCATTTGAGGGTGGATCCGTAATGGTGTGGGGGCGTTGTTACTATGTCTGTAAACATGACATCATCACATTTCCCGGGGCATTGAATGGACAGAGAGACCCTAACTTGATCCTGTAGTCAGTCAGCGTGTAGTAACTGCTATCCAAGCGCGAGGCGGTTACACCAGATACTGAGTGTGGACCTTACTAGTGTGTTTAACATGTGAACTGTGTTGTGTGTCTGTTGTTACGACCCCGGCAGCCATATTTATTTCACCTTATTTTACAGAGATTTTAGTACTTTAGTTTGCTCCAATGAAACCTTCAAATAGTGCTCAAATTCGGTCTTCCCTTGTCAGTTTTCTGACTGAACGCTCGCATGACGCCAACTAAACAGTTTAATGCGCTCTTGTAAGCACCAATTTTACGAGGTTGTAGGTCAAGCTTTACTTTTCATAAAAAGTGGGTGGTGCGATATTTATGACAAGGTGCATATAATGCAGAAACCGAAACACGTATTAACGGTGAAACAATAACAACTATTACATCTTACCAACAACATAAACAGTCTTGTTTGAGCTGTAGTCAGCACTCATAACAGAACACCTGAACTGTCTCCCATTGTCTAGATTCGAGACTTTGTGAACCAGTGTTGACGCCCCTGTATACTGACATTCCGCTGACGTAGTAGGACGGTCGTAGGTGATGTTTTGGTTGTTGGGGTATCGTGTCCAGGAGCTGAACTCGTTGTTTACAGATCTCCATTCCCATGTCCACAGGTTCTTGAGGTTGTTCTCATCAAACTGGTTCCCGATCCTTCCTGTACATCTGATTGACAAGAGTTGACCATCGTCATACTGGACCCTGTCGGGAGTAGGGAACATCTCTATCTGCTCGGGGTAAGCTGTGAGAAAAGATAGAGACACTGTATATCAACACTCGGGGCAATAAGCGAAGAAAGGCAATGGTCAGTCTCACAGATTACATGTAACATATACATTTTGGTAAATATTAACATGACGCACTTCTAGCTGTGATGTTGGCCGTTGCCTCATCATTTCCAACTGTCGTAGTAAAGTAATACGTTTTGCAGTAGTATGTAGAATCAGCATCAGCACATCTCAGATCTGTCAGGATGATCTGTGTACTGCTTGTTGCTCCACTGATAGAACCCGAGGCTGTCATCCGCTGTTGTAGACTTGTGTCTACTACTTGAACTGACGTATCTGTGATTCCCATTTGTATTATAGCCTGATCAGAGCCAGTAGAAGACTTCTTTCCATTTTTGCCAATCACTATGACGAACACTTGTGTTATCCCAGGTGCATTTGCTCTGCAACCTACAGTCAACTGAGATGTTGGGTTACTACTGCCGATTGTTATTTGACTTGGTGATGCGGACAGGTTTGCCCCAGTGGCTGTAAAAACAATTACCTGAATTCATAATAATTCAATATAATAGAGGATTGATTGAATCATATAAATATTTACAATAAATACAATATAGCATAGGAACATAGCACTGCGCCGTCTCAGGTACTACATATTCATGGTTTCTGTATTTTGTGCTCCCCCACCCACCCCTGTTACTCCACTGAACGGCTTAATACTGGTAGCGAATCTATTTGTAGTATATGAGATATATCACAAGTACTGTTATCAAATAACATTTCTTCTTTTCCCCATAAACACTAGGTTTGCCTGGCAGCAAGATGCGTGTACCTACTTCTAGAAAGAAGGGTCATGAAGATCAGAAGACAAAAAGGATCACACTGGTACATGCTTCTTTCTAACAGGTCGACTTCCTGTTCTTGCAAATGTAAATGTATGCTGGTAGTAACACCCTAGTATAAGATTAAATTTTCAGATGAGATCTAACAATACCTGTGGATTCCCCGCAGTAATCATTTGCCACACTGAAACAACTTGTCTGTCAAGACATTACATAATACGAGAATGTGTACCTTTGGTTTCGAATATCAATTTCTTGCATGATCAATAACGTACGAAATCGAAACTCCCATCCAGTTTAGCCCAGTGACGTCAGACACACCATAAATAATTTTTGCATTTCCATTACCTATAACATGTTTTATATGATTTTGCTAAAGATAAGATCGATCTGGAGATAACTGATTTCAGTACATAGCATGTAACTAACCGATCTTAAATGAGATTAGTGATTTACATTTTCATATCTGAAGATTGGTTCGGGTGAGTGAGTGAGTTTAGTTTTATGCCACACTCACCAATATTCCAGCTATATGGCTGCGGTCTGTAAATAATCGAGTCTGGACCAGACAACCCAGTGATCAACACCCATGAGCATCGACCTGCGCATTTGGGAACCGATGACATGTGTCAACCAAGCCAGCAAGCCTGACCACCCGATCCGGTTAGTCGCCTCTTACGACAAGCATGGGTTACTGAAGGTTCATTCTAACCCGGACCTTCACGGGTAAGATTGGTTCGGTGAATGAACTGACACAATCAAACAATAAAAGTATGGTAAAACAACAACTGTTAAATATTCTTTGTTTAATGAACGCAATTGAGTTAGATGGATTACATCTGCACTTAAGTTTTAGGAAAGGCATAGCAAAATATTTATCTGGAGAATCATACTTAGCGTCCATGAACAAACTAAATATCAAGTACACGAGCAGCGTTCATTACATAGAAGCAACAAAACCCATTCCACACTCATAAGAAATCTCTGCTAATCTATACAGCAGAGTCAATTGTAAAATTCTGACTCTATCATGAACATATATGTTTGAGCAGTATTACAGCTGTATGATGTTGTTTGTAAACAGTCGCGTCTGGCCCAGACAATTCAGTGATTGTCACCATGTGATACGATGACAGATGTGTTTATGAATCCCCCCGTCATAAACATTATGTAAATCTAGTCACTTGTTAACCTGTAATATTTCGGGAACGTATGGAGCAAGTCAAAATAGGGAATTACTTACAACACTCCGAAAGAAAATAATATTTGCAACAAGCAAACTAATGAACCATTATTTTGTGGAACTGTAATTAGCGTCAGTGGACAAAGCCAGTTACTTGTGTACATAGATACACATTGTAGAACTGTATGCATCAGCTACTGACGTACAGGTAACACGCAGTGCTGATTACAGGTGTGTAAGACGACACACAACAAAGGTCGCGTTCATCACACAGCTTCTCAACAGTCACTGATCATCACAAGTGTAGACAACATCGGTGGATGCATACTACTTTATATGTTCCTGGCTGTCCATATGTGTACAGATACATTGTCGTGTTATTTCATCTGTCAATATAATAAGTAGAAAGGTAGTCATCTGTCGTTTAGAACTGTAGATGTTACACGTCACAACTGAGCTGGGAAGTATAATACTCCCACTTGTATATGTCACCGTACGCACCATTGAGAATCCTACCCTCCACAGTTTACCTCCTTGATCAGTACACTGCTTATAACTTCTACAGTTTACACTCACGCAATGTCTGATAAAACATATCTCAGGTCATCGTGACACAGAGTCAGTGGGGGGAAAGCCTGCGTGTGTCAGTAAGCATACCTTCCAACTGTGGAGGGTTGTTAAGAGTTTGTGTAGTGTTGATGCCAATCATAATATGGACACCAATACGAAGTATTCCCATATTGTCTTTACAGCCATCAATACAATGACTCTTGAAACCGCCATTAGACATCCGATCTGCAGAATATACTTCCTTGTTGTACACACGTGATATAGCTGTGTGATGGCAGGAGTAAAAATATCTTTACAATTCATTGTTTGGGTCCAAGCAACACGATACCGGATTCTAAGTATAGAGGAGATGCGGATTAAGATCGCATTGGGGGTAACCTGCCCAGCGGAGGGTAACGGTGTGTTTTTAAGTTGTAGTCGTGTAGTGGTAGTTATGGAGATCAGCAGACAGAAAAAATTCTGTGTTTGAATGTACAACCGAATTGATAACCATTATACTATACCACCGTCGGCAATATTATAGCTTCATCTTTATACTGTGTCTATGGTCCTTAGAAAATGGTGTGTTGTATATTAAACTTAACAATTTTTGTATGTTTATTATCTTACGTTAATGACGTTACGTAGATGTGTCTGTGTGCAAATGAAATTTCGAGCAGCAACTGTTGTTAAGATCGTAGATTATATCAGTTTCACACACTTCGCGTAGACCGTATTGAATTTCTTTTTTTAAAAACTAACTGATTAATTGTTGAGCATTTCTTACACTCATATCTGTGAGTTTGGTGGCAAATATGTGAATTCTAACTATATCATTGGTTGCTACGTTTACTGATCTATGCAGGTGACAGATATTGATTTGGTGACCAGGCTGGTTGACTTGGTTGATTGCATGTCATTCTACTTAAACAGTAATATCGATCACAGGATTGTCTGGTCCAGTCTCGAATATCTACATACTGCTGAGTGAGATGTTATATATTTCAGCTCTTGATCAGTTTGGATTCATTCGTCGTAAAACGTGTGTAACATACATCTCTTTATTCGTTCCAAACATCAAGGTTGACACCTTGTCATGCCATGGTATCATAATTGCATAGATATATGCTCATGCTGTTGATCACTGGATTGTCTTCTCCATGCTTCATTAATTACAAAGCGACGCCATATAGCTGGAATATTGCGTTAAACAAAAGAAAAAAGCAACACATCAAAGGGTGGTCAGGCCATCAGCCATGTTCAGACCAGTTGAGCACAAACTGAGCATGATAACTGTTCTACAAATCAGTCCATGTTATGTAAGTGAACTTCAGTATCAGGTTAATGTTATTTATTTTTTGTGTATTATAGCAGGGGTGTGACTGTAATTTCAGATGATACAATGTGTTCAAGAGTGAATATAAGAGTATAGGTAAGGTTAACGAATCATGATATGGACCCCAAACCTGCCAGGGTATTGAAGAAACAGGAAGTGAATTTTGCATGTGTTACTGTTGAAACAAAGAGCCTGCCCCATGTCCTGGAGCTGAGATTAAGACAGCATTGGGTCCTAATTCTGCCTTGAGATGAGGTCTGAGCATTATATAATTATTTATATCTAAAGATCTGTACAGAATTACGTTAAAACTGTGTACAGTAATGTATATGAGATACAAAAAAGTACAAATTCTGACTTGAGATGAAAAAAAAGTAAAAATTCTGACTTTGTTTTTATTGTCTATTTGAATTTTCAGCTGAAGCAATATCAACTCATTTATTAATGTAATGGTATTTTATGTGGAAGAACAACTTCTTTATTTACAATGAGGAAGTAGATGTGTAGAAGCTAACACTGTTATCAAGCAGTAGATGTATAAGGTAGTGTAGGGAGGCATATATACAGATATGAAGTAGTGTTTTAACAATAGATTCGATAAGCCTGTTCAGTATACACTGCAGAAGATCTAAGGCAAATTAGGTCCTTGCAAATGAAGCCAGTCGTGTAAACCTACTGCTGGAAACAGAAGTAATACATCTGATTGGAGTCAGTTGATGGCAGGTAAGCTGGAGATGTGTCATACGCTTGGTCACAGTTGGTGGGTGGTTGGAGTCTTTTTGATGGGGATGCCTTCTTGGATTTTTCTCACTATAGTCTTTGAGGTCGTTAATGGAAGCTTTGATTTTGTCCTACTAGAAACTGTTGTTGCAGTTGTCACGGATATGGTCAGATTGGACGAGATTGGACCCTGAACTATGATGTCCTTTAATTCGGGTTTTTTGAGGGGGTCTAGATGTTAGCGTCCGATGTCCGACCAAAAAGCGAAACGCGATTGTTTGTTAGTAGTTGACTTCACTGTCTTCTCGTTTCACACATGCTGGTACGTTCGTATCTTCTCATAAGTGTTGCTGACGTCAGCAGCTCCTCTCTGTAGGCCATCGTAGGTATTCCTGTCAACTGGTACTTCGTACTCGTCGCCTACGCCTACAAGAAACATGTGTAGTAAGTACGTTAACAATGTCCTTCAGACATCCACTCCTTTAACAGTTCAATTACTATGGTCATTTATAGTTCTGCACGTCTATCTCAATGGTGTGAGAGTTATTGTAACACTCACCGTCGGCGATGGTTCATGTCTTTACGCGAATCTGGCTTAAAAAACTGCTAACTAATGACTGAAAGAGGAAGCATGGATTCATGCCTACAGGAAATATTGACAAGATGTCAGCTGATCCATGGACACTGACCAGTTAGTATTTGTTAGCTTGAACACCAAGCATGGAGAACGAGAAGCATGTATGTTCTTGTGTCACTATTTAGGTTCTCTTCTGTTGGACGCTTGTATTGTGATCATGTGCATTGACAAAATCTGACCTTGTGTTTGGATTCCACCAGGTGCGACCACTGTAGCAGGAGCCTGTATGCTGTAGTGGTTGAGAAAAGGATATATTTTAAGGCCATGGTTATTATGCTGCAAAACAGTTTTATTTTTATTTTTACAGAATAAATATGCCTACAAACCTATGAAATTGAAGAGCTCTTCGTCTAGAAACAATTCTCGATCTACAAGTAGGATTTTATTACATTGTGATGAATGTTTGGAAGTTTTAATTCTGGAAAAGGTGAACCTACTTAGAGAATACTGCCTTCTCTGCGTTACTGGTGTCCTTTGGTCCTGTAACAACGGAATATCAGATTAATGAATGGACAAATATAATGACATGCAGGGGCTACCACACATGAATTGTCCCCATGAAGATCACCAGGAACTTCCTCCGACCTACCAACATCCCTTTACTATTTCTAGTTTATTGACTCGGCTGTCTTGTCTGGGCAGAGCTCATCACCTGTGGATTATACAACTGTTGTCGCACGAATTCGTCACTTTCGAACCCTGTAGGTTATCGATGGTCAAATCCACATCCTGATATGTCCTTTTTCTGAACTGCTATAAGTGCTACAATGTCAGAATGGCTGGTATTTGGTGGTTGATCACCAGTCATCGGGGAAGAGTTTAGTCATTATCACATAGCTTCCTTCCACCAAGTGCTGGGTAATCACACCGACTAGAGATACAGGGATGAAACGTAATCCTTGGTGTATTAATAACTCTGAAAGTAGTGCTTGGTAATCACGCTGAGACAGGGATGGGATTCTCCATCTTTGGTGTGGTACCAACTATGAAAGTTATTGGACCAGGAGCCATCTTACAGGACAGCAACGTAAGACTTTATTGAGCTTCAGTGGTCACAGCCTATGAGCAACAAAATAGGATACCGCACGTGTCCTCTTACCCATACGATCGTATGTCAGTCAGATAAAGGTGTGACACACTATTAATGCTATCCAACCATTTGTGACTTTGTCTTATGAGCCTCTGTGGTCCTTACCAACATTCAAACTCTCAGCGCATAGATAACATTATTCATCTTTGCTGTTTTAATGCCGTGCTCCTTATCAAGATTACCATTTTCATCCAGAACAGCATAAATTAAAGTTTAGCTCCATGGTAGAATTCCTGTCCTTGATGGATCGTCATGCGGATGAACGTGCCAAATGTTATATGATTTCCACAGATACATTGAGTGAGTGAGTGAGTGTGGTTTTAAGCCGCTTTTAGCAACATTCCAGCAATATCACTGCGGGGGGACACCAGAAATAGGTTTCACATATAGTACCCATGTGGGGAATCGAACCTTTGGTCTTTGGCGTCACGAGCGAACGCCTTAGCCACTAGGCTACACCACCGCCCCAGGTACATTAAGACCTGTTACAACTATACATACCTTCTTCTGTCTTGAGACATTTAAACATTCCCAAAACATTATCACGTAAAGTACGTACCTGATATGCAGTCTGCTAGTTTGTCCCTGAAGACGAACCCCAAACCCAGACAGATGGCAACAACAACTAGAATCACACACGCGCCTATAGCCACTCCAACACCAAGAGAGGATTCCTGGTTCTCTTGGACACTCGTCGCTGTCATTTGAAACATAAAATGTATTTCTATGGCTACATTACGTTTTAATTTAATTGTATCCCAATGTTGTAATTATGCTCATGGAAACGAATATGAGATCACCTGAAAGTGCAAGTGTTCCTTTATTCTTTTCCAGAATTTCACCCAGTATGCAATACGAAGCTTGTGAAGAAACCTGGAAAAGAATAAATGAATACTTGTTTTTCTAAGTGTTCCCTTATTCGTTTCCATGCGTATATGATATATTGTTTTGCTCTGGTTGTAGAAGGTCAAGCCATTGTGTTTGGTGATACCTAGTTGTCGGGAATGTGTTACTGTATTACGTCAGAAATTGTCGATATTTTGACACTTTTTAGTCGATTCGTTGTCAAGTGTACTCTGGAATCTTCTACATTAACACCGACTGATCCCTCATGTTACAGAAGATTCTGAAAGGAGGTATTTATACCATTTATTTCGGACGATTACAATTACGGAAATGCTTTCGCTTGTCTTCATTGTTTTCAGTCTAAATATTTATCATTGACCAGACGTCAATATATTTTACACGGGTCATAACAAATCTTTTGTAAGAACTATACGCTGCGCCCCCTACCCTCATTTTTAAAGACATTTGGAAATGCATATACCCCCGTTGCATATATCCCCAACACTTTAACATACCCATTTTGGGGTCTTGGAAGACTGATCAGTCCCTATATCGCATTTGTGTCATCATGCCTAACTGAAACGGATCATGACACGATGCCTTGTTTGCTCTGATCTTTCTCAGTGCGTTCAGTCACCTAATCTCAAGGCCCTGACTCAGTTACAGGTCGCATCCATGTGCAATTTATCCCTGTTAAGTATCTGAATGATGAACAGAACACCTGTTGGAAACATCAACCAAAGACGGTTAAGTACCCTCATTATACCTTTCGCTGAACGTATGTACACCAATCGTAGAATGCTGACATGAACAATTCAAGCTCAAACATAAGTCTGTTATCCGAATGGCAACTAAAGCATGCGGAATATGACAATGGATGTGGGATTCCAATCAGAATATTGAAAATGCAATGGTGGGAGTAAGAACAGTGATGCAGATTGAGGGATACCATTGATAAGGGTAAAGATGACGTTATGATTTGAGAATGTCAGTAACGAGTATAGCCACCGTTGGCAGAATTACGTGCCGCGTATTGTAGATGTAAAAATGTCAAGACAATTATGCCAGAATTATCTATGCTTTTATAGTACTATTGTAATAATTAAATAAATTAATTGTTATACCGCTCTCACCACTTGCAGGCGTTTCTGGAGACGTTGTGCGTCATGGTGGTTGTTGACCTGAAAAAAGACATGACAGTTAGTAAGCAAACCTAACCCTTTGCTTCTGTTGTTGTCACCAAACTGTCAGTAATGTGTATAGCCGCCGTTGTCTGAAAGATGTACCAAGGTCACTGCGTTAGTTTGATCATCGATGTAAACTTATAGTTACCACTCTTGCTTTCTTTCTGTTATACAAAACTCACCACTTGTAGGCGTTTCGGAAGTAGATGTTTCCCCTGGTGGTTGTTGACCTGAAACAAATACAGCAGTTAGGAAGTAATCCTGATCCTTTCCTTCTGTTGCTGTCCTGATAACATGTATGGTGTACCCGGCTGACATATAAGGTTCATCTGCATAACACTCTTCAAATATAGGCCTAATATAGATAACGATTTCATCCCATTGTAATTGTAGCCTTCCTGTTTGACTGTTTGTCGTCCTGGTTTATAAAGTTGAATATATTTGACCAGAACACGAACCTCTTCATGGAAAAGAATATCTAACAGGTTTAAATGTCATTTTCACGAGAAATCGGAGACATGAATTCCCGTTTTGCATAAATTTGAACCAGGTATACTTTTAAAGTCATCAATACACCTTGTCAAAAGTATCGCGCCACCCACTTAAAAGTCAAAGTAGAAATATGATTTTCGTTCTTTTTACACTTCACATACATATGTAATATACGACACCATCTGTAAACATAATACCACAGATGTTCCGAGCTGCACGTGCATGCTTGCCTTAAGCTATAAATGCAGTATGCCCTTGTGGTGTATGTTGGCAGACAGCTAAAATTTGATTGTAGGCAGAAATTTGGACGAACCAGTGAAATGTCCAAGCGTCCAGAGCCTCTGAACCAAATATGGCAAAGTATTGGGATGCACCAGACCGGTACGTCATGTCGTGCTGTTGGAGCACAACTGGACATTAATCGTACTGTCATCAGCAGGCTAATACGTAAGTATGCTGCTACCAGTCAAGTGAAGGATGCACCGAGGTCTGGACGGTCCAGAAAAGCAATGACACGGAAGATCGTGCTCTCGTATGCCATGCCAGACGAAGCCCAATGTCTACTTGTACACAGCTGAGACATGGATGGCATCCATACTACAGAGTGTCCATCAGACGACGCTTAAATTCAGCAAGATTGGGTGCAAGACGACCAATCAGACGTTCGCTCCTCACAAATCAACCCCGTTTAGCCTGGTGCCAATCACGTGCTCGCTGGAACCTCAGAAGAAGGATCCACAGGTCCAATGAAAGCCGATCTTTCCTGCATCATACAGACGGAAGGGCACGCATTTGGAGGCAGAGAGGCACAGCATATGATCAGAGGAACATTAAAGCTGAAATTCCATTGGAAGTTGGATCTGCCATGGTGTAGGGGCTTTGTTCCTATATCCGTAAACTTGACCTCATCACAGTTCCTGGGGCACTGAATGGACAGAGGTACCAGAACTTGATCCTGGACGGTGCTGTGGTGCCTCATATCGATAACCTTGCTCTCGCCACACGTCCAGTCTTCATGGACGATAATGCCAGACCAAATGGTGCTCGAGCTGTTGTTCAGCATCTCCAACACAGCGCCATTGAGACACTACCATGGCCAGCCAGAAGTCCAGACATGAATCCTATTGAGTATTTGTAGGACATTGTGGGACGTACGGTGGGAGCAAGGAATCCTCTAGATCTGGTTCAGAACCTTCAGGAATTGACCCATGCATTGCATGATGAGTGGCAGCAGATCTCCCAGCAGAGAATCAGACGTCTGTTGGCCATCATGAGACGGCGTGTAGTAACTGTTATTCAAGTGTGAGGCGGTTACACCAGATACTGAGTTAGCCAGTCATTGTGGACCTTACTAGTGTGTTCAACATATGAACTGTGTTGTGTGTCTGTTGTAACGACCCCGGCAACCGTACTTATCTCACCTTATTTTAAACTTTAGTTTGCTAGAATGAAACCTTCAATTAGTGCTCTGATTCGGTCTTGTTTTGTCAATTTTCTGACTGAACGCTCACAAGTACCAATTTTATGAGGATGTAGATCCAGTCTTACTTAGTGAAAAAAGTGGGTGGTGCGATATTTATGACGAGGTGCATATATTGCAAAAACCGAAACACATATTAACGTTGAAAAAATAACAACAATTGCCTCTTACCAACAACATTAACAGTCTTGTTTGAGCTGTAGTCAGCACTGATGACAGAACACCTTAACTGCCTCCAATTGTCTTGATTCGAGACTGTGTGAATCAGTGTTGACACCCCTGTGTACTGACATTCCACCGACGACGTAGGAGGGTCGTAGGTGATGTTTTGGTCGTTGGGGTACCGTGTCCAGGTGGTGAACTCGGTATCTATAGATCGCCATTCCCATGTCCACAGGTTCTGGAGGTTGTTATCATCAAACTGGTTCCCGATCCTGCCTGCACATCTGAATGAGATGAGCTGACCATCGTCATACTGGAGCCTGTCTGGAGAAGGAAACATCTCTATCTGCTCTGGATAAGCTGTAAAAAGTATATAGACATTGTAGGTCAACACTCCAGAAAGAGGAGAAGAAGAACGACAATATTATCAATAAAGTAACAATTTTAAATACTTCAGATGTAATAGGAACTGTCTAAATGTTTTATAAATATCGAATTGATTTGCATGAATGGCACCTGATTAGATTGTTTAAATTGTAACTAATGCAAGTACATACAAGACACGTCTGCAGAGATAACACTAAATAATGCAGTGAAACAATTTAAATGTAAAATATTTATGTATACACAAACATACAATATAGTGTACATATACACACACACACACATATATGATGTGTGTATGCGTATGTGTGTGTGTGTATCTCAAGGATTCAAAACGTTTCAGATTCAGTCGGAGTAAATATTAACATTACGCACTTCTAGCTGTAATGTTGGTAGTTGTCTCATCCCTTCCAGCTGACCCCGCCAAGTATAACGTTTTGCAGTAGTATGTAGAAGCAGCATCAGCACATCTCAGATCTGTCAGGATGAACTGTATACTGCCAGTTGCTCCACTAATAGAACCCGAGGCTGTCATCCGCTGTTGTAGACTTGTGTCCACTACTTGTACTGACGAAACTGTAGTGGTCATTTGTATTATAGGCTGATCTGACCCAGTAGAAAACTTCTTGCCAATCGATATGGAAAACACCTGTGTAATCCCAGGTGCATTTGGCCTGCAACTTACAGTCAGCTGAGATGTTGGGCTACTGCCCCCGATTGTTATTTGGCTTGGTGATGCGGTTAGGCTTGCCCCAGAGGCTGAAAAACATGTGGTTCAATTCATGTTAATTCAATATAAATGAGGATTGATTGATTCATATAAATATTTGTACCCAATACTATATCTGTGTAAAACATACCAACGGTCATGGTAACACAGTCAGTAGGGTGAACGTCTGAGTGTGTCAAGAAGTATGTTGCCTAACTGTGGAGCGATGGTAAGGGTGTGTGTAGTGTTCATGCCAATGATAATATAGACACAAATACGAAGTATTCCCACATTGTCTTTACTACTATCATTTCAAATATTGTTTAAAATACACACACGTACCTGTACAGGTGAACTCAACCGCCATTAGAAATCCGACCTGCACATTATACTTCCTTGTTGAATGCACACTCTCTGCAAGTGTGTGAGGCGTATTGTACGTACGTTTACAGTTCATTGTTAGAGTCTGATTGAACAGATACACCTACATGATACTGGATCAAAAGTATAAAGGAGAAGTAGGTCATGATTGCAAATGGGGGTACCTGCTCACTGAAACGGAAAAGTTGTGACAACACTGTAATATCTCCAGGTTTAGTGAGAGCAGCTTGAATGTGTTCACAGGTATTCACTGTAATATCCCCAGGTTTAATGAGACCAACTTGAATGTCTTCACAGGTATTCACTGTAATATCCCCAGGTTTAGTGAGACCAACTTGAATGTCTTCACAGGTATTCACTGTAATATCCCCAGGTTTTGTGAGACCAACTTGAATGTCTTCACAGGTATTCACTGTAATATCCCCAGGTTTAGTGAGACCAACTTGAATGTCTTCACAGGTATTCACTGTAATATCCCCAGGTTTAGTGAGACCAACTTGAATGTCTTCACAGGTATTCACTGTAATATCTCCAGGTTTTGTGAGACCAACTTGAATGTCTTCACAGGTATTCACTGTAATATCTCCAGGTTTAGTGAGACCAACTTGAATGTCTTCACAGGTATTCACTGTAATATCTCCAGATTTAGTGAGACCAACATGATCCTCACAGTTTACGTCGCATCACCGTTTTACAAACGTTGAAACTTAACGTTGTGTAATAGTCTATGCGCGACGTTTTGACAACGTATGTATGTCATGTTGAGACGTAACGCCGTTGTATCATGACGTTACCAATGAACAACCTTCCGAGAACGTTGAGAAAACTGTGTGTGTTAGCTCGGGAACCGTCAAAGTCAGCAACATTTTTTTCAACTTTCAACAACGGCCTGTAAAACATCTAACCTAAAGACTAATCCGTACCTTAAAACAGAAAACAGATCCTGTCACTGGGACACATCTAACCACTCAATCCTCTTAAGTCAGAGCTTACACCCAGCATGGGTCGTAGAGAGCATCAAGCTTTTCCTCTCTTAAATCACAGTCAGTAGTTTAACCTTCCTCAGTAGGAAAAGTGTATAACAATGATTTACTTTGACAAACTCTGTTCTTGTGTGTTGATTTCAACAGGTGCTGTCACTATAGCAGGTGTCTGCATGCTGTAATGGTTGAGACAGAATCTGTGTTATGGCTACACGTAAGGACATGTTGAAATTCTCCTCCAACAAACTAACTATTTTTTGGTTGTGATGTCAATTGAGACATATCAGATTTTATTGTTATCAGGTGAAAGTGTTTTATGTACTTATAAAATTATGCAAATAAAAGTATAAAAACGAGAAGGCTGTGGCGAATAAGAGTACTCCCCCTTTGATAGTGAACGTAACCTCAGCAATGTCGCATTCAAACACACTGGGTACACCTAATTACACGCACTCAATAGGTATAGCTCCGGTCGATGGGAGAACATTGAACGCAGACTGGTACACAAGTACAGATCCCCAATGTGCAGAGATCTCCAAAACAATCTTCCGATGACGACAACCACCAAACGATAAAGATGACGTCACACGCTCAAATATTTTATGCTTGCAAGAATTAAAATCATCCACATTTACATGGTAACATCATTGTTTTAGAGTGTTTAATTAATTTTCTGTGATCTTATCTAGTTTGCATTACCACTATTGCCTTGATGACGCGAAGATGTGGCAGAAACGTTTTTGTGGAGTGTCACCTTGAGGATGAGTAGTGATTAGGAAGCCAAATGACGTCACTCATTCATAAACGCTGTGTTGTGTATTATTGCGCAGCTACGATGAGA
Source organism: Haliotis rubra (assembly GCF_003918875.1). Lineage (NCBI taxonomy): Eukaryota > Metazoa > Mollusca > Gastropoda > Lepetellida > Haliotidae > Haliotis > Haliotis rubra. The sequence goes on along the minus strand of NW_025767346.1, from coordinate 2,836,673 downwards.
AAAATATGAAACATGAATCTATTCGACCATAAAATGGTGCGATTTAATGGTGTGTAAGAAACAGATTACTTAACGAGTGTCTGCCAGATGCCATTTATCTTACAATTTTTTGTTTCAAAACGTATTTAAATCGCTTTCGCTGTAAGTCCACATGGTCCCTGACACGATGACGCAGATGACGCATTTGAATAATACTGTGATCAAGAGAAATGTCAAAAAAGAAGGGTGGCTACAGGGTGGCATATTCATTAGACCAGTGGTCATACACAGACTATAAGAGAGATTCTGCATTATTGGCACGGTTAATGAAATTATGTTTCAAGATGTCCATACCGGTAACGCACCTGCTGACCCGTTCCTGACACTGAGTTACATTCCTCAGCTATGGAACAGCCTGTGTATGTATATCTATGGAAGGTTGAAATTACATCTCGAACGTGTAGCGTAATTCTTCATATATTATCTAATATTCCATTACAAGGGATAACTATCTCAAATCATGAACTATGAAGTATCTCTTTAATAATATCAGCTCTCATTAAGTCATAGCATTTTATAAAGAAATAGATTTGTTAAATGATTTGTGAATAGATAAATATTTTATGATTGGATTATCTACTGAGATTGTTAGTGGCAGTATCCTCAAAAGGGGTTAAAGCATTGTAAAATTATTGTCCCCCCTGTCCCCACTTGTTTAATGGTAGAATATGTGTATTTTTAATGTATGACTAGATTTATGTAAATTGCTAAAGGCTGAAGGGATGGTGTAAATCCAGCTAGGGTCCATGCAGTCTCCATGGTCCCTAGTATGGTGATCTACCTTCAGTTGTTGGCAATATATAGCCTGATTTTATGTTGTGTTGTCATTCATAGTTAAACAATTTAGATTTAATTACTAGTTTTGAATTCATTTCTCTGATAATGTAGTTGTTTTATTGTCCTTTGCAGACAGGTAAGTATAATATCTAACTGTGTTTTCATTCATTTATAAATTTACAACTTCCTTAAACACGGTATGGCTGAAATACTGCCGATGTGACTTTAAATTGTAACTCACTCACTCTTATATTATCTTATATCTGCTTGCTCACAAACGAAACTGAAAGAGAGTAGTAACTCTGACATACAAAGCCTTTCACGTGCTGTCCGAGGTCACGTGGCTCACGACTGTAAAAATACTGTCCTTGGGATCTTGATTTCTTTGGCTATGTTCCATCACTCAACCCCATTTACTACTACGCATATTTGCAAATTTTGTTTCAGCAACGATATAAAGATGTATATTTCCAAGAGTGGAGCATTGAATTATCCATATCAAACTCTCTTAAATCTTACACTATGATTAAACAGGACTACTATCCTGATATATATTTATCTATCAATAATGCCGGTCTACGGAGATGCCTGACAAAGTTGCGTTGTAATATGCATGGTTTCAATATGAATTCCTATAGATATTATAAAAAATCAGGCACATCTTGTTCTTATTGTACAAAGCAGATAGAAGATGAACATCATGTTATTATGGTATGCCAAGCTTCAAACGATTTGCGCATCAATAACATTCCAGCCTATTATTATTACCACTCAAGTATGTATAACCCGATCTACCTTTTCACCAATGTTAAGCTATTTAACCTTTGTATTTTCATTGAAATGGTGTTTAAACTAAGAAATAATGTAAATGATATATGTTAAATTCAAATGAATTTTGCTTGTGGCGCAGTATGTATGTTCACTCATATTTTTCACATGTTGTACTGCTTGCCTCATTTGGCCATCTGTACGGAATAAATGATGATGAATGATGATGATAATTGCATATTTCTGTAGTTTCACCCCAAAAGAAAATATCACCTATTTCATTGGTGACATTTGGTGTTCAAGACGTAAATAGCGCGATGATGAAGCTATTGAATACAATGTTACCAAACCGCCCGATATACCATTTGTTACCAAATGACCAGTAGCCACGCCTGCCGACAGAAATATCTTAACAAACAGACAAAGCCATGTACGAACATGTTGGGAACGTTAGTTGATAATAGCTCTCAAGGAAGGCATTGAATGAAATGAAGTGGAATGAATGAATTACGTAATTACGTAACAGAATACTCAAAACAGACACACACACACGCATATATAGATTGTAGGAACATTTTCCCCAGTATATACAAACTATTAACAGTAAGATAGTAAAATATCATGTTACTTCATCAATTTGTTTGAGATATAGAAAGAATGCTAGCATATCATGCTCTTCCATCACCTCTATTTTGACATACAATACAACATCAAGATTATCGATTACAACTGAAAAGAATTCATCTCTCTGTCTCCCTCTCCACTCTATTAAAGTACATACCCACAGTTTAGGATGAAATGGTTATAGTTAACATTGGCAAAGGTGTTACATTGTGTACATTGTTTTGATATTTTGCTTCTGGATCCAGTCCATATTACATACTGCCATTCTTCTCTCAATTCTGGATATAATAATGCCATGCTGTATAACACATGAGGTGAAAGTGCTGTATGGTGTATATAACATCTAGACAGGTCAGCTATGTAATGAAAACCCGTTCACCTGTACAACTGAATATATTTCTCTTACTGTTGAAAATGTACTTAAAGATCAGCATTTACAAAGGTGGCACAGTGACATCAAAAGCAGTTCCAAAGGACTGTATTATCGAGTTCTGAAAGATTCCCCATCACTTGAAAAATACCTCTTATTACCAAAACAAATATCTTATCCTTTACTGTTATTTAGAACAAGTAATCATCATCTCCCAGTTGAAACTGGCCGTTGGAAACTCATCCCGCAAAATGATAGACCCTTCCATCTTTGTAATTCATCCTCAACAGCTGGTGAATTTCATTATCTATTTTAGATGTTCTGCCTTCACTCAAATTAGATCTCATTATTTGGAGCCATATTATTGTATATTGGCTAATTTGTATAAGATGATATCATTGTTCACATCCAACAAACTGTCTATTCTTAAGAAATTATCAAAGTTTATATCTATTATCAACAACCGTGTTTAAGCTACGCAGAAACTAAATTATGCAACGACCTTCCATCAATGCTATCAAATCTATGTGTAATATGTATCTAATGCTCTTGTACCACCATGGGTGGTTAAAAAGAGAAGAAAGATTGATTGATTGATAGATGTTTCATTTACTTCAATCTTTAATTCATTAATTCATTCAATTATGTGTACCGGACGTCAGCGGATGAAGGGCGTCCTTCCATAACTCTAAACATGATATGATAAAATAAGATCATATCATTTTGGAAGTATCATTTGCAAATAGATACATTTGTTTATACAATCATATCGTTTCACTAAGTACATTTCTGCTTATGAAATTAACACATTTTTAAATTTTATAATTTTTGGCTGCAATGAGGCATATCTTTGGACTTGAGAACATTTCTGTTGCAAGTATCGAGAACTGGGGATCCTACTGCATACCCATGATTCGTTAATCCGGACAGTTTCTGAAGGGTAATCGAGGTTTCATTGTATAGCATTTCATTGTATTACACACTCTAATATAACACAGCCACGGTTGAGTGAGTTCATAAACAACTGGCATGAAGGTATCCGCTGTAAAGACAATTACAACTCTGTAAATCCAATTACAGGGAGCTTATAAATACTGGCGTGAACCCATTACTCATTGTCTATACCTCATAGTGCAAGAAAGACACGGAGCGTCACAAGGTAAGATCTCCATCACCGCATCTGTTTGTTATAGAGGGTACGGGTGGCTGGGAGTTCTGCAGTATTGCGTTCCTTATGCTTAAGTGGTGGTGGGGAAGCTCATGGTTAAAGCTTTCGCTCGTCTTGCCAGACCCGGGTATGATTACCCGCATAAATACAATGTGTGAAGCTAAGTTCTGGTGTCCCCCGCCGTCCTGTTACTGGATGATCCCACTAGGGTCTCCTCCGTCAAAAGCACACCATATTCTCCACCATTTCCATTACGAGTTTCATTGTTGCAGTTGACAGAATGAAGATCGCCGTTGTTGGGTTACTGGCGCTGGTGGTGAGCGCTGTCACAGATGGAGCATCGGTCTATAATAACGACGAAGCGGTGAGTGTCGATGCTCAAAGAAACATCCACACTGATCATGTCAAGGAGACTACGTCATTATATTTTTTTACTGTTTACTCCTTTACTAATATATAACTTCCAAAGGTTATTTAAAAAATAACACACACACCCCCCCCCCCCCCACACACACACACACTCATTTCTAATGGCTATGAGTAGATTTGCTTTCATATTTTTTTTTAATGTGAAACTGGTGAGTTTGATGATAATGATTATAGATATGCAATATTAATCTTCCCCAATGACGTACTACAAATGCAGTTTCGCATACATTTCTCTTGAATACGGCCTAAAGGTTATTGACATGAAAGGATGTCTTTAAGTCGGGATTGGCATTTCATTGTGAACTTGATATGAGGACAAGGGTCAAAGTCACAAGGTTACTGACATTAAATTGTGTCTTGCAATTGCATTTCTTTGAGGTCAGATTGCGAAGATCGATGCTCAGTGTGTCAAAAGCGGGATTTAATGTTGCTGAGTGGATATACGGCGTCATACAGCTGAAATATTGATTATCCTGATAAACTTGTTACGCTAAATCACTTATTCTTGCTTACAGACGCGTGAAGATCCGGGGTAGAATAAACTAAACTCACTCACTCACTCACTCTTGCTCACAGTAGTTGAGTTGTGCTACACCGTTGCATTGCCCCAGGTTTGTTTCTGCTGCAGATGTTCGGGGACCGACAGGCGTTGTTAGAGAGCATCCTACAAATGGGTGAGCTAGTTTATACTTGTAGAGTCCTTTCATAAGCACCCCAATAGATCATAGTTTAACATCGGGACATCTTCCGAGCTGTCTAAACGAGGATGTGTGGTTACAAAATCTGATGTGCAAATATAGACATGCAAGTGTTTGCCATTTCTCTTATAGTTGAGATGGTCGAAACATCCGGAAATAGTACGTAAGTATGAGTTTCTTGCCATGTTTTTAATCCAAGTCCTTTTGAATCTAGAAGATAACGTATGAACCGAGTCAGCACTTTCATTTTCCTCTCTGCAAAGCAATAATTGATGGCATTCGAGGAAAGAATTGTATATTCGAAGAACAATTTAATGAATAAATCAAAATATTGCCCTTTCGCACAAAGGATACATGGATTTTGCTATTATTACACATAGTCATGATTTCAAGTTGTCCAAACAATGAAATGCGCCGATAGCAGGTGGGAATTGATTTATTCGAGATGAATGTGAAAATCGGAGGCCATATTTCCTTTTTGGGTTAGGTTTCTTTCGATACCGTTACTCTCATCACAAAGACATAACAAGACATAGACATGATTATGATTAGCAAGCATGGTTCACATATCTCCTCACTACTAGTTCAACAAAATAAGGGTCGATTTGCATACAAAGCGAAACATCATGCAAGGGTTTCATTTGATGATTATCACGATCACCATTTTCAAATCAACAATCTCTTAAACACCACATTCTGCCTGATCTGGATCATATTAGAAATCTGGGAGCTCAGACATGCAGGAATGCAGATGGGTTCCAGCTCAGACATAGATCTGAGTGGCGGTCTCACTTAGGTTTACCTCAGCTATGCGGAGTTCAAGCACAGTCAGACATGATATGAGCTGAACTGCTTGGGAGTTCAAGTTCCCATACATGAGCGTTGGGAAGCTCCACCCTAGAGGTACATGAGCTGGTGGGAGCAGCAGCCCTGAGATATATGAACTGAGCGGAGGTCAAGTTATACAGGAGCTGCGCGGAGTTACAGCTCGGACATACATGAACTGAGCAGCACTGCAGCTCACACGCGTGTGCTCAGCGGAATTCAAATTCACACTTATGAGCTGTGGGGAGATGCATGAGCTGGTCGGAGTTGCAGCTCAGACGTACCTGAACTGAGCGGACCCACAGCTGAGACATACATGAGCTGACTCCCGTTGACAAACGGGAGCCTATCGATGTTCCACTCAGAGATAAATGAACAAATATGCAGCTCAGATTTACGTGGGTTGAGCGTGGTTCCATCTAAAAAATACATGAACTGGACGAAATCGTAGCTCAGAGATACATGAGCATGTGCTCAGGGGAGTTCCCGCTGAGAGATACACCAGCAGAGCTGAGCATACCTTTCAAGTGGCACATACACCTGCGGTCGCCGGCACAAGAGGAGTCGGATATCGTACAATCCGTTTGACATGCAGTTACACATGTTTTTCAGGTCACTCCAGTTACCACGTGCAAGTTTTACAATTATCCAGTATGGGCTAAGGAGCTCCTATTTGTTTGAAATATTGTATGTTCGGGTAAAAATATGCAGTCATGTAATAGATGAGCGTTGAGACGATTTCATATGGTTGGATACACAACAGGTCCTGCAGTAAACACAGGGAGTTGTTAACATGTCTGACCTTTGTGTTTAGGGTGCCATTAAGTCCAGAATTTCTGGAGGCACTGAGACCATAGCCACAGGAAACTAACAAAGTGGAGTAAAACAAAACAATGCATATCCAAGTGAGTACGTTGAAACAAGGATAAAAGTATAAACATTTGAATTACAGATTTGTTGCATAATAAAGGTGTATGACAAAGGAAAGCATGTACAGGATTGTAACTTGCTACAGGATAAGAAAAAAAAAAGCATGCACAGGATTGTAGCTTGACAAAGCATACATAGGACTGTAGCTTGACATACAGGATAGGAACGAAACAAAGCATACACGAGGTTGTAGCTTGACATACAGGATAGGAACAAAACAAAGCATGCACAGGATTGTAGCTTGACATACAGGATAAGAGTGAAACAAATCATACACAGGATTGTGCCTTCATATACATTATAGAAACAAAACAAAGCAGGGGCAAGTTTGTAGCTTGACATACAGGACAAGTAATACACACGCGAGAAAGACACATGACATAATGACATTAGCTAAAAATAGACATATTGTTTAGCATAGTTTGACATTTAGATGAAGAAGAAAATGTTGTGGAAGCTGTAGCTTGACATAAAGATCAGAGCATACAATACATACACTGGATAGTAGCTTGACATACGAACAAAGAAGTACATGCAACGCGTTACTGTTGTCATACAGAATAGTAAACAGAGCACACAGGCTAGTAGTTTCAAGTACAGGATGAGAACAAAACAATTCATAGACGGCTTAGTAGCTTCAAGTTCAGGATAAGATCAAAACGATATACAGTTTATTTTCTTAACAGAAAAACAAGAATAAAACGATGCATACACTGGTAGTAGGTTGGCATTCAAGGTAAGAGTAAAACCATTAACGTTCAAAACAATAAAGGATAGGGCACAGCATACATGATTGGCAGAAGCTTAAAGTACAAAATAAGGTGAGGTGAGGTGACATTGGATTTAACGTCGTGCTTGAGAATATTTCGCTCATATGACGACGTGCATGCTTGTGTCCGGTAGGTGCGGCTGCTTGTACTAGCCCAGACTTAAGCTCGTTTTATAGTGCTAGCTCACTGAGATACCATGCTGCAGTGAAGCATGAATACCCCACTCAGACACAGTATACTGACTCCGAGCCGACCAGTCCTTGTTGTACCCATTAATGCTGAGCGCCAGGCAGGGACCAACAAGTACCATATTTTAACGTCTTTTGGTATGACGCGTTCGGGGATCGAGCCCGCGACCTTCCTCTCTCCGGGCGGACGCTCTAACCACTACACCACGGAGGCGGTCAGTGTACAAAATAAGAATAAAATATAGCGTACATTGATTAGCAGCTTAACGTACAAAAACAAAACAGTGCATACATTGATAGTAGATTGACGTAGAAGATTACAGGGATGACATGCACACACAGGTCACATGGTTGTCATACAGGATAAAATAAAACACTAAACCAACAAAAGAAAAAAGAGAAAGAAAAATGCACAGGTTAGTGCCGCTACCTTCATAACCAGTTATATTCTAGCACATACGGTCTTTGATGTCTACATCTAACAATTTGTAAGTCAAATAAACCATGCCTTTTCAAAGATGATTTCAAAGGACGACAGGCGACTCTTGCCAAATGATTGGTTGGTCAAGGTGAAAGCATGCACCAAACCTTATAAGGTTTATGTAAAGAATTTGTCTATGTGTCTCACGTTGATAAAACAAACAACAATGGTGGTGACAAATTACAAGAACGTAATCTGAGATAAAACTCGCAATCATATCGTTTCATAAAAACCAAAACTATTTAACTTTTAGATGGTAATCTTACCATTCCTTTCACTTTCAAGGTGTGACCTTCTTTACAAAGACTGAGACAGAAACCGAAAAGTTAACTGATTTCCACCCACCAAAACAAATCAATTCAGGACACCACGATTGCAGTCAACGTTACCAGCTCGTGTTACCTATTTCCTTAAATGTCATTCCTCCAAACTATTAAATCAAACTATAGTTCAGAATTGCAAATGAACCATATTTAAAAGGCCTCCCTGAGGCTAAATTCTAAATAAGATGTAATATATTGTACATTAATGCGTTTCGCATTGTTCAGTTATGTTTCTGCTTTGAAGCTTGCTTTAATGAATAAAATTCATTTAGAAGAATCAGTCTTGTTTTTATTATCCTGTGTCCCGGAAAACACAAAAATACTTGCATAATCATAAGAACGCCATAATAAAGAACCCATTGTATTGATCTGCCTATATCATCATCTTGTCTTTATGAATGAATATCGAATGGTGATGACATCATATGAATGCGAAACGATGGGCGTATCCTGGAACAGGTCACAAACACACACACGGGCAAGTTAATTGGCCATCTGACAAACAAATAAGGGAAGTGCTCATGACAAACACACATAAACACAAGTCAAAATAGGGAATTATACTTGCAAAGCAAGAGGACATCCGCTGCAAGTCAAAATAGCATCATTTTAGTCATCATGTTTTGTGACGTCAGATTTTGAAATGTCCCATACATGCACCATAAAGAGGGATGCAACTGGGTGTTTATGAAAAGGTATTCGTTATCTCTCACCTTACTGTACCCGTCACAAGCAAAGGGACGAGAGCAGATTTGAACAACAACGACGTACTACAACACGAAGAACAAGATTTAACACTCATGATGGTGATGTTCAGACGTTTTGACCTTAGGGTTTAAACTTCACACTAAATCACCTGAAATACAGGAAACTAGACGGAACTAAAATGTGTCAGCAAATGTTGGATATAGTTTCCGTTCATAACATGCTTATGAATTATCAATACACACATCGTGATGAAGCTTTGGTCGATCCTCCGAAAAAAAATGTAATGTTAGGTACGGTAATGTAATGTAAGGTAAGGTAAGGTAAGGTAAGGTAAGGTCAGGTAAGGTAAGGTAAGGTAAGGTAAGGTAAGGTAAGGTAAGGTTGAGGGTAAGGTAAGGATAAGGTAAGGTTAGGTAAGGTAGGTAAGGTTGAGGGTAAGGTAAGGTAAGGTAAGGTAAGGTAAGGTAATGTAAGGTAATGTAAGGTAAGGTAAGGTAAGGTAAGGTAAGGTAAGGTAAGGTAATGTAATGTAATGTAATGTAATGTAAGGTAAGGTAAGGTAAGGTAAGGTAAGGTTGAGGGTAAGGTAAGGTTGAGGGTAAGGTAAGGTTGAGGGTAAGGTAAGGTAAGGTAAGGTAAGGTTGAGGGTAAGGTAAGGTAAGGTAAGGTTGAGGGCAAGGTAAGGTAAGGTAAGGTTGAGGGTAAGGTAAGGTAAGGTAAGGTTGAGGGCAAGGTAAGGTAAGGTAAGGTTGAGGGTAAGGTAACGTAAGGTAAGGTAAGGTAAGGTGGGGTTGGGTGGATGGGGTGTGGTAGGGAAAGGTAAGGTTAAACAAGGTAAGGAAAGGTAAGGTAGGGTATTGTAAGGGTATAGGTAAGGTAAGGTGAGGTAAGGTGAGGCATCTTAAGGTAAGGTATAACTTTACTGTCACAAAGGAAATTTATCTTACATCATCAGACGTTCATACAAGGAAATCAAACATCACTATAAACATACATGAAGAAGTACTTCCTATTCCTGAAATATTGTAACGCATGTGATCGGTTAAGTGAGTGTGTAAGTGTGTGAATTTGGTTTTACGTCGCCTTAAGCATTAATCTAGCAATATCTCGCAGAGGTCACCGTGTATCGGTTTCATTCATTTTACCATAGGGGGACATGAACCCGGGCCGTCGGCGGATGCGTGAACCACTTGGCTACCCCTCCTCCCCTGGTCAGTTAAGGAAAAACCTAAAAGTGTACTGTTATATTTTTCAGTTAGAACTAACTTTACCTGAGTTTTTTTACAGTATTCTTTGACACAACATATTTGTCATATATGAAGCTAATGCAAAATATGATAAAATGTACCATATGCAATACATCAACATATAAAAATCAATTTACTTGCATACTTGATGACACCTCTTGCTGTATTGCTGTCAGTCACTTTCCCTTCAGGCGTCTTTTCTACTTATTGTAGTGAGTGAGTGAACTTAGTTCTAGGCCGCCGCCATATAGCTGTAATATTGCTTAGTGCGACGTAAAACTAAACTCATTCACTCACTGAAACTTGAATCTAGATCACTGTGGATCATAGCTCAGAAGATGTAAATTGTCAAAGACATAACTGCTGGAACATTGAGTGAGTGAGTAAGTTTAGTTTTACGCCTCTTTTAGCAATATTCCAGCAATATTACGGCGGGGGACACCAGAAATTGGCTTCACATATTGAACCTATGTTGGGAATCGAACCCAGATTTAACCACTAGGCTATCCCACCCACTCTATCTATCAGAAAGTGGACTAAGTACGTAAAGGGTAATGTCCGAGTAACTCTCCGTTCCTGAAAAATAATGGATCCGAGACACCCGGAGGGTCTGAGGCACATTATTTTTAAGGAATGAATATTTATGAAGATATTACCCTACTTAAATTACATTCAAGTACTGGTAATTTTATAAGCCAAATGTAATGGAAAGAGTACGGACCATCAAGGCCTTACAACTGAAACTGGTACACATCGCTCCATTCCTGAGAAATAGTGGGGAGCAGACAACAGAAGGACGTCACAGATGTAATTTAATGGAGAGTTAAAGTCGTCATTCAGTGTTGTTGAGAGTATGTTTAGGTATTCAATAAACATGAGGGCTATACAGGACGAACCATTTCCAATGTACTCGATAAGACATGACCGTCAGACTGAAATCGTATTAGAACGATACTCTTTGAAAGGCCAAAGATATTCCAAACATACTTGACAAAGAAGAGAAGTTGCGCTCTTTGAAATGTAACATGTTTACTGCCTTACATATGTTAATGCCTTTTATAATAGCGGTTAAACCCGAAACCGTAACTTTTCTTTGGGTCCTGTTTGAATAACTCTGACTACAACGAATACTGACCGTCCTTAATCCTGGTGTGCGTGTTTAAAGGCCCTGAACTATTATAGCGCATGCTTTATAATAATTCAGGAAAAACTGTACTCTATTACACTATACATGTACATGAAATGAATTTCTTTAACTGTATGAACTGTATTTCTTTTGTAAGATGAAACTTTTAAAACACACTGACGAATAATCTAAGGCAGAAATTATTGGTAGAAAAATGATGTTGTCAGTAAACTAACAATCCTCGCTAAGGGCTACCGCTGTTGTGTTGGTGTGTCTACCCCCTACCTGAAGATGCACGTTGCCGAAAGCAAATGATAACAAGAGTCAGGACGCTTTACGTTCAGTTTAAATCATCCTCTCATTATTAGCTCTGCTACATTTGGGATTATGGTTCACCACGTTTGGCAATATGTACGTCTCTTTTTTACTTCTAGTATAAGATTAGATCAAATTCTCAAGATCATGCTTACTTGTCACGTGATATTCCACAGACGCATTGTGCAGATGTCACGACAATTCTTTAAGCCATTAAGCACGTATGTCACCTGTAAATATATGGATACCTACATGAAACCTAAAACAAGTCTTAGCAAGTTGTTTCAAAACTATCAATAGAACAAAAGTACTCAAGCAGTTATCTCTACCGCCATTAGAAGTCCGAACCTAACCGATATACGTCCTTGTTGGATTCTACAGCCTTGTCAGATTTGTGATATTATACCTTTACAATTCTGTTCGGGTTACTGTTAAACTGAGACACGAATATGAAAAGGATAAATGGAATGCTGGTTAAGATTGCATATAAAGCTACTTGCGCAGTGAAGAAGATAGGTTAGGGTTGGGATAATATAGTTGATACTTATTGTCACAGACAGCAATACATTACTTAAGCTTTATCGGTACACTGTTTCTATCCTACAATATGATAATACCATTGCTGTAATAACACCATGTGAAAATTGAAAACACTTGTACAGCAGCAAATCAAACGTCCACTTGTGAACTGTGAGATCTGTGAGAAATGTGAGACATTCTCACCTGTGGTCGCTGATTCACCTACATTCGTTTCCGGATGTCTAATTTTTTGCAAATTCTAGACGCAATATTGGTCCCCCAAAATAAGAAATTGCCGAAATTACAAATCAATTATATGAGATTCATACGACGTAAGCTGAAATTAAAACGATAAATTGGAACTAAACAAAGTAATTTGAAAGTAACTACATATGTAGTTGACACTGTCAAACCACTTTGTGAAATGTTAAACGAGAAACAAAAGAACAGGCCCTCATTTCACAATACACGAAGGTGATCGTAAATCACTAAGGTAACCTTAGTGCAATGTAAAAGAATGGGAGTTATGGTTAACCTTAGTAAAGGTTGCTTCGTGAAAGGAGCCCCAGATTATCTCAGAACACAAGGTTAATCATGACTGTGAAAATTGTCTGTCTTTTGGCTGCAAAATTAAAACGTTAAACTTCGACATGATTTGAAAGTGTGGAACCACATAGCTTGGATAAAGTTGAAAATATGTGCCAAGTCATATTTCACCCGGAGCTTTTTAAATTGGAAGGAGAAGTCAAAAAAAGAATAGCACGAAAATATTCGTTTCCAGAAACATGAAATGTTATCTGCTGTCATTAAAGACAAACGTGGTTTATCAAGACTATCTGTGAAATAGTGCATATCCATACGTTTTTACTTGGGGGTGATATTTACATATGAACGGTTTAAGTAAAAACTTTCACAATATATTGTAATATACCAACACATATCGCAATATATCGCAATACGAAAATTTGGGCAATACCCAACCCTATCATACATGTATATACATCAACTCTGCGAACCAGTGTCATACCAGCGTATTATCTGCTGCCTTTACAAACCAATAGCCCAAGTTTCCATTCACCCGATGGTCATTAAAATATTGAACGCTTCTGAGACGTTGACGATTGAGAAACAAGATATAACTTTATCATCCCTGAGGAAATTCTCTTTGTATCAAAAACGGCCTCAAAAAGAGTATATACAAAATTCACAAAAGAAATATACACAATAATTACATGCACAAAATGAATGCTGATGATTCCATACAATTAACCACATAGATGAAGAGGCTGAGTTAGTAGTTATCCCATACATGATGACTTTTCTAAAACACTTGTTGCAATAATAACACGAATACTGGATGGTATGAAGGACTGTCAAGCTCGGTTTGTTTTAAGCGAAAGTAATCGAAATGTGTTGTCCATTAACTGTAATTTTAATAAAGTTATACAATATATATGGTTTGCGTTCAAAAAGCTCTTCCTCGAACAGCAAAAATCAAAATACCGTACATCATTGCTGGGGCATTTATTGAAGTTCAGGGGTCATGAGAACAATTGTTGATTATACGAGACAGGGTTTAATTGTCACCCGACAAACATGTATAAATATATCCTCAGCGTTGTCACTTGTTAATGTAGAAATCTTAAGGGAAGTGATCAAAGTGTAGTTTGTTGTAAAATATTGTTGCTATTCATAAAGCACGTAAGAATGAGTTTGAGAAATGAATTCTTGATCTGAAGAAAAGAGTGCAGCACAGTATGTATATGCTATATATCATCTCTCGTTTGACCTTGAATTTAATCAAGACATGAAAGCATGTGCTTAATTTATGAGTTATGGTACATGAGGTAAATGAATCTGATGTTTGTCCAGGCGTTTAATCAAGACGTGTCAATACAAGCAGGTGCTTACCTTATGTGTTATGGTAAATGTAGAAACAAACGAAATAACGAAAAGTCAAGTGAAATGTCATTGACATTTGTTATATGGCAAAGATTCGCAACTTGCGTTGTGAAACATCGGTATACCTGACCGTACCGAGTATAGTGTTCCGACTGTAAGCATTCGGAATGGTTCATGTAAACTTGAGCGCTCACTGGTTCATGAATACACACATTTATTTGAACACATTTTGTTAAAGCAAGAATCAACGTGTAGATTACACATTTGTACGTTTTATATTGAGATATAGATCATATATCCTTCCAGCTACGTAGATTCATGCTCGCGATGTCTATCACTGTATTGTCTGGTCCACAATCAATTATTGACAGACCGCGGTGATATAGATTCAATGTTGCCGAGTACAGCCTTAAACAACAACAAACCAAATAATATGATAGAACATGATGGTGATGTTCGGACGTTTTGACCTTAAACATATGAGGGTTATATAATATCTACCAGGTGTAGCCTAGTGTCAGCCTAGTGGTTAAGGCGTTCGCTCGTTACGCCGAAGACCTGAATTCGATTTCCCACTTGCGCACAATATATGAAGCCCATTGCTGGTGTCCCTCGTCGTGATATTGCTAACATATTGCTGAAAGCGGCGTAAAATTAACTCACTCATTAATATCTACAAGCTTTATGAAATCATTGCATCATTATGTATTAATGACAACTGGTTGTCACAACAACCATAAAATAATGCAGTAATTAATGTTCAGTTGATACAACTGAATTTCTATTTTTATGATCAAACAAGTTTCCATTGACTTCTGAGCAAATGTCTAATCGCCATTGATTGTAAAGGTGACTGTTGGTAGTTGATCGTCAGTGTCTCCTCGTTTCACACATTCTGGTATGTCTGTATCTTCTCGTAAGTGTTGGGGACGTCAGCAGCTTCTCTCTGTAGGGCTTCGTAATCATTTCTGTCCACTGGTACTTCGTACTCGTCGCCTCCACCTACATAGACACATATAGTCAGTTTTCATTGCCACACCGACACATTTATCTTTGAAAGGACACGGAGGTATTCCGGAACATATGAAGACACATTTATGAGTGAGTGAGTGAGTTGGTTGGGTGAGTGAGTGAGTGTGTGGGTGTGTGGGTGAGTGAATGAGTGAGTGAGTGATGCCACTGTTAGGAACATTTCGGCTTGTCACAACGGCATCTGAAACATCTATCCTAAACAAGCACTTAGCAGTGACTTAAAGCTAAGCAGTGCAATCGGACACATCAGCGTCTAACCACTCAATCCTCTGCAGTCATGTCTTATATAGGGAGCCGTTTTACTCTCTTATTTCACCATTTAGCTTTCCTCAGTCCGAAACGTGTATAGTAATCTTTTACGTTGACCAACGCTCACCTTGTCTTTGGATTTCGGCCGGTGCGATCACTGTGGCCTGAGGAGACTGTATGCTGTAATGGTTGAGAGGGAATATGTGTAATGGCGACAAAATTAGGACGCGTTCAAACTCTTCAAGAAACTAGTATTCAATTTGTGAAATGGCATAAATGATTTACATTTTAATTAAATATTTATGAATGCTTCAAAACATTCATTGTAGAAAGATGCACCTACTTGGACATAACTGACGCATATGTCTATTATATAAACCTGATCATTTGTATTATTGTATCCAACTGATGTGCATATATTGCTGACATTTAAAATCAGCTGCATATATATTAAAGATATTTAAATAACAAACTAGTTTTAATTACCGAAATTTCATAAATCATTCACATTTTAGTTTCGTAGTTATAAATGGCTCAAAGCATTAATTGTAAAAGATACACCTACTTGGACATTACTGGCACATTTGTATTTCTGGCTTTCTTGATTCCTGAAAAAAATGAAATGTGTCATTAATACTATGAGCCAGAAATTATCAAAAGTACGAAGAAGTATGGCTGATGTAGACTGTCGCCTGGCGTTTACAAACGTCGCTGTCATACACAAACTACGAGTAGACCACACCCAGGAGACGATCGTTATGTAGGACTCCAGTCATTCATCAGTCAGTGAGTGCATTGAGGCTACAACTGCCACCAAGTTGTCTTCCCTGATTGTTGTGTGTGTGTGTGTGTGTGTGTGTGTGTATGTGTGTGTGTGTGAGAGAGAGAGAGAGAGCCTAGTGTGTGTGTGTGTGTGTGCGTGTGTGAATGAGTTGTGGCATTTTTGGTCGGCCATTATTTAATCACACATAGGTGTGACCTTTGTGTGACCTAATCGATTGTTGAACCCCACCCTCCTTTGAGAGTCCCCTTTTCCCAGGTGTGTGTGACCTTCAGGTTCACCTTAGTGGTCTGTGATTATTATTCAATTATTTTATAAGTGGTATGAGTTTGCCAGAGCGCATTTTGTTAAAGCAATTTACTAACCAGTTTAAAATACGCTGTCACACAAGGAACAACTCCAAAGTTCTGAGTATTTATTTTACATATCTGTGAACAATAAACGGTTGTAGCTGTTAAAATTCATGTGGACCCGTATATGATATGCGTGAATGGGGCGCAGTCTATGCACTTAGAGCAGAATCGCTTGCTGGCTAAGCCGTAAGTGAAGAGACATGCCCCTAACAACAACACCTGATGAGTGCAGCTTCTGCCTGGAGTATAAAATCCGAAACACCCTCGTGTACCGTATCATGCTGCCATTGTATTGAGAAACTAATGACCGCTAATGATCTGTGGAGGACTTAAACATCATCGTATTCGTCTGTTTCAACATGTTATCAACTGTGGAAGTCATTGCAGCAAGTGTCAACTTACACACCAGTTTTAGAAGTATATCTCAAAATGAGATCCATTGTAATTCTCAGAGCCTGAAGCAATGGTCCATTTCCTGCAGATTTCGTCATTTTTCATTTCTTGACGGACTGGAACTTGCAATAAACTATATTTGTTTGTATTTACTTTGAAATAAAAGTTTAAATAAAAAAATCAATTGTTTCATACTTACCTATGCAGTCTGCTATTTCGTCCCTGAAGAGGTACGCCAGAAACAGCAAGACGCCATCCATAGCCAGCATTATACACACACCTATAGCCACTCCAACACCAAACGAGGATTCCTGGTTCTGTGGTGCTGTGATTTGAAATATTGTGCATTCCTTAAAATGTGTAACAATTACTAACAAACCTACTTATTAGGGGTGTCGCGATACGCGAATGTATCGATGCATCGATACATTTTTACTGACGAAACGATACGCGATACATGCTTGCGTGTATCGATTCCTATTTTAAAACTTTATCGATTCAATTTTTTATGCTATATCCATCTCCTTCAAAGTCTTGATAGTAAAATTATACGAGATCGCTCCGATAAATAGATGTAGCTAGCTTTACTTAAAAAATAGGTTTGAAACTAACAGCTTTTGTGATTGGCTAGACTATTTTGATGGACCAATCAGCGAGCGCAAACGTTGCCGGTAAGGTAATGCTATGAAAAGGCGCGAAAATTATGTATCGCGATATGTATCGTATCGTGCCCTTAAAATCGCGAGATTGGTGTATCGTGACACCTACTACTTATGTTTCTTGAATATGCAATTTACCTCGTCTGTGTACACAATAGCCCAATTGCATTACAAACTTGTCTTTTTATCACGTTAAATTTATTAAGAAACGTTAACAATTCAGGAATGTGCTATATTTTTTAACTTTTTAAATACCAATCATTGAGTACACCCTAACAATGATGACTACATCACAAATGTCATATATATGGACAAATATATGACGTTTGTACAATATCACAAAATGAGGAGAAATATATTATCAGTATAATGCTATTAACCCTGTTAAAATACGACAAAGAGCTGAGGCTATTCTCTATACACTGGTAAAAGGAGAAACAACCAAGTTTGTTTCAATGCGGCATAAAATAATATTATCCTTCTGTGGGAAGAATGTTAAAAAATTGAACCAACAACCGCGGATCCTGTCATGTCCAACTGACTTGATTAAGACTTAAGACTAAGTAAGTAAACTACAAATAGTCAATATATCGGTCCATAAACACTCATGTGTAAGAACTAAAGGATAAGCATCTCACCCTCTTTATAGAACATTTGGAAATGTTCTGGTCGCATATACCCTTGCCCCTCAACTTGACCTTGTTGGTAGTAACGCCTTACAAGAGTGACGTCTAAAACGTCATTATAGACCTCACTAAAACTAAAAGTGATCGAGGGATGGGGACTGGGAGTTACATGTCACTGTGCACTGTTTACACTGATCTTTCTTAATTCGTTCAGTCACTGCCGTGACCCAGTCTAAATTACCTTACTCATCCTCAAGTTCTGTGGCATTTACCGTCCTTATATATCTGTGTGATAGGGGTACAGCCGGATGATACTTCACACATAGGTCTGATGGACATTACATGGGATAACGAGGTGAGTGAGTTTAGTTTTACGCCACTTTTAGCAATATTCCAGCAATATCACGGCGGGGGACACCAGAAATGGGCATCACACATTGTACTGGAATAAACAGACGTTTTCCGAATGCACTAGCCTAAGACAAATGACGGAGATCATACAGTACAAGCAGAAATTATTGAGAATTTAAAGATTGTACTTGTTTTATTTTCTTCACTCATTACTCACGTTTTAAATGTGAATATTAGCAGAATATAACTCCAGATTCAAAGACAGGTGAACAGTTAGTATTTTGTCAAGTCACCATGGGCAGCAATGCAGGCTTCAATGCGGCGGGGCATACTACTGATCAAAGAAGTTAGAAAGTCGTGGTCCATGCTGTCCCAATATCGGACCCCCTCTTTTTTCATTTCAGCAATATTTGTCAGATTTTTCTTATTGACACTTTCCTTCATAAGTCCCCAAACATTTTCTATTGGATGTAGGTCAGGACTATAGCTTGGCCAATCTAATAATGTCATATTTTGGGTCCGAAACCAGGCCTGTGAATGCTTTGAAAGATGTAGTGGGTCGTTGTCCTGCTAGAAAATCCAAAACTTTCTATCGAACAAGTGAGCAGATGGAAGTAAATGTCCCTCGAGAACATCTGTGTACCGCTCACTGTTCATATTCCCTTCAAATACATAGAGGGGCGTTGCCCCTAACTCAGATATGCCACCACACACGTTGAATTTCGGACTGTACTTTGGGCGCTGATAAAAAGGTTTTTCAGTTTGTTTGGTCCAGAATTTCAGTGTACTAGGAAACAGCAAAACAGAACTTTCATCTGAGAAAATCACATTGTCCCAGTTAAAATTTCTATGCTGTAAGCACCAGTTCAACCTTCGCTCCTTTTGTTCAGGTTTCATGATCGGTGATGGAATTCCTCGACTTTTCTGCCAACCCATTGCGTGCAGCTCAGTTCTAATTGTCTGCTTACGGGCAGCCACAGTTCCTCTATCAATCATATCCAGCCTTAAGTTTTCTAAACTCCTTTGTTTGTTTTAAGAAACAAGAATACCAAGCCGCCTCCTGTCACCGACAGTCAACTTTCTGGGTCTACCTGCGCCTCCCTTCCTCTTCTCTAAATCATCCATACTGAGGATCAGTGAAAATGTCGTTTGCTAGCAAGTAAAAAAGGGGGATAACTCTTCACAAACTAATGAAAAACATTACGGAGTTGTCTCTTTTGAATGAAACCAAGCAAATTGATAGCTGCTCAAGGTTGTTTATACTAGAACTCCAATTAAACATATTTTTTAAAATTCTCAATAATTTCTGGTCATACTCTATATATAAGTAGAGTTAAGATCATGGCCCTTATTCCCGAAACGTTCGAAGCCCTAAGAATTTGATCGTAGCCAATGTGTTCAGAATGGGCTTAAGAAGTTTGTAAGGCTACGAACGTTCTGAGAATAGCTACCCATGATATTGATGCTCAAAGCATGACACTGTATTTTATCCGAAACAACAATCAAGAACAGAGCGAAGGACACGACGCAAGAATGGCGTTAAAGAGGAAACATTTCAGTCCGAATGAATATGGCCACCGTTGGCTGAAATATGTTCCAGGCCGACTGCTTCAGCATCACATGTGGGGTAAATGTGTCATACCAGCGTTATCTATGTAATCAGGATAATTAAAGGTCACTTGCAACGCAAAACACAACATTGCAGATTCTGATACCTTTCGGTATGGCCTTACAGTAACAAATTATCAAAATTCAAGTCCTGCTTTGTACATGGACGAACGACAGTTTCCAGCCACGCAGTAGTTCACCATCCCAGTATGTGTTGATTGGATCGAACGCAAATGCAGAAGAAATGAGCATGTATTTACATAACCCAACATCTCTTTATACACACACACAATGAGCCCTTAGCGGATCGGCAAATGAACCACCCAATGAAAGACTTCGTTACACTTGAGTGCACACCCACCCGCTGTGACTGGGTTCTGCCTCCCGGGTGCTTCGTTTCGAGGGAAGAAAACCCAAGTACAAAATATTGCACTTTTGATTTGCGATTGTACGCTTATAAATTTGTTTTGTTTTGTTTTGTTTTTCATAATCAGCAAGGTATATTATATGTCGTTAATAAGTGATAATTGTGTCTTAATTATGTTTGTTTTTTTGGTTGCATGTGACCTTTAAGTAAATTCCGCTGCTTTCGACTTGTGAAGGTCTTGGTTAGAACTGATCTTCAGTAACCCATGCTTGTCGTAAGAGGCGACTAACGGGATCGGTGGTCAGGCTCGCTGACTTGGTTGACACATGTCCTCGGTTCCCAATTGCGCATATCGATGCTCGGGCTGTTGATTCATAGGTTGTCTGGTCCAGACTCGATTATTTAAAGACCGCCGCCATATAACTAGAATATTGCTGAGTGCATCGTAAAACTGTACTCACTCTGTTGCTTTATTTCACATTTTTGTAACACTCACCACCTGCAGACGTATCGGGCGGTGCTGGCGCTGTTTGACCTGGAAACAAGGTCCTTTGTTTTAATTGTTGTACTGACAACATGCATGATGTAACATATGCATTCTTCTGTACAGCACACTGACAATAGAGAATTGATCAATGCAACAAAATAGTACCACACACAAAACAACTGTGAAATAAAACTGAAAACTTACCAACAACATAAACAGTCTTGTTTGCACTGTAGTCTGCACTTAGGACAGAACACCTGAACTGTCTTCCATTGTCTAGATTCGAGACTGTATGAACCAGCGTTGTCGCCCCTGTGTATTGACATTCCGCTGACGAAGTAGGACTGTCGTAGGTGATGTTTTGGTCGTTTGGGTACCGTGCCCAGGAGGCGAACTCGTTGTTTACAGATCGCCACTCCCATGTCCACAGGTTCTGGAGGTTGTTCTCATCAAACTGGTTCCCGATCCTGCCTGTACATCTGATTGATAAGAGCTGACCATCGTCATACTGGACCCTGTCAGGAGAAGGGAACATCTCTATCTGCTCTGGGTAAGCTGTAACATATTTAGAGAATAACTATAGTGGATCCTGTCGGGAGTGGGGAACATTTCTATGTGCTCTGGGTAAGATGTAAGATATTTAGAGAATAACCATAGTAATCCACTATGAAGAACGATTAAACGTTCACCTTTGCCTATCCTAACATCACTGGGATCGGTGGGTAACCACTGTCTGGCAACAGTATGGCTTGCATTGACGCAGGTCTTATCCAGATATATAGGTTCGAACCCATCCTCTCTTGCCTGCTTAATTTCTCTCAGATAGTTACACCTTATTTTCACAATATCAGATCTCTCACACATTACAGGTTTCTGGTTTGCTACCTTCTTGTACTTGTATCCAAATTGGAGCAGTAGTTTGCTGAGCATAAACCTAGAAACATTAAGGTCGTGATCCTCTGCAAGGAAGTGTTTTAACATTCTTGTGGACAGGTGTTCATTTCTAGCTAATAGCCGGCGAATGACATCTCTGATGACCCTGATGTCAAAAGAATCTAACTTTGGATGCCTACCTTTTGTACAAGGTTTTGTTTATTGGTTGTTGGTTTATTTTTCACAATTTTCAAGGGGTTCACATGCATTTCATGCCAAACTATAGGTACGAGTGATTACGGGAAATATGCCCGAGTTGAAATAATGTTCCCAGTGCCGAGCCTTGGCAAGGCACTGAACATTATTTTAAAGAGGGCATATTTCCCGTAATCACTCGTACCGAGTTGGCTATTCTATTTAGTACCCATAATGTAATTTAAATAGAAGAAACACGAAATAAAAACCACCCGGAGACAGGGCTTATGATCTCAAACAGCTAATACGCATTCATGCGCGTATTAAATTAACTTCTGCAGCAGTAATAACATAACTACGCTATGGAAAATAGTACCTCGTAAAATCGCTTTAAAATACAACAAAAATATTTTATATGGAATAAGTTATTAACCTTTGTTAATATGATAAAATGATCCTTTTAATTGAATATCATTAAACTTAATAACCGCTAAAACGGTATTTGATCAAGTCAGTGCGCCGGAACATCGTTCATTGACGACTGACGACTCCTGTGTGTCTAAATTTTAGTGACGGGTGACGATATAGTGTTGAAATACACTTTGGCAAAAACCTGTCAATTTTGGGGAAACTCAACGGTTAAAAGTTGGAAAATCTAAAAGACAACCATCCCACGAATACACCTAGAAAAGGTTTTCTGTCAAGAAACTCAACATTTTATTCTGTGGAAGGCGTGTTACAGTCACGTCACTGGTCTCATTAGAGTACAGCAGTTCCAAGAAGGATAACTCTAGTCGGAATCCGAGTTAGTGGGAACAATACACCTCTTTGAAGCAGATGGTCGACAGACAGAGGAGTCATTAGAGGAGTTGAAGTGGAATACATCACTATAAATTGGACCTGAGAATAGTGTATGTACAAAATGAAGAATTACGGCATGCGACAAACACTGTGAGTTACAAGGGTTTGACAACAATTTATTGATGGATTGATGTTGTTGCTTATATACTGGCTAGCTATTCTCGAAACGTTCGTAGCCCTACGAATTTTTTAAGCCCATTCTTAACAAATTGGCTACGATCAGAGTTAAGAATTCTTAAGGCTACGAACGTTTCGAGAATAAGGGCTCTGGAGAGTAACTTTTTATTGACTGAACATTTTTGTGCCCGGAATATTGTGCCTGGTTCTATGGCATGGACGCCGTGGCACACTATCTTTTCACACTTTCAGGTAACACCTTTAGTCGGTTATCTTGCTGCTTCTATATCACCGAATTCAGTTTTAACAACAAAATGGTTGTTGGAATTCAAGGGCTGTAAAATTCTTATCACTCTTCCTATTAGGTCACCGTCAACTTTAACTTAGTCATTGACCTTGGTTGGGGTGAGCCACAATCTCCTACCCAGAGTTCCATGCGGCCAGCATAGTACCTCTACCACAGGACAGAAAAATGTGACGATTCGTCACATCTTGCAATGTCCATTCAATACAATGTACAGATTTATTTTACTCTTTTATTTTTGACGAGTCTACACATCTCACTAAACATCTTTAATAGAATGGTTTAGTTTCACTGAAAAATATCCCAAAACATGTAACACTATTTCGATTTGCGTAGCGATCCTTTGTTTACATAGGTTGTACGGTACCACGTGCTGTCATCGAAGCTGATGGAGAGCAAACGATGCAGCCAGTTTGATATCTAAATATGTACTGTCATAGACCTTACTGTCGCAGCTGTGGAAGAATATATATGTAACAATCTAAAACATTATGAAGAGAGCGCTGAAAAGCTTTCGTGAGTCCAGGATCTTCTTAATATATGAATATGCGCGTTTGTTTACAAACAAGAGAAAAGTCCGGTCACGTGATATGCAAATTAGCCTGTGGCAGTGATGTTATGCTAAGTCATCACTGCGCCGGAGTGTGGGTTAGCCACGATTGTTGTGTTAAGGTTATGTATTTTAAAAAGACTACTATCTATAACGCAATTTTATTGCAAAATAATAATGTCTAATAAAAAGAGTATTCATATTCTTTAACCTTTATGTTTTCTTTTTTAAATCTCGGAATGTGTGAGTACAGCACGTTTAGTTATCAAAGAAACGGTATAAGTTGTCAATGAATTTGGATCATGAAAAGTAGTTCCGTCAACCAATCATATTTCTTCTCTGCTTAGCTGACCAATCAACGTTGAGAATCACTGAAAAGCACATGTGCGATTATCACAAAAATAATCACCTGTGTATCCTAGCCCGTATGGGTAATAATATAAATTACAAGCAATGGGTCTGAACATTTTTATGCATTGATCAGTTTGCGGGGAAGAATTATCATAATACCATAAACAAGTATATGTTTACATCAAATGATTTGTTTGAACTTCTCAAACATATTCTGAGGGCACCAAACCCAGTTCAGTTTTAATGAACATATTCCCACTTACTTCTAGCTGTGATGTTGGCTGTTGTCTCGTCATTTCCAGCTGACCCCGCCAAGTATAACGTTTTGCAGTAGTATGTAGAAGCAGCATCAGCACATCTCAGATCTGTCAGGATGAACTGTATGTTGCTTGTTGCTCCACTAATAGAACCTGAGGCTGTCATCCGCTGTTGTAGACTTGTGTCCACTACTTGTACTGACGAAACTGTGTTGGTCATTTCTATAATAGGCTGATCAGGGCCAGTAGAAGACTTCTTGCCAATCACTATGGTAAACACTTGTGTTATTCCAGGTGCATTTGGGCTGCAACTTACAGTCAACTGAGATGTTGGGTTACTACCCCCGATTGTTATTTGACTCGGCGATGTGGTCAGTCTTGCCCCAGTGGCTGAAAGACGAGGACGTGTATTTACATCAATTCAATAAAAATCCGCCGTGAACACACTTACACAGAGAGAGAGAGAGAGGGGGGGGGGGAAGAGAAAGTTATATACATATAGCTGAAACTGAAAAAAACAACACTTGCATTTACAGCAGTTCGATAAATATAGTGAGTGATTATTTCAAGTAACGATCTGGCAGTGAAAATATACACCATAGTAACGGAGCACTCTTGTGTCAAAGGTTCTTCGAAAGCATAGGAATACTATTACCACAGGTTCTACATATTCAATCTTCTGACATTCATAGATGAAACCTTGTGCGGACCTGTGGCTACAATGAGTGACTTTATATACCATTTGAGCACCGTGCTTTGAGTTAAAATCACACAAAATGAAAATCTGGAATTTGAGAAGCAGCGTCAATATTTCTTGCTTTTGTATATACATGAATGAATATTTTCACACAGACACATATCTTATAGTATGAGTAACTCGACTGCAGTCTCTGAGTGTGGATACTTGACCCCTTCTAATACTACGCACGCCGATACTAGTGACGAACGTCTAATATATGATAAGAATTATTTTTTTCTAACGAGTGCCCCCGTGTACGCTCGTACGTTGCGTACGTGCGTGTGTGTGTGTGTGTGTACGCGCGCGCGCGCGCGTGTGCATGTGTGACAATGATTTGACGCAAACTATTCAGAATCACAGCTTTTCAATTAAAATATCCTTTTCCCGACAGATATGTTGGTACTTACTTCCTGTGAGAAAGGTCATGAAGATCAGAAGATGAAAAGGATCACAAGAGTCCATGCTTCTTGTTTGCAGGTGCCAGCTCCTGTTCCTGAAACTTGTATGTCGTCGTTTGGACGTATATGGTTTTTCAGATGAGATCAAACTGTACCTGCGATATTACTACAGTAACACTTAAACAACCTGTCCTATCACACTGCTGTATTTTACGAGAATGCATGACATATATCAAACATGTACACACCCTTGCGTTCGAATACAGTTCACTGACCTACTCAAAGTACATGCACACGAGGTAATGGTAAACACAAGCAATGATCATTACATATGTTGCTACCCGTGAAGTTCCGGGTTAGAAATGATCTTCAGTAACCCATGCTTGTCGTAACAGGCGACTAACGGGAACGAGTGGTCATGCTCGCTGACTTGGTTGACACATATCATCGTATAGCGTAGATCGATGCTCATGATGCTGATCACTGGATTGTCTGGTCGAGACTCGATTATTAACCGGCCGCCGCCATATAGCTGGACTATTGCTGAGTGCGGCGTAAAACTAAACTCACTCACGTAAATTGCTGTAATCAAAACTGAACTTTTATTTGCATATTTGCAACAAGCAAGCCACGCAAATATTCCTTTGGAAAACGACGCCTAGCGTTATTGTACATAGCCAGTTGCTGACCTACATTATATACTGTGTACGGGTAACACGCGGTGGTATGCATGTATACAAACGTAACATGGACACAGCTTATTTCATTTATCAACACTTGGTATAAGAATGGTCATTCTCTTATTCTCAGACTTCTACATACAATGAACCCAATGGGACACACATACCTGTACATGGTATCTCGCCCGCCATGAGCTGCACGACTTACTTCCTGATTGAATTCTCAAGCTGTCGGCTTATGAGATAAAGTAGTATAAACAACTTAACTATTAATAGTGTGACACACGAATACGACACTGGGTCAGAGTAGTAAAGTTGATGTGTTGAAATGGCCTATCGCGGGATGCACTCGGTGAAGGAACGTGACTGACTGACTGAGTTTGTTTTTACGCCGCTTTTAGCAATATTCCAGCAACATCACGGCGGGGGACACCAGAAATGGGCTTCACACATTGTGCCCATGTGGGGATTCGAACCCGGGTCTTCGGCGTGACGAGCCAACGCTTTAACCATTAGGCTACCCCACCGCCCTGAAGGAACGTGACGTTTATAGTGACATTGTTGAGGTATGGAGATAAGCACGGATAAGTACTATTTTCCTATTGTAAACCTAGCTAATAATTATTGTAAAACAGTTTACTTTAACATATTTTATTCACAATGTGAAAAGGATCGGGGACAAGTTTTTTCAACCCATAAAACCCCTCTCCAAAGATATTTACAATAACTAATTACATCACAAGCAATTATTAGAAACAGAGACAGAGAAAGATTGACAGTTCAGGGAAATGTTATAATACAAAAGGTGCATAGAGAGAAGACTACTGGAATCGTTTAGATTTGCATATATATATTGATGTACATTTTTTAATATAATTTCATTTTTATGTTTTGTCAGATCTGCAATGCCGTTTAAAATAACAGATAGTGTAATCACAGAATTACTACCACATACACCTTGAATGGCTTAAAGCATGATCTTTCTATGTTGATTGTATAAAGAAGATTCTAAGAAATAGTGATGAGCATTTTCGCGCGGGTTTCCACATGCGCAGGATGGATCAGTGATTAGCCCTACTCTGTACAGATCGTAACTTAATTTACTAGCTTCTTGACGTAGTTGAGTATGTATATGCTAAATATATAATATGTACATATATGTTAGTTATATAATCTATGTTATGTACTATTTATTGGATCAATGCCTTTGATTAGCTTTATAGTCTATATGATATACTTTCCATTGGACCACGGCCTTTGTTTAGTTATATAGTCTTTATTGTCTACTTTCCATTGGACAGATACCTGTGATTAGTTTTATAGTTAAGTGTACACGTGCTGATCAAAGTCATTAAACCGAGTTTCAGTTCAGATTTGACAGCATCATATCCGTCCTCGTGAATGTTGCCAAACGATTAACGTCTACGGCCTTCATAATGTTTTGGTTCTTCCCACAGTGATCTTATACGCCTTGATACAATTGAAATGCATTTTTTCAAACTATTAAATAACTTGTCGTCTATCTAGCTGCTGCATC
The DNA here is from genome assembly GCF_003918875.1 of Haliotis rubra. Lineage (NCBI taxonomy): Eukaryota > Metazoa > Mollusca > Gastropoda > Lepetellida > Haliotidae > Haliotis > Haliotis rubra. Next base: position 2,808,698 of record NW_025767346.1, on the reverse strand, counting down.
TTACGAGAACATGTAAGATATATTATAGATTGATGTATACACTCCTTGCTTTCGACTATAGTTCACTAACCTGCGCAGTAACTCACGAAAGATGGAAATATCCATCGAGTTTCTTCATGGTGTCGTTATAATAGCCTTACCGAAATTGATACCCTTTTTCTTTCTTGTTAGATGCATTGTATTCGTGAGGTTGAAATAACCTTGTCATTGACATGATCGACCTGGAGTTTGTTCATTTCCGTGTTTATCATGCTTTAGAAATGTCGAATGAGATTCGGGATTGACATCACATAACTCATTGCAGTTTCTTATATTCTTTCCACTTGTATTTGCAATATTTGTAAGGCAAAGCAAATTGGAATTGTTCACGTGGAAGTGGTCAAGTTCATACATCGCTGAACAAGTCGGCCATTCCTAGTAGTGGAAAGTCTTTCATGAAATAAAAATAGAGTAGTCTGTGTTGGACTATATTGCGTTATGGGACATGGTATAACTGATTATGCAGTTGATGTCATGATGGGCTAGAATGGGTCATGCTTGTCTCAAGAGCCGACTTACGGGATCGGAAGGTCAGGCTCGCTGACTGTGTTGACACACGTTATCGCATCTCAGTTGCGTAGATCGATGTTTATGCTGTTGATCACTGGATTGTCTGGTCCGGACAGACCACCGCCATATAGCTGGAATATTGCTTTGTGCGGCGTTTAGCAACAACCAACAACGAGTCATCAGTAGGTCATGTTCCTAAGCTTTTTAAATAGCAGAAATTTTTCTTGATTTAATAATAACAAATGACTGTTATACATTGAAAATGCTGGTAGCATATGCAGACAGAATTTTCACATTAATCTTCTTCCGTTCTGAAATTATGGACTGTATATACTAGTCTATATACAAATAAGATACTGCGGTTATAATGAGGGACAATTAGCGGCCCACTTTGAGTTCCTTATAACCGTAGTTTACTATAGCCAATAATGTAATGTCATTTTGAGGTGGTATGGACAATAATGTAATGTCATTTTGAGTAGGTATCGTCAATAATGTAATGTCATTTTGAGGTGGTATGGACAATAATGTAATGTCATTTTGAGGTGGTATGGACAATAATGTAATGTCATGTTGAGGTGGTATGGACAGTATTCGACTAGGTTGTAGAAGCACCACGACACTAAATAATCGGCCAGACTAACGGTTCAAAGTGGCATAAACCCCAATAAGCACATTCACACCACACACGCGCCTGTAAAATCGTTAGACTGTGACCATGGACCATGGAGTTCCTTATAACCGTAGTTTACTATAGCCAATAATGTAATGTCATTTTGAGGTGGTATGGACAATAATGTAATGTCATTTTGAGGTGGTATGGACAATAATGTAATGTCATTTTGAGGTGGTATCGTCAATAATGTAATGTCATTTTGAGGTGGTATGGACAATAATGTAATGTCATTTTGAGGTGGTATGGACAATAATGGTATGTCATTTTGAGGTGGTATGGACAATAATGTAATGTCATTTTGAGGTGGTATGGACAATAATGTAATGTCATTTTGAGGTGGTATGGACAGTATTCGACTAGGTTGTAGAAGCACCATGACACTAAATAATCGGCCAGACTAACGGTTCAAAGTGGCATAAACCCCAATAAGCACATTCACACCACACACGCGCCTGTAAAATCGTTAGACTGTGACCATGGACCATGGAGTTCCTTATAACCGTAGTTTACTATAGCCAATAATGTAATGTCATTTTGAGGTGGTATGGACAATAATGTAATGTCATTTTGAGGTGGTATGGACAATAATGTAATGTCATTTTGAGGTGGTATCGTCAATAATGTAATGTCATTTTGAGGTGGTATGGACAATAATGTAATGTCATTTTGAGGTGGTATGGACAATAATGGTATGTCATTTTGAGGTGGTATGGACAATAATGGTATGTCATTTTGAGGTGGTATGGACAATAATGGTATGTCATTTTGAGGTGGTATGGACAGTATTCGACTAGATTGTAGAAGCACCATGACACTAAATAATCGGCCAGACTAACGTTTCGAAGTGGCATAAACCCCAATAAGCACATTCACACCACATGCGCCTGTAAAATCGTTAGACTGTGACCATGGATCAAACACGCTCACACTTGCCGCAGTTCCGTGAGCTTTCGTTCAGTAGACATAACCAACTATACTGAATACCTGTTAAGGCATTTTGAGACTAATGAATGAGAATAATAATGATCGATTCTTCATTCAGATCTGTACGGTACTTAGATTACAATGATCACTGTGTCATTCAGATGTAATAGTACTTAGATTACAACGATCATTGCGTCATTCAGATGTGTAACGGTACTTAGATTACAAAGATCATTGCGTCATTCAGATGTGTAACAGTACTTAGATTACAATGATCATTGCGTCATTCAGATGTGTAACGGTGCTTCGATTACAATGATCACTGTGTCATTCAGATCTGTAACGGTGCTTAGATTACAATGATCTTTGCATCATTCAGATGTGCAATAGTACTTAGATTACAATGATCATTGTGTCATTCTGATGTGAACGGTGCTTAATAGTAGATTACTATGATCATTGCGTCAGATTACAATGATCATTGTGTCATTCAGATGTGTAATAGTACTTATTCAGATTGTACAATGATCATTGTGTCATTCAGATGTGCAACGGTGCTGAAATTACAAAGATCATTGCGTCATTCTGATGTGTAACAGTACTTAGATTACAATGATCATTGCGTGATTCAGATGTGTAACGGTGCTTAGATTACAATGATCATTGTGTCATTCTGATGTGTAATGGTGCTTAGATTACAAAGGTCATTGCGTCATTCAGATGTATAATAGTACTTAGATTACAATGATCATTGTGTCATTCTGATGTGTAACGGTTCTCAAATTACAATGATCATTGCGTCATTCTGATGTGTAATGGTGCTTAGATTACAATGATCATTGCGTCATTCTGGTGTGTAATAGTACTTAGATTACAATGATCATTGTGTCATTCAGATGTGAGACGGTGCTTAAATTACAATGATCATTGCGTCATTCAGATGTGTAACGGTACTTAGATTACAATGATCATTGCGTGATTCAGATGTGTAACGGTGCTTAGATTACAATGATCATTGTGTCATTCTGATGTGCAATAGTACTTAGATTACAATGATCATTGCGTCATTCTGATGTGTAATGGTTGTTAAATTAGAATGATCACTGCATGATTCAGATGCGTAACGGTGCTTAGATTACAATGATCATTGTGTCATTCTGATGTGCAATAGTACTTAGATTACAATGATCATTGCGTCAGTCTGATGTGTAACGGAGCTTAGATTACAATGATAAATGCGTCATTCTGATGAGTAACAGTACTTAGATTACAATGATCATTGCGTGATTCAGATGTGTAACGGTGCTTACATTACAATGATCATTGTGTCATTCTGATGTGTAATGGTGCTTAGATTACAATGGTCATTGCGTCATTCAGATGTATAATAGTAATTAGATTATAATGATCATTGTGTCATTCTGATGTGTAACGGTGCTCAAATTACAATGATCATTGCGTCATTCTGATGTGTAATGGTGCTTAGATTACAATGATCCTTGTGTCATTCTGGTGTGTAATAGTAGTTAGATTACAATGATCATTGTGTCATTCAGATGTGAGACGGTGCTTAAATTACAATGATCATTGCGTCATTCAGATGTGTAACAGTACTTAGATTACAATGATCATTGCGTGATTCAGATGTGTAACGGTGCTTAGATTACAAGGATCATTGTGTCATTCTGATGTGCAATAGTACTTAGATTACAATGATCATTGCGTCAGTCTGATGTGTAACGGAGCTTAGATTACAATGATCATTGCGTCATTCTGATGTGTAATGGTTGTTAGATTACAATGATCATTCCGTCATTCTGATGTGTAATGGTGTTTAGAATACAATGATCATTGAGTCATTCAGATGTGTAACGGTGCTTAGATTACAATGATCATTGCGTCATTCTGATGAGTAATAGTACTTAGATTACAATGATCATTGTGTCATTCAGATGTATAACGGTGCTTAAATTACAATGATCATTGCGTCATTCAGATGTCTAACAGTACTTAGATTACAATGATCATTGCGTGATTCAGATGCGTAATAGCAATTTAGATTACAATGATCACTGTGTCATTCAGATGTGTAATAGTACTTAGATTACAATGATCACTGTGTCATTCAGATGTGTAATAGTACTTAGATTACAATGATCATTGCGTCATTCTGACGTGTAACGGTTCTTAGATTACAATCATCATTGTGTCATTCTGATGTGTAATAGTACTTGGATTACAATGCTCATTGTGTCATTCAGATGTGTAATAGTACTTAGATTACAATGATCACTGTGTCATTCAGATGTGTAACAGTACTTAGATTACAATGATCATTGCGTGATTCAGATGTGTAACGGTGCTTAGATTACAATGATCATTCCGTCATTCTGATGTGTAATGGTGCTTAGATTACAGTGATCATTGCGTCATTCAGATGTGTAACGGTGCTTAGATTACAATGATCATTGCGTCATTCAGATCTGCAACAGTACTTAGATTACAATGATCTTTGCATCATTCAGATGTGTAATAGTACTTAGATTACAATGATCATTGCGTCATTCAGATGTGTAACAGTACTTAGATTACAATGATCATTGCGTCACTGAGATGTGTAATGGTGCTTAGATTACAATGATCATTGCGTGATTCAGGTCTGTTACCGGGCTTAGATTACAATGATCTTTGCATCATTCAGATGTGTAACGGAGCTTAGATTACAATGATCATTTCGTCATTCTAATGTGTAATGGTTGTTAGATTACAATGATCATTGCGTGATTCAGATGTTTAACGGTGCTTAGATTACAATGATCATTGCGTCATTCAGATGTGTAACGGTGCTTAGATTACAATGATCATTGCGTCATTCAGATGTGTAATAGTACTTAGATTACAACGATCATTGCATCATTCAGATGTGTAACGGTACTTAGATTACAATGATCATTGCGTCATTCAGATGTGTAACAGTACTTCGATTACAATGATCATTGCGTCATTCTGATGTGTAACGGTGCTTAGATTACAATGATCATTCCGTCATTCTGATGTGTAATCGTGCTTAGATTACAATGATCCTTGCATTATTCTGGTGTAATAGTACTTAGATTACAATGATCATTGCGTGATTCAGATGTGTAACGGTGCTTAGATTACAATGATCATTGTGTCATTCTGATGTGTAACAGTACTTAGAATACAATGATCATTGTGTCATTCTGATTCGCAATGGTGCTTAAATTACAATAATGATTGCGTCATTCAGATGTGTAACCGTGCTTAGTTTACAATGATCATTGCGTCATTCAGATGTATAACAGTACTTAGATTACAGTGATCTTTGCATCATTCAGGTGTGCAGTAGTACTTGATTACAATGATCATTGTGTCATTCTGATGTGTAATGGTGCTTAGATTACAATGATCATTGCGTCATTCAGATGTGTAATATCACTTAGATTACAATGATCATTGAGTCATTCAGATGTGTAACGGTGCTTTCATTACAATGATCATTGTGTCATTCTGATGTGTATTGGTGCTTAGATTACAATGATCATTGCTTCATTCTGATGTGTAATAGTACTTAGATTACAATGATCATTGTGTCATTCAGATGTGTAACGGTGATTAGATTACAATGATCATTCCGTCATTCTGATATGTAATCGTGCTTTGATTACAGTGATCATTGCGTCATTCAGATGTGCAATAGTACTTAGATTACAATGATCATTGTGTCATTCTGATTTGTAACGGTACTTAGATTACAATGATAATTGCGTCATTCTGATGTGTAATGGTGCTTAAATTAGAATGATCATTGCGTCATTCTGATGTGTAATAGTACTTAGATTATAATGATCATTGTGTCATTCAGATGTGTAACGGTACTTAAATAACAATGATCATTGCGTCATTCTGATGTGTAATGGTCGTTAGATTACAATGATCATTGCGTCATTCTGGTGTGTAATAGTATTTAGATTACAATGATCATTGTGTCATTCAGATGTGTAACGGTGCTTAAATTACAATGATCATTGCGTCATTCTGATGTGTAATGGTGCTTAGATTACAATGATCATTGCGTCATTTTGATGGGTAATAGTACTTAGATTACAATGATCATTGTGTCATTCTGATGTGTAATGGTGCTTAAATTACAATGATCATTGCGTCATTCAGATGTGTAACAGTACTTAGATTACAATGATCATTGCGTGATTCAGATGTGTAACGGTGCTTAGATTACAATGATCATTGTGTTATTCTGATGTGCAATAGTACTTAGTTGATAGTACCTCTCAAGGAAGGCATCGTGTGGCTGTATGGAGCATGTAGGGAACGTTAGTTGACAGTACCTCTCAAGGAAGGCATCGTGTGGCTGTATGGAGCATGTAGGGAACGTTAGTTGACAGTACCTCTCAAGGAAGGCATCGTGTGGCTATATGGAGCATGAAAGTAGTTCTTGCTATCAGATCAGGACACGGTGTTTGCCGCATGGGTTTATCGTATTGATAGCTATGTACATTTAGGTGCCTCACTCTGGGAGTGGCATGCGTTGGAATCCCGGACTCAACCTAAGAAAAGTTTAGAATCAATACCTTACCGAGAAAGCGTAATCCCAAATATAAAGCGTAATCCATTACATAAGATATGTTACATTTGGCCACTTTCTAAATGACATTGTGCATTCATAACACTATACATTATATGATAACAAGTGATATCATATTACAAATATCCCTTTGCAGATAGATGCATTTAAGTATATTTCTGTTCTTGAAGGCAAACGCATTTTAAACGTCACAATTTGTGGCTGCAATGAGGAATATCTTTGGAACTAAGAACGTTTCTTTTGTGTTAGTAGAGAATAAGGGACCCTACTGCATACCCATGATTCGTTATTCCGAACAGTTTCTGTCGGATTAACGGGGTTTCACTACAAACAAATTTAATCCCACACTTCAATATAACAAAGCCACAGATGAGTGAGTTCATTAGCAGCTGCCACGAAGGTATCCGCTGATGGGACAATTACAACTCTGCAAACCCTAAATCCAATTACGCAGAGCTTATAAATACCCAGAGCGTATGTTATTATAAATACTGGCTTGAACCCATTAATCTATGCCTCATAGTACACAGAAGACACCGAACCCACACAAGGTAAGATCTCCTTCTCTGCAACTGTTTGTTATAGAGGAAACGTGTGGCCGGGTGTTCTGCAGTGTTTTTCTTTTTTAAGCTTAATATATCGGGCGGTGGGGTAGCTCAGTGGTTAAAGCGTTCGATCGTTCGCAAGACCGGGGTTCAATTCCCATCATGGGTACAATGCGTGAAGCCCATTTCTGGTGTCCCCCGCCGTGATATTGCTGGAATATTGCTCAAAACGGCGTAAAACCACACTCAGTCAGTCATAATATTTACTTCTGATCCTTGCTTTGTCAGAACCATGCCCATGTTTGTAGGTTTATTAATCTGGTTACTTGATGATACCTCAATCGCATCGGGGTCGCCTCCCTCAAAACACACCATATTCTTCAGTAACTGAATCCTCATCCAAGGAACATTCCACCCCAAGTGTAGCCGAGAGATCACATGCAGTATTCAACCATTCTTATTCCAAACACACCAGTCTGGTTAGGGTTCTTTATGATCTGTTTATACATATATAATAAAGTCGAAATACAATGTTCTCTGATCTGACAATGAAATCAGCACTGTCCACCATGTTCATTTCCAGTTTCATTGTTGTAGTTGACAAAATGAAGATCGCTGTCGTTGTGCTGTTGGCGGTGGTGGTGAGCGCTGTCACCGAGGGAGCATTTATCGGCTATAACAACAGGCCGGTGAGTGGAGATGCTCAAAGATACATCCATGTCAAGGGAGACTACGTCCTTCTATAGGTTAATCCTTTACTAAAATATAACAGCAAAAGCTTCTAGAAGCGTTTTGGGGCGGTGTCGTAGCCTAATGGTTAAAGCGTTGGCTCGTCACGCCGAAGACCCGGGTTCGAATCCCCACAAGGGTACAATGGGTGAAGCCCATTTCTGGTGTCCCCACTGTGATGTTGCTGGAATATTGCTAAAAGCGTCGTAAAACCAAACTCAGTCAGTCAGTCTAGAAGCGTTTTCAAGAATATCCCACCACTCGAATGGTTATTAGTTGTCTCCTCAAACAGTTTTGCTTTCATGTTGTTTTTAATGTGAAACTAGTGAGTTTGATGATAATGATTATTGATATACAATATTATTCTTCCAATGACTCACTACACATGCAGTTTCGCATATATTTCTCTTAAATACGGACAAAAAGGTCATTGAAATTAAAGGATATCTTACAGGCGGGATTGGCATTTTATTGTGAACAACACAATTGAGGTCAATGTTCATGTCACTAGGTTATTGAGATTAAAGGACATCTTACAATAGAGACGGGCATTTTACTATGAACATAAGATGAGGACAATGTCACTATGTGTCTGAAAATGTATGAGTGCATTTATCGATCCGCTTAGTATATACCCCATTTACATACCTGGACCTTGCCTTTAAACCTTTAACTTAAAATAAACATGTCACGGGGTGTGTTTTAGGTTTTTGCAAACAGTGCCTTTGTATCTTTTAAATGGAACGACTTGAAATATTGGTGGGATGTCTATCAAATTTTTCTGATGGACCTGATCAATAAGGTATGTGTGGACTACTGTGTTTGTTGCATATCAAACGTTTGGTAGCTTCAAACAAATTACATTGAAGAAGTCGTTTCAGCATGTGTTAATATAAGCGACACACCACTTTCCATAATCGTATAAAATTCCTGCTAAAAGTATCCACAAAACCTGTAGTTATTTCTGAAATAAGTAAACAAGTTGACAAATCTTTACAAATTCAGATTTCCTTCCTCGTAACATATATATTCAACGATGTCTTAACTGAAACACTTTTAGAAATGCAAAATGAAAACCCTCAAAGAAATGCTAATCTCAAGTTTTATCATATAGGTCATGGTTTAATGATATGTTGACCTTTGTATGCATGTTGTGAGCCTGTTTTGTCCAACTGGATTTAGATCTCGCTTCCACCAGTTGTGTTGGGCAAATTTAGTTCACCACACTTCACGTAGTTGCGTTGTACGTATTCACTTAACCCCGTGCCATGTAGCTGTGTTATAATAATAAAGCGCTGTGAAGATCCGGCCTGGAATTGATCTTCAGTAAACCATGCTTGTCGTAGGAGGCGACTATAGGCATCGGGTGGTCAGGCTTCTGACTTGCTCGACACATGCCACCGTTTCCCAACTGCGTAGATCGATGTAAAGAGCCTGATTTGATGTTCGAGAGTCAATTACTTACAGACCACAGTAATCTAGAAAATTGCGGAACATTATGATTACCCTAGTTGTGTTGTGCTGCCTCCATTTTGCTTGTGTTGCCTCAGTTATGTTTCTGCTGCAGATATCCCCGGAAAAACAAACGATCCTAGAGAGCTTCCGCGAACTGGGTGAGATAGTTAATTCTGGTAGAATCCGATTAGAAGGACACCAATAGTTCATAGTTTATTGGTGATAGAATGAGTTAAGTTTTACATCAGAAATAAGCAATATTCTAGCTATATGGCGGCGGTCTGTAAACTATCGAGTCTGGACCAGAAAATCCAGTGATCAACAGTATAAGCATCGTTATACGTAAATTGGGATACGATGACAAGTGTCAACAAAGTCAGTTAGCCTGACCACCCGATCCCGTTAGTCGCCTCTTACGACAAGCATGGGTTACTGAGGATCAACTGTAACCCGGATCTTCACGGGTCCATAGTTTATTAACATGACATCTTCCGAACTGATTACTAAAGGTTACAAAATCTGACTAATAAGCAAATGCTCATGCTGTTTACCACTCGTTTGTCTTGTGTAGACAAATCCTGACATAATATCCCCAACAATGTTCACCTTAAGTGTTCGCATCAACTTTACGAAAACCTGATTCTCACACCATTCCTCTTACAGTGGAGATGGCCGAAAAATCCGGACGTAATCCGTAAGTTTGACTTTTGGTGTGCAATGTTTCAGTCCAAGTCCTTTTGAATGTAGAAGATGACGTATAAACCGAGTTTGAACTGTATGAAGACTCTGATTTTCCTCCCGTAAAACCAATAATTGATGGCATTCGAGAAAAGCATACTCACTAGAGTATATCAATGAATCAAACTAGTGCTCCTTCGCACAAAAAGGGTTCACTGATTTTGCTAACTAAATACGCTGATGCAGGTCAGAATTGAGTTATTGAAAATGAATGTGTAAATCTAAGGACATATTTCCGTTTTCCACGTGGTGGCAGCTGATGGACTATGACTGAATCACATTAAGTTTTCTTCGGTAACGTTACTCGTTCCACCAGCACCAAACCAGACATACAATTGATTATGGTTATTAAGACATGATGCACATATCAGTTCACTACTATTTCCACAACATAAGCATCGATTTGCAACATCAGAAAGCGAAATATCATGTAAGGGTTTATGCATTTGTTCTTGACAACTTCGTTTAATTTCATATGATGATTATTACGACTATGATTCAAAACAGCAGTCTCGTAATCATCACATCATCCTTGATCTGTTTGATCATATTAGACATCAGGAAGCTCAGACATCCAAGAACTGATATGAGTTCCAGCTCAGACATCCAAGAACTGATATGAGTTCCAGCAACTGATATGAGTTCCAGCTCAGACATCCAAGAACTGATATGAGTTCCAGCTCACACATCCAAGAACTGATATGAGCTCCAGCTCAGACATCCAAGAACTGATATCAGTTCCAGCTCAGACATTCATGACATGAAAGGTCAGACTCAGATTTACCTAGCTGAGCGGCACATACATGAAATGAGCAGACGTACATGAGAGTTTAGCGGAGCTCCACCTCAGAGATACATGAGCTTAGCGGAGCTTCACCTCAGAGATACAGGCTTAGAGGGAGCTCCACCTCAGAGATACATGAGAGCGGAGCTCCATCTCAGAGATACATGAGCTTAGCGGAGGAGCTCCATCTCAGAGATACATGAGCTTAGCGGAGCTCCAGCTCAGAGATACATGAGCTTAGCGGAGCTCCACCTCAGAGATACATGAGCTTAGCGGACGGAGCTCCACCTCAGAGATACATGAGCTTAGCGGAGCTCCATCTCAGAGATACATGAGCTTAGCGGACGGAGCTCCACCTCAGAGATACATGAGCTTCGCGGAGCTCCATCTCAGAGATACATGAGGTTAGCGGAGCTCCACCTCAGAGATACATGAACTGGCACATACCGACGAGGAGCTCCTATTTACTTGAGATATTGTATGCTTGTGTAAAAATGGGCCGCCATGTAATAGATATACGTTGAGACGGAGTCACAAGTTTGGATACAGTACTTACTGTTCCTGTAGTAAACATAGGATGTGTTTAAGATTACACGCCTTATGTGTTTGTTGAATTTAGGTTTCCATTAAGCCAAGACATGCTGGAGGCACTGAGACCCAAGACGGAGGAAACTAACAGCGTGGAGTAAAACATAACAATGCATATGCAAGTGAGTACGTTGAAACAAGGATAAAAGTATAATTATAAAAATAATATAAAGTTTGTAGCACAACATCAGGCCAAGGACAAAGGTAAGCGTGCACGTGATTGTATAGCTTGACACACAGGATAGGAACAAAGCAAAACATACACAGGGTTGTAGCTTGACATACAGACTAGGAACAAAACAAAGCATGCACAGGTTTGTAGCTTGACATACATGACAAGTAATACACACCGGTGAAGTCACTTGACATAATGACAGGAGCTTAAAATGAAAATAGATGCACAGGTTAGTGTAATCTGACCTTCAAGTTAAGAACAAAATATTACAGGGCTGTAGCTTGACATAAAGATCAGGGCACTAGATTTTCGAAGCATGCTACGATAGTCGTAAGCTTGACATGTTAATGTATGGCTACAACACGACGGGTTATCTTGACATAACGATAAGAGCACTACAACACATGCACAGGTTAGTAGCTTGACATAACGATAGAGCACTACAACACGTGCACGGGTTAGTAGCTTGACATAACGATAAGAGGTACCTTGACCTTCAGGGCTAAAACAAATCAGTACATGCAACACTTTGTTGTTTGAAATAATAAGCAATACATATACAGGATGAGAACAAAAACAATGTACACATGGCGTTCAAGGTGAGAACAAGACAAGTAGCGTACACCCGAACCTTCAGGCAATTTTGACTTGTGTAGCCCCCATTTCGGTCATACCTATGGCTCTCTCTCTTTCTTCACGTGTTAATCTCGGCATGTCTTTGGTGTGTTTTATCAGCTGTGATACTGTCTGGTCCAGACTCGATTATTTACAGATCGCCGCCATATAGCTGGAATATTGCTGAGGCGTAAAACTCACTCAATCATTTGTGATACCATGCTATATAATGATCAACTTTAAACACCACTTCGGCACGTGCATCTCGTTCTGCAGACTCCAAACTTGTTTTACGAATTTCTCGTGCACCGTCAGTTGTGTTGCGTTTCGGAGATGTTTTTTGTTCCTCCCTGTGCCCGGGAAATGACTGTCAGAATACCCACTCTTCACTGAGTAGTTTTGTTAAAATATGACATTCGCCAACCTATATTTTCTTTTGCCTCTTAGTTTAGTTTGGCGTTCAAGATCAGAACGAAACAATTGGTAAACGCATAACGTACGAAGCAAAAATGTACAAAGCAATGCATACATTGGAAATAGCTTGACATCCAAGGTAAGGACAAGATATTGTATACATTGGTTTGCAGCTTATCGTACAAAGCAAGAACACAGCAACGCACACATTGGTAGTAGCTTGAGGTACAGAAACAAAATAGTGCATACGCCGATAGTAGTTGACGTATATAGTGAGTGAGTGAGTTTAGTTTTACGCCGCACTCAAGCTATATGGCAGCGGTCTGCAAATGATCGTGTCTGCACCAGACAATCCAGTGATCAACATCATAAGCATCAATCTACGCAATTGGGATCGATGACATGTGTCAATCACGTCAATGAGCCTGACCATCCGATCCCGTTAGTCGCCTCTTACGACAAGCATACTGAGGACCTCACGGGTTGAGGTATAGAGATTAGATCAAAGCAATACATACACATGTTTTAGGGTGTCGTCATACAGGATGAGATACAAAACACACACACACACACACAACAAAACAAAAAAAAACACAAAACAAAAACAAAACATCATACACAAGTGTGTATTGCGACTCAGAGATTAAGAAGTAAACGATATTTCCACAGGTTGATAGCTCAACCAACATCATGCGGAAAAACGGGAGAACATCATTCTCAGGTTGAATCACGCTTTTGATACACTTCCTTTCATGACGAATGAGTCAGTGAGTGAGTTTAGTTTTACGTTGCACTCAGCCATATTCAGGCTATATGGTCTGCAAATAATCGCGTCTGGACCAGACAATCCAGTGATCAACAGTATGACATCGACCTATGCAATTGGGATATGATGACATGTGTCAACCTGACCACTCGATGCCATTTTTAGTCGCTTCTTAACGACAAGCATGGGTTACTGAAGATCAATTCTAAACCGGATCTTCAATATTCTAGCAGCTAAATCCTTTGATGTCTCTGACTCACAGCTTGTAAGACACAATCAACCATACTCACTCAAGATGATTTCAACAGACTCTTGCCTAAGGTTGTTTAATCAAAGTGACAGCATGCAATGAACTTGTTTATGTTTATGAAAAGGATTTTATGCGTATGTGTTTCATTTTGTTGAAACCAACAACCATTATGGTGACTAATCACAAAAAACAATAATCTTAACCATATCTTCTGTATAAAACTTTTTTTTAAAATGTCTGAATTAATTTCATGTGATGTTCCTTTCAGTTTCAAGGTGTTACCTACTATACAACGACTCAGGCAGAACTGTTCATGTTCTGCTGCCACCCTCAACACATCAATCACAGGAAAGGATTGGTGGCTATTTTCTTAAATTTCATAGCCTCCAAATGAATCATATTCAAAACGCATCCCTAAAACTATATTCTAAATTATATATATATGTAATATAGTGTATATTAATTAGTTTCGCTTTGTTGGATTATGTTGCTGCTTTGAAACTTTGCTATAATGAATAAAATTCATTTAGAAGTATTAACGTTGTTGTTTTAGAGATGGTGTGTAGTTTCTTGGACAAACCCTCCAGTCTTATAGAACACTGTAACCCCTACCGGGAAAAGACACTCTCCACCAATGCTGGACATCGTGTAAAAATTGAATAGAACAGGAAGTTGTAATTCAATGGTGATGTACAGTTGTGTCTGTACAGTGTTTCTGCGATAGCTGCAGCATAGCAACGTTTTTAAACGTTTGCTTATTCTATCCACACAACATTATCTCTACACTCATTTCTGTGTTAAATGTTTTGCTGTTTATTCTATCCTCATAGCATTATCTGCACAAACAAGCCAAGAAGAAAAGACTCTCTGAACACAGGTTAGAAATGATTTTCAGAAACCCATGCTTGAGAGGCGACTAACGGAATCTGGTGGTCAGGTTCGCGGAGTTGGTGGACACAAACTGCATAGACCAATGATGTCAGTTACTGAATTGTCTGGTCCTGATATTATCATTTTCAAATGAAAATCTGTTGAGTAAGGTATTAAATAGCTAACAGACAAGTCTGACCATAACTCAGATCCTCAGAACAATCGATTCTTCACTGTGTACATATCTTTTCTTTAGCTAAACTGGAACACATGACTTTAATCAGTACTAAATGTGTTTCTACATAACATCGGACTTTAAGGGTAAGGCTTCACAACATGTGTGTGATTGTTTCCTTGTCACAGTTTCCTATAAGGATATAATCGAAACACCGTGAAACCAAATTCGTCATACAGTCGTCATGTCGCAAGCTACTTGACAAAGTAATACTACCCATCAAAAGTTTAGACTCACTAGTGTAAACGTAGCCACTTACTTCAGACAACTGTTCTAAACTTGATTTTGCAAACTATTCCATTCAGTTTGAAGGTACTGTTTACACATGAACTAATGTATTGTAAAACAAATTCGTAACGTTAAAAAGATTATTGTCATGAGTTCAGTAAATGATGAAAATCAGTGAAAATTGGCAAATTATTAACAAAACTTTACAACAAAACGCAGCTGTTCACATGAATAATATTTGCACATGCTTGTTAGCAATTTGATGCATGATCCTCGTATAATCCATCTGCATAAAGTTTGCAGTTGGTTCCCCCAAGTTAGTGGAGAAATTCATCTTCGATGTAACTATATATATATATATATATATATATATATATATATATATGACTGCTATAGGTGAGTCTCAACTTTTGAAAGGTAGTATATTTCGCACTGCATGTGTCCAAATTGTAATACATATTGCGAAATACTGTAACCGAATATGTCTGACCGGGGTTGACATTATTTTTCACATACTGTCAAAAAGTCAAAATATGTTTATTTGTATGTAAGGCCACCGGCCCATATACATCGGTTACAAAGAAGGTTCTTATTTAGGAGGATAACAATTGTTTTCTTAACATAATAGCATGATGGATATACAGTGATAATCTTTTTAAAATTGGAGACATCGCATGAGGAAACAATTTTGTAAAATGCTGCATTATTACTTCTGATTGTAATACAGTTACGGAGAAAATCAGAACGGATTTTATCATAGGCTGGACATTCAACAAGAAAATGTAATTCGTCTTCAATGCCTTTTTTACAAAATGGACATGATCTATAATTTCTATCAATGGACAGTCTTCTTCCTTCATTTATATATATATATGACATATAGTGACTGCTATAGGTGAGTCTAAACTTTTGATAGGTAGTATATTTCGCACTGCATGTGTCCAAATTGTAATACATATTGCGAAATACTGTAACCGAATATGTCTGACCGGGGTTGACATTATTTTTCACATACTGAAGAAGATATTACTCAGGATAGTTAGTCCTTGTAGTTTTGTTGTCATGGTCATGGATAACACAATTTATTATATTTTGCAACCAACATATCAAAACACAAAAAATACTGCAATATATATAGTCTAAAAAGTATATTGCAGTATAAAATACCATGAAGTCCTTTAAACAAGCAAAATTACAGTTTCGAATAGCTTTTAAACTGGTTGCTCACTTTAAAAGAAGTCAAAAGAGCAAAAAATACCAAAAACAACAACATAAAAGAAAAGAAAAAAAAACAACAATCAAAAACAGAACACATCAAGGGGTTGGCCATCAGCCATGTTCAAACCAGTTGAGCACAAACCCTGAATGGTTACTGTTCTACAAATCAGTCCATGTTATGTAAGAGAGATTCAGTGTATGTATATTGATATCCACATTTTGTCTCATACAGCAGAGTTTTGATTGTGATATTCAGATGATGCCAGGTGTTCCAGACTGAATAGAAGCCACTAGAGTATACTAAGTAAGGTTAACGAATCATGACAAGAACAAAAACCATGTCTGGGTCTTGAAAAAAAGAAAAACTGAATTTTGCCTGTGTTACTGTTGAAACAAAGACCCTTTGTTCTGGAGATGAGATTAAGATAGCATTCGGTCCTATTCCTGCCTTGTGTGAGCATAATGTATTTATATTTAAAGATCTGTGCAGAGCCTTATTAAAACTGTGTAAGGAAATGTATATGAGATGAATAAAAGAAAATCTTCTGACCTCATGTTAATGCTTTTATTGTCTATTTGAATTGTGATGAGTGAGTTTTCGTTTTACGCCGCTTTTAGCAATGTTCCAGCAATATCACGGCGAGACAACAGAAATGAGCTTCACACAATACCCATATGTGCAATGAAACCCGGGTCTTCGGCGTGACTGGAGAATGCTTTAACCATTAGGCTTAACACACATCACCCCATGTCCCCCCCCTCCCCCCACTATTTGAATTGTAAATTGAAACAGCATCAACTCACCACCCCTTATTATTGTGATGATAGTATTTATGGATGAACAATTTCTTTATTTACAGTGAGGAAAGTGACGTGCAGAAGTGAACAGGGTAGTGAGGGGAGGCATACACACAGATATACAATCTAGCAGAGAAGCCTGTTTCGTGTACACTGCAGCTAAATCAGGTCCTTGCAAATCAAATCAGTCGTGTAAACACACACATATATAGAGACGGATTATGTCTGACTGGAGTCTTTGAAGAGATGATGGCAGATAAGGTGGAGATATGAAGCCAGTCGTACAAACATCCAGCTGATCTTCAATGTCTTCTTGTTTCACACATTCTGGTATGTTCGTATCGTCTCGTAAGTGTTGGGGACGTCAACAGCTTCTCTCTGTAGGGCATCGTAGTCACTCCTGTCAACCGGTACTTCGTACTCGTCGCCTCCACCTGTGACAAAATGGGAATAGTAAGTACACTGACAATGTTGTACCAGACACAGTCGGCGATGGTTCACCTTGACGCGAATCTGGCTTCAACATTGCTAGATCAATGACTGAAAGAGGAAGCCTAGATTCATGCCAACATGAAACAGTGACACGATGTCAGCTGATTCATTGAGACTCACCAGTTAGTATTCGTCAGCTTTTACACCAAGCATGGAGAACGAGACGCATCTATGTTCTTGTGTCACTATTTAGTGAACATAAAGAATTTCATCTGGATTTCATCTTCTTCTATTCTTTGATACAAAGTTTCGGGGCCTGTTCCAGTCACTAATGTATTTTGCGAGGACTTGTTTCCCAGTCAATTTCATGATTAGGATTATTCACAATGTGTTGAGAAACTGCAGATATTAGATCCGATTTGTCGACTTTAGTTTTTGGTTCTTTCACACGTGAAGCTACTGGTCTGCCTGTCTGACCAATGTCAAGGTCACCAAAGTCACATTGTACACACAGTTGACCGAAGCTATCTTCATCAAACGTACAAAACCAACAATAAACAGGGATCAGGGTGTGTTCATAAAATAAGACAATATCCTACCTTCATCACTGTTTCATAAATATACTGTCCCCATGTATAAATCATAATTTCCATGTATACACAGTAAGTACTTTACATTTTATACATAGGTATCTGTACATTTATAAATTAATCCAATAATTTTGTAGTAAACAATCTTTTATATATTCATAACAACATGTATTCCTGTTAGCTGTGTTAGACTTATCCATTATGACGTCGAGATGTATTGCGTTGTCATGTATTACGTCGTCATATCATTGTGACGTCACGGGCACAGTTAACCGTTAATTAGTTTTACCTGATGATGCGACCGGAAAGGTCCTGAAACGTTGTATCAAAGAATAAAAGAAGATGAAATCCTGAAAAGTCTTTATGTTCATCAAACAGCATCTTCTAAAATGCCAACCAAGCATCTAATTTGTCACTATTTTGGTTATGCTCTGTTAGACACTTGCACAGTGATAATGTACATTGACAAAATCTGACCTGGTGTTTGGATTCCAACAGGTGCGACCACTGTGGCAGGAGCCTGTATGCTGCAGTGGTTGAGAAATGGATAAAGTTTATGGCAATGAATATTATGCTGCAGAACATTTTGGTCTTAATTGTTACAAAATTAAGAAACCTACAAGTGTTTTGAGGATGTGTTTTTGTTAAGTAAGTCATATTAAATAACTTGTAGTCATTATGGATCACTAAAATTTAAAGCGCTGAGTGTGGATTTGAACTCAGCGCGTTGTTGTTGATTTGCTTCCGGCGGATGCCGTGGAAGCTGTTAGAAATCTCTAAATGATTGTGTTGTGGAGTAGTTTTTGCTTGAGTTCTCAAGAACTGTATGATATGTATACAAGGGTGGTTGCTGACCCAATATTTTAGATTTGTGACTCAATTGTATTGTATTGGAAATCTGAACTGTCATTCATTTTAACCTTGTTAATTGTTTATTCAATATATTATTGAATATCAGAAACTTGTCTGGTTTATCATATGTTCTGGTTTAAAGGGGACTCACAAGCCTTTTATCTCGGTAATTTCTAAACCGTAACACAAGCCTATACACTTAAAGCACTCTTTCACTATAAACATCTTTTCAATTAACAGTTAGGATGTTTGTTACATTGTGATGAATGTTTCAAAGAATTAATTCTGGAACAGATTGACCTACGTTGACAATGCTGACATCTCTGCGTTACCGCTGTTCTTGTCTCCTGAAACAACCAAATATCAGATTAATGAACAGAAGTAGTACCTCCATCCAAACTCCTCATCCCTGGCGTATTACCAACACTGAAAATCATTGTGGGAGGAGTCAATGCAAGACTCCCGTGATGTTCAGTGGTCATCTTCCAGCAATAAAATGTGGTCTCGTGCATGCATTGTCTTCTTATTCGCCCGATCGTGAATCAGTCGAACATTGGGGTGACCACTTCGGTCAGAAAACCTGCAACAGGTCAACAGTCCTACTCCTCCAGTGGCTAGCTATTCCCAACTGTCTCTTCGGGAAGTGCCAATAAATGTGGTCACACATTGTTTATGCCATCCGACCATTTGCGACTTTGCCTTATGACCCTTGGTGGTCATTGCCAACATTCAAACTCTCATCGCTTGATTAACTTTATTTCTTCTTTGCTGTTTTATGCCGTGTTCCATAGCAACATTTCTATTCTCATCCAGAACAAGAATTCATAGTTTTAACAGCATAACGGTTAGCTCCATTGTAGAATTCCTGTCTATGATGGATATACATGTGAAATGCTTTATGACTTTGACAGAGAGATTAAGAACTGTTACAACTATACATACCTTCTTCTGTCTTGAGACATTTAAACATTCCCAAAACATTATCACGTAAAGTACCTACCTGATATGCAGTTTGCTAGTTTGTCCCTGAAGACGAACGCCAAACCCAGACAGATGGCATCAACAACCAGCATGACATTCACACCTATAGCCACTCCAACAACAAGAGAGGTATCCTGGTTCTCTTGGACACATGCCGCTGTCATTTGAAACATAAAATGTATTTCTATGACTGCATGGCAGTTTAATTTATTGTAACCAAATATTGTGACTATAATACATTGTTTTGTTAAGTTTCAGTATAAGATAAAATCATTGTGTTTTGGTAATACCTAGTTGTGAGGAATGTGTTACTGTCTCATGTTTGCACTGACTGATCCAGCATTTTACAGAAGCTTCTGAAAGGACGTATTTAGACCAAGTGCAGGTACGTGAAGGTCTTCGCTTGTGTTCATTCAGCCTAACTATAATTCACCAGGGCCATACCAAATCTCTTGTAAACACTATACCCTCCTTTTTTAAAAGATATTTGGAAATGTTCTTGTAGCACATAACTCAACCCCTTAACATATCTATTATGAGGTCCTGGAATGAGTGATCAGTCCCTATATCCCATTTTTATCATTTCTGCCATGAGACTGCCTTACACTGATCTTTCTCAGGCCCTGACTCAGTTACTTACAGGCCAAACTCATGTGCAAAGTATCCTTCTTAACATCTGTATGATGGACAGAACACATGATAGTACGTCAACCAAAGAAGCTTAAGTACCCTCTGTATACCTTCCGATGAATATATGTTTACCGATCGATTAAGCAAATGCTACCATTAACAATTCAGCCTATCTACCTCAAATACAGGAGTGTCATCAACCATAACTAAAGCAAACGAAACATAACAGCGTATGTGAGATTGTAATCACACTATTGGGGCAGCAATGGTTGGAGGAACAACAATGATGCAGATTGAAGGCTCAGAAAGCGATGGAAGAATACCACTGATAAGGGTAAATATGACGTCATTAAAGAGTATATAGTAAATGAGCATGCATTTGTTGCGTGGATATGTGCGCTTTATAAATATCCTGTAAAAAAAAATAGGCAAGACATTTCCAAAGTTCACATTCCTGACGATTACCTGAATTGATTGTTGCTTCCGTTCAGCTATACAAAACTCACCACATGCAGGCTTTTCTGAAGGAGGTGGAGGTGGTGGCGGTTGTTCACCTGCAAAAACTGATATGACAGTTAGTAAGTAAAGCTGAAACTTTGCTTCTGTTGTTGTCCTGCTGACATGCAAGATGTACCCTGTGTACATATAAGTTTATGTGTGTAGCACACTTTGAACATAGACTTGATTTAAGCAGGGTCAACAACGATTTCTTATCATTGTAATAGTAGCCTTCCTATTTGAATGTTTGTCGCCTTGGTATTTAAAGAGGCACTATATTGGATCAGGAACAATCACTAACGTTTGGGTCCAATAAGAAATGCACGAATGCCATTAAAGAATGGCAATGTCGTTTTTAGTCTGAAGACGACACTTTGACACAAAAATGTCAGTAATGTGTATAGCCACCGTTGTCTGAAATATGTGCCATGGTGAATGTGTTAGTATGATTGTTGATGTTAACTCACTCTTGCTTTCTTTCTGTTATACAAAACTCACCACTTGTGGGCGTTTCGGAAGTAGATGTTTCCCCTGGTGGTTGTTGACCTGAAACAAATACAGCAGTTAGAAGGTAGTCCTGATCCTTTCCTTCTGTTGCTGTCCTGCTAACATGTATGGTGTACCCGTCTGATATATAAGGTTCATCTGCATAACACTCTTCAAATATAGGCCTAATATAGATAACGATTTCATCCCATTGTAATTGTAGCCTTCCTGTTTGAATGTTTGTCGTCCTGGTATGAAAAGTTGAATACATTTGACTAGAACATGAAGCTCTTCATGGAATAGAATAAATGTCATTTTCACGAGAAATCGGAGATATGAATTCCCGTTTTGCATAAATTTGAACCAGGTATACTTTTAAAGTCATCTATACACCTTGTCAAAAGTATCACACCACCAAAAGTCAAAGTAGAAATATGATTTTCGTTCTTTTTACACTACACGTACATATGTAATATACGACACCATCTGTAAACATAATACCACAGATGTTCCGAGCTGCACGTGCATGCTTGCCTTAAGCTATAAATGCAGTATGCACATAGCCCCCTTTGGCGTATGTTATGTTGGCAGACAGCTAAAATGTGATTGTAGGCAGAAATTAAGCTTTTTTTTTGACGAACCAGTGAAATGTCCAAGCGTCCAGTGCCTCTGAACCAATAATGGCAAAGTATTGGTATGCACCAGACGGGTATGTCATGTCATGCTATTGGAGCACAACTGGACATTAATCGTACTGTCATCAGCAGGCTGATAGGTAAGCATACTGCTACCGGTGAAGTGAAGGATGCACCGAGGTCTGGACGTCCCAGAAAGAAACAATGACATGGAAGATGGCTTTTGTACGCCATGCCAGACGAAGCCCAATGTCCACTTGTACACAGCTGCGACATAGATGGCATCCATACAACAGTGTGTCCATCAGCACCATCAGACGACGCCTACATTCTGCAGGATTGAGAGCAAGACGACCAATCAGACGTCCACTCCTCACAAATCTGTACCACCATGCCCATTTATCCTGGTGCCAAGCACGTGCTTGCTGGAACCTGAGGACATGGAAAGGATCCATTGGTCCGATGAAAGCCGATTTTGCTGCATCATACAGGCGGGAGGGCACGAGTTCTGAGGGTGGATCCGTCATGGTGTGGGGACGTTGTTCCTATGATCGTAAACTTGACCTCATCATAGTCCATTGAATGGACAGAGGTACCCGAACTTGATCCTGGACGGTGCCGTAGTGCCTTATTTCGATAACCATGCTCTCGCCACACATCCAGTCTTCATGGACGATAATGTAAGACCAAATCGTGCTCGAGCTGTTGTTCAGCATATCCAACACAACGCCATTGAGACACTACCATGGCCAGCCAGAAGTCCAGACATGAATCCTATTGAGCATTTGTGGGACAATTTGGGACGTAGGGTGAGAGCAAGGGATCCTCTAGTTCAGAACCGTCAGGAATTGAACCATGCATTGCATGATGAGTGGCAGCAGATCCCCCAACAGAGAATCAGACGTCTGGTCCAAGTGCGAGGCGGTTACACCAGATACTGACTTAGCCAGTCATTGTGGACCTTTCAAGTGTGTTCAACATATGAACTATGTTGTGTGTCTGTTGTAACGACCCCGGCAACCGTACTCATCTCACCTTATTTTACGGTGATTTTAGTAAACTTTAGTTTGCTTCAATGAAACCTTCAATTAGTGCTCAGAGTCGGTCTTGTTTTGTCAATTTTCTGACTGAACGCTCACATGAGATGAGCTGACCATCGTCATAATGCAGCCTGTCAGGAGATGGGAACATCTCTATCTGCTCTGGGTAAGCTGTAAGAAAGTATATAGACATTGTAAGTCAACACTCCAGAAATAGGAGAAGAAGAACGACAATATTGCCAATATAGTAACAATTTTAAATACTTCAGATGTAATAGGAACTGTCTAAAGGTTTTATAAATATCTATTTGATTTGCATGAATAGCACCTGATTAGATTGTTTAAATTGTAACTAATGCAAGTACATACAAGACACGTGTGCAGAGATAACACTAAATAATGCAGTGAAACAACTTAAATGTCAAATATCTATATATACACAAACATACAATATAGTGTACATATACACACACACATATAGGATGTGTGTATGAGTATGTGTGTGTGTATCTCAAGAATTCAAAACGTTTCAGATTCAGTCGGAGTAAATATTAACATTACGCACTTCTAGCTGTAATGTTGGTAGTTGCCTCATCACTTCCAG
The DNA here is from genome assembly GCF_003918875.1 of Haliotis rubra. Classification (NCBI taxonomy): domain Eukaryota; kingdom Metazoa; phylum Mollusca; class Gastropoda; order Lepetellida; family Haliotidae; genus Haliotis; species Haliotis rubra. The sequence goes on along the minus strand of NW_025767346.1, from coordinate 2,784,766 downwards.
ATGACCCCGTCAAGTATATTGTTGTGCAGTAGTATGTAGAAGCAGCATCAGCACATCTCAGGTTTGTCAGGATGAACTGTATACTGCCTCTTGCTCCACTGATAGAACCTGAGGCTGTCATCCGCTGTTGTAGACTTGTGTCCACTACTTGTACTGACGTATCTGTGTTGGTCAATCGTATTATAGGCTGATCAGAGCCAGTAGAGGACTTCTTGCCGATCTCTATGGTAAACACCTGTGTTATCCCAGGTGCATTTGGCCTGCAACTTACAGTCAACTGAGATGTTGGGTTACTGCCCCTGATTGTTTTTTTGCTTGGTGATGCGGTTAGGCTTGCCCCAGTGGCTGAAAAACAAGTACTTGAATTCATATTAATTCAATACAAATGAGTATTGATTGATTCATATAAATATTTGCACCCAATACTATACAGCATAGGAACATATCACTGCGCCATCACGGGTACTACATATTCATGGTTTCTGTATTCTGTGCTTCACAGGTGACACTTTGTGAAGATGTACGAATATAGTGACTGATTTCACATAACCTCTAGGTCAGTGACGTGTTAGTACTGTATTTCAGTTTCGAAACACCCAAGTGGAACATGTGGCATTCGAGAAGTAGATTCGACTTTCTTTGAAGATGAACAGGAGTAAAAATATTCACACAGGCAAAATAATTACTTGCTTCTTAAACACAAATGAGTTGATCCCTACCCCCGTCAGTTAATCCACTGTACCGCTTAATACTGGTTGCACCCCCCCACGAAAACCTTATTTGTCTGGCAGCACGTTGAGTGTACTTACTTCCAGAGAGAAAGGTCATAAAGATCAGAAGACAATAAGGATCGCACGGGTTCATACTTTTTTCTGTCAGGTGCGACTTTCTGTTCCTGAAACATGTTCATGTATGTCGTTAGTTATGGAATCCCTCTGGTAGTATAAGGTTATATTTTCCCATGAGATCAAACTTTACCTTTACATTTGCCACATTTCAACATCTTGACTATCAAGCCGTTGCCTAAGAGGAGAATGTGTAGCAGTTGTTACATATGGATATACACATGCTTGGTTTAGTATATAACTTACTTGCATGATCAATAACTTACGAAATATAAAACACGCGTCCATCAAGTTTCACCTGAGTGGCGTTAGACAAACAATATCGAAACAAAGAATATTTTCATTACTTATAAAATATTTTATGTTATATGATTGAACTGGAGATAACAGTATATAGCATATGACTAACAAATCGTAATTACGATTTATGATTTACAAGTTCATGTATGAAGGTTGGTGAACTGACACACACAAAAATGAAGGCATGGTAAAACAATAGCTGTAACATATTCTCTTTTCAATGAACGGAGTTGATTCAGATAGATTCCATCTGCACTTAAATTTACAGTATTTTGCAAGCCTTATACATATTTATCTGGAGAATTAAATTATGCTTAGCGTCCATTAACAAACTAAATTACCTGAACACGCGATAGTGTAAGAGTACACGAGCAGTGTTCATTACATGCTATGTCCGTTGCAGTATTTTCAAACTAAGCAAATATCCTTTCGGAGAACTGTACTTAACGTCAGTGTACAAGGCCAGTTACGTATATATATAGATACACACTGTAGAACTGTACACATCGGCTACTGGCGTACAGGTAACACGCTGTGCTGATTACAGGTGTGTAAGACAACACAAAACAAAGGTAGAGTTCATCACACAGCTTCTCAACAGTCACTGATCGTCACAATTGTAGACACCATCGGTGGATGCATACTACTTTTCATGTTCCCGACAGTTCCTATTTGTAGATAAACTTTGGTATTTTATTTCATATATCAATACATATAATATAAGTACAAAGGTACATGTAGTCATCTTTCGTTTAAAACTGTAGATACACACGTCACAACTGTGTTGGGAAGCACATAATATTAACAATTGTATATGTCAGCTTACCCACTCCTTAGAATCCTACCCTGCTCAATTTACTTCCTTGATGACTGCACTGGCCTACGCCACACGCCACACGCTTGACAACAGTACAAGAATGTGTATCGAAATGTCGCACTCACAAAATAAAAAAAAGTTGTTATCCATAAAGTTTGCTCAATAGTGCATGTCCCAACTTCTAAAATGCCACTCAAAGAAGATTGTATTACCTATACATGTTACACCAGATGCAATGTCTGAGTAAAAGATAGCTCGGGTCATGGCGACACAGAGTCAGTAGAGCAAAGTCTACCTGAGACAATAAGCCTATTGCCTAACTGTGGAGCGATGTTAAGGGTCTTTGTAGTGTTCATTCCAATGCTGATATGGACACCAATACGAAGCATTCCCAAATTGTCTTTACAGCCATCAATACAATGACTCTTGAAACTACACACACAGATACATACGAAGCGTAGTAGGGCCACGGTGAAAATTTTTTTTGGGTCACTGTCTCCTACGTAGGACATACTATATCCTACGTAGGACTTAGTATCTCCTACGTAGGACTTAGTATCTCCTACGTAGGACATACTATCTCCTACGTAGGACTTAGTATCTCCTACGTAGGACTTAGTATCTCCTACGTAGGACTTAATATCTCCTACGTAGGACATACTATCTCCTACGTAGGACTTAGTATCTCCTACGTAGGACTTAGTATCTCCTACGTAGGACTTAATATCTCCTACGTAGGACATACTATCTCCTACGTAGGACTTAGTATCTCCTACGTAGGACTTAATATCTCCTACGTAGGACTTAGTATCTCCTACGTAGGACTTAGTATCTCCTACGTAGGACTTAGTATCTCCTTTTTAAGGATGGTTATTAAGTTGAGAAATGTTTGGCTATGCAGGACGTTAGATAATCGAAATGTGAGTCAGTGAATATTCATGACACTAACGCAGTGGTACTGTACAGTGTTATTGTGTGTGTATTACGTTAGGGTGACGTGGACCCTGTTCTAATTGCAGTTATGGAGGTTTGGGTATGGTTATGTTAAATCTATCATACATACATCTATTCACACACACAAACACACAGATACACACGCACACAGAGGGGGGTGGGATGGTTGAGATGAGGTTGTGATATGAAACTCGGGTTATAACACGACCTCCGCAAGTTGTTGTTTGTCTTGATGGGGCTAGGTTGGATCGGATGCAACGCTCGTTTGCGGTTTTATTCGTAATTGTTTACAGGTTGACTTGACTGGGGTGGACAAGTGTTGAGTGCGGCGTAAAACAATACGAAATTCAAAAAGGCAAAGAATTGTCATTATAGTTATTTGTATAAATATAAGGGGATACGTACACATAGGTTGCCACCTATAGTCTAAGACACGTCTGTACACGCAGATTATGATTCATGTGCAACGACCTCTGAAATATCCAATGCATAATAGTAAAGTGTAACAAAGAGCAACATATAACAGTGAACTAACTGCAACGCGTAATAGTAGAGCAAACTGAACGCAAGGCAGTAAAGTATAACAGTCGGTCCAACACAGTACTTATGTGCAACAATTAGTTGAACACATGACTCTAATAGTGAAGGAAACAGTAGACTCCAATAGTAAATTGAAACACATGACAGTAGACTCTAATAGTGAATGAAACGAATGACTATAGACTCTTACAGTGACTAAAACAGTGAAACAGGAGATTGTGTGCGTGTCTGGGGCTTTAAGTCGACCGTTTCAGATTAATCCATATAAACGTATATCGATCATCTCCTACAGGAAATATTAAGTACTACGTAGGAGATACTAAGTCCTACGTAAGAGATACTATGTCCTACGTAGGAGATGCCCACTTAGGAGATACTAACTCCTACGTAGGAGATACTAAGTCCGAGATACGTAGGAGATACTAAGTCCTACGTAGGAGATAGTATGTGCTACGTAGGATATACTAAGTCCTACGTAGGAGATAGTAAGACGAAAAAAAATTTTCACCGTGGCCCTACTACGCTTCCGTACATACACACATACCTGTACATGAAGTCAATCGCCATTAGACATCCAACCTGCAGAATATACTTCCTTGTTGTACACACGTGCTATAGCCGTGTTATCGCAGGAGTAAAAATAACTTTACAATTTATTGTTTGGGTCCAAGGAACACGGTACTGGATTCAAAGTGTACAGGAGATGTGGGTTAAGATCGCATTGAGGGGAACATGTCCAGCGAAGGGTAACGGTGTGTTTTGAAATTGTAGAAGTGTAGTGGTAGGTATGGAGATCAGCAGGACAGAAAGATGTCTGTGTTTGAATGTACAACCGAACTGATAACCATTAGCACTATACCACCGTCGGCAATATCATAGCTTCATCAATATACTGTTTCCTACGTCTTTAGAAAATGGTGGGTTGTATATTAAACTTAACATTTGTGTATGTTTATTATCTTAGATGTGTCTCTGTGCAAAGGAAATTTCGAGCAGCAACTGTTGTTAAGATCCTAGATTATATCAGTTTGACACACTTCGCGTAAACCGTATTGAATTTCTTTTTTGAAAAACTAACTGATTAATTGTTGAGCATTCTCACACTCATATCTCTGAGTTTGGTGGTAAATATGTGAATTCTAAGTATATCACTGGTTGCAACGTTTACTGATCTATGCAGGCGACAGATATTGGTTTGGTGACCAGGCTGGTTGACTTGGTTGATTGCATGTCATTCTACTTAAACAGTGTATGCATAATATCGATCACAGGATTGTCTGGTCCAGTCTGGAATATCTAAATACTGCTGAGTGAGATGTTATATATTTCAGTTCTTGATCAGTTTGGATTCATTCGTCGTAAAACGTGTGTATCCTACATCTCTTTATTCGTTCCAAACATCAAGGTTGACACCTTGTCATGCCATGGTATCATACTTGCATAGATATATGCTCATGCTGTTGATCACTCGACTCTCTGCTCCATGCTTCAAAGCATAATTACAAAGCGACGCCATATAGCTGGAATATTGCGTTAAACAAAAGAAAAAAGCAACACATTAAAGGGTGGTCAGGCCATCAGCCATGTTCAGACCAGTTGAGCACAAACCCAGCATGAAAACTGTTCTACAAATCAGTCCATGTTATGTAAGTGAACTTCAGTATCAGGTTAATGTTATTTAATTTTTGTGAATTATAGCAGAGGTGTGACTGTAATATTCCGATGATACAATGTGTTCAAGGCTGAATATAAGAGTATAGGTAAGGTTAACGAATCATGATAAGGACCCCAAACTTGCCAGGGTCTTGAAGAAACAGGAACTGAATTTTGCATGTGTTACTGTTGAAACAAAGAGCCTGCCCCATGTCCTGGAGCTGAGATTAAGACAGCACTGGGTCCTAATTCTGTCTTGAGATAAGGTCTGTGCATTATATAATTATTTATATCTAAAGATCTGTACAGAATTATGTTAAAACTGTGTACAGTAATGTATATGAGATACAAAAAAGTACTAATTCTGACTTTGTTTGTATTGTCTATTTGAATTTTCAGCTGAAGCAACATCAACTCACTTATTAATGTAATGGTATTTTATGTGGAAGAACAACTTCTTTATTTACAATGAGGAAGTAGATGTGTAGAAGGTAACACTGTTATCAAGCAGTAGATGTATAAGGTAGTGTAGGGAGGCATATATACAGATATGAAGTAGTGTTTTAACGATAGATTCCATTAGCCTGTTCAGTATACACTGCAGAAGATGTAAGGCAAATTAGGTCCTTGCAAATGAAGCCAGTCGTGTAAACATACAGCTGGACACAGAAGTATTATATCTGATTGGAGTCAGTTGGTGACAGGTAAGCTGGAGATGTGTCATACTCTTGGTCACAGTTGATGGATGGTTGGAGTCTTTTTTGATGGGGATGCCCTTTTGGATTGTTCTCACTATAGGTCTTTTAGGTCGTTAGTAGGAGCTTTGATTTTGTCCTACTAGACAACAGTCCACAACAGTCCACGGACATAGACAGATAAAGTTGATTTCGAGATTGGATGCTGAACTGTGATGCCTTAAAGTTTTAATTCGGGTTTTGAGGGGGGTCTAGATGTTAGCGTTTGATGTCTGAGCAAAAAGAAAACGCGATTGTTATTTAGTAGTTGATCTTCACTGTCATTCTTTTCGTTTCACACATGCTCATATGTTCGTATCTTCTCATAAGTGTTGGTGACGTCAGCAGCTCCTCTCTGTAAGGCATCGTAGTCATAACTGTTCACGGGAACATCGTACTCGTAACCGACACCTACAAGAAATGTGTGTAGTGAGTATGTTAACAATGTCCTTCAGACACACACTTCTTCAACAGTTCAATTACCATGGCAATTTATAGTTCTACACGTCTATCTCAATGGTGTGAGCGTTATTTGAACACTCACCGTCGGCGATGGTTCATCCCTTTAAGCGAATCTGGCTTAAAATCTGACAAACCAATGACTGAAAGAGTAAGCATGGATTCATGCCTACAGGAAATATTGACAAGATGTCAGCTGATCCATGGACACTGACCACTTAGTATTTGTTAGCTTGCACACCAAACATGGAGAACGAGAACATATATGTTCTTGTGTCACTATTTAGGTTCTCTTGTGTTGGACGCTTGTATTGTGGTAATGTAAATTGACAAAATCTGACCTTGTGTTTGGATTCCACCAGGTGCGACCACTGTGGCAGGAGCCTGTATGCTGTAGTGGTTGAGAAAGCATAAATGTTATGGCAATGCCCATCATGCTGCCATTTTTTTTACAGAATGAATAAGCAAACAAACCAATGAAATTTAAAAACTCTTTGTCCAGAAACAATTTTCAGTTTACATTTAGTATACAGAAACAATTTTCAGTTTACATTTAGTATATGTGTTACCTTGTGATAAATGTTTGGCAGTATTAATTCTGGAAAAGGTGAACCTACTTAGAGAATACTGGATTCTCTGCGTTACTGGTGTCATTTGATCCTGAAACAACCGAAAAACAGATTCATGAATGGACAAATAAAATTACATGCAGGGGCTACCACACATGAAATGTCCCCATAAAGATCACCAGGAACTTCCCCCGAGCTACCGTTATCCCTTTACTGCTTCTAGTTTATTGACTCGACTGTCTTGTCTGGGCAGAGCTGTGGACCATTTAACTGTGGTAACCAAAACTCGTCACTGACGAATCCTGCAGTTTATTGATGGCCAGGTTCGTTTCCTGATATGTCCTTTTTGACCGGTTGTAAGTGCTACATTGTGAGCATTGCCGGTATGTGGTCCTGAAACAACCGATTATCAAATTGACGAATGGACAAATAAAATGTCATGTAGGGGCTACAACACATGAAAAGTCCCCACGGAGATCACCAGGAACTTCCCCCGAGCTACTAACATCCCTTTACTGTTTCTAGTTTATTGACTCGACTGTCTTGTCTTGGCAGAGCTCATCACCTGTGGACCATAGAACTGTGGTAACACGAACTCGTCACTGACGAATCCTGGACTTTATCGATGGCCAGGTCTGTTCCTGATATGTCCTTTTTGATCGGTTGTAAGTGCTACATTGTGAGCATGGCCGGTATGTTGGGGTTGATCAACAGTGATAGGGGGAGTTAGCTTCAATGGTCACAGACTTTGAGCAACAATAAGATGTGGCACATGTTTTGGTCACCTTATCCACATGATCGGATATCAATCGACCATTAGCGTGATGTACTCGGTTAGCAGCAGGTCAACAGTCCTATTTGTCCAAGCAGCATGGCAAGCTATTCCCTACTTTATTTTTGGGAAATGCAGATATAGGTAGTCACACATTATTAATGCTATCCCACCATTTGTGACTTTGTCTAATCATCCTTTTGTGGTCATTGCCATCATTCAAACTTTCATGGATAACATTATTCTTTGTTATTGTTTTAATACAGTGTTGCTTGCCAACATTACCATTCTCATCCAGGACCAGATGTTCCCATAGCTGTAACAGCATCAAGTTTAGTTCCATGATAGAATTCGTTGATGGATCGTCATGCGGATGAAATTGTCAAAATGTTACATGATTTCCACAGATAGATTACGATCTGTTACTACTGTATATACCTTCTTCGGTCTTGAAACTTTTAAACATTCCAAAAACATTATCACGTAAAGTACCTACCTGATATGCAGTCTGCTAGTTTGTTCCTGAAGACGAACGCCAAGCCAAGACAGATGGCATCAACAACCAGCATCACACACACACCTATAGCCACTCCAACACCAAAAGAGGGTTCCTGGTTCTCTTGGACACACGTCGCTGTCATTTGAAACATCAAATGTATTTCTATGGCTAAATGGCAGTTTAATTTATTGTAACCAAATGCTGAGACCATAATACCTTATTTTGTTAAGTTTCAGTAGAAGATCAAATCATTGTGTTTGGGAAATATCTAGTTGTCAGGAATGTGTTACTGTCTCATGTTTGCACCGACTAATCCAGCATTTTACAGAAGCTTCTGAAAGGACGTATTTAGACCAAGTGCTGGTACGTGAAGGCCTTCGCTTGTGTCCATTTAGCCTAACTATATTTTACCTGGCCATACGAAATCTCTTGTAAACACTATACCCTCCTTTTTTAAAAGATATTGGGAAATGTTCTTGTAGCATATAACTTAACCCCTTAACATATCTATTATGAGGTCCTGGAACGAGTGATCAGTCCAAATATCTCATTTTTATCATTCTGCCATGAGACTGCCTTACACTGATCCTTTTTCAGTGCTTCAGTCACTGAATCTCCAGGCCCTACTTACAGGCCAAACTCATGTGCAAAGTATCCTTCCTTAACATCTGTATGATGGACAGAACACATGAAAGTACGTCAAACAAAGAAGCTTAAGGTATCCTCTGTATACTTCACGATGAATATATGTATACCGATCGATGAAGCGAATGCTGGCATTAACAATTCAACCTATCTAGCTCAAATACAAGGATGTCATCCACCATAAACGAAACATAAACGAAACATAACAGTGGATGTGGGATTGTAATCAAACTATTGGGGCAGCAATGGTTGGAGGTAGAAAAATGATGCAGATTGAAGGTTAAGAAAGGGAGGGAAGAATACCACTGATAAGGGTAAAGATGACATCAGTAAAGAGTATATAGCCATCGTTGGCAGAATTACGTGCAACGGAGTGTCGATGTAAGTGTCAAGACATTTATGCCAGCATTGTCTATGCTTCCTAGTTCTGTAGTACATAATTATTGGTATAGTGCCAGATGGTGGCCACATGAATACGTGCAAACACCTAGTTGCAGGTACAGCAACGTACATTGAACTTGAACAAAGCACTGTGACTATGTGTCCCAGTCCACCCAGCTGTGAATGGGTACCTCGATAGGATGAGAATGCCACAATAACTCGGTGCGCCTAGTGGCTGCAAGAGTTGTATACTCCCCAGGGAGTGGAGAATGATAATACAATGTGCCGTTGAGATTGACATCCAACGATCGAGGGAAAAACTAGCAGCGCCTTGAGCATGCATTTGTTGCGTGGATATATCCGCTATATAAATATCCTTTAAAAAAAATATAGGCAAGACATTTCCAAAGTTCACACTCCTGATGATTTCCTGAATTGATAGTTGCTTCCGTTCAGCTATACAAAACTCACCACATGCAGGCTTTTCTGAAGGAGTAGTAGGCCGTGGCGGTTGTTCACCTGCAAAAAATGATATGACAGTTAGTAAGTAAACCTGAAACTTTGCTTCTGTTGTTGTCCTGCTGACATGCAAGATGTACCGCGTGTACATATAAGTTCATGTGTGTAGCAAACTTAGAATATACACGTAATTTAAGCAAGGTGAACAACGATTTCTTATCAATGTAATAATAGCCTTCCTATTTGAATGTTTGTCGTCCTGGTATTAAAAGAGGCACTATATTTGATCAGGAACAATCACTAACTTTTGGGTCCAATAAGATATACACGAATAGCATTAAAGAATGGCAATGTTTTTAGACTGAAGACGACACTCTGGCAATGTGCCAGGGTGACTGCTTTAGTTTGATCGTCGATGTAAACTTATATTTACCACTCATGCTTTCTTTCTGTTATACAAAACTCACCACTTGTAGGCGTTTCGGAAGTAGATGTTTCCCCTGGTGGTTGTTGACCTGAAACAAATACAGCAGTTAGGAAGTAGTCCTGATCCTTTCCTTCTGTTGCTGTCCTGCTAACATGTATGGTGTACCCGGCTGACATAAGGTTCATCTGCATAACAATCTTCAAATAGAGGCCTAATTTTGATAACGATTTCATCCCAATGTAATTGTAGCCTTCCTGTTTGACTGTTTGTCGTCCTGGTATGAAAAGTTGAATACATTTGACCAGAACACGAAGCTCTTCATGGGATAGAATATCTAACAGGTTTAAATGTCATTTTCTCCATAAATCGGAGACATGATATTTATGACGAGGTGCATATAATGCAGAAACCGAAACACATATTAAGGTTGAAAAAATAACAACTATTACATCTTACCAATAACATAAACAGTCTTGTTTGAGCTGTAGTCAGCACTCACGACAGAACACCTGAACTGTCTCCCATTGTCTAGATTCGAGAGTGTGTGAACCAGTGTTGATGCTCCTTGATACTGACATTCCGCTGACGGCGTAGGACGGTCGTAGGTGATGTTTTGGTCGTTTGGGTACAGTGTCCAGGAGATGAACTCGGTATCTACAGATCGCCACTCCCATGTCCACAGGTTCTGGAGGTTGTTCTCATCAAACTGGTTCCCAATCCTGCCTGTACATCTTATTTACAAAACCTGACCATTGTCATACTGGACCCTGTCAGGAGATGGGAACATCTCTATCTGCTCTGGGTAAGCTGTAAGAAAAGATAGAGACACTGTATATCAACATTCGGGGCAATAAGCGAAGAAGGGCAGTCGACGGTCTCATAGATTGGATGTAACATATACATTTTGGTAAATATTAGGGGTGTCACGATACACCAATCTCACGATACGATACGTATCACGATTTTAAGGTCACGATACGATACGTATCGCGATACATAATTATCGCGCCTTTTCATAGCATTACCTTACCGGCAACGTACGCGCTCGCTGATTGGTCCATCTAAATAGTCTAGCCAATCACAAAAGCTGTTAGTTTCCAACTTATTTTTTAAGTAAAGCTAGCTTCATCTATTTATCGGAGCCATCTGGTATAATTTTACTATCAAGACTTTGATGGAGTTGGATATAGCATAAAAATTTGAATCGATAAAGTTTTAAAAATAGGAATCGATACACGCAAGCATGTATCGCGTATCGTATCGTCAGTAAAAATGTATCGATGTATCGATACATTCGCGTAAATATTAACATGACGCACTTCTAGCAGTGATGTTGGCCGTTGTCTCATCATTTCCAGTTTCTCCATTCAAGTAAAACGTTCTGCAGTAGTATGTAGAGGCAGTATCAGTACATGTCAGATCTGTCAGGATGAGCTGTATACTGCCTGTTGCTGCACTGGTAGAACCTGTCATCCGCTGTTGTAGACTTGTGTCCACTACTTGAACTGACGAATCTTCGTTGGTCATTCGTATTATAGGCTGATTATGGCCAGTAGAAGACTTCTTGCCGATCGCTATGTAATACAATGTTGCCATAAGTGTATCTGGACTACACGTGACAGTCAACTGAGATGTTGGGTTACTGCCCCCGATTGTTATTTGACTCGGTGATAGGAACAGGATTGCCGCAGTGGCTGAAAAACAAGTACTTGAATTCATATTAATTAACATAAATGAGGATTGATTGATTCATATAAATATTTGCACCCAATACTATATAGCAAAGGAACATATCACTGCGCCGTCACAGGTGCTACATATTCATGGTTTCTGTATTCTGTGCTTCACAGGTGACACTTTGTGAAGATGTACGGATATAGTGACTGATTTCACATAACGTCTAGGACAGTGACGTCTAAGTAATGTATTTCAGTTTCGGATCTCCCAAGTGGAACATGTGGCATTCGAGAAGCAGATTCGAATTTCGAAGATGATCAGGAAAGAAAATATTCACACAGGCAAAATAATTCTTTGGTATTTTATCACCACTGCCTCTTAGACACAGTTGACTTTGATCCCTACCCCCTTCATTTAATCCTCTGTACTGCTTAATACTGGTTGCGAATTTATGTGTGATATATGAGATATATCACAAGAACTGCACGCTTACGCGTCTGATTGTTTGCAAAGTGAAGATGATTCACATTAAACACACACACACCACCACCACCACCGTTGTGTGTACTTACTTCCAGAGAGAAAGGTCATAAAGATCAGAAGACAAAAAGGATCGCACGGGTTCATGCTTTTTTTCTCACAGGTGCGGCTTTCTGTTCCTGAAACATGTTCATGTATGTTGTTAGTTATTGAATGCCTGGTAGTATAAGGTTAGGTTATATTTTTAGATGGGATCAAACTTTACCTTTACATTTGCCACAATTAAACAACTTGACTATCAAGCTGCTGCCTTATAGGAGAATGTGTAGCAGTTGTTATATGTGGATATACACATTTTTGGTTTCGTATATAACTTACTTGCATGATCAATAACTTACGAAATATAAAACACGCGTCAATCAAGTTTCGCCCGAGTGTCGTCAGACAAACAATAGCGAAACAAAGAATATTTTCATTACTTATAAACTATTTTATGTGATATTATTGAACTGGAGTATATAGCATATGACTAACAAATCGTAACTACGATTTATGATTTACAAGTTCATGTAGGAAGGTTGGTGAACTGACACAAACAAACAATGAAGGCATGGTAAAACAATAACTGTAACATATTCTCTTTTCAATGAATGCAATTGATTCAGATGGATTCCATCTGCAAGGTTTTGCAAGAACTGGAGAATTTAATTATGCAGCGTCCATCAACAGCTCAAACACGCGATAGTGTAAGAGTACACGAGCAGTGTTCAAATGCTACGTTCAATGCAGTACTGAATAAATATTTTCTAACTAATATTTTCAAACTAAGCAAATATTCTTTCGGAGAACTGTACTTAACGTCAGAGGACAAGATCAGTTACGTATATATATATATATATAGATACACACTGTAGAACTGTATACATTAGCTACTGACGGACAGGTAACACGCAGTGCTGATTACAGGTGTGTAAGACAACACAAAACCAAGATAGAGTTCATCACACAGCTTCTCAACAGTCACTGATCGTCACAATTGTAGACATCATCGGTGGATGCATACTACTTTTCATGTTCCCGACAGTTCCTATTTGTACACAAACTTTCTTATTTCATTTCATATATCAATACATATAATATAAGTACAAAGGTACATGTAGTCATCTTTCGTTTAGAACTGTAGATACACACGTCACAACTGTGTTGGGAGGCACATAATACTAACAATTGTATATGTCAGCTTACCCACTATTTAGAATCCTACCCTGCTCAATTTACCTCCTTGATGACTGCACTGGCCTACGCCGCACGCCACACGCTTGACAACAGTACAAGAATGTGTATCGAAACGTCGCACTCACAAAATAAAAAAAGTTGTTATCCATAAAGTTTGCTAAATAGTGCATGTCCCAAGTTCTAAAATGCCACTCAAAGAAGATTGTATTAACTATACATGTTACACCAGATTCAGTGTCTGAGTAAAAAGATACCTCGGGTCATCGTGAGACAGAGTCAGTGAGGGGAAAGTCTGCGTGAGTCAATAATCATACCTTCCAACTGTGGAGGGTCGTTAAGAGTTTGTGTAGTGTTCATGCCAATGATAATACGGACACCAATACGAAGTATTCCCATATTGTCTTTACAGCCAATAATACAATGAGTCTTCAAACTACACACACACTCACATACCTGTACATGAAGTCAATCGCCATTAGACATCCTACCTGCAGAATATACTTCCTTGTTGTACACACGTGATATAGCCGTGTTATCGCAGCTTGGGTCCAAGCAACACGACACTGGAATGAAAGTGTACAGTAGGTTATGAAAGATGTGGGTTAAGATCGCGTTGAGGGGAACATGTGCAGCAAAGGGTCACGGTGTGTTTTGAAGTTGTAGTCGTGTAGTGGTAGGTATGGAGGTCAGCAGGACAGAAAGATTTGAGTTTAAATGTACAACCGAATTGATAACCATTAGTACTATACCACCGTCGGCAATATTATAGCTTCATCTATATACTGTTTCTATGGTCCTTAGAAAATGATGTGTTGTATATTAAACTTAACATTTGTGTATGTTTATTATCTTACGTTAACGACGTTACGTAGATGTGTCTGTGTGCAAAGGAAATTTCGGGCACAACTGTTGTTAAGATCGCAGATTATATTATTTTGACACACTTCACGAGCACAGTATTGAATTTCTTTTTTCCTTTTTTTTATATTACTGATTAGTTGTTGAGCATTTCTTACACTCATATATCTGAGATTGGTGGTATATATCTGAGATTGGTGGGTATTTTAAGTACATCATTGGTTGCAACGTTTACTGATCTGTGCAGGTGACAAATATTGATTTGGTGATCAGGCTTGTTGACTTGGTTGATTGGATGTCATTCTACTCAAACAGTGTACACCTAAATTCGATCACAGGATTGTTTGGTCCAGTCTTGAATATCTACACGCCCACTACATAGGACTGGAATACTGCTGGGTGAGATGTTATATATTTCAGTTTTTTGATCAGTTTTAGATTCGTTCGTCGTAAAACGTGGGTAACATACATCTCTTTATTCGTTCCAAACATCAAGGTTGACACATTGTCATGCCATGGTATCCCAATTGCATAGATATGCTCATGTTGTTGATCACTGGGGTGTCTGCTCCATGCTTCATTAATTACAAACCGCCGCCATATAGCTCGAATATTGCGTTAAACACATCAAGCAGTGATCAGGCCATCAGCCATGTTCATACCAGTTGAGCACAAACTGAGCATGATAACTGAGTTTTACTGTGATATTCAGATGGTGCTATGTGTTCAAGGCTGAATGTAAGAGTATAGGTAAGGTTTACGAATCATGCTAAGGACCACAAACCTGCCAGGGTCTTGAAGAAACAGGAACTGTATTTTGCATGTGTTACTGTTGAAACAAAGAAACTGCCCCATGTCCTGGAGATGAGATTAAGACATCATTGGGTCTTAATTCTGCATTGAGATGAAGTCTGAGCATTATATAATTAGATATATCTAAAGATCTGAACAGAATTATGTTAAAACTGTGTACAGTAATGAAAAGGAGACGAAAAAAGTACAAATTCTGAATTTGTTTTTATTGGCTATTTGAATTTTCAACTGGAGCAATATCAACTCACTTATTAATATAATGGTATCATATGTGGAAGAACAACTGATGTTATCAAGCAGTAGATGTATAAGGTAGTGTAGGGAGGCATATATACAGATATGGAGTTGTGTTTTAACAATAGATTCGATAAGCCTGTTCAGTATACACTGCAGAAGATCTAAGGCAAATTAGGTCCTTGCAAATGAAGCCAGTCGTGTAAACATACAGCTGGACACAGAAGTATTATATCTGATTGGAGTCAGTTGGTGACAGGTAAGCCATCTTGGTCATAGTTGATGGACGGTAGGAGTCTTTTTGATGGGGATGCCTTCTTTGCTTGTTCTCAGTATAGGCCTTGAGGTCGTTAATGGGAGCTTTGATTTTGTCCTACTAGAAACTGTTGTTGCAGTTGTCACGGAAATGGTCAGATTAGACGAGATTGCACGCTGAACTATGATGTCCTTTAATTCAGGTTTTGAAGGGGTCTAGATGTTAGCTACTGATGTCCGAGCAAAAAGCGAAACGCGATTGTTTGTTTGTAGTTGATCTTCACTGTCTTCTCGTTTCACACATGCTGGTACGTTCGTATCTTCTCATAAGTGTTTGGGACGTCAGCAGCTCCTCTCTGTAGGCCACAGTAGGTATTTCCTGTCAATTGGTACTTCGTACTCGTCGCCTACCCCTACAAGAAACGTGTGTAGTAGGTACGTTAACAATGTCCTTCAGACATCCACTCCTTTAACAGTTCAATTACTATGGTAATTTGTAGTCATGCTCGTCTATCTCAATGGTGTGAGCGGTATTTTAACACTCCCCGTCGGCGATGGTTCATTTCTTTACGCGAATCTGGCTTAAAATCTGACAAACCAATGACTGAAAGAGGATGCATGGATTCATGCCTTCAGGAAATATTGACAAGATGTCTGCTGATCCATGGACACTGACCAGTTAGTATTTGTTAGCTTGAACACCAAGCATGGAGAACGAGAAGCATTTCTGTTCTTGTGTCACTATTTAGGTTCTCTTCTGTTGGACACTTGTATTGTGATAATGTACATTGACAAAATCTGACCTTGTGTTTGGATTCCAACAGGTGCGACCACTGTGGCAGGAGCCTGCATGCTGTAGTGGTTGAGAAAGGATATATTTTATGGCCATGCTTATTATGCTGCAAAACTGTTTTATTTTTATTTTTACAGAATAGATATGCCTACAAACCTAAGAAATTGAAGAACTCTTTGTCTAGAAACAATTTTCGATCTACAAGTAGGATATTTATTACATTGTGATGAATGTTTGGAAGTATTAATTCTGGAAAAGGTGAACCTACTTAGAGAATACTGCCTTCTCTGCGTTACTGGTGTCCTTTGGTCCTGTAACAACCGAATATCAGATTAATGAATGGACAAATTATAATGACATGCAGGGCTACTGCACATGAATTGTCCCCATGAAGATCACCAGGAACTTCCTCCGAGCTACCAACATCCCTTTACTGTTTCTAGTTTATTGACTCGGCTGTCTTGTCTGGGCAGATCTCATCACATGTGGATTTTACAACTGTTGACACACGAATACGTCACTGTCGAATCCTGTTGGTTATCGATGGTCAAATCCGCATCCTGATATGCCCTTTTTCTGAACGGCTATAAGTGCTACAATGTGAGAATGGCTGGTATTTGGTGGTTGATCACCAGTCATCGGAGACGTGTTTAGTCATTATCATTGGTTTTACGCCGCTTTTAGGAACATTCCAGCAATATCACGGCGGGGGACACCAGAAATAGGTTTCACATATAGTACCCATGTGGGGAATCGAACATTTGGTCTTCGGCGTCATGAGCAAACGCCTTAGACACTAGGCTACCCCACCGCCCCAGATACATTAGGACCTGTTACAACTATACATACCTACATTGTGAGCATGGCCGGGGGTTAGCTTCAGTGGTCACAGACTTTGAGCAACAATAAGATGTCGCACATGTTTTGGTCACCTTATCCACATGATCGGATATCAATCGTCCACTAGCTTGACGTACTCGGTTAGCATACACGCAACAGATCAACAGTCCTACGTGTCCAAGCAGCATGGCAAGCCATTCCCTACTTTGTTTTGGGGAAGTGCAGATAAAGGTAGTCATACATTATTAATGCATCCCACCATTTGTGACTTTGTCTAATGATCCTTTTGTGGTCATTGCCATCATTCAAACTCTCATCACATGGATAACATTATTCTTGTTATTGTTTTAATACAGTGTTCCTTGCCAACATTACCATTCTCATCCAGAACCAGATGTTGCCATAGTTGTAACAGCATCAAGTTTAGTTCCATGATAGCATTCGTTGATGGATCGTCATGCGGATGAAATTGTCAAAATGTTACATGATTTCCACAGATAGATTACGAACTGTTACAACTCTATATAAAACTTCTGTCTTGAAACATTTAAACATTCCCAAAACATTACGACGTAAAGTACCTACCTGATATGCAGTCTGCTAGTTTGTCCCTGAGGACGAACGCCAAACCCAGACAGACGGCATCAACAACCAACATCACACACACACCTATAGCCACTCCAACACCAAGAGAGGATTCCTGGTTCTCTTGGACACACGCCGCTGTCATTTGAAACATGAAATGTATTTCTATGGCTACATTACGTTTTAATTTAATTGTATCTCAATGTTGTAATTATGCTCATGGAAACGAGCATGAGATCACCTGAAAGTACAAGTCTTTTCCAGAATTTCACCCACTGTGCAATACGAAGCTTCTGAAGAAACCTGGAAAAGAATAAAGGAACGCTTTTTTTCAAGTGTTCCCTTATTCGTTTCCATGCGTATATGATACATTGTTTTGCTCTGGTTTGTAGAAGGTCAAACCATTGTGTTTGGCAATACCTAGTTGTCGGGAATGTGTTACATCAGAAATTGTCGATATTTTGATACTTTTTAGTCGATTCGTTGTCAAGTGTAGTCTGGAATTTTCTACATTAATACCGACGGATCCCTCATATTACAGAAGCTTCTGAAAGGAGGTATTTATACCATTTATTTCGGAAGAGTACAATTACGGAAATGCTTTCGCTTGTCTTCACTGTTTTCAGTCTAAATATATATCATCGACCAGACGTCAATATTTTTTACACGGGCCATAACAAATCTCTTGTAAGAACTATACGCTGCGCCCTCATCTTCATTTTTAAAGATATTTGGAAATGCATATACCCCAAACTTAAAAAAGACACTTTGACACCAAAATGACAGTAATGTGTATGGCCACCGTTGTGTGAAATATGTGCCAGGGTGAATGCTTTAGTATGATTGTTGATGTTAACTCACTCTTGCTTTCTTTGTGTTATACAAAACTCACCACTTGTAAGCTTTTCGGAAGTAGATGTTTCCTCTGGTGGTACTTGACCTGAAACAAATACGGCAGTTAGGAAGCAGCCCTGATCCTTTCCTTCTGTTGCTGTCCTGCTAAAATGCATGGTGTACCCGGCTGACATATAAGGTTCATCTGCATAACACTCTTCAAATATAGGCCTACTATAGATAACGATTTCATCCCATTGTAATTGTAGTCTTCCTGTTTGAATGTTTGTCGTCCTGGTGTGAACAGTTGAACACATTTGACTAGGACATGAAGCTCATCATGGCATATAACATCTAAGAGGTTTAAATGTCATTTTCACGACCCATCGGAGACATGAATTCACGCTTTCCATACATTTTAACCAGGTATACAGTATCTGTAATGCAAAAAGTGCACACATATTAACGTTGGAAAAATAACAACTCTTACATCTTACCTACAATATAAACAGTCTTGTTTGAGCTGTAGTCAGCACTCATGACAGAACACCTGAACTGTCTTCCATTGTCTAGATTTGACAAGGTATGTATAAGTGTTGACGCCCCTGTATACTGACATTCCGCTGACGAAGTAGGACTGTCGTAGGTGATGTTTTGGTCGTTGGGGTACCGTGTCCAGATGGTGAACTCGTTGTCTACAGATCGCCACTCCCATGTCCACAGGTTCTGGAGGTTGTTCTCATCAAACTGGTTCCCAATCCTTCCTGTACATCTCATTGACAAGAGCTCACCATCGTCATACTGGAGCCTGTCAGGAGATGGGAACATCTCTATCTGTTCTGGATAAGCTGTAAGAAAAGACAGAGGCAGTGTATGTCAACATTCGGGCAATCGGCATAGAAGAATCAATTACAATTATAAATGCTGTATACGAGTGTAATAGGAACTGTTTAAATGGTGTATAGATAGTCAATTGGTTTGCATCAATGGCACCTGATTAGATTATTTAAATGCATTTAATATTTATTTATATGTTTTCGCACACACACACGTGTGTGTGTGAGAGAGAGAGAGAGAGAGAGAGAGAGAGAGAGAGAGAGAGAGAGAGAGAGAGAGAGAGAGAGAGTGTCCCTCAAGGAAACCAAACGTTTCGGATTCAGTGTGAGTAAATATTAACTTGACACACTTCTTGCCGTGATGTTAGTAGATGCCCCGTCATTTCCAGCTTCTCCTGTCAAGTATAACGTGCTGCAGTAGTATGTAGAGGCAGCATCAGCGCATCTCAGTTCTGTCAGGATGAACTGTATACTGCCTGTTGCTCCACTGATAGAACCCGAGGCTGTCATCCTCTGTTGTAGACTTGAGTCCACCACTTGTACTAACGTTTCTGTGTTTCCGATTCGTATTATAGGCTGATCAGAGCCAGTAGAAGACTTCTTGCCAATCTCTATGTTATACAATGTAGTGATTCCAGGTGCATTTGGACTGCAACTTACCGTCAACTTAGATGTTGGGTTACTGCCCCCGATAGTTATTTGGCTTGGGGATGCGGTCAGGCTTGCCCCAGTGGCTGAAAAACATGTACTTGAATTCATATTAATTCAATATAAATGAGGATTGACTGATTCATATAAATATTTGCACCCAATACTATATATCATAGAAACATATCACTGCGCCGTCACAGGTACAACATATTCATGGTTTCTGTATTCTGTGCTTCACAGGTGACACTTTGTGAAGATGTACGGATATAGTGACTGATTTCACATAACGTCTAAGTCAGTGACGTCTAAGTACTGTATTTCAGTTTCGAAACACCTAAGTGGAACATGTGGCATTCGAGAAGCAGATTCGAATTTCTTTGAAGATGAACAGGAGTAAAAATATTCACACAGGCAAAATAATTCTTTGGTACACGTATTACTACTGCCTCTTAGACACCATTGAGTTGATCCCTACCCCGTCAGTTAATCCACTGTACTGCTTAATACTGGTTGCGAATTTATGTGTGATATATGAGATATATCACAAGAACTGCACGCATACGCGTGTTTGTTTGCAAAGTGAACATCATTTACAGCAATAGCATTACAGCTTTAAAATTAAATTTATTTCTCCTACCTCCTCCCCCTCCTCCCCCCGAAAACCTTATTTGTCTGGCAGCATGTTAAATGTACTTACTTCCAGTCAAAAAGGTCATAAAGGTCAGAAGACAATAAGGATCCCACGGGTTCATGCTTTTTTCTGTCAGGTGCGACTTTCTGTTCCTGAAACATGTTCGTGTTTGTCGTTAGTTATGGAATCCCTCTGGTACTATAAGGTTATATTTTCAGATGAGATCAAACTTAACCTTTACATTTGCCACATATTTAAACAACTTGACTATCAAAACGTTGCATTATAGGAGAATGTGTAGCAGTTGTTATACATTGATGTACACATCTTTGGTTTCGTATATAATTTACTTGCATGATCATTAGCTTACGAAATATAAAACACGCGTCCATCAAGTTTCGCCCTAGTGGCGTCAGACAAACAATATCGAAACAAAGAACATTTTCATTACTTATAAAATATTTTATGTGATTTTATTGAACTGGAGATAACAGTATATAGCATATGACTAACAAATCGAAATTGAAGTTCATGTATGAAGGTTGGTACGGTGTATGAACTGACACAAACAAACAATGAAGGTATGGTAAAAGAATAACTGTAACATATTCTCTTTTCAATAAAAGCAGTTGATTCAGATGGATTCCATCTGCACTTAAATTTACAGTATTTGCAAGGCTTAGCAAAATATTTATCTGGAGAATTATTCTTAGTGACCATGAACAAACGAAATTGCATGTACACTTGATGGTGTAAAGGTACATGCTACGTCCGTTACGATATCCCAAATTAAACTGACATTTACAAACTAAGCAAATATTCTATTGGAGAACTGCATTAACCAGCAGTGGACAAGGCCAGTTACGTCTATACATAGATACACACTGTATAACTGTATACATTAGCTACTGGCGTACAGGTAACAGGCAGCATTGATTACAGGTGTGTAAGACAACACAAAACAAAGGTAGAGTTCATCACACAGTTTCCAGTCACTGATCATCACAAGTGTAGACAGCATCGGTGGATGCATACTACTTAGTATGTTCCTGACTGTTCATATGAGTACAGATACCTTGTCATGTTATTTCATCTACCATTACATATATGTACAAAGGTAACCATCTGTCGTTTAGAACTGTAGATGCATTCGTCACAACTGTGTTGGGAAGCATATATTACTCACACACTATATATATATATATACACACACTCACACACACATATATATATATATATATATATATATATATATGTATATGTCACCTTACCCACCATTTAGAATCGTAACCTGCTCAATTTACACCCTTGATGACTGCATTACCGTACGTCACACCCCACATTCCTGCTTGACAACAGTACAAGAATCTGTATCGAAACGTCGCACTCACGAAATAAAAGAATGTGTTATCCGTAATGTTTGTTGTCTCAACTGCTAGAATGCCACTCAAAGAAGATTGTATTACCTATAACATCTACATGTTACACCAAATACAATGTCTGTGTAAAACATACCAACGGCCATGGTAACACAGTCAGTAGGGTGAACGTCTGAGTGTGTCAAGAAGTATATCGCCTAACTGTGGAGCGATGGTAAAGATGTGTGCAGTGTTCATGCCAATGATAATATAGACACCAATACGAAGCGTTCCCAAATTGTCGATACAACTATCATTTCAAGGATTGTTGAAAATACACACACATACCTGTACAGATGAACTCAACCGCCATTAGAAATCCCACCTGCACATTATACTTCCTTGTTGAATGCACACGCTCTGCAAATGTGTGAGGCGTATTCTACATACGATTACAGTTCATTGTTAGAGTCCGATTGAACAGATACACCAACATGAAACTGGATCAAGAGCATAAAGGAGAAGTAGGTCATGATTGCATATGGCGGAAACTGCCCACTGAAACGGAGAAGTCGTGACAACATTGTTGATGACCAGCATGAATGTCTTCACAGGTATTCAGTGTAATACCCCCAGCTTTAGTGAGACCAGCATGAATGTCTGTACAGGTTTCCACAGGTATTCACTGTAATACCCCCAGGTTTGGTGAGACCAACTTGAATGTCTTCACAGTCGATACGCGAAGTTCTAACAACGTATGTATGTAATGTTGGGAAGTAACTTTATAAAATAACGTCATACAAACGGGACACTGCTGTATCCGATGAACAACCTTCCGAGAACGTTGAGAAAACTGTGTGTATTAGGTCGGGAACCGTCAAAGTCAGCGACATTTTTTCAGCTTTCAACAACGGCCTGTAAAACATCTAACCTGAGGACTAATCCGTACTTAAAAACAGAAAACAGATCCTGTCACTGGGACACATCTAACCACTCAGTCCTCTTAAGTCATAGCTTACACCCAGCATGGGTCATAGAGAGCATCAAGCTTTTCCTCTCTTAAATCACCATTTAACCTTCATCAGTCGGAAGAGTGTATTACAATGATTTACTTTGACAAGCTCTGTTCTTGTGTGTTGATTTCAACAGGTGCTATCACTTTAGCAAGTGTCTCCATGCTGTAATGGTTGAGAGAGAATTTGTGTTATGGCTACACGTAAGTACATGTTGAAATTCTCCTCCAACAAACTAACTATTTTGGGGTTGTGATGTCAATTGAGACATATCAAGTACTCCCACTTTGATAGTGAACGTATACATCAGCAATGTCGCATTCAAGCACACTGGGTGCACCTAATTACACACACTCAATAGATATAGCTCCGGCCGATGGGAGAACATTGAACGTAAGCTGGTACACAAGTACAGATCCCCAATGTGCAGAGATCTCCAAAACAATCTTCCGATGACGACAACCACCAAACGATAACGATGACGTCACACGCTCAAAAAAATTATGCTTGCAAGAATTAAAATCATCCACATTTACATTGTAACATCATTGTTTGAGAGTGTTTAATTAATTTTCTGTGATCTTATCTAGTTTGCATCACCACTATTGCCTTGATGACGCGAAGGCGTGGAGGGTCACCTTGAGGATGAGTAGTGATTAGGAAGCCAAATGACGTCACTCATTCATAAACGCTGTGTTGTGTATTATTGCGCAGCTACGATGAGAAAATATGAAACATGAATGTATTCGACCATAAAATGGTGCGATTTAAGGGTGTTTAAGAAACAGATTACTTAACGAGAGTCTGTCAGATACCATTTATCTTACAACTTGAATTGTTTCAAAACGTCTTTAAATCGCTTTCGCTCGTAAAATACGTTTTGAACCAACTCGTTTTAAGATAAATGGTATCTGACAGACACTCGTTAAGTAATCTATATTTGTGTATTTGTGATATTCAATATATTTTATTGAATGCAACCAGTTAAATATGGTTATGACCTATTTGTTATTGTACATAACCAATTTACTAGGATGGACGAATTGTTCTTGTTCATTTATGACATTTCAAATGTTGCATGGTGATATTCTTGTGGATTTATGGTTCCTGTATTCATCCGCCCATTCTTATAATGAAGTGCCCTCACCCCTACAAGCAGCGTGCCCTCACCCCTACCAGCAGCGTGCCTTCACCCCTACAAGCAGCGTGCCCTCACCCCCACCAGTAGCGTGCCCTCACCCCTACAAGCAGCGTGCCCTCACCCATACCAGCAGCATGTCCTCACCCCTACAAGCAGCTTCCCCTCACCCCTACAAGCGGCGTGCCCTCACCCCTACAAGCAGCGTGCCCTCACCCCTACAAGCAGCGTGCCCTCACCCCTACAAGCAGCGTGCCCTCTACCCTACAAGCAGCGTGCCCTCACCCCTACAAGCAGCGTGTCCTCACCCCTACAAGCAGCGTGTCCTCACCCCTACAAGCAGCATGCACTCACCCCTACCAGCAGCGTGCCCTCACCCCTACAAGCAGCATGCACTCACCCCTACCAGCAGCGTGCCCTCACCCCTACAAGCAGCGTGCCCTCACCCCTACAAGCAGCGTGCCCTCACCCCTACCAGCAGCGTGCCCTCACCTCCACCAGCAGCGTGCCCTCACCCCTACAAGCAGCATGCACTCACCCCTACCAGCAGCGTGCCCTCACCCCTACAAGCAGCGTGTCCTCACCCTTACAAGCAGCGTGGCCTCACCCCTACAAGCAGCGTGTCCTCACCCATACCAGCAGCGTGCCCTCACCCCTACAAGTAGCGTGCCCTCACCCCCACCAGCAGCGTGTCCTCACCCCTACCAGCAGTGTGCCCTCACCCTTACAAGCAGCGTGTCTGTTTTTAAGCGCTGGTTACAGTAAAATATCACAAATCATTCACATATTAGTTACGTACGTATGGATGCTTCAAAACATTAATTGATGGAAGATGCAACTATTTAGACATTACTGGCACGTCTGAATTTCTTGGCTCCTCAAACGATGACGCAGATGACGCATTTGAATAATACTGAGATCAAGTAATATGTCAAAAAGAAGGGTGGCTACAGGGTGGCTACAGGGTGGCATATTCATTATACCAGTGGTCATACACAAACTATAAGAGAGATTCTGCATTATTGGCACGGTTAATGAAATTACGTTTTTAGATGTCCATACCGGTAACGCACCTGCTGACCCTTTCCTGACCCTTCCCATCACCGCCCACAGAGTTACATTCCTCAGCTATGGAACAGCCTGTGTATGTATACCTATTGAAGGTTGAAATTACATCTCGAACGTGTAGCGTAATTCTTCATATATTATCTGATATTCTATCACAAGGGATAACTATTTCAAATCATGAACTATGAAGTATCTCTTTAATAATATCAGCTCTCATTAAGTCATAGCATTTTATAAAGAAATAGATTTGTTAAATGATTTATTTGTGAATAGATAAATATTTTATGATTGGATTATCTACTGAGATTGTTAGTGGCAGTATCCTCAAAGTATTGTAAAAGTATTGTAAAATTATTGTTCCCCCTGTCCCCACTTGTTTAATGGTAGAATCTGTGTATTTTTGATGTATGACTAGATTTATGTAAATTGCTAAAGGCTGAAGGGGTGGTATAAATCCCGCTAGGGTCCATGCAGGAAGCAAATGTACTGTAAGTCCCCATGGTCCCTAGTATGGTGATCTACCTTCAGTTGTTGGCAATATATAGCCTGTTTTTATGTTGTGTTGTCATTTATAGTTAAACAATTTAGATTTAATCACTAGTTTTAAATTCATTTCTCTGATAATGTAGTTGTTTTATTGTCCTTTGCAGACAGGTAAGTATAATATTTATCTTTGTTTTTATTCATTTATAATTTTACAACTTTCTTAAACACGGTATGGCTGAAATACTGCCGATGTGACTTTAAATTTTAACTCACTCACTCTTATATTATCTTATATATCCTAGCTCACAAGCGTAACTGAAAGAGAGTGGTAACTCTGACATACAAAGCCTTTCACGTGCTGTCCGAAGTCACGTGGCTCACGACTGTAAAAATACTATCCTTGGGATCTTGATTTCTTTGGTTATGCTCCTGGAACATCACTCAACCCCATTTACTACTACGCATAATTGCATATTTTGTTTCAGCAACGATATAAAGATGTATATTTCCAAGAGTGGAGCATTGAATTATCCATATCAAACTCTCTTAAATGTTATTCTATGATTAAACAGGACTACTATCCTGAGAAATATTTATCTATCAATAATGCCGGTCTACGGAGATGCCTGACAGAGCTGGGTTGTAATATGCATGGTTTCAATATGAATTCCTATAGATATTATAAAAAATCAGGCACATCCTGTTCTTATTGTACAACGCAGATAGAAGATGAACATCATGTTATTCTGGTATGCCAAGCTTCAAACGATTTGCGCATCAAATTCATTCCAGCCTATTATAATTACCACTCAAATATGTATAACCCGATCTACCTTTTCACCAATGTTAAGCTATTTAACCTTTGTGTTTTCATTGAAATGGTGTTTAAACTAAGAAATAATGTAAATGATATATGTTAAATTCAAATGAATTTTGCTTGTGGCGCAGTATGTATGTTCACTCATAGTTTTCACATGTTGTACTGCTGGCTTCATTTGGCCATCTATACGGAATAAATGATGATGAATGATGATGATAATTGCACATTTCTGCAGTTTCACCCCAAAATATCACCTATTACATTGGTGACATGTGGTGTTCAAGACGTAAATAGAGCGATGATGAAGCTATCGAATACAATGTTACTAAACCTTCCGATTTACCATTTATTGCATAATGACCAGTAGCCACGCCTGTCGACAGAAAGATGTTGGCAAATAGACAAAGCCATGTACGAACACGTTGGGAACGCTAGCTGATAGTACCTCTCAAGGAAGGCATTGAATGAAATGAAGTGGAATGAAATGAAGTGGAATGAATGAATGAATGAATGAATGAATGAATGAATGAATGAATGAATGAATGAATGAATGAATGAATGAATGAATGAATGAATGCATGAATGAATGAATGAATTAATGAATGAATGATAATTATTTCCTCCAGATAGGCCCCAAGATCCTTAAAACATCATACTCATGTAATTTTATAATCACGTAACAGAATACTCAAAACAGACACACACACACACACACACACACACACACACACACACACATGCATATATAGATTGTAGGGACATTTTCCCCAGTATATACAAACTATTAACAGTAAGATATCATGTTACTTCATCAATTTGGTTGAGATATAGAAAGAATGCTAGCTTCTCATGCTCTTCCATCACCTCTATTTAGACCTACAATACAGCATCAAGATTATCGATTACAACTAAAAAGAATTCATCTCTTTCTCTCCCACTCCTCTCTATTAAAGTGCATATCCACAGTTCAGGATGATATTGTTATTGTTAACATTAGCAAAGGTATTACATTTTGTACATTGTTTTGATATTTTCCTTCTGGATCCAGTCCTTATTACATACTGCCATTCTTCTCCCAATTCTGGATATAATAATGCCATGCTGTTTAACACATGAGGTGAAAGTGCTGTATGGTGTATATAACATCTAGACAGGTCAGCTATGTAATGAAAACCCGTTCACCTGTACAACTGAATATATTTCTCTTACTGTTGAAAATGCTCTTAAAGATCAGCATTTACAAAGGTGGCACAGTGACATCAAAGGCAGTTCCAAAGGACTGTATTATCGATTTCTGAAAGATTCCCCATCACTTGAAAAATACCTCTTATTACCAAAACAAATATCTTATCCTTTACTGTTATTTAGCACAAATAATCATCATCTCCGAGTTGAAACTGGCCGTTGGAAACTCATCCCGCAAAATGATAGACCCTGCCATCTTTGTAATTCACAGCTGGTGAATTTCATTATCTATTTAGATGTTCTGCCTTCACTCAAATTAGATCTCATTATTTGGAACATAGTATTGTACATTCGCTAATTTGTATAAGATGAAATCATTCTTCAAATTCAACAAACTGTCTAATCTTAAGAAATTATCAAAGTTTATATCTATTATCAACAACCGTGTTTAAGCTGCGCGGCAACTAAACTATGCAAGGACCTTCCATCAATGCTATCAAATCTATGTGTAATATGTATCTAATGCTCTTGTACCACCATGTGTGGTTAAAAAGAGAAGAAAGATTTATTGATTGCTAGATTGATAATTATTCTTTCATTTGCTTCAATCTTTAATTCATTAATTCATTCAATTATGTTTACCACACATCAGGGGATGATATGATAAGATAAGATCCTATCATCTTGGAAGTGTCATTTGCAAATAGATTCATGTTCCATTTCTTTTATACAATCATGTCGTTTCACTAAGTACATTTCTGCTTATGAAATTAACACATTTTTAAATTTTATAATTTGTGGCTGCAATGAGGCATATCTTTGGACTTGAGAACATTTCTGTTGAGAGTATAGAGAATACCAATGATTCGTTAATCCGAACAGTTTCTGCCGGGTAATCGGGGGTTCACTGTATACCAGTTTAATTACACGCTTGAATATAACACAACCACGGGTGAGTCAGTCCATTAACAGCTGGCATGAAGATCCGCTGTAAAGACAATTACAACTCTGTAAATCCAATTACAGGGAGCTTATAAATACTGGCGTGAACCCATTACTCAGATTGTCTATACCTCATAGTGCAAGAAAGATACGGGGCGTCACAAGGTAAGATCTCCATCACCGCACCTGTTTGTTATAGAGGGTACTGGTGGCTGAGAGTTCTGCAGTATTGCGTTCCTTATGCTTAAGTGGTGGTGGGAAGCTCATGGTTAAAACTGTTGCTCGTCTTGCAAGACGCGGGTATGATTACCCGCATAAATACAATGTATGAAGCTAAGTTCTGGTGTCCCCCGCCGTGATATTGCTGGAGTATTGCTCAGTTCTGCGTAAAACCATAGCAACTCACTCATTAAGCTTAAACTATTTACTCATGATCCAGACCCGTGAAGATCCCGGTTAGAATATTGATCTTCAGTAATCAATGTTTGTCGTAAAAGGCGACTAACGGGATCCGGTGGTCAGGCTCGCTGACTTGGTTGACACATGTAATCGGTTCCAAATTGCACAGATCCATGCTCATGCTGTTGATCACTGGATTGTCTGGTTCAGACTCGATTATTTACAGACCGCCGCCGCCATATAGCTGGGTTATTGCTGGGTGCAGCGTAAAACTAAACTCACTCACTCACTCGCTCACTAGTTATGATCTGTACTTTGTCAGGACCATGCACATATTTGTTGGTTTCAGCAACGTGGTTACTGGATGAGTGATTGAGTGGTTTTGGTTTTACGCCGCTTTTAGCAATATTCCAGCAATATCACGGCGGGGAACACCAGAAATGAGCTTCACACATTGTATTTATGCGGGTAATCATATCCGGGTCTTGCAAGACGAGCGAAAGCTTTAACCATCAGGCTACCCCACCGCCCTGTTACAGGATGATCCCATTGGGGTCTTCTCCGTCAAAAGCACACCATATTTCATTACGAGTTTCATTGTTGCAGTTGACAGAATGAAGATCGCCGTTGTTGTGTTACTGGTGCTGGTGGTGAGCGCTGTCACAGATGGAGCATCAGTCTATAATAACGACGAAGAGGTGAGTGTCGATACTCAAAGAAACATCCACACTGATCATGTCAAGGAGACTACGTCATTATATTTGTTACTGTTTACACCTTTACTAATACAATGTATATAACTTCAAAGGGTTATTTAAAGAATATACCCCCCCCTCCACACACACACACACACAAACGCACTCATTTCGAATGGCTAAGAGTAGTTTTGCTTTCAATTTTTTTAATGTGAAACTGGTGAGTTTGGTGAT
Source organism: Haliotis rubra (assembly GCF_003918875.1). Classification (NCBI taxonomy): domain Eukaryota; kingdom Metazoa; phylum Mollusca; class Gastropoda; order Lepetellida; family Haliotidae; genus Haliotis; species Haliotis rubra. Next base: position 2,754,651 of record NW_025767346.1, on the reverse strand, counting down.
AATGATTATTGATATGCAATATATATTAGTCTTCCACAATGCCTTACTACAAATGCAGTTTCGCATATATCTCTCTTGAATACGGCCTAAAGGTTATTGACATTAAAGGATGTCGTTAAGTCGGGATTGTCGTTTCATTGTGAACTTGATATGAAGTCGCAAGGTTATGGACATTAAATTGTGCCTTGCAATTGCATTTCATTGAGGTCAGATTGCGAAGACCGATGCTCAGTGTGTCAAAAGCGGGATTTAATGTTGCTGAGTGGATATACGGCGTCATACAGCTGAAATATTGTTGATTATCCTGATAAACTTGTTACGCTAAGTCACTTATTCTTGCTTACAGACCCGTGAAGATCCGGGGTAGAATAAACTAAACTCACTCACTCACTGACTCTTGCTCACAGTAGTTGTGTTGTGCTACAATGTTGCATTGCCTCAGGTTTGTTTCTGCTGCAGATGTTCGGGACCGACCGGCGTTGTTAGAGAGCATCCTACAAATGGGTGAGCTAGTAGAGTCCTTGTATAAGCACACCAATAGATCATAGTTTAACAGCGGGACATCTTCCGAGCTGACTAAACGAGCATGTGTGGTTACAAAATCCGATGTGCAAATGTTCACGCTGTTAACCAATCATCTGTCTTGTACAGACAAAGCTTTATGTCCTATCTTCAACAATGCTCACCTGAAGTGTTTGCCATTTCTCTTATAGTTGAGATGGTCGAAACATCCGGAAATAGTACGTAAGTATGAGTTTCTTGCCATGTTATTAATCCAAGTCCTTTTGAATGTAGAAGATAACGTATGAACCGAGTCAGCACTTTCATTTTCCTCCCTAAAAAGCAATAATTGATGGCATTCGAGGAGAGAATTGTATCTTCGAAGAAAGATTTAATGAATAAATCAAAATATTGCCCTTTCGCACAAAGGGTACATTGATTTTGCTATTATTACACATTGTCATGATTTCAAGCTGTCTAAGCAATGAAACACGCCGATAGCAGGTGGGAATTGATTTATTCGAGATGAATGTGAAAATCGGAGGGCATATTTCCTTTTTGGGTTAGGTTTCTTTCGATACCGTTACTCTCTTCACAAAGACATAACAAGACATAGAAAGGATTATAATTAGCAAGCATGGTGCACATATCTCTTCACTACTAGTTCAACAAAATAAGGGTCGATTTGCATACAAAACGAAACATCATGCAAGAGTTTCTGCTTTTGCCCTTGCCAAACTTCAATTTCATTTGATGATTATCACGATCACCATTTTTCAAATCAACAATCTCTTAAACATCACATTCTGCCTGATCTGGATCATATTAGAAATCTGGGAGCTCAGGCATGCAGGAATGGAGATGAGTTCCAGCTCAGACATAGATCTGAGTGGCGGTCTAACTTAGGTTTACCTCAGGTATGCGGAGTTCAAGCACAGTCAAACATGATATGAGCTGAGCTGTGTGGGAGTTCAAGTCCCATACATGAGCTTTGGGAAGCTTTATCCTAGAGATACATGAGCTGGTGGGAGTAGCAGCCCTGAGATATAGGAACTGAGCGGAGGTCAAGTTCAGGTAGACAGGAGCTGCGCGGAGTTACAGCTCAGACATACATGAACTGAGCAGCACTGCAGTTCACATGCGTGTGCTCAGCGGGGTTCAAATTCACACTTATGAGCTGTGGGGAGATGCATGAGCTGGTCGGAGTTTCAGCTCAGACGCACCTGAACTGAGCGGACCCACAGCTGAGACATACATGAGCTGACTCCCGTTTTTCAAGTTGACAAACGGGAGCTTATCGATGTTCCACTCAGAGATAAATGAACAAATGTGCAGCTCAGACCTACGTGGGGTTAGCGTGGTTCCATCTAAACAATTCATGAACTGGACGAAATTGCAGCTCAGAGATACATGAGCATGTGCTCAGGGGATACATCTCAGAGATACACCAGCAGAGCTGAGCATTCCTTTCAAGTGGCACATACACCTGCGGTCGCCGGCACAAGAGGAGTCGGAAATCGTACAATCTGTTCGACATGCAGTTACACATGTTTTTTTCAGGTCACTCCAGTTACCACGTGAAAGTTTTACAATTATCCAGTATGGGCTAAGGAGCTCCTATTTACTTTAAATATTGTATGTTGGGGTAAAATTATGCAGTCATGTAACAGATGAACGTTGAGACGATTTCATATGGTTTGATGCAAAACAGGTCCTGCAGTAAACACAGGGAGTTGTTAACAAGTCTGACCTTTGTGTTTAGGGTGCCATTAAGTCCAGAATTTCTGGAGGCACTGAGACCATAGACGCAGGAAACTAACAACGTGGCGTAAAACAAAACAATGCATATCCAAGTGAGTACGTTGAAACAAGGATAAAGGTATAAATATTTGAATTACAGATTTGTTGCATAATATAAGGTTTATGGCAAAGGAAAGCATGTACAGGATTGTAGCTTGCTACAGGATACGAAATAAAACAAAGCATGCACCGGATTGTAGCTTGACAAAGCATACATAGGACCGTAGCTTGACATACGGGATAGGAACGAAACAAAGCATACACGAGATTGTAGCTTGACATACAAGATAGGAACAAAACAAAGCAGCCGCAAGGTTGTAGCTTGACAAACAGGATAAGAGTGAAACAAAGCGTACACAGGATTGTGCCTTCATATACATTATAGAAACAAAAGAAAGCAGCCGCAAGGTTGTAGCTTGTCATACAGGACAAGAGTGAAACAAAGCATACACAGGATTGTGCCTTCATATACATTATAGAAACAAAAGAAAGCAGCCGCAAGGTTGTAGCTTGTCATACAGGACAAGAGTGAAACAAAGCATACACAGGATTGTGCCTTCATATACATTATAGAAACAAAAGAAAGCAGCCGCAAGGTTGTAGCTTGTCATACAGGACAAGAGTGAAACAAAGCATACACAGGATTGTGCCTTCATATACATTATAGAAACAAAAGAAAGCAGCCGCAAGGTTGTAGCTTGTCATACAGGACAAGAGTGAAACAAAGCATACACAGGATTATGGCTTCATATACATTATAGAAACAAAAAAAAGCAGGCGCAAGGTTGTAGCTTGACATACAGGATGAGGGTGAAACAAAGCATACACAGGATTGTGCCTTCATATACATTAAAGAAACAAAGCAGCCGCAAGGTTGTAGCTTGTCATACAGGACAAGTAATACACACGCGAGAAAGACACAAATTAGCTAAAAATAGACATATTGCTTAGCGTAGTTTGACATTTAGATGAAGAAGAAAATATTGTGGAAGTTGTAGCTTGACATAAAGATCAGAGCATACTGTACTTACACTGGATAGTAGCTTGACATAACGTACAAATAAGTACATGCAACGCGTTACTGTTGTTGTACAGAATAGTAAACAGAGCACACAGGCTAGTAGTTTCAGGTACAGGATGAGAACAAAACAATTCATAGACAACTTAGTAGCTTCAAGTTCAGGATAAGATCAAAACGATATACAGGTTATTTTCTTAACAGAAAAACAAGAATAAAACAATGCATATAATGGTAGTAGGTTGGCGTTCAAGGTAAGAATAAAACAATTAACGTACAATACAATAAAGGATAGGGCACCGCATACATGATTGGCAGAAGCTTAAAGTACAAAATAAGGTGAGGTGAGGTGAAATTTGGTATAACGTCGTGCTTGAGAATATTTCGCTCATATGACGACGTGCATGCGTGTGTTTGTGTATGTGCGGCTGCTTCTACTAGCCCAGACTTAAGCTGGTTTTATAGTGCTAGCCCACTGAGATACCATGCAGCAGTGAAGCAGAAATACCCCACTCAGACACAGTATACTGACTCCGAGCCGACCAGTCCTTGTTGTACCCATTATGCCGAGCGCCAGGCAGGGACCAACAAGTACCATGCTTTAACGTCTTTTGGTATGACGCGGTCGGGGATCGAACCCGCGTCCTTCCGCTCTCCGGACGCACGCTCTAGCCACTACACCACGGAGGCGGTACTGTTAATGTAGAAATCTTAATGGAAGTGATCAAAGTGTAGTTTGTTGTAAAATATTGTTGCTATTCATAAAGCACGTAAGAATGAGTTTGAGAAATGAATTCTTGATCTGAATAAAAAAGTGCAGCACAGTACTATGTATATGCTTTGTATCATCTCTCGTTTGACCTTGAATTTCATCAAGACATGAAAGCATTTGCTTAATTTATGAGTTATGGTTAATGAGGTAAATGAATCTGATGTTTGTCCAGGCGTTGAATCAAGACGTGCCACTACAAGCAGGTGCTTACCTTATGTTTTATGGTAAATGTCGAAACAAACGAAATAACGAAAAGTCAAGTGAAATGACATTGGCAGTTGCTATGGCAAAGATTCACAACTTGCCTTGTGAAACATCGGTATACCTGATAGTACCGAGTATAGTTTTCCGATTGTAAGCACTCGGAATGGTTCATGTAAACTTGAGCGCTCACTGGTTCATAAATACACACTATATTTATATTTGAATATAAATATTTATTTGAACACATTTTGCTAAAGCAAGACTCAACGTGTAGATTACACATATGTACGTTTTATATTGAGATATAGATCATATTTTCTTTTTTCCCCATATCCTTCCTGCTACGTAGATTCATGCTCGCGATGTCTATCACTGTATTGTCTGGTCAACAATCAATTATTGACAGACCGCGCTGATATAGATTCAGTGTTGCTGAGTAAACAACAACAAACCAAAGAATAAGATTGAACATGATGGTGATGTTCGGACGTTTTGACCTTAAACATATGAGGGTTAAATAATATCTACCAGGGCGGTGGTGTAGCCTAGTGGTTAAGGCGTTTGCTCGTTACGCCGAAGACCTGAATCCGATTCCCCACTTGTGCACAATATGTGAAGCCCATTGCTGGTGTCCCCCGTAGTGATATTGCTGGAATATTGCTGAAAGCGGCGTAAAATTAAATTCACTCATTTATATCTACAAGCTTTATGAAATCCTTGCATGTGATATCATTATGTATTAAGGGCAACTGCTTGTCACAAGAAACATAAAATATTGCAGTAATTAATGTTCAGTAGATACAACTGAATTTCTATTTTTATGATCAAACGTTAGAGTTTCCATTGACTTCTGAGCAAATGTCCACTGGACATTGATTGTAAAAGTCACTCTTGGTAGTTGAGACCCGTGAAGATCCGGGGTAGAATAGGTCTTCAGCAACCCATGTGCTTGCCATAAAAAAGGCGACTATCTTGTCGTAAGAGGCGACTAACGGGATCGGGTGGTCAGTTTCGCTGACTTGGTTGACACATGTCATCGGTTCCCAATTGCGCAGATCGATGCTCATGCTGTTGATCACTGGATTGTCTGGTCCAGACTCGATTATTTACAGACCGCCGCCATATAGCTGGAACATTGCTGAGTGCGGCGTAAAAATTAAACTCACTCACTCACTCTTGGTAGTTGATAGTCAGTGTCTCCTTGTTTCACACATTCTGGTATGTCCGTATCTTCTCATAAGTGTTGGGGACGTCAGCAGCTGCTCTCTGTAGGGATTCGTAATCATTTCTGTCCACTGGTACTTCGTACTCGTCGCCTCCACCTACATAGACACATATAGTCAGTTTTCATTGCCACTCCGACACATTTATCTTTGAAAGGACAGCGAGGTATTACGGAACATATGAAGACACATTTATAAGTGAATGAGTGAGTGAGTGAGTGGGTTGGGTGAGTGAGTGAGTGAGTGAGTGAGTGTGTGGTTGAGTGAGTGAGTGAGAGAGTAGGTTGGGTGAGTGAGTGAGTGTGTGGGTTGGTTGAGTGAGTGAGTGTGTGGATGTGTAGGTGAATGAGTGAGTGAGTGAGTGAGTGAGTGAGTGAGTGAGCGATGCCACTGTTAGGAACATTCCGCTTGTCACAACGGCATCTAAAACATCTATCCTAAACAAGGACTAAGCAGAGACTGAAAGCTAAGCACTGCACAATTGGACACATCAGCGTCTAACCACTCAATCCTCTGCAGTCATGTCTTATATAGGGAGCCGTTTTACTCTCTTATTTCACCATTTAGCTTTCCTCAGTCGGAAACGTCTATAGTAATCTTTTACGTTGACCAACGCTCACCTTGTCTTTGGATTTCGGCAGGTGCGATCACTGTGGACTGAGGAGACTGTATGCTGTAATGGTTGAGAGGGAATATGTGTAATGGCGACAAAATTAGGACGCGTTCAAACTCTTCAAGAAACTAGTTTCAATTTGTGAAATAGCATAAATGATTCACATTTTAATGAAATATTTATGAAGGCTTCAAAACATTCATTGTAGAAAAATGCACCTACTTGGACATTACTGACGCATCTGTTCATTATTTAAACCTGATCATTTGTATTATTGTATCCAACTGATGTTCATATATTGCTGACATTTAAAATCAGCTGCATATATATTAAAGGTATTTTACTAACAAACTAGTTTTAATTACCGAAATTTCATAAATCATTCATATTTTAGTTTCGTAGTTATAAATGGCTCAAAGCATTAATTGTAAAAGGTACACCTACTTGGACATTACTGGCACATTTGTATTTCTGGCTTTCTTGACTCCTGAAAAAATTGAAATGTTTCATTAATACTATGAGCAAGAAATTATCAAAAGTACGAAGAAGGATGGCTGATGTAGACTGTCGCCAGGCGTTTACAAACGTCGCTGTCATACACAAACTACGAGTAGACCACACTCAGGAGATGATCGTTATGTATAACACCAGTTTTTCATCTGTCAGTGAGTGAACTGAGGCTACAACTGCCACCAAGTTGTCTTCCCTGATGAGTGCAGCTTCTGCCTGGAGTATAAAATCCCGAGACACCCCCGTGTACTGTATCATGCTGCCATGTATTGAGAAACTAATGACCGCTAATGATCTGTGGAGGACTTAAACATCATCGTATTCTGCTGTCTCAACATGTTATCAACTGTGGAAGTCATTGCATCAAGTGTCAACTTACATACTATTTTTTTATGTATATGTCAAAATGAGATCCATTGTAATTCTCAGAACCTGAAAGAATGGTCCATTTCCTACAGATTTCGTCATTTTTCATTTCTTGACGCACTGGAACTTGCAATAAACTATATTTGTTTGTATTTACTTTGAAATAAAAGTTTAAATAAAAAAAACCATTTGTTTCATACTTACCTATGCAGTCTGCTATTTCGTCCCTGAAGAGGTACGCCACATACAGCAAGACGCCATCCACAACCAGCATTATACACACACCTATAACCACTCCTGCTTCTGTGGTGCTGTGATTTGAAATATTGTGCATTCCTTAAAATGTGTAACAATTACTAACAAACCTACTTATGTTTCTTGAATATGAAATTTACCTCGTCTGTGTACACAGTAGCTCAATTGCATTACAAACTTGTCTTTTTATCACGTTAAATTTATTAAGAAACGTTAACAATTCAGGAATGTGCTATATTTTTTAACTCTTTAAGTACCAATCGTTGAGTACACCCTAACAATGATGACTACATCACAAATGTCATATATAAGGACAAATATATGACGTTTGTACAATATCGCAAAATGAGGAGAAATATATTATCAGTATAATGCTATTAACCCTGTTAAAATACGACAAAGAGCTGAGGCTATTCTGTATAGGAGGAACAACCGAGTTTGTTTCAATGCGGCGTAAAATAATATTATCTTTCTGTGGGAAGAATGTTAAAAAGATTTGAACCCACAACTGCGGATCCTGTCATGTCTAACTGACTTCATTTATGAGTTTTAGGTAAGCTACAAATAGTCAATATATCGGTCCATAAACACTCTTGTGTAAGAACTAAAGGATAAGCATCTCACCCTCTTTATAGAACATTTGGAAATGTTCTGGTCGCATATACCCTTGCCCCTCAACGTGACCTAGTTGGTAGTAACGCCTTACAAGAGTGACGTCATTATAGAAATCACTAAAACTAAAAGTGATCGAGGGATGGGAGACTGGGAGTTACATGTAACTGTGCACTGTTTACACTGATCTTTCTTAATTCGTTCTGTCACTGCCGAGACCCAGTCTTAATTACTTTACTTTACATACCCAAGTTCTGTGACATTTACCGTCCTTATATATCTGTGTGATAGGGGTACAGCCGGATGATACTTCACACATAGGTCTGATGAACATTACATGGGATAACGGGGTGAGTGAGTTTAATTTTACGCCACTTCTAGCAATATTCCAGCAATATCACGGCGGGGGGACACCAGAAATGGGCATCACACATTGTACTGGAATAAACAGACGTTTTCTGAATGCACTAACAACTGACGGAGATAATACAGTACAACCAGAAATTATTGAGAATTTAAAGATTGTAAATGTGAATATTAGCAGAACATAACTCCAGATTCAAAGACAGGTGAACAGTTAGTATTTTGTCAAGTCACCATGGGCAGCAATGCAGGCTTCAATGCGGCGGGGCATACTACTGATCAAAAAAAAAGATAGAAAGTCGTGGTCCATGCTGTCCCAATATCGGACCACCTCTTCTTTCATTTCAGCAATATTTGTCAGATTTTTCGTATTGACACTTTCCTTCATAAGTCCCCAAACATTTTCTGGATGTAGGTCAGGATTATAGCTTGGCCAATCTAAAAATGTCATATTTTGGGTCCGAAACAAGGCCTGTGAATGCTTTGAACGATGTTTTGGATCGTTGTCCTGTTAGAAAATCCAAAACTTTCCTTAGAACACGTGAGCAGATGGAAGTAAATGTCCCTCGAGAATATCTGTGTACCGTTCACTGTTCATATTCCCTTCAAATACACAGAGGAGCGTTGTCCCTAACACAGATATGCCACCCCAAACGTTAAATTTCGGACTGTACTTTGGGCGCTGATACAAAGGTTTTTCAGTTTGTTTGGTCCAGACTTTCAGTGTATTAGGAAACAGCCACACAGAACTTTCATCTGAGAAAATCACATTATCCCAGTTAAAATTTCTATGCTGTAAGCACCAGTTCAACCTTCACTCCTTTTGTTCAGGTTTCATGATCGGTGATGGAATTCCTCGACTTTTCTGCCAACCCATTGCATGCAGCTCAGTTCTAATTGTCTCCTGACATACAGCCACAGGTTCTGTATTAATCATATCCAGCCTTAAGTTTTCTAAAGTCCTTCGTTTGTTTTTAGAAACAAGAATACCAAGCCGCCTCCTGTCACCGACAGTCAATTTTCTGGGCCTACCTGCGCCTCCCTGGTGCTCAATGCCATATCCATTTGCAATATGTTTCAACAAACGATAAACAGTGGACAAAGGGATGCCTGTTCTACTTGAAATCACTTTAGCTGATCTGACGTCCTTGTTATAATACTCTAAAATCAGCTTCCTCTTCTCTAAATCATCCATACTGAGGAAGTGTCGTCTGCTAGCAAGTAAAAAAAGGGGGATAGCTCTTCACAAACTTATGAAAAAGGATTAACGGAGTTGTCTCTCTTGAATGAAACCAAGCACTTGATAGCTGGTCAAGGTTGTTTATACTAGAAATCCAATTAAACCTATTCCTTAATTCTCAATAATTTCTGGTCATACTATATATATAAGTAGAGTTGAGATCAGGGCCCTTATTCCCGAAACGTTCGAAGCCCTAAGAATTCTTAACTTTGATCGTAGCCAATGTGTTAGGAATGGGCTTAAGAGGTTTGTAAGGCTACGAACGTTCCGAGAATAGCTACCCATGATATTAATGCTCAAACCATGACACTGTATTTTACCCGAAACAACAATCAAGAACAGAGCGAAGGACACGACAGAAGAATGACGTTAAAGAGGAAAAAATTCAGTCCGAATGTATATGGCCACCGTTGGCTGAAATATGTTCCAGGGCAACTGCTTCAGCATCACATGTGGGGTACATGTGTAAGCAGTCATACCAGCGTTATCTATGCAATCAGGATAATTAAAGGTCACTTGCAACGCAAAACACAACTTTGCAGATTCTGATACCTTTCGGTATGGCCTTACAGTAACAAATTATCAAAATTCAAGTCCTGCTTTGTACTTGGACGCACGCAGTAGTTCACCATCCCAGTATTTGTTGATTGGATCGAACGCAAATGCAGAAAAAATGAGCATGTATTTACAAAACCCAACATCTCTATATACACACACAATGAGCCCTTAGCGTATCGGCAAATGAACCACCCAATGAAAGACTTCGTTACACTTGAGTGCACACCCACCCGCTCTGACTAGGTTCTGCCTCCCGGGTGCTTCGTTTCGAGGGAAGAAAACCCGAGTACAAAATATTGCACTTTTGATTTGCGATTGTACGCTTTTAAATTTGTTTATTTGTTTCTTCATAATCAGCAATGTATATTAAATGTCGTGAAAAAGTGATAATTGTGTTTTAATTATGTTTGTGTTTTTGGTTGCATGTGACCTTTAAGTAAATTCCGCTGCTTTCGACTCGTGAAGGTCCTGGTTAGAACTGATCTTCAGTAACCCATGCTTGTCGTAAGAGGCGACTAACGGGATCGGGTGGTCAGACTTGCTGACTTGGTTGACACATGTCATCGGTCCCCAATTGCGCAGATCGATGCTCGGGCTGTTGATTCATGGATTGTCTGGTCCAGAATCGATTATTTAAAGACCGCCGCCATATAACTGGAATATTGCTGAGTGCGTTGTAAAACTATACTAACTCACTCCGTTGCTTTATTTTACATTTTTGTAACACTCACCACCTGCGGACGTATCGGGCGGTGCTGGCGATGTTTGACCTGGAAACAAGGTCCTTCGTTTTAATTGGTGTACCGACAACATGCATGATGTACACATATGCATTCTTCTGTACAGCACACTGACAATAGAGAATTGATCAATGCAACAAAATAGTACCACTGGCCTGCACACACAAGTGGAACATCTGATATTTGAAAAGCAGACTCAATTGAGGATCTGCAAGAATGAATATACCCACACAAGCAAATTATTTTACAGTACATTATTGCCTTTCTGCTTATTCATGAACCAGTTTGGATACTGGGCCCCCGTTAAAACACTGTACGACTTGATGCCGATTGCGAATTTATGTTTGTTACATGATACATATCTCACAAATAGATGTGTATCTTCATTTGCGAAGATAATTTACACCAATACAATGGCAGCTTTACAATGAAAAGAGTGTTTGTTTGAAAACTAGGTTTCTCTGGCAGCATGGTGTCTGTTCTTACTTCCAGAGAGGAGGGTAATGAAGATCAGAAGACAAAGAAGATCACACGGGTTCATTCTTCTTTCTAGCAGGTGCGACTTTCTGATCCTGAAACATGTATATGTATGGCGTTAGTTATGGAAACCCTCTTGGTAATGGTTATATTTTAAGTTGAGATCAAACAATTCCTGTGGTTTAGTTGCAGTAAAGATTTGCCACATTGAAACAACTTGTCTATTATCAAGCCATTACATAGTACGAAAATGTGTACCATTTCTTATACATTCATATACACATCTTTGGTTTCGTATATAACTTACTTGCATGATCAATAACTTACGAAATATGAAACACATGTCCATCTCGTTTCACCCCAGTGACGTTAGACATAGCATATAGAACAAAAATACTTTTTCCATTACCTATAACATATTTATGTGAATTTACTAAAGATATGATCGATCTGGAGATAACTGAATTCAGTACATAACATATGACTAACAAATCCTAAATGAAATTAATGATTTAAATGTTGCATGTCTGAACATTGGTACGGTGTATGAACTGACACAAACAATAAACGTACGGTAAAACTAGAAGTGTAACATGTTCCTTTATCAATGAAAGCAATTGCTTTAGATGGAATCCATCTGCACTAAGATTTACAGTATTTGCAAAGCTTAGCAACATATTTATCTGGAGAATTACTCTTAGCATCCATGAACAAACTAAACTGCATGTGCACGCGATGGTGTAAAAGAACATGCTACGGCCGTTACAATAATCGGAATGAAACTGACTTTAATGAAACTAAATTTACAAACTAAGCAAATAATATTTTGGAAAACTGTAGTTAGTGTCAGTGGACATGGTCAGTTAAGTTTACACATCAGCTACTGGCGTACAGGTACCACGCTGTGCTGATTACAGGTGTGTAAGACAACACAAAACAAAGGGAGAGTTCATCACACAGTTTCCAGTCACTGATCATCACAAGTGTAGACAACATCGGTTGATGCATACTACTTTTTATGTTCCTGATGTCCATATTTGTACAGATTTCATGTTGTCATATTGATTCATCTACCATTACATATAGATACAAAGGTAACCATCTTTCTTTTAAAACAGTAGACTAACATGCCACAACTGTGCTCGGAAGTATAATATTCACACTTGTATGTGTCGTCTTACCCACCATTCAGAATCCTGCCCTGATCAATTTACTTCCTTGATGATTACATTACCTTACTCAACAGGTGACATTTCCGCTTGACAACGGTACAAGAATCTCTATAGACACGTTGCACCTACGAAATATATGAAGCTGGTATCCATAATGTTTGTTCTATAGTGCATGTCCCTACTTCTAAAATGTCACTCGAAGAAGATTTTATTACCTATAACATCTACATGTTACACCAGATGCAATGTCTGAGTAAAAGATACCTACGGTCATACATGTACACAGAGTCGGAAGGGGAAGGTTTACTGGAGGCAATAAGCCTATCGCCTAACTGTAGAGCGATGGTAAGGGTGTGTGTACTGTTCATGTTAATGATAACATAGACACCAATACGAAGTATTCCCACATTGTCTTTACAGCTATCAAAACCATGGCTCTTGAAAATGTACACACATACCTGTAGTAGTAGATATACTGGGGGTACGAGATCACTTTTCAAGAAAGGTCGCTGTAAAGCTTTATTTCACAAATAAAGCTTTTGTCAGGCGCTTAGATCTCGCCCCCATCTTATATACTACTTTTGAATCCCCAGTTAACTTCCCGGCCACACGTGACACTATTGTGCCACGCGTGTCAATATGACCGTGATCCTGATCACGTAGCACTATCGTGATAGCTCTATGTCATGTTGACCTTGATGAAACAGTTTAATGTGAATCGCGTATGATCTCTTTGGTGTTCGTAATGAAGTCTTGCTGGGCTTTTCGTACCCCCTGTTCTTTGTACTTTATTTTCTCGTCTTCGCTGATAGCAGACTTACGAGACTTGGACCGGTTTTCTTGTTTCATTTTACGGTACTTGTTGAGTTCAGAGAGGATTGAACGAAGAAATTCCTCCTCTGAGATCTTACTGTCAGTGAGTGCCGTGGAAATACGCACACTTACCGTGTTCAGCTTTGCTTCGGCTACAACCCTGATCTCATCGTGTTTCAATGCCTTACGATGCAGTCTGCGTAATGCAAACTTTATCACCAACCCTGCCAACCCTACCATCCCAGCTGTTATTTCAATGCCTAGCACTATAGGTGCGGCCATGATGGTGGCTAACAACCCAACACCTGCCGCCCCTAGTCCCATGCTGGTTGCCATAAGGGCAGTATCAGTCCCGTCCATGATATTGACAGCTCTGTGGAACTTCTTATATAGTGCTTTCCGCGTGTCACGGTCTTGTTCTAGTTGGCGTTTTACCTCACATAACTGTCTCAAGTGGAATCCGTCTACGGTTTCCAGGGTCTTCGCTACTTCCTCCACGACTGGGTACAGCCTCATCCTGTGTGCATATAATATATTCTGAAAAAGATGTTTAAATCGTGCGACATTTAATTCTTGAACAGTGTATTTGAGGCTTATAAGGTTTAGATCACCGTACAGGGAAATAGATGAGAGGCTAATAACTCTGCATCCAAACGAACATCATGGGGGCATCTTACTGAGGGGACTATAGAACCCGTTGAGGGATCCGGTTGTATGATGATACGGCAACGTTGGTCCTGCCTATGACGCCCCAGGGTATTGTCACCCCGGGTAAAAGTTGTCGTTCTGTATCATCAAGAACCACCCCAAGGCAGACTTCTATGGCGAGTGTGGAACCTGGTTTCACAGTCATAACGCCCAACTGGGAATCGGGGACGTCAAACCTTAACTCGTCATTAAAACCTAAAGCAACTAACATGTTACTCGTGTGATCCTGTGTTAGCTGAGTACTTATCCTATACTTCAGAACGAAAACCCCAAGCAAGATGCCGTTGTTCCTAATTTCGGAGACCTCCCCTATCTTTGTTTAACGAGATATAAGGTGCGGTGAGGGTTATGTTGATCAACCATTTGGGCTCTATAAAGTCGGGTGGCGGATGCGACCGCCAGTACACACCATTGTGTAAGCGCAGGACGTACAAGCCGTCCAAGCCGGGCAGATCGAATCCTTTTATGCCTCCTAGGTCCCCGAGTGTGATGTTGGGTCGATGTTCGGCCATTGCCGCCCTCGTATACACGTTGTCTTTCTAGCGAGGGGCATACAAGGCGTCTTCCTCACTGGGCAGATCGAATTCCTCCGTGTCTCCTAGATCGTTAAGTGTGGCGTTGGGCCGATGCCGATTGGACATTGCTATAATACTATTACGAGATAGTTTCCAATTGTTCTCTGATAATTTCTCAGGGGGTGCACTTCACCCCCATGAAGAGTATGTTGTCGGGTAGGAAGATCTTGGTGAGTGATATCGTGTCTTCCATGGCCACAGTGACCCCCTGCATATCGCATCTTCCACGGCCACAGTGACCCCCTGCAGACTGGTTTTGGAGTCGACACCCACCCGCACGTAAACAGTGCAAACTTCATACTGGTGCCGTTTCACCCACCGGAGTTTGATTTCCTTCACGATTTCGACTTCATCCCACGATGGTTCCCCTAGGTAGACTTGGATGACCAGTGTGGAGTTCGCCGGCAGGCTCTCCAGGATGTTGACCACCCCTTCGAATTCAGACACCACTTGCAATGACACGTTTTGCATCCCGGGCTTGCTCGATAGCATGTGGGCTGTAGCACTCGAGACTGGGCTGATGACTACGCTACGTCTCCGAGCCGGGACGTAAGCCACGAGCAGGGTTCCGTTATTCACGACTTTGTTTAGGTTGTTGTCTTTGTTCTCCTTGAACACATAGGTGGAGCCGGGCCTAATGTTGAGAAACCAGTCGACTTTAACGGCCACCACACCCACTTGTTATCGTCGGTGAAGACGAGGGTATACTGCTTGTTTCGGGCGACGGTCGTGCTATCAACATGTTCTAAGTCGAACAGTTTGCCTCCGAACGATTGGGATACCCGTCCATCTATCATCACCGATGTGGACTAGGTCGAATTGAGTGTTGACGGCTGCTCCTGAGGCATCTACTATGTCACCTAGGGTTCTACCGATGGAGGGGACTTCAACGCGTTTGTAAATGTTGTTTTTTTCAGTTGCAAGGCGTACAATTTGCGCTAGTCATTTCATGTGCAGTGTTATGCTGAGGTATCCTATATTCACAGGATTATGCTTTATATCTAACACCGATATTATCAGCTTAGGGATGTTGGAAGGGTGGCTACCTTGAATGTTGTCTGTCGTGCTCAACTGACTGAGATGAATGCACAGCTCTCGGTACGGTACTGGGTCGGTAACTTCGTGCCTGTGACAGTAGTTTTATCGGGTTTTATCTCGTCCGCCGACATCCCGAGTGTCCTCGCCAATGGCTGACCGAGCCTCGAGGGATTTATTCTGTTGTTGGTTAACACCACTGTGCCGTTTGAGTCGTTCATCTTGAGTTTGGCCCCCAAGGGCTCGAAGACCTCATTGCTTAGCGAGCACTTGCTGTAGTAACCGTCGGTTATCTGGTTGCGGGCGCCACTGACGAACAGCTTATTATTGCTGGCGTTGATGTTGGTCCATCACGGCAGGTAGGTGATATCGCAGAGTGTGACTTGTTGACCCGATGTGTTATCGATCGCATGCATCAGCTGATCGGCCTCACCGCTCATTATTCCTGGAAGTGTTACGTACATGTTAGAGTATATACCCATTATATAATACTTTCAAAATGTACAAGCCTGGAGTGTTTTACCGTAAGATGGACATAGACTTCACGAATATGAAGATCGTGGTCGCTGATGAGTTGTATTTTGTCACCCAGTTTATGGATGTATTTGCCAGGTATAGGTTTTCGGTGACTAACGCTAAGGTAGTCCATGCTTGGTTCAACAACCTGATGCATACGAGTCGACATGCCTAAGGAAGGCGACAATATCCTAAAATTCGACAACCACAAGAACCAGATGTCCGTGCCTTATGTCATCTATGCCGACTTCCAAGCCTTGGTCAAACACGTTGAGGCTGCTGGGGGGTACCCCAGGCACACTAAAAACACAGGAGCACGAGGCCTCTGGGTTTGGATACGTGGTCGTCCGGTGTGATGGGGAAACGAAAGCTCCCGTAGTGTACAGGGGTCCCGACGCGGCTGAAAAGTTTCTAAAGTGTTTGCAGGAGGAAGAGAAAGCTCTCAGGAATGCGCTGCGTACAGTCGCTCCCATGCGTATGACTCAAGCCGACTGGCTAGCTCACGGCTGCAGCACTCACTGCCACGTGTGTGATAAACCGCTGAACGGCGATTCGGTGAGAAATCACTGCCATGTCACCGGTAAGTATAAAGGCGCCGCTCACAACGCGTGCAACCTCAAGCTCAGAATCACCCCCAAGACAATAAACATCCCCGTGGTCTTCACAACTTGATCACTTGATCATGCAGGCCATCGCGAAAGTCGACGGCAACCTGACGTGCATCCCCAACAACATGGAGAGATACATCTCCTTCAGCTTGAATGGTCTGAGGTTCATCGACTCGGTTCAGTTCCTCCTGTCATAACTCGACAGTCTGGTCAAGGCCAACGATACCTTCCCCATCACAGACCGATACACTGATGCTGAGACTCGACACCTGCTGATGAGGAAGGGCGTGTACTCCTACGAGTACATGAATGGCTGGGCCAAGTTCGCCGAGACCCGACTGCCTCCTATCACCCGATTTTACAGCAACCTGACCGACTTGACAATCACTCAAGACGATTACTCGCATGCGATTAACGTATGGAATAAACTGGGCTGTAAGAATCTGGGTGACTACCACGACCTGTACTTGAGAACAGATGTACTCCTGCTAGCCAACGTGTTCGAGACGTTTAGGCGGACGTCTTTTAAGCAGTATCAACTCGACCCCGCATGGTACTACACCAGCCCAGGTCTATCTTGGGATGCCTTGCTGGAGAAAACCGGAGTTAAGCTGGAATTGCTCACCGATTATGACATGCACCTGTTCATTGAGAAAGACTTGCCAGGTTGGATCTCCATGGCTACCAAACGGTACGCGAAAGCAAATAATCAATACATGAAGGGCTACGACTCGAGCAAGCCAACCAATCACATCCTGTACCTCGATGCCAACAACGGCTGGGCCATGAGCCAGTATCTGCCTACAGGGGGATTCGAATGGGCATCGCCCAAGATCAATGTTATGAGCATCGCGCCGGATTCGAACAAAGGCTATATCCTCAAAGTGGACTTGGAATACCCCAAGGCATTGCACACATCACACAACAGCTACCTCCTGGCCCCCGAACGTATGAGGGTTAACCTGGACTGGATGTCTGAGTACCAACATAACTTGTGCCCAACTTAATGTATCAGATCAAGTACATCGTTCACTATCACAACCTACAGCTGTACCTGTCGTTGGGTATGGGGCTGACCAAAATACACAGGGTGTTCGTGTTCAACCAGAGCCCCTGGATGAAGCCCTATATCAGAATGAACACGGACCTGCGAAAGCTGGCCACCAGTGACTTTGAGAAAACCTCTACAAGCTCATGAACGACTCGGTGTTTGGTAAGACAATGGAGAACCTGAGGAAACGCATGACTGTGAAGCTGGTTCGGGCGAAAGAGGAAGCTCAGGAAACTGATAGCCAGCCCGGCATTCAACTGGAGCAAGATATTCACCGACGACCTGGTGGCCCTACACATGAAGAAAAGCCACATCAAATTCAACCGGCCTGTTTACGTGGGGATTAGCATCCTTGATTTATCCAAACACCTGATGTACGACTTTTAGTACAATGAGCTCAAGAAACAGTACGGCGACAGGTGTGAAGTGCTGTACACGGACACTGATTCCCTGCTGATGGAGATTCGAACCCAGGACGTGTACGAGGACATGAAGAAACGCCTCGATTTGTACGACACCAGCAACTACCCCAAGGACCATGCCATACACAGCACGGTAAATAAAAAGTTCCGCGGTAAGATGAAGGACGAGTGTGCTGGCACGCCCATAGCTGAGTACATAGGCTTGAGGCCCAAGATGTACTCCATGTGAAACAACACATCAAACACGCCAGATTCAAGGAAGCCCTGTTCAAGACCCGCACCTTCAGGCATAAAATGAACACGCTTAGAAGCGACGGGCAAAGGATAAACGGACTGACTATAAACAAGACGTCCCGATGGACACAAAGCGTTGGATAGCCATCGATGGTATCAACAAGTACGCGTACGGGCATGAGAAAATTGAACCAAGAACATAGGTGTATATATAAATACGATACCCTGTCGGGGCGACATGTCACAGAACCAGAATCCAGCTAGGGTCCATGCAGGTAGCAAAAGTCCCCATGGCCCCTAGTATGGTGATCTACCTTCAGTTGTTGGCAATCTATAGCCTATCTTTATATTGTGTTGTCCCCTATAGTTAAAATGTTTTAGATTCAATTACTAGTTTTACATATATATCTGTGATACTCCAGTTGCTTTACTGTCCTTTGTCGGCAGGTGTTTATAATATCTATATATATATATATATATATTGTTTTTCAATATCAAATATTCTGGTCACGATATGGCTGAAATATTGCTGATGTGACGTTAAATATTACCTCACTCACTCACTCACGGAACCAGAGTTTGAGGCTAATTACTACAGCCCGCATGGGTACTGGAAAGGAGCTAGCGCCGTACATAAGCTGGCTAAAATGGCGCGAGTACCCCTGGACGAGGCCAAAGCGTGGCTTGAAAAACAAGCCCTGTGGCAGATCTATTTACCGGCACCACGCTACGTGCCTAGAAGGAAATTTGGCATTACCGCACTCAATAGCATTCACCAGGCCGACCTCCTGTTCCTACCCCACGACAGGAGGTACAAGTATGCCCTATCTGTCGTGGACGTGGCCAGCCGCTTCAGGGAAGCCGGACCGTTGACCGCAAAAGATTCGGCCCAGGTAGCCCGCGGATTCGAACGCATATACCAGCGCAGTCCGCTGGCGTGGCCAACAGAGCTGCAAGTCGACCCCGGGCGGGAGTTCATGGGTGCCGTGTCACACCTGCTAGACAAACACAGCGTCCAGGTCAGGCGTGGCACGGCCGGAGCCCATCACAGCCTAGCCATAGTTGAGAGATTCAATAGGACTTTGTCCGAGCGCTTATTCAGGCATCAGTATGCGAGAGAGATGGCAAACCCGGGAAAACGATCGACGGAATGGGTAGCGCGGCTACCTCAAGTGGTGTTGGCTATCAACCACAAAACCACTCGGCTCACTGGCAAGAAACCAGCCGACGCTATCAAACTGAAATCAGTAGTGGCTGAGTCGGCTGCACCAATGTGTGGGAAGGAGAAACAGATACCCGATAGTGCCCCGTGAGGTACCTCTACCAGCTGGGGCAACATGAAGGGGACACTCGGAAACGAGCCACCGATCCGATATGGTCAGTCAAAACTTGTACTACTTGAGAGATGGGCCAGGGAGAGGTTTTGTTAGAGAGGAATTATTGATCATACCATACAGCACAATGTTACCCCCCAAGCAAAATATTTAACACTTACCTTACCAAGTAATCCCAATAGTATCCTGTCAACACGACATAGAACTATCATGATAGCGCCACGTGATCAGGATCACAGTCATAGTGACAGGCGTGGCACAATAGTGTCACGTGTGGCCGGGAAGTTAACTGATACAAAAGTAGTATATACGATTGGGGCGAGATCTAAGCGCCTGAAAAAAGCTTTATTGGTGAAATAAAGCTTTACAACGACCTTTCTTGAAAAGTGATCTCGTACCCCCAGTATATCTACTACTCCTGGACATGAAGTAAAACGCCATTAGAAATCCGACCGGTGCAAAATACTTCCTTGTTGAATGCACAAGCTATGGGAGTGTGTGAGGCGTGTTGTAAATATATTTATAGTTCATTGTTAGGTTTCTGGATGAACAGACACACCAACATGATACTGGGTCAACAGTATAAAGGAGATGTAAGTCGTGATGACATTGTTGATGTAGCGGTAGGTATGGGGAAATTAGGAACAGACTATTGTACTTCCTGATTTTGATTTACAAGCAAATAGATAATTAGTTGCACCACTGTCGACAATATCATAGCTACTTTTTTTCGTAAAATATTATGGTATCGTTGCTGTGATAACGCTATGTGAAATTGGAGAACAACTATAATCAACAGTTGCAGGTCAATGGTCAGCATGTGAACAGTGCGAACTATCATACTCCAAGGTTTGGTGAGACCAATTTGAATCTCTTCACAGGTATTCACTGTAATATCACCGGGTTTAGGGAGACCAACTTGAATGTCTTCACAGGTATTCACTGTAATATCCCCAGGTTTAGTGAGACCAACTTGAACGTCTTCACAGGTATTCACTGTCTTACCCCCCGTTTTAGTCAGACCAACTTGAATGTCTTCACAGGTATTCACTGCAATATCCCCAGGTTAAGTGAGACCAACTTCAATGTCTTCACAGGTATTCACTGCAATATCCTCAGGTTTAGTGAGACCAATTTCAATGTCTTCACTGTATTATCCCTAGGTTGAGTGAGACCAACTTGAATGTCTTCACAGGTATTCACTGTCATACCCCCAGGTTTAGGGAGACCAACTTGAATGTCTTCACAGGTATTCACTGTATTATCCCCATGTTTAGTGAGACCAACTTGAATGTCTTCACAGGTATTCACTGTCATATCCTCAGGTTAAGTGAGACCAAGTATTATATGTATTCACTGTAATATGCCCAGGTTTAGTGAGACCAATTTCAATGTCTTCACAGGCATTCACTGTAATATCTCAAGGTTTAGTGAGCCCACCTTGAATGTCTTCAAAGGTATTCACTGTAATATCCCCAGGTTTAAAGAGACCAACTTAAATGTCCTCACAGGTATTCACTGTAATATCCCCAGGTTTAGTGAGACCAATTTCAATGTCTTCACAGGTATTCACTGTAATATCCCCAGGTTTAGTGAGACCAACTTCAATGTCTTCACAGGTATTCACTATCATATCACCGGGTTTAGGGAGACCAACTTGAATGTCTTCACAGGTATTCACTGTCATATCCCCAGGTTAAGTGAGACCAACATAAATGTCTTCACAGGTATTCACTGCAATATCCCCAGGTTTAGTGAGACCAACTTAAATGTCTTCACAGGTATTCACTGTAATATCCCCAGGTTTAGTGAGACCAATTTCAATGTCTTCACAGGTATTCACTGTAATATCCCCAAGTTTAGTGAGCCCATCTTGAATGTCTTCACAGGTATTCACTGTAATATCCCCAGGTTTAATGAGACCAACTTAAATGTCCTCACAGGTATTCACTGTAATATCCCCAGGTTTAGTGAGACCAACTTGAATGTCTTCACAGGTATTCACTGTAATATGCCCAGGTTAAGTGAGACCAACTTGAATGTCTTCACAGGTATTCACTTTCTTACCCCCCGTTTTAGTGAGACCAATTTGAATGTCTTCACAGGTATTCACTGTCATATCACCGGGTTTAGGGAGACCAACTTGAATGTCTTCACAGGTATTCACTGTCATATCCCCAGGTTAGGTGAGACCAACTTAAATGTCTTCACAGGTATTCACTGCAATATCCCCAGGTTTAGTGAGACCAACTTAAATGTCTTCACAGGTATTCACTGTAATATCCCCAGGTTTAGTGAGACCAATTTCAATGTCTTCACAGGTATTCACTGTAATATCTCCAGGTTTAGTGAGACCAACTTGCATGTCTTCACAGGTATTCACTGTAATATCTCAAGGTTTAGTGAGACCTACTTGAATGTTTTCACGTGTATTCACTGTAATATTCCCAGGTTTAGTGAGACCAACTTGAATGTTTTCACAGGTATTCACTGTAATATCCCCAGGTTTAGTGAGACCAACTTGAATGTCTTCACAGGTATTCACTGTAATGTCCCCAGGTTTAGTGAGACCTACTTGAATCTTCACAGTTTAAGTCGCATTACCGTTTCACAAACGTTTAGTGACTTAACGTTGTGTAATAGTCTATGTGCGACGTTTTGACAACGTATGTATGTCATGTTGAGACGTATCGCCGTTGTATCATGACGTTACCAATGAACAACAATCCGACAACGTTGAGATAACTGTGTGTGTTAGCTCGGGAACCGTCAAAGTTAGCAGCATTTTTTTCAGCTTTCAACAACGGCCTGTAAAACATCTAACCTAAAGACTAATCCGTGCCTTAAAACAGAAAACAGATCCTGTCACTGAGACACATCTAACCACTCAATCCTCTTAAGTCATAGCTTACACCCAGCATGGGTCATAGGGAGCCTCAAGCTTTTCCTCTCTTAAATCACAGTCAGTAGTTTAACCTTCCTCAGTAGGAAAAGTGTATAACAATGATTTACTTTGACAAACTCTGTTCTTGTGTGTTGATTTCAACAGGTGTTATCACTATAGCAGGTGTCTGCATGCTGTAATGGTTGAGACAGAATCTGTGTTATGCCTACACGTAAGTACATGTTGAAATTCTCCTCCAACAAACTAACTATTTTTAGTTGTGATGTTAATTGAGACATATCAGATTTTTATTGTTATCAGGTGAAAGTGTTTTATGTAGTTATACAAGTATGCAAATAAAAGTATAAAAACGAGAAGGCTGTGGCGAATAAGAGTACTCCCCCTTTGATAGTGAACGTAACCTCAGCAATGTCGCATTCAAGCACACTGCGTACACCTAATTACACGCACTCAATAGGTATAGCTCCGGTCGATGGGAGAACACTGAACGTAGACTGGTACACAAGTACAGATCCCCAATGTGCAGAGATCTCCAAAACAATCTTCCGATGACGACAACCACCAAACGATAAAGATGACGTCACACGCTCAAATATTTTATGCTTGCAAGACTTAAAATCATCCACATTTACATGGTAACATCATTGTTTTAGAGTGTTTAATTAATTTTCTGTGATCTTACCTAGTTTGCATCACCACTATTGCCTTGATGACGCAAAGATGTGGCAGGAACGTTTTTGTGGAGGTCACCTTGAGGATGAGTAGTGATTAGGAAGCCAAATGACGTCACTCATTCATAAACGCTGTGTCGTGTATTATTGCGCAGCTACGATGAGAAAAATATGGAACATGAATCTATTCGACCATAAAATGGTGCGATTTAATGGTGTGTAAGAAACAGAATACTTAACGAGTGTCTGTCAGATGACATTTATCTTACAACTTTTTGTTTCAAAACGTATTTAAATGGCTAACGCTCGTAAAATACGTTTTGAAACAACTCCTTCTAAGATAAATGGTATCTGACATACACTCGTTAAGTAATCTATATTTGTGTATTTGTGATATTGAATATATTTTATTGTATGCAACCAGTTAAATATGGTTATGACCTATTTGTTATTGTACATAACCAATTTACTAGGATGGACGATTTTTACCTGTTCATTTATGACATTTCAAATGTTGCATGGTGATATTCTTGTGGATTTGTGGTTCCTGTATTCAGCTGCCCATTCTTATAATAAAGTGCCCTCACCCCTACAAGCAGCGTGCCCTCACCCCTACCGACAGCTTGCCCTCGCCCCTACAATCAGCATGCACTCACCCCTACAAGCAGCGTGCCCTCACCCCTACAAACAGCGTGCCCTCACCCCCACCAGCAGCATGCCCTCACCCCTACAAGCAGCGTGCCCTCACCCCCACCAGCAGCGTGCCCTCACCCCTACAAGCAGCGTGCCCTCACCCCCACCAGCAGCGTGCCCTCACCCCTACAAGCAGCGTGCCCTCACCCCTACAAGCAGCATGCCCTCACCTCTACAAGCAGCGTGCCCTCACCCCCACCAGCAGCATGCCCTCACCCCTACAAGCAGCGTGTCCTCACCCCTACAAGCAGCGTGCCCTCACCCCTACAATCAGCGCGTCCTCACCCCTACCAGCAGCGTGCCCTCACCCCTACAATCAGCGTGTCTGTTTTTAATCGCTGGTTACAGTAAAATATCATAAATAATTCACATATTAGTTACGTATGGATGCTTCAAAACATTAATTGATGGAAGATGCACCTATTTAGACATTACTGGCACGTCTGAATTTCTTGGCTCCTGGAACGATGACGCAAATGACGCATTTGAATAATACTATGATCAAGAGAAATGTCAAAAACAAGGGTGGCTACAGGGTGGCTACAGGGTGGCTACAGGGCGGCATATTCATTAGACCAGTTTTCATAGACAAACTATAAGAGAGATCCTGCATTATTGGCACGCTTAATGAAATTATGTTTCAAGATGTCCATACCGGTAACGCACGTGCAGCGTAATTCTTCATATATCATCTGATATTCCATCACAAGGGATAACTATTTCAAATCATGAACTATGAAGTATCTCTTTAATAATATAAGCTCTCATTGTGTTGTCATTTATAGTTAAACAATTTAGATTTAATTACTAGTTTTAAATTCATTTCTCTAATAACGTAGTTGTTTTATTGTCAGACAGGTAAGTATAATATCTAACTTTGCTTTTATTCATTTATAAATTTACAACTTTCTTAAACACGATATGGCTGAAATACTGCCGATGTGACTTTAAGTTTTAACTCACTCACTCTTATATTATCTTATATATGCTTGCTCACAAACCAAACTGAAAGAGAGTAGTAACTCTGACATACAAAGCCTTTCACGTGCTGTCGGAGGTCACGTGGCTCACGACTGTAAAAATACTGTCCTGGGGATCTTGATTTCTTTGGCTATGTTCCTGGTACATCACTCAACCCCATTTACTACTACGCATAATTGCATGTTTTGTTTCAGCAACGATGTAAAGATGAATATTTCCAAGAGTGGAGCAATGAATTATCCATATCAAACTCTCTTAAATGTTATTCTATGAGTAAACAGGACTACTATCCTGAGCAATATTTATCTATCAATAATGCCGGTCTACGGAGATGCCTGACAAAGCTGCGTTGTAATATGCATGGTTTCAATATGAATTTCTATAGATATTATAAAAAATCAGGCACATCTTGTTCTTATTGTAAAACACAGATAGCAGATGAACATCATGTTATTCTGGTATGCCCAGCTTCAAACGATTTGCGCATCAAATACATTCCAGCCTATTATTATTACCACTCAAGTATGTATACCCCGATTTACCTTTTCACCAATGTTAAGGTATTTAACCTTTGTACATGTATTTTCATTGAAATGGTGTTTAAACTAAGAAATTATGTAAATGATATATGTTAAATTCAAAAGAATTTTGCTTGTGGCGCAGTATGTATGTTCACTCATAGTTTTCACATGTTGTACTGCTGGCCTCATTTGGCCATCTATACGGAATAAATGATGATGAATGATGATGATAATTGCATATTTCTGCAGTTTCACCCCAAAAGAAAATATCACCTATTTCATTGGTGGCATTTGGTGTTCAAGACGTAAATAGCGCGATGATGAAGCTATTGAATACAATGTTACTAAACCGTCCGATTTACCATTTATTGCCAAATGACCAGTAGCCACGCCTGTAAACAGAAATATGTTGACAAACAGACACAGCCATGTACGAGCATGTTGGGAACGTTAGTTGATAATAGCTCTCAAGGAAGGCATTGAATCAAATGACGTGGAATGAAATGAAGTGGAATCAATGAATGAATGCATGAAAATTATTTCCTCCAGATAGGCCCGAAGATCCTTAAAACATCATACTCATGTAAATTAATAATTACGTAACAGAATACTCAAAACAGACACACACACACACACACACACACAAATATATATAGATTGTAGGAACATTTTCCCCTGTATATACAACTATTAACAGTAAGATAGTAAAATATCATGTTACTTCATCAATTTGGTTGAGATATAGAAATAATGCTAGAATGTCATGCTCTTCCATCACCTCTATTTTGACATACAATACAGCATCAAGATTATCGATTACAGCTGAAAAAAATGCATCTCTTTGTCTCCCTCCCCACATATCCACAGTACCACAGCACAAGTACATACCCACAGTTTAGGATGATATGGTTATAGTTAACATTAGCAAAGGTATTACATTGTGTACATTGTTTTGATATTTTGCTTCTGGATCCAGTCCTTATTACATACTGCCATTCTTCTCTCAATTCTGGATATAATAATGCCATGTTGTTTAACACATGAGGTGAAAGTGCTGTCCTTCCATAACTCTAAACATGACATGATAAAATGAGATCATATCATTTTGGAAGTATCATTTGCAAATAGATTCATTTGTTTATACAATCATATCGTTTCACTAAGTACATTTCTGCTTATGAAATTAACACATTTTTTAAATTTTATAATTGGTGGCTGCAGTGAAGCATATCTTTGGACAGGAGAACATTTCTGTTGCGAGTCTCGAGAACTGGGGATCCTACTGCATACCCATGATGCGTTAATCTGGACAGTTTCTGTCGGGTAACCGAGGTTTCATTGTACAGCAGTTCAATTACACACTTTAATATAACACAACACACGGTTGAGTGAGTTCATAAAGAGCTGTCATGAAGGTATCCGCTGTAAATACAATTACAACCCTGTAAATCCAATTACAGGGAGCTTATAAATACTAGCGTGAACCCATTACTCAGATTGTCTACACCTCATAGTGCAAGAAAGACACAGAGCGTCACAAGGTAAGATCTCCATCACCGCACCTGTTTGTTATAGAGGGTACGGGTGGCTGAGAGTTCTGCAGTATTGCGTTCCTTATGCTTAAGTGGTGGTGGGAAGCTCATGGTTAAAGCTTTCATCGTCTTGCAAGACCCGGGTATGATTACCCGCATAAATACAATGTGTGAAGCTCGGTTCTGGTGTCCCCCGCCGTGATATTGCTGAAGTATTGCTCAGATCTGCGTAAAACCATAGCAACTCACTCATTAAGTTTATGCTATTTACTCATGATCCAGACCCGTGAAGGTCCGGGTTCGAATTGATCTTCAGTAACCAATGCTTGTCGTGAGAGGCGAACGGGATCGGGTGGTCAGGCTCGCTGACTTGGTTGACACATGTCATCGGTTCCAAATTGCGCAGATCCATGCTCATGTTGTTGATCACTGGATTGTGTGGTCCAGACTCGATTATATACAGACCGCCGCCGCCATATTGCTGGGTTATTGCTGAGTGCGGCGTAAAATTAAACTCACTCACTCACTCGTTACTTATGATCTGTACTGTGTCAGGACCATGCACATGTTTGTTGGTTTCAGCAACGTGCTTACTGGATGAGTTAGTGAGTGAGTTTGGTTTTACGCCGCTTTTAGCAATATTCCAGCAATATAACGGCGGGGAACACCAGAAATGAGCTTCACACATTGTATTTATGCGGGTAATCATATCCGGGTCTTGCAAGACGAGCGAAAGCTTTAACCATCAGGCTACCCCAAAGCCCTGTTACTGGATGATCCCACTGGGGTCTCCTCTGTCAAAAGCACACCATATTCTCCACCATTTTCATTACCAGTTTCATTGTTGCAGTTGACAGAATGAAGATCGCCGTTGTTGTGTTACTGGCGCTGGTGGTGAGCGCTGTCACGGATGGAGCATCAGTCTATAATAACGACGAAGCGGTGAGTGTCGATGCTCAAAGAAACATCCTCACTGATCATGTCAAGGAGACTACGTCATCATATTTTTTTACTGTTTACTCCTTTACTAATATATAATTTCAATGGTTATTTAGAGAATAACACACACACACACACACACACACACACACACACAAAAAAAAGCTATGAGTAGTTTTGCTTTCATATTTTTTTAATGTGAAACTGGTGAGTTTGATGATAATGATTATTGATATGTAAAATATACGCATATATTTCTCTTGAATACGCCCTTAACGTTATTGACATTAAAGGATGTCGTTAAGTCGGGATTGGCGTTTCATTGTAAACTTGATATGAGGTCAAGGGACAAAGTCACAAGGTTACTGACATTAAATGGTGTCTTGCTATTGCGAAGATCGATGCTCAGTGTGTAAAAAGCGGGCTTTAATGTTGCTGAGTGAATATACGGCGTCATACAGCTGAAATATTGTTGATTATCCTGATAAACTTTTTACGCTAAATCACATATTCTTGCTCACAGTAGTTGTGCTACAACGTTGCATTGCCTCAGGTTTGTTTCTGCTGCAGATGTTCGGGGACCGACAGGCGTTGTTAGAGAGCATCCTACAAATGGGTGAGCTAGTTTATACTTGTAGAGTCCTTTCATAAGCACACCAATAGATCATAGTTTAACAGCGGGACATCTTCCGAGCTGACTAAACAAGGATGTGTGGTTACAAAATCTGATGTGCAAATGTTCATGCTGTTAAGCAATCGTTTGTCTTGTACAGACAAAGCTTTATGTCCTATCTTCAACAATGCTCACCTGAAGTGTTTGCCATTTCTCTTATAGTTGAGATGGTCGAAACATCCGGAAATAGTACGTAAGTATGAGTTTCTTGCCATGTTTTTAATCCAAGTCCTTTTGAATGTAGAAGATATAACGTATGAACCGAGTCAGCACTTTCATTTTCCTCCCTAAAAAGCAATAATTGATGGCATTCGAGGAAAGAATTGTATCTTCGAAGAAAGATTTAATGAATAAATCAAAATATTGCCCTTTCGTACGAAAGGATACATTGATTTTGCCATAATTACACATTGTCATGATTTTGTTTGGACAACGAAATACGCCGATAGCAGGTGGGAATTGATTTATTCGAGATGAATGTGAAAATCGGAGGACATATTTCCTTTTTGGGTTAGGTTTCTTTCGATACCGTTACTCTCTTCACAAAGACATAATAAGACATAGAAAGGATTATGGTGCACATATCTCATCACTACTAGTTCAACATAATAAGGGTCGAATTAATAATTACGTAACAGAATACTCAAAACAGACACACACACACACACACACACACAAATATATATAGATTGTAGGAACATTTTCCCCTGTATATACAACTATTAACAGTAAGATAGTAAAATATCATGTTACTTCATCAATTTGGTTGAGATATAGAAATAATGCTAGAATGTCATGCTCTTCCATCACCTCTATTTTGACATACAATACAGCATCAAGATTATCGATTACAGCTGAAAAAAATGCATCTCTTTGTCTCCCTCCCCACATATCCACAGTACCACAGCACAAGTACATACCCACAGTTTAGGATGATATGGTTATAGTTAACATTAGCAAAGGTATTACATTGTGTACATTGTTTTGATATTTTGCTTCTGGATCCAGTCCTTATTACATACCGCCATTCTTCTCTCAATTCTGGATATAATAATGCCATGTTGTTTAACACATGAGGTGAAAGTGCTGTCCTTCCATAACTCTAAACATGACATGATAAAATGAGATCATATCATTTTGGAAGTATCATTTGCAAATAGATTCATTTGTTTATACAATCATATCGTTTCACTAAGTACATTTCTGCTTATGAAATTAACACATTTTTAAATTTTATAATTGGTGGCTGCAGTGAAGCATATCTTTGGACAGGAGAACATTTCTGTTGCGAGTCTCGAGAACTGGGGATCCTACTGCATACCCATGATGCGTTAATCTGGACAGTTTCTGTCGGGTAACCGAGGTTTCATTGTACAGCAGTTCAATTACACACTTTAATATAACACAACACACGGTTGAGTGAGTTCATAAAGAGCTGTCATGAAGGTATCCGCTGTAAATACAATTACAACCCTGTAAATCCAATTACAGGGAGCTTATAAATACTAGCGTGAACCCATTACTCAGATTGTCTACACCTCATAGTGCAAGAAAGACACAGAGCGTCACAAGGTAAGATCTCCATCACCGCACCTGTTTGTTATAGAGGGTACGGGTGGCTGAGAGTTCTGCAGTATTGCGTTCCTTATGCTTAAGTGGTGGTGGGAAGCTCATGGTTAAAGCTTTCATCGTCTTGCAAGACCCGGGTATGATTACCCGCATAAATACAATGTGTGAAGCTCGGTTCTGGTGTCCCCCGCCGTGATATTGCTGAAGTATTGCTCAGATCTGCGTAAAACCATAGCAACTCACTCATTAAGTTTATGCTATTTACTCATGATCCAGACCCGTGAAGGTCCGGGTTCGAATTGATCTTCAGTAACCAATGCTTGTCGTGAGAGGCGAACGGGATCGGGTGGTCAGGCTCGCTGACTTGGTTGACACATGTCATCGGTTCCAAATTGCGCAGATCCATGCTCATGTTGTTGATCACTGGATTGTGTGGTCCAGACTCGATTATATACAGACCGCCGCCGCCATATTGCTGGGTTATTGCTGAGTGCGGCGTAAAATTAAACTCACTCACTCACTCGTTACTTATGATCTGTACTGTGTCAGGACCATGCACATGTTTGTTGGTTTCAGCAACGTGCTTACTGGATGAGTTAGTGAGTGAGTTTGGTTTTACGCCGCTTTTAGCAATATTCCAGCAATATAACGGCGGGGAACACCAGAAATGAGCTTCACACATTGTATTTATGCGGGTAATCATATCCGGGTCTTGCAAGACGAGCGAAAGCTTTAACCATCAGGCTACCCCAAAGCCCTGTTACTGGATGATCCCACTGGGGTCTCCTCTGTCAAAAGCACACCATATTCTCCACCATTTTCATTACCAGTTTCATTGTTGCAGTTGACAGAATGAAGATCGCCGTTGTTGTGTTACTGGCGCTGGTGGTGAGCGCTGTCACGGATGGAGCATCAGTCTATAATAACGACGAAGCGGTGAGTGTCGATGCTCAAAGAAACATCCTCACTGATCATGTCAAGGAGACTACGTCATCATATTTTTTTACTGTTTACTCCTTTACTAATATATAATTTCAATGGTTATTTAGAGAATAACACACACACACACACACACACACACACACACACAAAAAAAAGCTATGAGTAGTTTTGCTTTCATATTTTTTTAATGTGAAACTGGTGAGTTTGATGATAATGATTATTGATATGTAAAATATACGCATATATTTCTCTTGAATACGCCCTTAACGTTATTGACATTAAAGGATGTCGTTAAGTCGGGATTGGCGTTTCATTGTAAACTTGATATGAGGTCAAGGGACAAAGTCACAAGGTTACTGACATTAAATGGTGTCTTGCTATTGCGAAGATCGATGCTCAGTGTGTAAAAAGCGGGCTTTAATGTTGCTGAGTGAATATACGGCGTCATACAGCTGAAATATTGTTGATTATCCTGATAAACTTTTTACGCTAAATCACATATTCTTGCTCACAGTAGTTGTGCTACAACGTTGCATTGCCTCAGGTTTGTTTCTGCTGCAGATGTTCGGGGACCGACAGGCGTTGTTAGAGAGCATCCTACAAATGGGTGAGCTAGTTTATACTTGTAGAGTCCTTTCATAAGCACACCAATAGATCATAGTTTAACAGCGGGACATCTTCCGAGCTGACTAAACAAGGATGTGTGGTTACAAAATCTGATGTGC
This sequence comes from Haliotis rubra, assembly GCF_003918875.1. Classification (NCBI taxonomy): domain Eukaryota; kingdom Metazoa; phylum Mollusca; class Gastropoda; order Lepetellida; family Haliotidae; genus Haliotis; species Haliotis rubra. The sequence continues at coordinate 2,722,780 of NW_025767346.1, read as the reverse complement.
AAATGTTCATGCTGTTAAGCAATCGTTTGTCTTGTACAGACAAAGCTTTATGTCCTATCTTCAACAATGCTCACCTGAAGTGTTTGCCATTTCTCTTATAGTTGAGATGGTCGAAACATCCGGAAATAGTACGTAAGTATGAGTTTCTTGCCATGTTTTTAATCCAAGTCCTTTTGAATGTAGAAGATATAACGTATGAACCGAGTCAGCACTTTCATTTTCCTCCCTAAAAAGCAATAATTGATGGCATTCGAGGAAAGAATTGTATCTTCGAAGAAAGATTTAATGAATAAATCAAAATATTGCCCTTTCGTACGAAAGGATACATTGATTTTGCCATAATTACACATTGTCATGATTTTGTTTGGACAACGAAATACGCCGATAGCAGGTGGGAATTGATTTATTCGAGATGAATGTGAAAATCGGAGGACATATTTCCTTTTTTGGGTTAGGTTTCTTTCGATACCGTTACTCTCTTCACAAAGACATAATAAGACATAGAAAGGATTATGGTGCACATATCTCATCACTACTAGTTCAACATAATAAGGGTCGATTTGCATACAAAGCGAAACATCATGCAAGGGTTTCTGCTTTTGCCCTTGCCAAACTTCAATTTCATTTAATGATTATCAAGATCACCATTTTTCAAATCAACAATCTCTTAAACATCACATTCTGCCTGATCTGGATCACATTAGAAATCTGGGAGCTCAGACATGCAGGAATGGAGATGAGTTCCAGCTCAGACATAGATCTGAGTGGCGGTCTAACTTAGGTTTACCTCAGCTATGCGGAGTTCAAGGACAGTCAAGCATGATATGATCTGAACTGCGTGGGAGTTCAAGTTCCCATACATGAACTTTGGGAAGCTCCACCCTAGACATACATGAGTTGGTGGGAGTAGCAGCCCTGAGATATATGAACTGAGCGGAGGTCAAGCCCAGGTATACAGGAGCTGCGCGGAGTTACAGCTCAGACATACATGAACTGAGCAGCACTGCAGCTCACACGCGTGTGCTCAGCGGAGTTCAAATTCACACTTATGAGCTGTGGGGAGATGCATGAGCTCAGACGTACCTGAACTGAGCGGATCCACAGCTAAGGATCTCTACTATTTACTTGAAATATTGTATGTTGGGGTAAAATTATTCAGTCATGTAACAGATGAAGAGACGATTTCATATGGTTTGATGCAAAACAGGTCCTGCAGTAAACACAGGGAGTTTTTAACATGTTTGACCTTTGTGTTTAGGGTACCATTAAGTCCAGAATTTCTGGAGGCACTGAGGCCATAGACGCAGGAAACTAACAACGTCGAGTAAAACAAAACAATGCATGTCCAAGTGAGTACGTTGAAACAAGGATAAAACTATAAACATTTGAATTACAGATTTGTTGCATAACATAAGGTTTATGGCAAGACAAAGCACGCACAGGATTGTAGCTTGGCATACAGGAACGAAACAAAGCACGCACAGGATTGTAGCTTGTCATACAGGATATGAACAAAACAAAGCACGCACAGGATTGTGCCTTCATATACATTATAGAAAAAAAACAAAAACAGGCGCAAGTTTGTAGCTTGACATACAGGACAAGTAATGCACACACGAGAAAGACACATGACATAATGACATTAGCTAAAAATAGACATATTGTTTAGTGTGTAGTTTGACATTTAGATGAAGAAGAAAATATTGAAGATGTTGTAGCTTGACATAAAGATCAGAGCATACAATACATACACTGGATAGTAGCTTGACATAACGAACAAATAAATACATGCAACACGTTACCGGTTGTCATACAGAATAGTAAACAGAGCACACAGGCTAGTAGTTTCAAGTACAGGATGAGAACAAAACAATTCATAGACAGCTTAGTAGCTTAAAGTTCAGGATAAGATCAAAACGATATGCAGTCTATTTTCTTAACAGAAAAACAAGAATAAAACAATGCATACACTGGTAGTAGGTTGGCGTTCAAGGTAAGAATAAAACAATTAACGTACAAAACAATAAAGGATAGGGCATGCTTGAGAATAGTTCGCTGATATGACGACGTGCATGCGTGTGTATGTGTATGGGCGGCTGCTTGTACTAGCCCAGACTTAAGCTGGTATTATAGTGCTAGCTCACTGAGATACCATGCTGCAGTGAAGCATGAATACCCCACTCAGACACAGTATACTGACTCCGAGCCGACCAGTCCTTATTGTACCCATTAATGCCGAGCGTCAGGCAGGGACCAACAAGTACCATATTTTAACGTCTTTTGGTATGACGCGGTCGGGGATCGAACCCGCGACCTCCCGCTCTCCGGGTGGACTCTCTTACCACTACACCACGGAGGCGGTCAAAGTACAAAATAAGAATAAAATATAGCGTACATTGATTAGCAGCTTAACGTACAAAAACAAAACAGTGCATACTTTGGTAGTAGATGGACGTAGAAGATTATAGGGATGACATACACACACAGGTCACATGGTTGTCATACAGGATAAGATAAAACAATAAACCAAAAAGGAAAAAAGAAAATTAAAGAAATGAAAAATACACAGGTTAGTGACGCGACCTTCATAACCAGTTATATTCTAGCGGTCTTTAATGTCTACATCTAACAATTTGTAAGTCAAATAAACCATGCCTTTTCAAAGATGATTTCAAAGGACGACAGGCGACTTTTGGCAAATGTTTGGTTGGTCAAAGTGAAAGCATGCACCAAACCTTATAATGTTTATGTAAAGAATTTGTCTATGTGTCTCACGTTGATAAAATAAACAACAATGGTAATGACAAACTACAAGAACGGAATCTAAGATAAAACTCGCAATCATATCGTTTCATAAAATCCAAAACTATTTAACTTTTAGATGATAATCTTACCATTCCTTTCACTTTCAAGGTGTGACCTTCTTTACAAAGACTGAGACAGAAACCGAGAAGTTAACTGATTTCCACCCACCAAAACAAATCTATTCAGGACACCACGACTGCAGTCAACGTTACCAACTCGTGTTACCTATTTCCTTAAATTTCATTCCCCCAAACTATTAAATCAAACTATAGTTCAGAATTGCAAATGAACCATATTCAAAAGGCCTCCCTGAGGCTAAATTCTAAATAAGATGAAATATATTGTAAATTAATGCGTTTCGCATTGTTCGGTTGTGTTTCTGCTTTGAAGCTTGCTTTACTGAATAAAATTCATTTAGAAGAATCAGTCTTGTTTTTATTATCCTGTGTCCCGGAAAACACAAAAATACTTGCATAATCATAAGAATGCCATAATAAAGAACCCATTGTATTGGTCTGCCTATATCATCATCTGTCTTTATGAATGAAAATCGAATGGCGATGACATCATGTGTTTGCGAAACGATGGGCGTATCCTGGAACAGGTCACAAACACACACAAGGGCAAGTTAATTGGCCATCTGACAAACACACGTGAATAAGAGACAAATAAGGGAAGTGCTCATGACAAACACACATAAACACAAGTCAGAATAGGGAATTATACTTGGCAAAGCAAGAGGACATCCGCTGCAAGTCAAAATAGCATCATTTTAGTCATCATGTTTTGTGATGTCAGATTTTGAAATGTCCCATACATGCACCATAAAGACGGATGCAACTGGGTGTTTACGAAAAGGTAATCGTTATCTCTCACCTTACTGTACCCGTCACAAGCAAAGTGACGAGAGCAGATTTGAACAACAACGACGTACTACAACCCGAAGAACAAGATTTAACATGGTGTCGATGTTCAAACGTTTAAACCTTAGGGTTTAACCTTCACACTAAATCATCTGAAATACAGGAAACTAGACGGAACTAAAATGTGTCAAAATTGTTTGGATATAGTTTCCGTTCATAACATGCTTCATAACATGCTTATGAAGCTTTGGTCGATCCTCCGAAAAGAGGTAATGTAAGGTAAGGTAAGGTAAGGTAAGGTAAGGTAAGGTAAGGTAAGGTAAGGTAAGGTAAGGTAAGGTAAGGTAAGGTAAGGGTATAGGTAAGGTAAGGTAAGGTAAGGTAAGGGTATAGGTAAGGTAAGGTAAGGTAAGGTAAAGTAAGGTGAGGGTATAGGTAAGGTAAGGTAAGGTAAGGTATTGTAAGGTAAGGTAAAGTAACGTAAGGGTATAGGTTAGGTAAGGTAAGGTAAGGTAAGGGTATAGGTAAGGTAAGGTAAGGTAAGGTAAGGTAAGGTAAGGTAAGGTAAGGTAAGGTAAGGTAAGGTAAGGTAAGGTAAGGTATGGTATGGTAAGGTAAGGTAAGGTAAGGTAAGGTAAGGGTATAGGTAAGGTAAGGTAAGGTAAGGTAAGGTAAAGTAAGGTAAGGGTATAGGTAAGGTAAAGTAAGGTAAGGGTATAGGTAAGGTAAGGTTATAGGTAAAGTAAGGTAAAGTACACTTAAGTACACTTAAAGCGTGGAAAGACTTTGAGATGGTTTATTGTAGTTTGGGTGGTGGGGATTTTCCATGCACTGCCCCCCGAAGAGAGGGGCCAGGGGGTAAACAATTTGGAAAAATGAGTTTTTCCTTTTTTTCACAAAATACAGTCTAATAACTGCCCTTTATTAGGAACAATGAAAATATCTAACATTAATTATTTAGTTAGAGGCACAGGAAAACTTTAAATTTGAAAAATGCATTGTGTCTAAGGGGAAATGAGACTTGAATGCTGTTTTTCTACACTGTCTAGTTGGCAGTTGGTTAAAGAACGTATTATTTCTTCAATTGCTCTAAAATGATCAAAATTAATGTTACAGCTATACTTAAAGTATGGTTGTTTATTCTCACTTTGGCTTTTTATAACATTGAGTTACCATTACTTCTATTTATATTCCTTTATGCTGAATCATCATAGATTGTGTCCACAAGACTCTCAATCTCAACTTCGTCTGAATCCTCCATTCTACTCAAATCTAAGTTCTTGCTGGATATTTTGTCTGTCAACTCTTGTGGAAGGATGTTGCCTATCGTCCATTGACGTTTCAGAGCATCTATTCCCCCTTTAAGCCACCCTTAGCCAACAGGGTGAGCAACACTGGGGGAATTCTTGTCAGCATTGACCAAGATCAAGGCCTGTTAATCGCACGCTGCATGTGCATGTGTAGGGAGTCTCTGCAAGGTGGAAGGAGTCTCATGTCTACATCATCATAGCTTGTCATAGTCTGACCTCCCTTGGTTTTAACTTCTTCATGAAGATTTGATAGCGAGCCCCATTTACATTGTTTGTGACTTGACCATACATATGACAGACAAAGGAGTTCAAAGACATCAACAAGTCAGTAGCTATCTCATCAGAAAGTCCCATCTTCGAAAAAGCATTCACAAATTCAGGGTGAGATTCGAGAAGCTCAATGGGGAGAACTTTGCCGCATTTGACAAAGGCACTGGTGGTATCACGTCCTGTAAATGCATGAATACCGAATTGCACAGAGCGGACCCTTTCAGATTGATGATACTTTGTACATCCAGAAGTCTTCGTTTGTCACCAGTGCCTTTGTCAAATAGAACAGACGTTTTCACCTTTTGAACAACCTTCAGAAGTAGAATCAACACAACTGTATCATCTGATCATATCACAACTTGTGCAGCAGAAGGTTGCTGAGCATCAACTTGCAAAACGTGACGAATGATAAGGTAAGGTAAGGTAAGGTATGGTAAGGTAATGTAAATGAAAGGTAAGGGTATAGGTAAGGTAAGGTAAGGTAAGGTAAGGTAAGGTAAGGTAAGGTAAGGTAAGGTAAGGTATGGTATGGTAAGGTAAGGTATAACTTTACTGTCACAAAGGTTCATACATGGAACCTCACTATAAACAGGCATGAAAAAGTACTTCCTATTCCTGAAATATTGTAACGCATGTGATCGGTTAAGTGAGTGTGTGAGTGTGTAGTTTGGTTTCACGCCGCCTTAAGCATTAATCTAGCAATATCAGGGCAGAGGTCACCGTGTATCGGTTTCATTCATTTTGCCCATAGGGGGACATGAACCCGGGCCGTCGGCGGATGCGTGAACCACTTGGCTACCCCTCCTCCCCTGGTCAGTTAAGGAAAAAACTAAAAGTGTACTGTTATATTTTTCAGTTAGATCTAACTTTACCTGAGTTTTTTTACAGTATTCTTTGACACAACATATTTGTCATATATGAAGCTGATGCATAATATGATAAAATGTACCATAAGCAACACATCGTCATATAAAAAACAATTTACTTGAATACTTAATGACACCTCTTGCTGTATTGCTGTCAGTCACGATCCCTTCAGGCGTCTTTTCTACTTATTGTAGTGATTGAGTTAACCTAGTTTTAGGCCGCTGCCATATACCTGTAATATTGCTAAGTGCGACGAAAAACTAAACTCACTCACTCACTGAAACTTGAGTGTAGATCACGGTAGATCATAGCTCAGAGATGTAAATTGCCAAAGACATAACTGCTGGAACATTGCTCTACAAAAAGGGAATGTCTGTTTGTCTGTCTGTCAGAGTGAGTGAGTGAGTTTAGTTTTACGCCTCTTATTCCAAATATTCCAGCAATACTACGGCGGGGGACACCAGGAATGGGCTTCACACATTGAACCTATGTTGGGAATCGAACCCAGATTTTCGGCGTGACGAGCGGACGCTTTAACCACTAGTCTATCCCACCCCCTCTATCTAGCAGAAAGTGGCACATTAAAAATGTTAAACGAGAAACAAAAGAACATGTCCTCCTTTCACAAAACACGAAGGTGATCGTAAATCACTAAGGCAACCTTAGTGCAATGTAAAAGAATGGTAGTTATTGTTAACCTTAGTAAAAGTTGCTTCGTGAAAGGAGCGCCAGATTATCTCAGAACACAAGGTTAATCATGACTGTGAAAATTGTCTGTCTTTTTTATGCAAAATTTAAACGTTAAACTTCGACATGAAAGTGTGGAATCACATAGCTTGGACAATGTTGAAAATATGTGCCAAGTCATATATTTCACCAGGAGCTTTTTAAATTGGAAGGAGAAGTCAAAAAAGAATAGCACGAAAATATTCGTTTCCAGAACCATGAAATGTTATCTGCTGTCATTAAAGACAAACGTGGTGTTATTTTGGAAAGGATATATTTTCCGGTCATATCATGGTGATATATGCACACCAATGGCAATCAAATATAACTAGATCGTTAGAGGCAAAGGTCAAGATTATCAAGACAATCTGTGAAATAGTGCATATCCATACGTTTTTACTTGGGGGTGATATTTACATATGGACGGTTTAAGTAAAATACTTTCACAATATATAACAATACGACAACACATATCGCAATATATCGCAATACGAAAATTTGGGCAATACCCAACCCTATCATACATGTATATACATCAACTCTGCGAACCAGTGTCATACCAGCGTATTATCTGCTGCCTCTACAAACCAATAGCCCAAGTTTCCATTCACCCGATGGTCATTAAAATATTGAACGCTTCTGAGACGTGGACGATTGAGAACTTTATCATCCCTGAGGAAATTCTCTTTGTATTAAAAACGGCCTCAAAAAGGGTATATAGAAAATTCACAAAAATATACATAATAATTACAAGCACAAAATGAATGTTGGTGATTCCATACAACTAACCACATAGGTAAAGAGGCCAAAGTAGTAGGTATCGCATACATGATGACTTTTCGAAAACACTTGTTGCAATAATAACACGAATACTGGATGGTATGAAGGACTGTCAAGCTCTGTTTGTGTTTACCGAAAGTAATCGAAATGTGGATGTGTTGTCCATTAAGTGTAATTTTGATAATGTTATACAATATATATGGTTTGCGTTCAAAAAGCTCTTCCTTCGAACAGCAAAAATCAGAATACCGTACATCATTGTTGGGGCATTTTTTAAAGTTCAGGGGTCATGAGTAAATTGTTGATTATACGAGACAGGTTTAATTGTCACCCGACAAACATGTATAAATATATCCTCAACGTTGTCACTTGTTAATGTAGAAATCTTAACGAAAGTGATCAAAGTGTAGTTTGTTGTAAAATATTGTTGCTCTTCATAAAGCACGTAAGAATGAGTTTGAGAAATGAATTCTTGATCTGAAGAAAAGGGTGCAGCACAGTATGTTGATGCTTTGTATCATCTGTCGTTTGACCTTGAATTTCATCATGACATGAAAGCATGTGCTTAATTTATGAGTTATGGTAAATGAGGTAGATGAATCTGATGTTTGTCCAGGCGTTTAATCAAGAGGTGTCAATACAAGCAGGTGCTTACCTTATGTTTTATGGTAAATGTAGAAACAAACGAAATAACGAAAAGTCAAGTGAAATGTCATTGACATTTGTTATATGGCAAAGATTCACAACTTGCGTTGTGAAACATCGGAATACCTGACAGTACCGAGTATAATGTTCCGATTGTAAGCATTCGGAATGGTTCATGTAAACTTGAGCGCTCACTGGTTCATGAATATACACACTTAACTGTACACATTTTGTTAAAGCAAGACTCAACGTGTAGATTACACATTTGTAAGTTTTATATTGAGACAAGGAGATCATATTTTTTTTTCCCCATATCCTTCCAACTACGTAGATTCATGCTCGCGATGTCTACCACTGTATTGCCTGGTCCACAATCAATTACTGACAGACCGCGGTGATATAGATTCAATGTTGCCGAGTACAGTCTTAAACAACAAACCAAAGAATAAGATTGAACATGATGGTGGTGTTCGGACTTTTTTACATCTGAGGGTTATATAATATCTACCAGGGCGGTACTGCAGCCTAGTGGTTCAGGCGTTCGCTCGTTACACCGAAGACCTGAATTCGATTTCCTACTTGCCCACAATATATGAAGCCCATTGCTGGTGTCCCCGTCGTGATATTGCTGGAATATTGCTGAAAGCGGCGTAAAATTAAACTCACACATTTATGATCATTATGTATTAAGGGCAACTGCTTGTCACAAAAAACATAAAATATTGCAGTAATTAATGTTCAGTTGACACAACTGAATTTCTATTTTATGATCAAACGTTAGAGTTTCCATTGACTTCTGAGCAAATGTCCAATGGACATTGATTGTAAAGGTGACTGTTGGTAGTTGATCGTCAGTGTCTCCTCGTTTCACACATTCTGGTATGTCCGTATCTTCTCATAAGTGTTGGGGACGTCAGCAGCTGCTCTCTGTAGGGCTTCGTAATCATTTCTGTCCACTGGTACTTCGTACTCGTCGCCTCCACCTACATAGACACATATAGTCAGTTTTCATTGCCACTCCGACACATTTATCTTTGAAAGGACAGCGAGGTATTACGGAACATCTGAAGACACATTTATAAGTGAATGAGTGAGTGAGTGAGTGGGTTGGGTGAGTGAGTGAGTGAGTGAGTGAGTGAGTGAGTGAGTGAGTGAGTGAGTGAGTGAGTGAATGAGTGAGTGTGTGGTTGAGTGAGTGAGTGAGAGAGTGGGTTGGGTGAGTGAGTGAGTGTGCTGATTGGTTGAGTGAGTGAGTGTGTAGGTGTGTAGGTGAGTGAGTGAGTGAGTGAGTGAGCGATGCCACTGTTAGGAACATTTCCGCTTGTCACAACGGCATCTAAAACATCTAACCTAAACAAGCACTAAGCAGAGACTGAAAGCTAAGCACTGCAGTCGGACACATCAGCGTCTAACCACTCAATCCTCTGCAGTCATGTCTTATATAGGGAGCCGTTTTACTATCTTATTTCACCATTTAGCTTTCCTCAATGGAAACGTGTATAGTAATCTTTTACGTTGACCAACGCTCGCCTTGTCTTTGGATTTCGGCAGGTGCGATCACTGTGGACTGAGGAGACTGTATGCTGTAATGGTTGAGAGGGAATATGTGTAATGGCGACAAAGTTAGGACGCGTTCAAACTCTTCAAGAAACTAGTTTCAATTTGTGAAATAGCATAAATGATTCACATTTTAATGAAATATTTATGAATGCTTCAAAACATTCATTGTAGAAAGATGCACCTACTTGGACATAACTGACGCATCTGTTCATTATTTAAACCTGATCACTTGTATTAATGTATCCAACTGATGTTCATATATTGCTGACATTTAAAATCAGCTGCATATATATTAAAGGTATTTTAATAACAAACTAGTTTTAATTACCGAAATTTCATAAATCATTCATATTTTAGTTTCGTAGTTATAAATGGCTCAAAGCATTAATTGTAAAAGATACACCTACTTGGACATTACTGGCACATTTGTATTTCTGGCTTTCTTGACTCCTGAAAAAATTGAAATGTTTCATTAATACTATGAGCAAGAAATTATCAAAAGTACGAAGAAGTATGGCTGATGTAGACTGTCGCCAGGCGTTTACAAACGTCGCTGTCATACACAAACTACGAGTAGACCACACTCAGGAGATGATCGTTATGTATAACACCAGTTTTTCATCTGTCAGTGAGTGAACTGAGGCTACAACTGCCACCAAGTTGTCTTCCCTGATGAGTGCAGCTTCTGCCTGGAGTATAAAATCCCGAGACACCCCCGTGTACCGTATCATGCTGCCATGTATTGAGAAACTAATGACCGCTAATAATCTGTGGAGGACTTAAACATCATCGTATTCTGCTGTCTCAACATGTTATCAACTGTGGAAGTCATTGCATCAAGTGTCAACTTACATACTATTTTTTTTAAGTATATGTCAAAATGAGATGCATTGTAATTCTCAGAACCTGAAAGAATGGTCCATTTCCTACAGATTTCGTCATTTTTCATTTCTTGACGTACTGGAACTTGCAATAAACTATATTTGTTTGTATTTACTTTGAAATAAAAGTTTAAATAAAAAAATCATTTGTTTCATACTTACCTATGCAGTCTGCTATTTCGTCCCTGAAGAGGTACGCCACATACAGCAAGACGCCATCCACAACCAGCATTATACACACACCTATAACCACTCCAACACCAATCGAGGACTCCTGCTTCTGTGGTGCTGTGATTTGAAATATTGTGCATTCCTTAAAATGTGTAACAAGTACTAACAAACCTACTTATGTTTCTTGAATATGAAATTTACCTCGTCTGTGTACACAGTAGCTCAATTGCATGACAAACTTGTCTTTTTATCACGTTAAATTTATTAAGAAACGTTAACAATTCAGGAATGTGCTATATTTTTTAACTCTTTAAATACCAATCGTTGAGTACACCCTAACAATGATGACTACATCACAAATGTCATATATGTGGACAAATATATGACGTTTGTACAATATCGCAAAATGAGGAGAAATATATTATCAGTATAATGCTATTAACCCTGTTAAAATACGACAAAGAGCTGAGGCTATTCTGTATAGGAGGAACAACCGAGTTTGTTTCAATGCGGCGTAAAATAATATTATCTTTCTGTGGGAAGAATGTTAAAAAGATTTGAACTCACAACCGCGGATCCTGTCATGTCTAACTGACTTCATTTATGAGTTTTAGGTAAGCTACAAATAGTCAGTATATCGGTCCATAAACACTCTTGTGTAAGAACTAAAGGATAAGCATCTCACCCTCTTTAAAGAACATTTGGAAATGTTCTGGTCGCATATACCCTTGCCCCTCAACGTGACCTAGCTGGTAGTAACGCCTTACAAGAGTGACGTCTAAAACGTCATTATAGAAATCACTAAAACTAAAAGTGATCGAGGGATGGGAGACTTGGAGTTACATGTAACTGTGTACTGTTTACACTGATCTTTCTTAATTCGTTCAGTCACTGCCGAGACCCAGTCTTAATTACTTTACTTTACTTTACTTGACTTTTGTCAAGTTCTGTGACATTTACCGTCCTTATATATCTGTGTGATAGGGGTACAGTCGGATGATACTTCACACATAGGTCTGATGAACATTACATGGGATAACGGGGTGAGTGAGTTTAGTTTTACGCCACTTCTAGCAATATTCCAGCAATATCACGGCGGGGGGACACCATTAATGGGCATCACACATTGTACTGGAATAAACAGACATTTTCTGAATGCACTAACAACTGACGGAGATAATACAGTACAACCAGAAATTATTGAGAATTTAAAGATTGTAAATTTTTTATTTTCTTCACTCATTACTCACGTATTAAATGTGAATATTAGCAGAACATAACTCCAGATTCAAAGACAGGTGAACAGTTAGTATTTTGTCAAGTCACCATGGGCAGCAATGCAGGCTTCAATGCGGCGGGGCATACTACTGATCAAAAAAGATAGAAAGTCGTGGTCCATGCTGTCCCAATATCGGACCACCTCTTCTTTCATTTCAGCAATATTTGTCAGATTTTTCTTATTGACACTTTCCTTCATAAGTCCCCAAACATTTTCTATTGGATGTAGGTCAGGATTATAGCTTGGCCAATCTAATAATGTCATATTTTGGGTCCGAAACCAGGCCTGTGAATGCTTTGAACGATGTTTTGGGTCGTTGTCCTGCTAGAAAATCCAAAACTTTCCATAGAACACGTGATCAGATGGAAGTAAATGTCCCTCGAGAATATATGCGTACTGTTCACTGTTCATATTCCCTTCAATACACAGAGGGGCGTTGCCCCTAACACAGATATGCCACACCACACGTTAAATTTCGGACTGTACTTTGGGCGCTGTAAAGGTTTTTCAGTTTGTTTGGTCCAGACTTTCAGTGTATTAGGAAACAGCCACACAGACCTTTCATCTGAGAAAATCACATTATCCCAGTTAAAAGTTCTATGCTGTAAGCACCAGTTCAACCTTCGCTCCTTTGGTTCAGGTTTCATGATCGGTGATGGAATTCCTCGACTTTTCTGCCAACCCATTGCATGCAGCTCAGTTCTAATTGCCTCCTGACAGACAGCCACAGGTTCTCTATTAATCATATCCAGCCTTAAGTTTTCTAAACTCCTTCATTTGTTTTTAGAAACAAGAATACCAAGCCGCCTCCTGTCACCGACAGTCAATTTTCTTGGCCTACCTGCGCCTCCCTGGTGCTCAATGCCATATCCATTTGCAATATTTTTCAACAAACGATAAACAGTGGACAAAGGGATGCCTGTTCTACTTGAAATCACTTTAGCTGATCTGATGTTCTTGTTATAATACTCTAAAATCAACTTCCTCTTCTCTAAATCATCCGGGGCGGTGGGGTAGCCTAGTGGTTAAAGCGTTGGCTCGTCACGCTGAAGACCCGGGTTCGATTCCCCACATGGGCACAATGTGTTAAGCCCATTTCTGGTGTCCCCCGCCGTGATATTGCTGGAATATTGCTAAAAGCGGCGTAAAACTTAACTCAGTCAGTCAGTCAGTCTAAATCATCCATACTGAGGAAATGTCGTCTGCTAGCAAGTAAACAAAGGGGGATAGCTCTTCACAAACTAATGAAAAAGGATTAACGGAGTTGTCTCTCTTGAATGAAACCAAGCACTTGATTGCTGGTCAAGGTTGTTTATACTAGAAATCCAATTAAACATATTCCTTAATTCTCAATAATTTCTGGTCATACTATATATATAAGTAGAGTTGAGATCAGGGCCCTTATTCCCGAAACGTTCGAAGCCCTAAGAATTCTTAACTTTGATCGTAGCCAATGTGTTAGGAATGGGCTTAAGAGGTTTGTAAGGCTACGAACGTTCCGAGAATAGCTACCCATGATATTAATGCTCAAACCATGACACTGTATTTTACCCGAAACAACAATCAAGAACAGAGCAAAGGACACGACAGAAGAATGACGTTAAAGAGGAAAAACATCAGTCCGAATGTATATGGCCACCGTTGGCTGAAATATGTTCCAGGGCAACTGCTTCAGCATCACATGTGGGGTAAATGTGTAATCAGTCATACCAGCGTTATCTATGCAATCAGGATAATTAAAGGTCATTTGCAACGCAAAACACAACTTTGCACATTCTGATACCTTTCGGTATGGCCTTACAGTAACAAATTATCAAAATTCAAGTCCTGCTTTGTACTTGGACGAACGACAGTTTCCAGCCACGCAGTAGTTCACCATCCCAGTATTTGTTGATTGGATCGAACGCAAATGCAGAAAAAATGAGCATGTATTTACAAAACCCAACATCTCTATATACACACACAATGAGCCCTTAGCGTATTGGCAAATAAACCACCCAATGAAAGACTTCGTTACACTTAAGTGCACACCCACCCGCTCTGACTGGGTTCTGCCTCCCGGGTGCTTCGTTTCGAGGGAAGAAAACCCAAATACAAAATATCGCACTTTTGATTTGCGATTGTACGCTTTTAAATTTGTTTATTTGTTTCTTCAAAATCAGCAATGTATATTATATGTCGTGAAAAAGTGATAATTGTGTTTTAATTATGTTTGTGTTTTTGGTTTCATGTGACCTTTAAGTAAATTTCGCTGCTTTCGACTCGTGAAGGTCCTGGTTAGAACTGATCTTCAGTAACCCATGCTTGTCGTAAGAGGCGACTAACGGGATCGGGTGGTCAGGCTCGCTGACTTGGTTGGCACATGTCATCGGTCCCCAATTGCGCAGATCGATGCTCGGGCTGTTGATTCATGGATTGTCTGGTCCAGAATCGATTATTTAAAGACCACCTCCATATAACTGGAATATTGCCGAGTGCGTCGTAAAACTATACTCACTCACTCCGTTGCTTTATTTTACATTTTTGTAACACTCACCACCTGCGGACGTATCGGGCGGTGCTGGCGATGTTTGACCTGGAAACAAGGTCCTTTGTTTTAATTGGTGTACCGACAACATGTATGATGTACCATATGCATTCTTCTGTACAGCAAACTGACAATAGAGAATTGATCAATGCAACAAAATAGTACCACAAGTGGAACATCTGATATTTGAAAAGCAGACTCTCTTTGAGGATCTGCAAGAATGAATATAGCCACACAAGCAAATTATTTTACAGTACATTATTGCCTTCTGCTTATTCATGAACGAGTTTGGATACTGGGCCCCCGTTAAAACACTGTACGACTTGATGCCGGTTGCGAACTTATGTTTGTTACATGATACATATCTCACAAATAGATGTGTATCTTCATTTGCGAAGATAATTTACACCAATACAATGACAGCTTTACAATGAAAAGAGTGTTTGTTTGAAAACTAGGTTTCTCTGGCAGCATGGCGTCTGTTCTTACTTCCAGAGAGGAGGGTCATGAAGATCAGAAGACAAAGTAGATCACACGGGTTCATTCTTCTTTCTAGCAGGTGCGACTTTCTGATCCTGAAACATGTATATGTATGGCGTTCGTTATGGAAACCCTCTTGGTAATGGTTATATTTTCAGTTGAGATCAAACAATTCCTGTGGTTTAGTTGCAGTAAAAATTTGCCACATTTAAACAACTTGTCTATTATCAAGCCATTACATAGTACGAAAATGTGTACCATTTCTTATACATTCATATACACATCTTTGGTTTCGTATATAACTTACTTCCATGATCAATAACTTACGAAATATTAAACACACGTCCATCTCGTTTCACCCCAGTGACGTTAGACATATCATATCGAACAAAAATACTTTTTCCATTACCTATAACATATTTATGTGAATTGACTAAAGATATGATCGATCTGGAGATAACTGAATTCAGTACATAACATATGACTAACAAATCCTAAATGAAATTAATGATTTACATGTTGCATGTCTGAACATTGGTACGGTGTATGAACTGACACAAACAATAAACGTACGGTAAAACTAGAATTGTAACATATTCCTTTATCAATGAAAGCAATTGCTTTAGATGGAATCCATCTGCACTAAGATTTACAGTATTTGCAAAGCTTAGCAACATATTTATCTGGAGAATTACTCTTAGCATCCATGAACAAACTAAACTGCATGTGCACGCGATGGTGTAAAAGAACATGCTACGGCCGTTACAATAATCGGAATGAAACTGACTTAAATGAAACTAAATGTACAAACGAAGCAAATAATATTTTGGAAAACTGTAGTTAGTGTCAGTGGACATGGTCAGTTAAGTTTACACATCAGCTACTGGCGTACAGGTACCACGCTGTGCTGATTACAGGTGTGTAAGACAACACAAAACAAAGGGAGAGTTCATCACACAGTTTCCAGTCACTGATCATCACAAGTGTAGACAACATCGGTGGATGCATACTACTTTTTATGTTCCTGATGTCCATATTTGTACAGATATCATGTTGTCATATTGATTCATCTACCATTACATATAGATACAAAGGTAACCATCTTTCTTTTAAAACAGTAGATAAACATGCCACAACTGTGCTCGGAAGTATAATATTCACACTTGTATGTGTCGTCTTACCCACCATTCAGAATCCTGCCCTGATCAATTTACTTCCTTGATGATTACATTACCTTACTCAACAGGCGACATTTCCGCTTGACAACGGTACAAGAATCTCTATAGACACGTTGCACCTACGAAATATATGAAGCTGGTATCCATAATGTTTGTTCTATAGTGCATGTCCCTACTTCTAAAATGTCACTCGAAGAAGATTTTATTACCTATAACATCTACATGTTACACCAGATGCAATGTCTGAGTAAAAGATACCTACGGTCATACATGTACACAGAGTCGGAAGGGGAAGGTTTACTGGAGGCAATAAGCCTATTGCCTAACTGTAGAGCGATGGTAAGGGTGTGTGTACTGTTCATGTTAATGATAACATAGACACCAATACGAAGTATTCCTCCATTGTCTTTACAGCTATCAAAACAATGGCTCTTGAAAATGCACACACATACCTGTAGTAGTCGATATACTGGGGGTACGAGATCACTTTTCAAGAAAGGTCGCTGTAAAGCTTTATTTTTCAAATAAAGCTTTTGTCAGGCGCTTAGATCTTGCCCCCATCTTATATACTACTTTTGAATCCCCAGTTAACTTCCCGGCCACACGTGACACTATTGTACCACGCATGTCACTATGACCGTGATCCTGATCACGTAGCGCTATCGTGATAGCTCTATGTCATGTTGACCTCGATGAAACAGTTTAATGTGAATCGCGTATGATCTCTTTGGTGTTCGTAATGAAGTCTTGCTGGGCTTTTCGTACCCCCTGTTCTTTGTATTTTATTTTCTCGTCTTCGCTGATAGCAGACTTACGAGACTTGGACCGGTTTTCTTGTTTCATTTTACGGTACTTGTCGAGTTCAGAGAGGATTGAATGACGAAATTCCTCCTCTGAGATCTTACTGTCAGTGAGTGCCGTGGAAATACGCTCACTTACCGTGTTCAGCTTTGCTTCGGCTAGAACCCTGATCTCGTCGTGTTTCAATGCCTTGCGATGCAGTCTGCGTGATGCAAATTTAACAGCAACCCTGCCTCCCCTACCACCCCAGCTGTTATTTCAATGCCTAGCACTATAGGTGTGGCCATGATGGTGGCTAACAACCCAACACCTGCCGCCCCTAGTCCCATGCTGGTTGCCATAAGGGCAGTATCAGTCCCGTCCACAATATTGAAAGCTCTGTGGTACTTCTTATATAGTGCTTTCCGCGTGTCGCGGTCTTGCTCTAGTTGGCGTTTTACCTCACATAACTGTCTCAAGTGGAATCCGTCTACGGTTTCCAGTGTCTTCGCTACTTCCTCCACGACTGGGTACAGCCTCATCCTGTGTGCATATAATATATTCTGAAAAAGATGTTTAAATCGTGCGACATTTCATTCTTGAACAGTGTATTTGAGGCTTATAAGGTTTAGATCACCGTACAGGGAAATAGATGAGAGGCTAATAGGTAACTCTGCATCCACACGAACATCATGGGGGCATCTTACTGAGGGGACTATAGAACCCGTTGAGGGATCCGGTTGTATGATGATACAGCAACGTTGGTCCTGCCTATGACGCCCCAGGGTATTGTCACCCCGGGTAAAAGTTGTCGTTCTGTATCATCAAGAACCACCCCGAGGCAGACTTCTATGGCAAGTGTGGAACCTGGTTTCACAGTCATAACGCCCAATTGGGAATTGGGGACGTCAAACCTTAACTCGTCATTAAAACCTAAAGCAACTAAAATGTTACTCGTGTGATCCTGTGTTAGCTGAGTACTTATCCTATACTTTGGAACGAAAACCCCAAGCAAGATGCCGTTGTTCCTAATTTCGGAGACCTCCCTATCTTTGTTAAACGAGATATAAGGTGCGGTGAGGGTTATGTTGATCAACCATTTGGGCTCTATAAAGTCGGGTGGCAGATGCGACCGCCAGTACACACCATTGTGTAAGTGCAGGATGTACAAGCCGTCCAAGCCGGGCAGATCGAATCCTTTTATGCCTCCTAGGTCCCCGAGTGTGATGTTGGGTCGATGATCGGCCATTGCCGCCCTCGTATACACGTTGTCTTTCAAGCGTAGGGCATACAAGGCGTCTTCCTCACCGGGCAGATCGAATTCCTCCGTGTCTCCTAGATCGTTAAGTGTGGCGTTGGGCCGATGCCGATTGGACATTGCTATAATGCTATTACGAGATAGTTTCCAATTGTTCTCTGATAATTTCTCAGGGGTGCACTTCACCCCCATGAAGAGTATGTTGTCGGGTAGGAAGATCTTGGTGAGTGATATCGTGTCTTCCATGGCCACAGTGACCCCCTGCATATTGCGTCTTCCACGGCCACAGTGACCCCCTGCAGACTGGTGTTGGAGTCGACACCCACCCGCACGTAAACTGTGCAAACTTGATACTGGTGCCGTTTCACCCACCGGAGTTTGATTTCCTTCACGATTTCGACTTCATCCCACGATGGTTCCCCTAGGTAGACTTGGATGACCAGTGTGGAGTTCGCCGGCAGGCTCTCCAGGATGTTGACCACGCCTCCGAATTCAGACACCACCTGCAATGACACGTTTTGCATCCCGGGTTTGCTCGATAGCATGTGGGCTGTAGCACTCGAGACTGGGCTGATGACTACGCTACGTCTCCGAGCCGGGACGTAAGCCACGAGCAGGGTTCCGTTATTCACGACTTTGTTTAGGTAGTTGTCTTTGTTCTCCTTGAACACATAGGGGGAGCCGGGCCTAATGTTGAGAAACCAGTCGACTTTAACGGGCAACAACACCCACTTGTTTTCGTCGGTGAAGACGAGGGTATACTGCTTGTTTCGGGCGACGGTCGTGCTATCAACATGTTGTAAGTCGAACAGTTTGCCTCCAAACGATTGGGATACCGTCCATCTATCATCACCGATGCGGACTAGGTCGAACCGAGTGTTGAGGGCTGCTCCTGAGACATGTACTATGTCACCTAGGGTTCTACCGATGGAGGGGACTTCAACGCGTTTGTAAATGTTGTTTTTTCAGTTGCAAGGCATACAATTTGCGCTAGTCATTTTATGTGCAGTGTTATGCTGAGGTATCATATATTCACAGGATTATGCTTTATATCTAACACCGATATTATCAGCTTAGGGATGTTGCCCCGAGTTAACCTCTTATACTGCCGCAGTGAAAACGACACGGTGCTGCCGTCGTATTTCTCCGTTTTCACCGGTACAGCTCTCAGTATCATGGAAGGGTGGCTACCTTTAATGTTGTCTGTCGTGCTCAACTGACTGAGATGAATGCACAGCTCTCGGTACGGTACTGGGTTGGGTAACTTCGTGCCTGTGACAGTAGTTTTATCGGGTTTTATCTCGTCCGCCGACATCCCGAGTGTCCTCGCCAATGGCTGACCGAGCCTCGAGGGGTTTATTCTGTTGTTGGTTAACACCACAGTGCCGTTTGAGTCGTTCATCTTGAGTTTGGCCCCCAAGGGCTCGAAGACCTCATTGCTTAGCGAGCACATGCTGTAGTAACCGTCGGTTATCTGGTTGCGGGTGCCACTGACGAACAGCTTATTATTGCTGACGTTGATGTTGGTCCATCGCGTAAAGTAGGTGATATCGCAGAGTGCGACTTGTTGACCCGACGTGTTATCGATCGCATGCATCAGCTGATCGACCTCATTATTCCTGGAAGTGTTACGTACATGTTAGAGTATATACCCATTATATAATACTTTCAAAATGTACAAGCCTGGAGTGTTTTACCCTAAGATGGACATAGACTTCGCGAATATGAAGATCGTGGTCGCTAATGGGCTGTATTTTGACACCCAGTTTATGGATGTATTTGCCAGGTATAGGTTTTCGGTGACTAACGCTAAGGTAGTCCATGCTTGGTTCAACAACCTGATGCATACGAGTCGACATGCCTAAGGAAGGCGACAATATCCTAAAATTCGACAACCACAAGAACCAGATGTCCGTGCCTTATGTCATCTACGCCGACCTCCAAGCCTTGGTCAAACACGTTGAGGCTGCTGGGGGTACCCCAGGCACACTAAAAACACAGGAGCACGAGGCCTGTGGGTTTGGATACGTGGTCGTCCGGTGTGATGGGGAAACGAAAGCTCCCGTAGTGTACAGGGGTCCCGACGCGGCTGAAAAGTTTCTAAAGTGTTTGCAGGAGGAAGAGAAAGCTATCAGGAATGCACTGCATACAGTCGCTCCCATGCGTATGACTCAAGCCGACCGGCTAGCTCACGGCTGCAGCACTCACTGCCACGTGTGTGATAAACCGCTGAACGGCGATTCGGTGAGAAATCACTGCCATGTCACCGGTAAGTATAGAGGCGCCGCTCACAACACGTGCAACCTCAAGCTCAGAATCACCCCCAAGACAATAAACATCCCCGTGGTCTTCCACAACTTGATAACTTGATCATGCAGGCCATCGCGAAAGTGACGGCAACCTGACGTGCATCCCAAACAACATGGAGAGATACATCTCCTTCAGCTTGAATGGTCTGAGGTTCATCGACTCGGTTCAGTTCCTCCTGTCGTAACTCCACAGTCTGGTCAAGGTCAACGATACCTTCCCCATCACCGACCGATACACCGATTCTGAGACTCGACTTCTGCTGATGAGGAAGGGCGTGTACCCCTACGAGTACATGGATGGCTGGGCCAAGTTCGCCGAGACCCGACTGCCTCCTATCACCCGATTTTACAGCAACCTGACCAACTTGACAATCAATCAAGACGATTACTCGCACGCGATTAACGTATGGAATAAACTGGGCTGTAAGAATCTGGGTGACTACCACGACCTGTACTTGAGAACAGACGTACGCCTGCTAGCCGACGTGTTCGAGACGTTTAGGCGGACGTGTTTTAAGCAGTATCAACTCGACCCTGCATGGTACTACACCAGCCCAGGTCTATCTTGGGATGCCTTGCTGAAGAAAACCGGAGTTAAGCTGGAATTGCTCACCGATTACGACATGCACCTGTTCATTGAGAAAGTCTTGCGAGGTTGGATCTCCATGGCTACCAAACGGTACGCGAAAGCCAATAATCAATACATGAAGGGCTACGACTCGAGCAAGCCAACCAATCACATCTTCTACCTCGATGCCAACAAGGGCTGGGCCATGAGCCAGTATCTGCCTACAGGGGGATTCGAATGGGCATCGCCCAAGATCAATGTTATGAGCATCGTGCCGGATTCGAACAAAGGCTATATCCTCAAAGTGGACTTGGAATACCCCAAGGCATTGCACACATCGCACAATAGCTACCTCCTGGCCCCCGAACGTATGAGGGTTAACCCGGACTGGATGTCTGAGTACCAACATAACTTGTTGGGTGGGCGGGTGGCAGACGTTGAAAAACTCGTGCCCAACTTAATGTATAAGATCAAGTACATCGTTCACTATCACAACCTACAGCTGTACCTGTCGTTGGGTATGGGGCTGACCAAAATACACAGGGTGCTCGTGTTCAACCAGAGCCCCTGGATGAAGCCCTATATCAGAATGAACACGGACCTGCGAAAGCTGGCCACCAGTGACTTTGAGAAAACCTCTACAAGCTCATGAACGACTCGGTGTTTGGTAAGACAATGGAGAACCTGAGGAAACGCGTGACCGTGAAGCTGGTTCGGGCGAAAGAGGAAGACAAGCTCAGGAAACTGATATCCAGCCCGGCATTCAACTGGAGCAAGATATTCAACGACGACCTGGTCGCCCTACACATGAAGAAAAGCCACATCAAATTCAACCGGTCTGTTTACGTGAGGATTAGCATCCTCGATTTATCCAAACACCTGATGTACGACTTTTACTACAATGAGCTCAAGAAACAGTACCGCGACAGGTGTGAAGTGCTGTACACGGACACTGATTCCCTGCTGATGGAGCTTCGAACCCAGGACGTGTACGAGGACATGAAGAAACGCCTCAATTTGTACGACACCAGCAACTACCCCAAGGACCATGCCATACACAGCACGGTAAATAAAAACGTCCGCGGTAAGATGAAGGACGAGTGTGCTGGCACGCCCATAGCTGAGTACATAGGCTTGAGGCCCAAGATGTACTCCATGTGAAACAACACATCAAACACGCCAGATTCAAGGAAGCCCTGTTCAAGACCCGCACCTTCAGGCATAAAATGAACACGCTTAGAAGCGACGGGCACAGGATAAACGGACTGACTATAAACAAGACGTCCCGATGGACACAAAGCATTGGATAGCCATGGACGGTATCAACACGTACGCGTACGGGCATGAGAAAATTGAACCAAGAACATAGGTGTATATATAAATACGATACCCTGTCGGGGCGACATGTCACGAAACCAGAGAAAGTTTGAGGCTAATTACTACAGCCGGCATGGGTACTGGAAAGGAGTTAGTGCCGTACATAAGCTGGCTAAAATGGCGCGAGTACGCCCGGACGAGGCCAAAGCGTGGCTTGAAAAACAAGCCCTGTGGCAGATCTATTTACCGGCACCACGCTACGTGCCTAGAAGGAAATTTGGCATTACCGCACCCAATAGCCTTCACCAGGCCGACCTCATGTTCCTACCCCACGACATGAGGTACAAGTATGCCCTAACTGTCGTGGATGTGGCCAGCCGCTTCAGGGAAGCCGAACCGTTGACCGCAAAAGATTCGTCCCAGGTAGCCCGCGGATTCGAACGCATATACCAGCACAGTCCGCTGACGTGGCCCACAGAGCTGCAAGTCGACCCCCGGACCCATCTTGTCACACCTGCTAGACAAACACGGCGTCCAGGTCAGGCGTGGCACGGCCGGAGCCCATCGCAGCCTAGCCATAGTTGAGAGATTCAATAGGACTTTGGCCGAGCGCTTATTCAGGCATCAGTATGCGAGAGAGATGGCCAACCCGGGTAAACGATCGACGGAATGGGTAGCACGGCTACCTCAAGTCGTGTCGGCTATCAACCACAAAACCACTCGGCTCAATGACAAGAAACCAGCCGACGCTATCAAACTGAAATCAGTAGTGGCTGAGTCAGCTGCACCATTGTGTGTGAAGGAGAAACAGATACCCGATAGTGCCCCCGTGAGGTACCTCTGCCAGCCGGGGCAACATGAAGGGGACACTCGGAAACGAGCCACCGATCCGATATGGTCAGTCAAAACTTATAACATAGATAAAGTGGACATCAAAGCCGACGAGCCGAACTTGTACTACTTGAGAGATGGGCCAGGGAGAGGTTTTGTTAGAGAGGAATTATTGATCATACCGTACAGCACAATGTTACCCCCCAAGCAAAATATTTAGCACTTACCTTACCAAGTAATCCCAATAGCATCCTGTCAACACGACATAGAACTATCACGATAGCACCACGTGATCAGGATCACGGTCATAGTGACAGGCGTGGCACAATAGTGTCACGTGTGGCTGGGAAGTTAACTGATACAAAAGTAGTATATACGATTGGGGCGAGATCTAAGCGCCTGACAAAAGCTTTATTAGTGAAATAAAGCTTTACAGCGACCTTTCTTGAAAAGGGATCCCGTACCCCCAGTATATCTACTACTCCTGGACATGAAGTAAAACGCCATTAGAAATCCGACCGGTGCAAAATACTTCCTTGTTGAATGCACAAGCTATGGGAGTGTGTGAGGCGTGTTGTAAATATATTTATAGTTCATTGTTAGGTTTCTGGATGAACAGACACACCAACATGATACTGGGTCAACAGTATAAAGGAGATGTAAGTCGTGATGACATTGTTGATGTAGCGGTAGGTATGGGGAAATTAGGAACAGACTATTGTACTTCCTGATTTTGATTTACAAGCAAATAGATAATTAGTTGCACCACTGTCGACAATATCATAGCTACTTTTTTTCGTAAAATATTATGGTATCGTTGCTGTGATAACGCTATGTGAAATTGGAGAACAACTATAATCAACAGTTGCAGGTCAATGGTCAGCATGTGAACAGCGCGAACTATCATACTGCAAGGTTTGGTGAGACCAGTTTGAATGTCTTCACAGGTATTCACTGTATTATCACCAGGTTTAGTGAGACCAACTTGAATGTCTTCACAGATATTCACTGTCATATCCCCAGGCTTAGTGAGACCAAGTATTATATGTATTCACTATAATATCCCCAGGTTTAGTGAGACCAACTTAAATATCTTCACAGGTATTCACTGTAATATCCTCAGGTTTAGTGAGACCAACTTGAATGTCTTCACAGGTATTCACTGTAATATCCCAAGGTTTAGTGAGACCATCTTGAATGTCTTCACAGGTATTCACTGTAATATCCCCAGGTTTAGTGAGACCAACTTAAATGTCTTCACAGGTATTCACTGTAATATCCCCAGGTTTAGTGAGACCAACTTGAATGTCTTCACAGGTATTCACTGCAATATCCTCAGGTTTAGTGAGACCATCTTGAATGTCTTCACAGGTATTCACAGTATTATCCCCAGGTTTGGTGAGACCAACTTGAATGTCTTCACAGGTATTCACTGTAATATCCCCAGGTTTAGTGAGACCAACTTGAATGTCTTCACAGGTATTCACTGCAATATCTTCAGGTTTAGTGAGACCAACTTGAATGTCTTCTCACGTATTCACTGTAATATCTCCAGGTTTAGTGAGACCAACTTGAATGTCTTCACAGGTATTCACTGTAATATCCCCAGGTTTAGTGAGACCAACTTGAATGTCTTCACAGGTATTCACTGCAATATCTTCAGGTTTAGTGAGACCAACTTGAATGTCTTCTCACGTATTCACTGTAATATCCCCAGGTTTTGTGAGACCAAATTAAATGTCTTCGCAGGTATTCTCTGTAATATCTCCAGGTTTAGTGAGACCAACTTGAATGTTTTCACAGGTATTCACTGTAATATCCCCAGGTTTAGTGAGACCAACCTGAATGTCTTCACAGGTATTCACTGTAATATCCCCAGGTTTAGTGAGACCAACATGATCTTCACAGTTTAAGTCGCATTACCGTTTCACAAACGTTTAGTGACTTAACGTTGTGTAATAGTCTATGTGCGACGTTTTGACAACGTATGTATGTCATGTTGGGACGTAAGGCCGTTGTATCATGACGTTACCAATGAACAACAATCCGAGAACGTTGAGAAAACTGTGTGTGTTAGCTCGGGAACCGTCAAAGTCAGCAACATTTTTTTCAGCTTTCAACAACGGCCTGTAAAACATCTAACCTAAAGACTAATCCGTGCCTTAAAACAGAAAACAGATCCTGTCACTGAGACACATCTAACCACTCAATCCTCTTAAGTCATAGCTTACACCCAGCATGGGTCATAGAGAGCATCAAGCTTTTCCTCTCTTAAATCACAGTCAGTAGTTTAACCTTCCTTAGTAGGAAAAGTATAGAACAATGATTTTCTTTGACAAACTCTGTTCTTGTGTGTTGATTTCAACAGGTGTTATCACTATAGCAGGTGTCTGCATGCTGTAATGGTTGATACAGAATCTGTGTTATGCTACACGTAAGGACATGTTGAAATTCTCCTCCAACAAACTAACTATTTTTAGTTGTGATGTTAATTGAGACATATCAGATTTTATTGTTATCAGGTGAAAGTGTTTTATGTAGTTATAAAATTATGCAAATAAAAGTATAAAAACGAGAAGGCTGAGGCGAATAAGAGTACTCCCCCTTTGATAGTGAACGTAACCTCAGCAATGTCGCATTCAAGCACACTGGGTACACCTAATTACACACACTCAATAGGTATAGCTCCGGTCGATGGGAGAACATTGAACGTAAACTGGTACACAAGTACAGATCCCCAATGTGCAGAGATCTCCAAAACAATCTTCCGATGACGACAACCACCAAACGATAAAGATGACGTCATATTTTATGCTTGCAAGAATTAAAATCATCCACATTTACATGGTAACATCATTGTTTTAGAGTGTTTAATTAATTTTCTGTGACCTTATCTAGTTTGCATCACCACTATTGCCTTGATGACGCGAAGATGTGGCAGAAACGTTTTTGTGGAGGGTCACCTTGAGGATGAGTAGTGATTAGGAAGCCAAATGACGTCACTTATTCATAAACGCTGTGTTGTGTATTATTGCGCAGCTACGATGAGAAAAATATGAAACATGAATCTATTCGACCATAAAATGGTGTGTAAGAAACAGATTACTTAACGAGTGTCTGTCAGATGCCATTTATCTTACAACTTTTTGTTTCCAAACGTATGTATATGGCTTTCGGTCGTAAAACTCGTTCTAAGATAAATGGTATCTGACATACACTCGTTAAGTAATCTATATGTGTGTATTTGTGATATTGAATATATTTTATTGAATACAACCAGTTAAATATGGTTATGACCTATTTGTTATTGTACATAACCAATTTACTAGGATGGACGAATTTTACCTGTTCATTTATGACATTTCAAATGTTGCATGGTGATATTCTTGTGGATTTGTGGTTCCTGTATTCAGCTGCCCATTCTTATAATAAAGTGCCCTCACCCCTACAAGCAGCGTGCCCTCACCCCTACCAGCAGCGTGCCCTCGCCCCTACAAGCAGCATGCACTCACCCCTACAAACAGCGTGCCCTCGCCCCCACCCGCAGCGTGCCCTCACCCCTACAGGCAGCGTGCCCTCACCCCCCACCAGCAGCGTGCCCTCAACCCTACAAGCAGCGTGCCCTCACCCCTACAAGCAGCATGCCCTCACCCCTACAAGCAGCGTACCCTCTCCCCCACCAGCAGCGTGCCCTCACCCCTACAAGCAGCGTGCCCTCACCCCTACAAGCAGCGTGTCCTCATCCCTACCAGCAGCGTGCCCTCACCCCTACAAGCAGCATGCCCTCACCCCTACAAGCAGCGTGCCCTCTCCCCCACCAGCAGCGTGCCCTCACCCCTACAAGCAGCGTGCCCACACCCCTACAAGCAGCGTGTCCTCACCCCTACCAGCAGCGTGCCCTCACCCCTACAAGCAGCGTGTCTGTTTTTAAGCGCTGATTACAGTAAAATATCACAAATAATTCACATATTAGTTAGGTACGTATGGATGCTTCAAAACATTAATTGATGGAAGATGCACCTACTTAGACCTTACTGGCACGTCTGTATTTCATGGCTCCTGAAACGATGACGCAGATGACGCATTTGAAAAATACTATGATCAAGAGAAATGTCAAAAACAAGGGTGGCTACAGGGTGGCTACAGGGTGGCATATTCATTATACCAGTGGTCATACACAAACTATAAGAGAGATTCTGCATTATTGGCACGGTTAATGAAATTATGTTTCAAGATGTCCATACCGGTAACGCACCTGCTGACCCTTTCCTGACCCTTCACATCACCGCCCACAGAGTTACATTCCTCAGCTATGGAACAGCCTGTGTATGTATATCTATGGTAGGTTGAAATTACATCTCGAACGTGTAGCTTAATTCCTCATATATTATCTGATATTCCATCACAAGGGATAACTATTTCAAATCATGAACTATGAAGAATCTCTTTAATGATATCAGCTCTCATTAAGTCATAGCATTATATAAAGAAATAGATTTGTTATATGAATTATTTGTGAATTGATAAATATTTCATGATTGGATTATCTACTCAGATTGTTAGTGACAGTATCCTCAAAAGGGGTTAAAGTATTTAAAATTATTGTCCCCCCTGTCCCCACTTGTTTAATCGTAGAATATGTGTATTTTTAATGTATGACTAGATTTATGTAAATTGCTTACAGCTGAAGGGATGGTGTAAATCCAGCTAGGGTCCATGCAGGAAGCAAATGTACTGTAAGTCCCCATGGTCCCTAGTATGGTGATCTACCTTCAGTTGTTGGCAATATATAGCCTGTTTTTATGTTGTGTTGTCATTTATAGTTAAACATTTTAGATTTAATTACTAAATTAATTAATTACAGACAGGTAAGTATAATATCTAACTTTGTTTTTATTCATTTATAAATTTAAAACTTTCTTAAACACGGTATGGGCGATGTGACCTTAAACTCACTCACTCTTATATTATTTTATATCTGCTTGCTCACAAACCAGACTGAATGAGAGTTGTAGCTCTGACATAAAAAGCCTTTCACGTGCTGTCCGAGGTCACGTGACTCACGACTGTCACACTACTGTCCATGGGATCTTGATTTCTTTGGGGGGCGGTAGGGTAGCCTAGTGGTTAAAGCGTTGGCTCGTAACGCCGAAGCCCCGGGTTCGAATCCCCACATGGGTACAATGTGTGAAGCCCATTTCTGGTGTCCCCTGCCATGATGGTGCTGGAATATTGCTAAAAGCGGCGTAAACCCAAACTCCATCGTCAGTGATTTCTTTGGCTTCGTTACTGGTACATCACTCAACCCAACTGTAAGGATATAAAGATGTATATTTCCAAGATTGGAGCAATGAATTATCCATATCAAACTCTCTGAAATGTTATTCCATGATTAAACAGGACTACTATCCTGAGAAATATTTATCTATCAATAATGCCGGTCTACGGAGATGCCTGACAAAGCTGCGTTGTAATATGCAGGGTTTCAATATGAATTCCTATAGATATCATAAATAATCAGACACATCTTGCTCTTATTGTACAACGCAGATAGAAGATGAATATCATGTTATTCTGGTATGCCAAGCTTCAAACGATTTGCGCATCAAATACATTCCAGCCTATTATTATTACCACTCAAGTATGTATAACCCGATCTACCTTTCCACCAATGTTAAGCTATTTAACCTTTGTATTTTCATTGAAATGGTGTTTAAAGAAATAATGTAAATGATATATATTAAATTCAGATGAATTTTGCTTGTGGCGCAGTATGTATGTTCACTCATATTTTTCACATGTTGTACTGCTGACTTCATTTGGCCATCTATACGGAATAAATGATGATGAATGATGATGATAATTGCATATTTCTGCAGTTTCACCCCAAAAGAAAATATCACCTATTTCATTGGTGACATGTGGTGTTCAAGACGTAAATAGCGCGATGATGAAGCTATTGAATACAATGTTACTAAACCGTCCGATTTACCATTTATTGCCAAATGACCAGTAGCCACCGTGACGCCTGTCGACAGAAAGATGTTGGCAAACAGACAAAGCCATGTACGAGCATGTTGGGAACGTTAGCTGATAGTACCTCTCAAGGAAGGCATTAAATGAAATGAAGTGAAATGAAATGAAGTGGAATGAAATTAAGTGGAATGAATGAATGAATGAATGAATGAATGAATGAATGAATGAATGAAAATTATTTCCTCCAGATAGGCCCGAAGATCCTTAAAACATCACACTCATTTTTTATTAATTAAGTAACAGAATACTCAAAACAGACACACACACACACACACATACATACATATATATAGATTGTAGGAAATGTACTTAAAGATCAGCATTTACAAAGGTAGCACAGTGACATCAAAAGCAGTTCCAAAGGACTGTATTATGGAGTTCTGAAAAACTCTCCATCACTTGAAAAATGCCTCTTATTACCAAAACAACACAGAAGAAATGTGACGTCATAGCATTGTTCATGACGTCACGTCACCATGACAAAGGGATATTTTGCCCTAGAGCATCGTATGAAAAATATGAACCCCGATAATTTCGCACTCGTAGGTACTAAATAAGATTAATGTGTGTATTGTGGAACAGCCTTGCTTTTCTCTAACTTGTTTTCAGGCATCGCTAAGTTTTAGAAGACAGCAAGGAAAGGTACCAAGAACATCAAAATCTGATGGCTATGTAGATGGACCACAATAGTCATCTTTAGTTAAAGATTTGGTGCTTAGAACACGGTGGGTAGTGTATTATACTGAACATTTTTTGTATGTTTATTGATTTACGTGAATGCCATTACGTTGATATGTTTCCATCCGTATACAAATTAAATTCTTGTATCAACTGTTGCTACGATTGTATAGTAATTCATTTACAGTGTTGAATATTATTTTATAATTGATGATAAAGATTGAATTGTTGTGTTTTAGATTCATTCATTGTAAAACATCTGTAACCTACATCTCTTCATTCGTTCCCCAACATCAAGGTTGACACATGTCATTGCGTAGATCGATGCTCATGCTATCACTGGATTGTCTGGCCCAGAACATTTACACACCACTGCCATGTAGCTGAAATATTGCTAAATGTGCCGGCAAACAATAAACAAATAAACCATACTGGACATGCCACAACTCACACAGGAAACATCTATTCCCATGTCTTTCTACAAATCAGCCCATCAGCCATACTCCCCATCACACGAAAAATGCTTCTTATTACCAAAACAAATATCTTATCCTTTACTGTTATTTAGAACAAGTAATCCTCATCTCCCAGTTGAAACTGGCCGTTGGAAACGCATCCCGCAAAATGATAGACCCTGCCATCTTTGTAATTCACCCTCAACAGCTGATGAATTTCATTATCTATTTTAGATGTTCTGCCTTCACTCAAATTAGATCTCATTATTTGGAGCCATATTATTGTACATTCGCTAATTTGTATAAGATGAAATCATCGTTCACTTCCAACAAACTGTCTATTCTTAAGAAATTATCAAAGTTTATATCTATTATCAACAACCGTGTTTAAGCTACGCAGAAACTATGCAACGACCTTACAGCAATGCTTTCAAATCTATGTGTAATATGTATCTAATGCTCTTGTACCACCATGTGTGGTTAAAAAGAGAAGAAAGATTGATTGATTGATAGATTTTTCATTTACTTCAATCTTTAATTCATTAATTCATTCAATTATGTTTACCGGACATCAACAGATGAAGGGCGTCCTTCCATAACTCTAAACATGATATGATAAAATAAGATCATATCATTTTGGAAGTATCATATGCAAATAGATTCATTTGTTTATACAATCATATCGTTTCACTAAGTACATTTCTGCATATGAAATTAACACATTTTTAAATTTTATCATTTGTGGCTGCAGTGAGGCATATCTTTGGACTTGAGAACATTTATGTTGCGAGTATCGAGAACTGGGGATCCTACTGCATACCCATGATTCGTTAATCCGGACAGTTTCTGTCGGGTAATGGAGGATTCATTGTATAGCAGTTCAATTACACACTTTAATATAACACAGCCACGGTTGAGTGAGTTCATAAACTACTGGCATCAAGGTATCCGCTGTAAAGACAATTACAACTCTGTAAATCCAATTACAGGGAGCTTATAAATACTAGCGTGAACCCATTACTCAGGTTGTCTATACCTCATAGTGCAAGAAAGACACGGAGCGTCACAAGGTAAGATCTCCATCACCGCAGCTGTTTGTTATAGAGTGTACGGGTGGCTGAGAGTTCTTCAGTATTGCGTTCCTTATGCTTAAGTGGTGGTGGGGAAGCAATATCACGGCGGGGGACACCAGAAATGAGCTTCACACATTGTTTTATGCGGGTAATCATATCCGGGTCTTGCAAGACGAGCGAAAGCTTTAACCATCAGGCTACCCCAACGCCCTGTTACTGGATGATCCCATTGGGGTCTCCTCCGTCAAAAACACACCATATTCTCCACCATTTTCATTACCAGTTTCATTGTTGCAGTTGACAGAATGAAGATGGCCGTTGTTGTGTTACTTGCGCTGGTGGTGAGCGCTGTCACAGATGGAGCATCAGTCTATAATAACGACGAAGCGGTGAGTGTCGATGCTCAAAGAAACATCCACACTTATCATGTCAAGGAGACTACGTCATTATATTTTTTTAATGTTTACTACTTTACTAATATATAACTTCAAAAGGTTATTTAAAGAATAACACACACACACACCCCACACACACACACATTCATTTCGAATGGCTATTAGTAGTTTTACTTTCATATTTTTTTAATGTGAAACTGGTGAGTTTGATGATAATGATTATTGATATGTAAAATATACGCATATATTTCTCTTGAATACGACCTAAACGTTATTGACATTAAAGGATGTCGTTAAGTCGGGATTGGCGTTTCAATGTAAACTTGATATGAGCTCAAGGGTCAAAGTCACAAGGTTACTGACATTAAATTGTGTCTTGCAATTGCGAAGATCGATGCTCAGTGTGTAAAAAGCGGGCTTTAATGTTGCTGAGTGGATATACGGCGTCATACAGCTGAAATATTGTTGATAATCCTGATAAACTTTTTACGCTAAATCACTTATTCTTGCTCACAGTAGTTGTGCTACAACGTTGCATTGCCTCAGGTTTGTTTCTGCTGCAGATGTTCGGGGACCGAAAGGCGTTGTTAGAGAGCATCCTACATATGGGTGAGCTAGTTTATACGTGTAGGGTCCTTGTATAAGCACCCCAATAGATCATAGTTTAACAGCGGGACATCTTCCGAGCTGACTAAACGAGGATGTGTGGTTACAAAATCTGATGTGCAAATGTTCATGCTGTTAACCAATCATTTGTCTTGTACAGTCAAAGCTTTACGTCTTATCTTCAACAATGCTCACCTGAAGTGTGTGCCATTTCTCTTATAGTTGAGATGGTCGAAACATCCGGAAATAGTACGTAAGTATGAGTTTCTTGCCATGTTTTTAATCCAAGTCCTTTTGAATGTAGAAGATAACGTATGAACCGAGTCAGCACTTTCATTTTCCTCCCTAAAAAGCAATAATTGATGGCTTTCTTGGAAAGAATTGTATCTTAAAAGAAAGGTTTAATGAATAAATCAAAATATTGCCCTTTCGCACAAAAGGATACATTGATTTTGCTATAATTACATATTGTCATGAATTTGTTTGGACAACGAAATACGCCGATAGCAGGTGGGAATTGATTTATTAGAGATGAATGTGAAAATTTGGGTTAGGTTTCTTTCGATACCGTTACTCTCTTCACAAAGACATAACAAGACATAGAAAGGATTATGGTGCACATATCTCCTCACTACTAGTTCAACATAATAAGGGTCGATTTGCATACAAAGCGAAACATCATGCAAGGATTTCTGCTTTTGCCCTTGACAAACCTCAATTTCATTTGATGATTATCACAATCACCATTTTTCAAATCAACAATCTCCTAAACATCACATTCTGCTTGATCTGGATCACATTAGAAATCTGGGAGCTCAGACATGCAGGAATGGAAATGGGTTCCAGCTCAGACATAGATCTGAGTGGCGGTCTCACTTAGGTTTACCTCAGCTGTGCGGAGTTCAAGCACAGTCGGACATCATATGAGCTGAGCTGTGTGGGAGTTCAAGTTCCCATACATGAGCTTTGGGAAGCTCCACCCTAGAGATACATGAGCTGGTTGGAGCAGCAGCCCTGAGATATAGGAACTGAGGGGAGGTCAAGTTCAGGTATACAGGAGCTGCGCAGAGTTACAGCTCAGACGTACATGAACTGAGCAGCACTGCAGCTCACACACGTGTGCTCAGCGGAGTTCAAATTCACACTTATGAGCTGTGGGGAGATGCATGAGATGGTCGGAGTTGCAGTTCAGAAGTAGCTGAACTGAGCGGACCCACAGCTGAGACATACATGAGCTGACTCCCGTTCTTCAAGTTGACAAGCGGGAGCTTATCGATGTTCCACTCAGAGACCTACGTGGGTTGAACGTGGTTCCATCTAAAAAATACATGAACTGGACGAAATTGCAGCTCAGAGATACATGAGCATGTGCTGAGGGGAGTTCCACCTCAGAGATACACCAGCAAAGCTGAGCATTCCTTTCGCCGGCACAAGAGGTGTCGGATATCGTACAATCTGTTCGACATGCAGTTACACATGTTTTTCAGGTCACTCCAATTACCACGTGCAAGTTTTACAGTTATCCAGTATGGGCTAAGGAGCTCCTATTTACTTGAAATATTGTATGCTGGGGTAAAAATATGCAGTCATGTAATAGATGAACGTTTAGACGATTTCATATGGTTGGATACACAACAGGTCCTGCAGTAAACACAGAGAGTTGTTAACATGTCTGACCTTTGTGTTTAGGGTACCATTAAGTCCAGAATTTCTTGAGGCACTGAGACCATAGACGCAGGAAACTAACAACGTGGAGTAAAACAAAACAATGCATATCCAAGTGAGTACGTTGAAACAAGGATAAAAGTATAAACATTTGAATTACAGATTTGTTGCATAACATAAGGTTTATGGCAAATTAAAGCATTACAGGATTGTAGCTTGCTACAGGATAAGAAAGAAAACAAAGCACGTACAGGACTGTAGCTTGACATACAGGATAGGAACGAAACAAAGCATGCACGAGATTGTAGCTTGACATACAGGATAGGAACGAAACAAAGCATGCACGAGATTGTAGCTTGACATACAGGATAGGAACGAAACAAAGCATGCACGAGATTGTAGCTTGACATACAGGATAGGAACGATACAAAGCATGCACGAGATTGTAGCTTGACATACAGGATAGGAACGAAACAAGGCATGCACGAGATTGTAGCTTGACATACAGGATAGGAACGAAACAAAGCATGCACAGGATTGTAACTTGACATACAGGATAGGAACGTAACAAAGCATGCACAGGATTGTAACTTGTCACCCAGGAACGTATCAAAGCATACACGTGATTATAGCTTGACATACAGGATAAGAGTGAAACAAAGCATACACAGGATTGTGCATTCATATACATTATAGAAACAAAACAAAGCAGGCGCAAGTTTGTAGCTTCTCATACAGGATAAGTAATACACACGCGAGAAAGACACATGACATAATGACATTAGCTAAAATTAGACATATTGCTAAGCGTAGTTTGACATTCAGATGAAGAAGAAAATATTGTGGAAGTTGTAGTTTGACATAAAGATCAGAGCATATAATACATACACTGGATAGTAGCTTGACTTAACGAACAAATAAGTACATGCAACACGTTCCTGGTTGTCATACAGAATAGTAAACAGAGCACACAGGCTAGTAGTTTCAAGTACAGGATGAGAACAAGGGAAGACATGCACACACAGGTCACATGGTTGTCATACAGGATAAGATAAAACACTAAACCCAAAAAATCAAAAGGAATAAAACGGAAAAAAATATACACAGCTTAGTGCCGCGACCTTCATAACCAGTTATATTCTAGCACATACGGTCTTTGATGTCTACATCTAACAATTTGTAAGTCAAATATACCATGCCTTTTCTAAGATAATTTCAAAGGACGACAGGCGACTCTTGGCAAATGATTGGTTGGTCAAGGTGAAAACATGCACCACATCATATAAGGTTTATGTAAAGAATTTGTCTATGTGTCTCACGTTGATAAAACCAAATACCATGGTGGTGACAAATCACAAGAACTTAACCTGAGATAAAACTCAATCATATCGTTTCTTAAAAAAGCAAAACTATTTAACTTTTAGGTGATATTCTTACCATTCCTTTCACTTTCAAGGTGTGACCTTCTTTAAAAGACAGAGACAGGAACCGAGAAGTTAACTGATTTCCACCCACCAAAACACATCAGTTCAGGACACCGCGATTGCAGTCAACGTTACCAGCTCGTGTTACCTATTTCCTTAAATTTCATTCCTCCAAATTATTAAATCAATCTATAGTTCAGAATTGCAAATTCATATTCAAAAGACCTTTTTGGGGCTAAATTCTAAATAAGATGTAATATATTGTAGATTAATGCGTTTCGCATTGTTCGGTAATGTTTCAGCTTTGAAGCTTGCTTTAATGAATAAAATTCATTTAGAAGAATCAGTTTTGTTTTTATTAGTGTGTGTCCCGGAAAACACAAAAATACTTGCATAATCACAAGAACGCCATAATAAAGAACCCATTGTATTGATCTGCATATATCATCATCTTGTCTTTATGAATGAATATCGAATGGCGATGACATCATGTGAATGCGAAACGATGGGCGTATCCTGGAACAGGTCACAAACACACACAAGGGCAAGTTAATTGGCTATCTGACAAACACACGTGAATAAGAGACAAATAAGGGAAGTGCTCATGACAAACACACATAAACACAAGTCAGAAAAGGGGATTATACTTGCAAAGCAAGAGGACATCCGCTGCAAGTCAAAATAGCATCATTTTAGGCATCATGTTTTGTGACGTCAGATCTTGAAATGTCCCAAACATGCACCATTAAGAGGGATGCAACTGGGTGTCTATGAAAAGGTAATCGTTATCTCTCACCTTACTGTACCCGTCACAAGCAAAGTGACGAGAGCAGATTTGAACAACAACGACGTACTACAACACGAAGAACAAGATTTAACACTCATGATGGTGATGTTCAGACGTTTTGACCTTAGGGTTTAAACTTCACACTAAATCACCCGAAATACAGGAAACTAGACGGATCTAAAATGTGTCAGCAAATCTTGGATATAGTTTCCGTTCATATCATGCTTATGAATTATCAATACACACACCGCGATGAAGCTTTGGTCGATCCTCCGAAATAAAAAGGTAAGGTAAGGTAAGGTGAGGTGAGGTGAGGTGAGGTGAGGTGAGGTGAGGTTAGGTTGAGGGTAAGGTAAGGTAAGGTACGGTAAGGTAAGGTAACGTAAGGTTGAGGGTAAGGTAAGGTAAAGTTAAGGGTAAGGTAAGGTAAGGTAAGGTCGAGGGTAAGGTAAGGTAAGGTTGGGTTGGGTGGATGGGGTGTGGTAGGGTAAGGTTAGGTTAAACAAGGTACGGGAAGGTAAGGTAGGGTATTGTAAGGGTATAGGTAAGGTAAGTCGAGGTAAGGTGAGGCATCTTAAGGTAAGATATAACTTTACTGTCACAAAGGAAATTTATCTTACATCATCAGACGTTCATACAACTTCAAGGAAATCAAACATCACCATAAACATACATGAAGAAGTACTTCCTATTCCTGAAATATTTTAACGCATGTGACCGGTTAAGTGAGTGTGTAAGTGTGTGAATTTGGTTTTACGTCGCCTGACTACCCCTCCTCCCCTGGTCAGTTAAGGAAAAACCTAAAAGTGTACCGTTATATTTTTCAGTTAGATCTTACTTTACCTGAGTTTGTTTACAGTATTCTTTGACACAACAGATTTGTCATATATGAAGCTGATGCATAATATGATAAAATGTACCATATGCAATACATCATCATATACAAATCAATTTACTTGAATACTTAATGACACCTTTTGCTGTATTGCTGTCAGTCACGATCCCTTCAGGCGTCTTTTCTCTTTATTGTAGTGAGTGAGTAAACGTAGTTTTAGGCCTCCACCATATACCTGTAATATTGCTAAGTGCGACGTAAAACTAAACTCACTCACTCACTGAAACTTGAGTCTAGATCACGGTAGATCATAGCTCAGAAGATGTAAATTGCCAAAGACATAACTGCTGGAACATTGCTCGACATAAAGGGAATGTCTGTTTGTCTGTCTGTCAGAGTGAGTGATTGAGTTTAGTTTTACGCCTCTTTTAGCAATATTCCAGCAATATTACGGCGGGGGACACCAGAAATGGGCTTCACACATTGAACCTATGTTGGGAATCGAACCCAGATTTTCGTCGTGACGAGTGGACGCTTTAACCACTAGGCTATCCCACCCCCTCTATCTATCAGAAAGTGGACTAAGTACGTAAAGGGTAATGTCCGAGTAACTCTGCGTTCCTGAAAAATAATGGATCCGAGACCCCCGGAGGGTCTGAGGCACATTATTTTTAAGGAATGAATATTTACGAAGATATTACCTTACTTAAATTACATTCAAGTACTGGTAATTTTATAAGCCAAATGTAATGGAAAGAGTACGGGCCATCAAGGCCTTACAATTGAAACTGGTACACATCGCTCCATTCCTGAGAAATAGTGGAGCGAGCAGACAACAGAGTGACATCACAGATATAATTTAATGGAGAGTTAAAGTCGTCATTCAGTGTTGTTGAGAGTATGTTTAGGTATTCAATTAACATGAGGGCTATACAGGACGAACCATTTCCACTGTACTCGATAAGACATTACCGCCAGACTGAAATAGTATTAGAACGATACTCTTTGAAAGGCCAAAGAAGAGAAGTTGCGCTCTTTGAAATGTAACATGTTTACTGCCTTACATATGTTAATGCCTTTTATAATAGCGAATAAAACCGAAACTGTAACTTTTCTTTTGGGTCCTGTTTGAATACAGTCACTCTGACTACAACGAATACTGACCGTCCTTAATCCTGGTGTGCGTGTTTAAAGGCCCTGAACTATTATAGCGCATGCTTTATAATAATTCAGGAAAAACTCTACTTTATTACACTATACATGTGCATGAAATGAATTTCTTTAACTGTATGAACTGTATTTCTTTTGTAAGATGAAACTTTTAAAACACACTGACGAATAATCTAAGGCAGAATTTTACTTCAGAAAAATGATGTCAGTAAACTAACAATCCCCGCTCAGGGCTACCGCTGTTCTGTTGATGTGTCTACCCCCTACCTTAAAGGTCACATGCAACCAAAAAATCAAACATAATTAAAACACAATTATCACTTATTTATGACATATAATATACATTGCTGTTACGAAAAAATATATAAACAAAACTATAAGCGTACAATCGCAAATCGAAAGCGCAAAATTGTGTACTTCGGTTTACTTCCCAAGAAACGAAGCAGCCGGGATACCGAACCCAGTCAGAACGGGTAGGTGTGCACTCAAGTGTAACGGCTGGTTCATTAGCAGATGCCGCCTTCACGGCTAATTGTGTGTATATATATAGAGAGATGTTGGGTTTTGTAAATACATGCTCATTTTTTGTGTATAACATTTTGCAATCAACAGACATCATAACATGTCATGTGTTCAAGTATCACACCTGCCTGTCTGTGTAATTACATAATGTGACAGAGACCGAACTCGGGCCATAAATCAATGCGTTTTGTTTATGGTGTATAGCCTGATTGGTGTTAAGTTCAAATTGCATGTGGTCAGTGATAGCAGTTGTGTATTGAATATTGTCATTAGCACACAGGCAGGCAGACACACAGATGTCAATAAAACAAGACATTGAGTTACGTCTGTGACAACGACATATCTATTTCACAGTTAGAAATTCTGTCAACGCTAAATAATGACATTGCTTTTAAGTATCGAACTGAGAAAGTGTCTCGGTAAGAAGAACGTGTGGTGAAATAGACAAATGAAATTATATAAACAGTTAATTTACTGTCATAACATATAAAAAAGCTCGCGCCTGTGAGATATCAACAAAAACATTAGAAAAATAGCTCACACCAAAGCCTTCACCGAGTATTCACCGACAACCCGCTTCCAAGCTGCGCGAACCTATTTCACTGCGCACGTGCTATGAGCGCAGCCCAGCTGTTGAAACCCGTATTCCCCAGAAAAGTCTGGGGAAAATTAGTGAAACGTTTGAACTCCGATTTCGCGCGTTTTTTTTCATCGCGTTATTTTTCAACTTTATAAGTTGAATTTGCATTTTTTGACGATTTGTTTCGGTATGTCCATACCGAAAGGTATCAGAATCTGCAAAGATGTGTTTTACGTTGCATGTGACCTTTAAGATGCACGTTGCCGAAAGCAAATGATAACAAGAGTCAAGACGCTTTACGTTCAGTTTAAATAATCTTCTCACTATTAGCTCTGCTACATTTGGGATTATGGTTCACCACGTTTGGCAATATGTACGTCTAACTATGTACTTCCAATTAACACTTATCAGAGGGGTACACAAAGCCCGCAGTCTAGACTACCAGTTGTCCAATTCCATGTGGAAGTCGCGGTAGCTGAGTGGGTTAGGTGGCTGACTTTGTGTGCTGGCGATTGGGTGCCTGACTCTGAGGGTGTGAGTTCGAATCCCGGATGGGGCTCAACTCAAAAAGTACTAGATTTTGTACTTTACTAAGAAAGTGTAATCCAAAATATAACACATGTTACATTTGACCACTTTCTAAATGGCATTGTGTAATAATATGTACGTCTCTTTTATACTTCTAGTATAAGATTAGATCAATCCTCAAGATCATGCTTACTTGTCACGTGATATTCCACTGACGCATTGTGCAGATGTCACGACCATTCTTTAAGCCATTAAGCACGTATCTCGCCTGTAAATATATGGATACCTACACGAAACCTAAAGCAAGTCTTAGCAAGTTGTGTCGAAACTATCAATACAACAAAAGTACTCAAGCAGTTATCTCTACCGCCATTAGAAGTCCGAACCTAACCGATATACGTCCTTGTTGGATTCTACAGCCTTGTCAGATCTGTGATATTATGCCTTAAATTACAATTCTGTTCGGGTTACTGTTAAACTGATACACGAATATGAAAAGGATAAATGGAATGCTGGTTACGATTGCATATAAAGCAACCTGCCCAGTGAAGTAGATAGGTTAGGGTTGGGATAATATAGTTGATACTTATTGTCACAGATAGCAATACATTACTTAAGCTTTACCGGTAAACTGTTTCTATCCTACATTATTATATGGGTAGTATTTTTCCTGTAC
The DNA here is from genome assembly GCF_003918875.1 of Haliotis rubra. Taxonomy (NCBI): domain Eukaryota; kingdom Metazoa; phylum Mollusca; class Gastropoda; order Lepetellida; family Haliotidae; genus Haliotis; species Haliotis rubra. The sequence continues at coordinate 2,681,945 of NW_025767346.1, read as the reverse complement.
CACGATTGGTCAAAAGACCGTCACACGATATTGACTTGAGTTTTCTGATAAATTACGATATTGGCTTGGGTTACTAAAAATAGACAAGGAATCCCGTACGAAGGGGCTTCCCCCGTTTTTCAGCCAATCAGATCACTCGGATAGATGGCACAGTGTGTGCATTAAAAGTTTATGTTAAAACCCGTTTCTCTTTCATTTTATAATAAAACAATTATAGACTCTTGTAGAGGTCGACATCGCAAGCTCGGTCGATATTGTTTTACTCAGGTCAATAAAGACCGATATCGACCTCTACAAGAGTCTATAATTGTATAATACGATAATACCATTGCTGTAATAACACCATGTGAAAACTGGAAACACTTGCACAGCAGCATATCAAACGTCCACTTGTGAACTGTGAGATCTGTGAGAAATGTGAGAAATGTGAGAAGTGTGAGACATTCTCACCTGTGGTCGCTGATTCACCTACATTCTTTTCTGGATGTCTATTTTTTTGCAAATTCTAGACGCAATATTGGTCCCCCAAAATAAGAAATTGCCGAAATTACAAATCAATTATATGAGATTCATACGACGTAAGCTGATATTAAAACGATAAATTGGAACTAAACAAAGTAATTTCAAAGTAACTACATATGTAGTTAACACTGTCAAACCACCTGGTGAAATGTTAAACGAGAAACAAAAGAACAGGTCCTCCTTTCACAAAACAATGTAAAAGAATGGGAGTTATGGTTAAACTTGATGACTGTGAAAATTGTCTGTCTTTTTTGGCTGCAAAATTAAAACGTTAAACTTCGACATGTTTTGAAAGTGTGGAATCACATAGCTTGGACAATGTTGAAAATATGTGCCAAGTCATATTTCACCAGGAGCTTTTTAAATTGGAAGGAGAGGTAAAAAAGAAAATAGCACGAAAATATTCGTTTCCAGAAACATGAAATGTTATCTGCTGTCATTAAAGCGAACGTGGTGTTATCTTGGAAAGGATATATTTTCCGGTCATATCATGGTGATATATGCACACCAATGGCAATCAAATATAACTAGACCGTTAGAGGCAAAAGTCAAGATTATCAAGACAATCTGTGAAATAGTGCATATCCATACGTTTTTACTTGGGGGTCATATTTTCATATGAACGGTTTAAGTAAAAACTTTCACAATATATTGTGATACGCCAACACATATCGCAATATATCGCAATACGAAAATTTGGGCAATACCCAACCCTATCATACATGTATATACATCAACTCTGCGAACCAGTGTCATACCAGCGTATTATCTGCTGCCTCTACAAACCAATAGCCCAAGTTTCCATTCACCCGATGGTCATTAAAATATTGAACGCTTCTGAGACGTGGACGATTGAGAACTTTATCATCCCTGAGGAAATTCTCTTTGTATTAAAAACGGCCTCAAAAAAGGGTATATAGAAAATTCACAAAAATATACATAATAATTACAAGCACAAAATGAATGTTGGTGATTCCATACAACTAACCACATAGGTAAAGAGGCCAAAGTAGTAGGTATCGCATACATGATGACTTTTCGAAAACACTTGTTGCAATAATAACACGAATACTGGATGGTATGAAGGACTGTCAAGCTCGGTTTGTTTTAAGCGAAAGTAATCGAAATGTGTTGTCCATTAACTGTAATTTTTATAACGTTATACAATATATATGGTTTGCGTTCAAAAAGCTCTTCCTCGAACAGCAAAAATCAAAATACCGTACATCATTGTTGGGGCATTTATTGAAGTTCAGGGGGTCATGAGAACAATTGTTGATTATACGAGACAGGGTTTAATTGTCACCCGACAAACATGTATAAATATATCCTCAACGTTGTCACTTGTTAATGTAGAAATCTTAAGGGAAGTGATCAAAGTGTAGTTTGTTGTAAAATATTGTTGCTATTCATAAAGCACGTAAGAATGAGTTTGAGAAATGAATTCTTGATCTGAAGAAAAAAGTCCAGCACAGTATGTATATGCTTTGTATCATCTCTCGTTTGACCTTGAGTTTCATCAAGACATGAAAGCATGTGCTTAATTTATGAGTTATGGTACATGAGGTAAATGAATCTGATGGTTGTCCAGGCGTTTAATTATGATGTGTCAATACAAGCAGGTGCTTACCTTATGTTTTATGGTACATGTAGAAACAAACGAAATAACGAAGTCAAGTGAAATGTCATTGACATTTGTTATATGGCAAAGATTCACAACTTGCGTTGTGAAACATCGGTATACCTGACAGTACCGAGTATAGTGTTCCGATTGTAAGCATTCGGAATGGTTCATGTAAACTTGAGCGCTCACTGGTTCATGAATACACACATTTATTTGAACACATTTTGTTAAAGCAAGACTCAACGTGTAGATTACACATTTGTACGTTTTATATTGAGATATAGATAATATATCCTTCCAGCTACGTAGATTCATGCTCACGATGTCTATCACTGTATTCTCTGGTCCGCAATCAATTATTGACAGACCGCGGTGATATAGATTCAATGTTGCCGAGTACAGCCTTAAACTACAACAAACCAAATTATATGATAGAACATGATGGTGATGTTCGGACGTTTTGACCTTAAACATATGAGGGTTATATAATGTCTACCAGGTGTAGCCTAGTGTCAGCCTAGTGGTTCAGGCGTTCGCTCGTTACGCCGAAGACCTGAATTCGATTTCCCACTTGCGCACAATATATGAAGCCCATTGCTGGTTTCCCTCGTCGTGATATTGCTAACATATTGCTGAAAGTGGCGTAAAATTAACTCACTCATTAATATCTACAAGCTTTATGAAATCCTTGCATCATTATGTATTAATGACAACTGGTTGTCACAACAACCATAAAATAATGCAGTAATTAATGTTCAGTTGATACAACTGAATTTCTATTTTTATGATCAAACAAGTTTCCATTGACTTCTGAGCAAATGTCCAATCGCCATTGATTGTAAAGGTGACTGTTGGTAGTTGATCGTCAATGTCGTTTCACACATTCTGGTATGTCTGTATTTTCTCGTAAGTGTTGGGGACGTCAGCAGTTTCTCTCTGTAGGGCTTCGTAATCATTTCTGTCCACTGGCACTTCGTACTCGTCGCCTCCACCTACATAGACACATATAGTCAGTTTTTATTGCCACACCGACACATTTATCTTTGAAATGACACGGAGGTATTACGGAACATATGAAGACACATTTATGAGTGAGTGAGTGAGTGAGTGTGTGGGTGTGTGGGTGTGTGGGTGATTGAGTGATTGAGTGAGTGAGTGAGTGATGCCACTGTTAGGAACATTTCCGCTTGTCACAACGGCATCTAAAACATCTATCCTAAACAAGCACTAAGCAGAGACTGAAAGCTAAGCACTGCAGTCGGACACATCAGCGTCTAACCACTCAATCCTCTGCAGTCATGTCTTATATAGGGAGCCGTTTTACTCTCTTATTTCACCATTTAGCTTTCCTCAATCGGAAACGTGTATAGTAATCTTGTACGTTGACCAGCGCTCACCTTGTCTTTGGATTTCGGCAGGTGCGATCACTGTGGACTGAGGAGACTGTATGCTGTAATGGTTGAGAGGGAATATGTGTAATGGCGACAAAATTAGGACGCGTTCAAACTCTTCAAAAAACTAGTTTCAATTTGTGAAATAGCATAAATGATTCACATTTAAATGAAATATTTATGAATGCTTCAAAACATTCATTGTAGAAAGATGCACCTACTTGGACATAACTGACGCATCTGTCTATTATTTAAACCTGATCATTTGTATTATTGTATCCAACTGATGTTCATATATTGCTGACATTTAAAATCAGCTGCATATATATTAAAAGTATTTTAATAACACACTAGTTTTAATTACCGAAATTTCATAAATCATTCATATTTTAGTTTCGTAGTTATAAATGGCTCAAAGCATTAATTGTAAAAGATACACCTACTTGGACATTACTGGCACATTTGTATTACTGGCTTTCTTGATTCCTGAAAAAATTGAAATGTTTCATTAATACTATGAGCAAGAAATTATCAAAAGTACGAAGAAGGATGGCTGATGTAGACTGTCGCCAGGCGTTTACAAACGTCGCTGTCATACACAAACTACGAGTAGACCACACTCAGGAGATGATCGTATGTAGGACTCCAGTCTTTCATCAGTCAGTGAGGCTACAACTGCCACCAAGTTGTCTTCCCTGATGAGTGCAGCTTCTGCCTGGAGTATAAAATCCCGAGACACCCCCGTGTACCGTATCATGCTGCCATTGTATTGAGAAACTAATGACCGCTAATGATCTGTGGAGGATTTAAACATCATCGTATTCTGCTGTCTCAACATGTTATCAACTGTGAAAGTCATTGCACAAGGGTCAACTTACATACTCTTTTTTTAAAGTATATGTCAAAATGAGATCCATTGTAATTCTCAGAACCTGAAAGAATGGTCCATTTCCTGCAGATTTCGTCATTTTTCATTTCTTGACGGACTGGAACTTGCAATAAACTATATTTGTTTGTATTTAATTTGAAATAAAAGTTTAACTAAAAAAAACATTTGTTTCATACTTACCTATGCAGTCTGCTATTTCGTCCCTAAAGAGGTACGCCACAAACAGCAAGACGCCGTCCACAGCCAGCATTATACACACACCTATAGCCACTCCAACACCAATCGAGGACTCCTGCTTCTGTGGTGCTGTGATTTGAAATATTGTGCATTCCTTAAAATGTGTAACAATTACTAACAAACCTACTGATTAGGGGTGTCGCGATATGAGAATGCCTTTATTTCAGACTCTTTGTTCTAACCTATTGAAATCTGACTGTTTTGTTAATGTTATTGATCCTATTCAGTTGTTCTCGGACAAGCTAAATATAATAGGTGATGAAACTATTCCTAAGTCCTCTGCGACACCACACATTCGTAAACCATGGTTTAATGATGATTGCAAACAGGCCAGGAAGTGTAGGAAGAAGGCAGAGAAATACTTTCGCCGGCATCCTACAGTTCTTAATTTAAATAATGTTAAAATCACTAGTGCCAAGGCTCGACGTGCTTTTAAACAGAATAAGCGTCAGTCTTGGCGAAATTATGTTTCCAAGATAAACTCACGGACACCGATTTCAAAGGTGTGGAACATGATACAAAGGATAAAAGGTAAAGGTTCCAAATCTACTGTTCATCATCTGAAGGATGGTGATAATTTGTTAACTGATCAGATTGACATTGCCAATAAGCTTGGTGAAACTCTCGCCAAACATTCGTCTTCATCAAATTACGTCCCTGAGTTTCAGGCACATCAGAAACAACAGGAGAAGAAAAGAATAACTTTTATCTCAGATAATGGAGAAGACTACAATGAATTATTTTCAATACATGAGTTACGAACTGCCCTTGAGCAAGCTCATGATACAGCAACAGGGGCTGATAATATACACTATCAGCTCTTGAAACATTTACCTGCATCATGTTTAGAAACACTTCTAAATATTTTTGATACAATATGGACTTCAGGAATTTTCCAACTTCGTGGCGTAAAGCCATAGTAGTACCTATACCAAAGCCTGGCCGGGATCATACAGATCCGTCAAATTACAGACCAATCTCTTTAACGAGCTGGGTCTGTAAAACCATGGAACGAATAGTAATAGAAACCAATAATCTCATAACAAATATTCAATGTGGTTTCAGGAAAAATCGTAGTACCATTGATCATTTGGTACGTTTAGAATCCTTTGTTAAAAATGCTATAATAAATAAACAACATGCAGTATCGATATTCTTTGATCTTGAGAAAGCATACGATACCACCTGGAAGCATGGCATTTTAAAGGACTTACATGATTTTGGTTTAAGGGGTCGTTTACCTCTTTTTATATCACAGTTTTTAACCGACAGGCAATTTCAAGTCCGAGTGGGTTCAACCCTGTCTGACCATTATAATCAGGATCAGGGTGTCCCGCAAGGCAGTATTTTGTCTGTCACTTTATTTAGCATTAAGGTTAACAGCTTATCCAAGGTTTTAAATGATTCAATTGATGGATCACTTTTTGTGGATGATTTTAACATTTCTTGTCGCGGTAAGAATATGCATACTATTGAACGGCAACTACAGTTGTGTTTAAATAAAATACATAAATGGTGTCTTGAAAACGGCTTTAACTTTTCTAAATCAAAAACTAATTGCATACACTTCTGCCGTAAATATAAACCACATAAAGACCCAGAACTGTTTTTAAATGGCACTCCCATCAAGGTTGTAAAAGAGGCCAAGTTCTTAGGTCTCATTTTCGACCCCCATTTAACTTTTCTTCCGCATATCAAATCTCTCAAAACTAAATGCCTGAAGGCACTTGATTTATTGAAAGTCGTGTCTAATTCAAGGTGGGGAGGGGATCAAGCTACGCTCTTACACCTTTACAGATCACTTGTCCGCTCGAAGCTTGATTATGGCTCCATCGTTTATGGTGGAGCCTGTAAAAGCAACCTAAAACTCTTAGATTCAGTCCACCATCAAGGTCTGAGACTTTGTCTTGTGTCCTTCAGAACATCTCCTGTTGACAGTCTCTACGTCGAGGCAGATGAGCCTCCTCTTACCCAACGCCGTATAAAATTATCATTACAGTATATTACGAAGCTGTATTCTAACGAGTCTAATCCTGCGTTTCACTGCATCTTCACTCCTCTTTATGAGGATTTGTATAACAAAAAGCCTTCTCTTGTTCCGCCTCTTGGGCACAGAATTAAACCATTCCTTTCTGCTGCCGGCATTGAGCTGGAGAATATATCCCTTCTCGTCTTCTTTCTTCTGCTCCTTGGCAATTGGTGAGGCCAGACGTTGACTTAACATTAACCACATTTAAAAAATCCGAAACTAATGATTTACAGTATAAACAAGAATTTAGTCAATTAAGAAATAAATATAATACCTATAAATCCTTATATACAGATGGATCCAAGGATGGTGGCGCGGTTGCTTGTGCCACTGTCATTGGGTCCAAAACAATATCTTCCAGACTACCCAAGGACAGTTCAATTTTCACAGCAGAAACAAACGCAATACTAACAGCTCTTAAATATATTAATAAACACCGTAAATATACACAATATATCATCTTTTCAGATTCTCTTTCGTGTCTTCAGGCTATTAAAAATATTTCTTGCAAACATCCACTTTTATTAGAAATTATTGAATTGTATAATGAGCTTGCTACTGGCCAATGCGACATCGTCTTTTGTTGGTTACCCAGCCATGTTTGGCATTTCTGGAAACACGATGGCTGATATTGCTGCTAAGGTTGCACTCAACAAATCTGTGACACCACTTCTGCTCCCATACTCTGATTACAAAGCTTGCATTAGATCTTACATCCGTGATCTGATGCAAAAGAAGTGGGACACCCAAGTAGGTATCAATAAATTACCTGCAATAAAACCCTATATCGGTTACACTTACTTTGGTTGTCAGTCCAGATTTGAGGAGGTCATCATACGACGATGTCGTATTGGCCACACAAGATATACGCATGATTACCTATTGAAAGGTGAGGATCCTCCGTTTTGTATCCCTTGTGATGAACGAATCACGGTCAAGTATGTCTTGCTTGATTGTGTTGAGTACTCCATCACAAGGGATATCTATTTCAAATCACGAACGATGAAGGATCTTTTTACTAGTATACGTCCTCATTTAATTATTGCTTTTTAAAAAGAATTAAATTTGTTAACAGATTTGTAAATAGCTAAATATTTTATGATTGAAATTTTGAGTCAGTAACACAGATTGTTAGTGGCTGAATCCTCGAGGGGGGTTAAATTACTGTGAAATTATTGTCCTCCTGAGAGGGTACGTAAGTCCCAAAACATTCAAAGTAAATTTCAACTTTCTTTTTTAATCGTAGAATATGTGTAATTTTAATGTTTGGCTAGATATATCTCAATTGCTAACAGCTGAGGGGATGATATAAATCCAGCTAGGGCCCATGCAGGAAGCAAATGTACTGTAAGTCCCCATGGTCCCTAGTATGGTGATCTACCTTCAGTTGTTAGCAATCTATAGCCTATTTTTATATTGTGTTGTCCACTATAGTTAAAATGTTTTAGACTCTATTACTAGTTTTACATATATATCTGTGATATTCTAGTTGTTTTACTGCCCTTCGTTGGCAGGTTTTTTATAACATACATATATTACATTTCAATATCGAATGTTCTCGTCACGATATGGCTGAAATATTGCCGATGTGACGTTAAATATTAACTCACTCACTCACGATATGCGAATGTATCGATGCATCGATACATTTTTATTGACGATACGATACGCGATACATGCTTGCGTGTATCGATTCCTATTTTAAAACTTTATCGATTTAATTTTTTATGCTATATCCATCTCCTTCAAAGTCTTGATAGTAAAATTATACGAGATCGCTCCGATAAATAGATGTAGCTCGCTTTACTTAAAAATAGGTTGGAAACTAACAGCTTTTGTGATTGGCTAGACTATTTTGATGGACCAATCAGCGAGCGCAAACGTTGCCGGTTAGGTAATGCTATGAAAAGGCGCGAAAATGATGTATCGCGATATGTATCGTATCGTGGCCTTAAAATCGTGATACGCATCGTATCGTGAGATTGGTGTATCGTGACACCCCTACTACTTATGTTTCTTGAATATGCAATTTACCTCATCTGTGTACACAATAGCTCAATTGCATTACAAATTTGTCTTTTTATCACGTTAAATTCACTAAGAAACGTTAACAATTCAGGAATGTGTTATATTTTTTAACTCTTTAAATACCAATCGTTGAGTACACCTTAACAATGATGACTACATCACAATGTCATATATATGGACAAATATAATGTACAATATCACAAAATGAGAAGAAAAATATTATCAGTATAATGCTATTAACCCTGTTAAAATACGACAAAGAGCTGAGGCTATTCTCTATACACTGGTAAAAAGAGGAACAACTGAGTTTGTTTCAATGCGGCGTAAAATAATATTATCTTTCTGTGGGAAGAATGTTAAAATAAATTGAACCCACAACCGCGGATCCTGTCGTGTCTAACTGACTTAATTAAGACTTAAGACTAAGTAAGTAAACTACAAATAGTCAATATATTTGTCCATAAGCACTCTTGTAGAAGAAATAAAGGATAAGCATCTCACCCTCTTTATAGAACATTTGGAAATGTTCTGGTCGCATATACCATTGCCCCTCAACGTGACCTTGTATGGTAGTCACGCCTTACAAGAGTGACGTCTAAAACGTCATTATAGACCTCACTAAAACTAAAAGTGATCGAGGGATGGGCACTGGGAGTTACATGTCACTGTGCACTGTTTACACTGATCTTTGTTAATTCGTTCAGTCACTGCCGAGACCCAGTCCTAATTACTTTACTACATATCACGGCGGGGGACACCAGAAATGGGCTTCACACATTGTACTGGAATAAACAGAATGCACTAGCCTAAGACAACTGACGGAGACAATACAGTGCAACCAGAAATTATTTGGAATTTAAAGATTGTAATGGTTTTATTTTTGTCACTCATTACACACGTACTAAATGTGAATATTAGCAGAACATAACTCCAGATTCAAAGACAGGTGAACAGTTAGTATTTTGTCAAGTCACCATGGGCAGCAATGCAAGCCCAATACGGCGGGGCATACTACTGATCAAAGAAGTTAGAAAGTCGTGGTCAGGGCTATAGCTTGGCCAATCTAATAATCTAAAATTTCCATAGAACACGTGAGCAGATGGAAGTAAATGTCCCTCGGGAACATCTGTGTACCGTTCACTGTTCATATTCCCTTCAAATACATAGAGGGGCGTTGCCCCTAACAGATATGCCACCACACGCGTTGAATTTCGGACTGTACTTTGGGCGCTGATAAAAAGGTTTTTCAGTTTGTTTGGTCCAGAATTTCAGTGTACAAGGAAACAGCAAAACAGAACTTTCATCTGAGAAAATCACATTGTCCCAGTTAAAATTTCTATGCTGTAAGCACCAGTTCAACCTTCGCTCCTTTGGTTCAGGTTTCATGATCGGTGATGGAATTCCTCGACTTTTCTGCCAACCCATTGCGTGCAGCTCAGTTCTAATTGTCTGCTTACAGGCAGGCACAGTTCCTCTATCAATCATATCCAGCCTTAAGTTTTCTAAACTCCTTTGTTTGTTTTAAGAAACAAGAATACCAAGCCGCCTCCTGTCACCGACAGTCAACTTTCTGGGTCTACATCCGCCTCCTTTCCTCTTTTCTAAATCATCCATACTGAGGATCACTGAAAATGTCGTTTGCTAGCAAGTAAAAGAAGGGGATAACTCTTCACAAACTAATGAAACACATTACGGAGTTGTCTCTTTTGAATGAAACCAAGCAAATTGATAGCCGGTCAAGGTTTTTATACTAGATCTCCAATTAAACATATTTTTAAAATTCTCAATAATTTCTGGTCATATTATATATATAAGTAGAGTTAAGATCATGGCCCTTATTCCTGAAACGTTCGAAGCCCTAAGAATTTGATCGTAGCCAATGTGTAGAATGGGCTTAAGAAGTTTGTAAGGCTACGAAAGTTTTGAGAATAGCTAGTTATGATATTAATGCTCAAACCATGACACTGTATTTTACCCGAAACAACAATCAAGAACAGAGCGAAGGACACGACAGAAGAATGACGTTAAAGAGGAAGCATTTCAGTCCGAATGTATATGACCACCGTTGGCTGAAATATGTTCCAGGGCAACTGCTTCAGCATCACATGTAGGGTAAATGTGTTAGCAGTCATACCAGCGTTATCTATATAATCAGGATAATTAAAGGTCACTTGCAACGCAAAACACAACTTTGCAGATTCTGATACCTTTCGGTATGGCCTTACAGCAACAAATTATCAAAATTCAAGTCCTGCTTTGTACTTGGACGAACGACAGTTTCCAGCCACGCAGTAGTTCACCATGCCAGTATTTGTTGATTGGATCGAACGCAAAAGCAGAAAAAATTAGCATGTATTTACAAAACCCAACATCTCTATATACACACACAATGAGCCCTTAGCGTATCGGCAAATGAACCACCCAATGAAAGACTTCGTTACACTTGAGTGCACACCCACCCGCTCTGACTGGGTTCTGCCTCCCGGGTGCTTCGTTTCGAGGGAAGAAAACGCAAGTACAAAATATCGCACTTTTGATTTGCGATTGTATGCTTTTAAATTTTTTTATTTTTTTCTTCAGAAACAGCAATGTATATTATATGTCGTGAAAAGTAACACAATGTGTTTTGGGTTTCATGTGACATTTAAGTAAACTCCGCTGCTTTTGAAGGTCCTGGTTAAAACTGATCTTCAGTAACCAATGGTTGTCGTAAGAGGCGACTAACAGGATCGGGTGGTCAGGCTCGCTGACTTGGTTGATACACGTCATCGGTCCCCAATTGCGCAGATCGATGCTCGGGCTGTAGATTCATGGATTGTCTGGTCCAGACTCGATTATTTAAAGACTGTCCCCATATAACTGGAATATTGCCGAGTGCGTCGTAAAACTATACTCACTCTGTTGCTTTATTTTACATTTTTGTAACACTCACCACCTGCGGACGTATCGGGCGGTGCTGGCGATGTTTGACCTGGAAACAAGGTCCTTTGTTTTAATTGGTGTACCGACACCATGCATGATATACACATATGCATTCATCTGTACAGCTGACAATAGAGAATTGACCAATGCAACAAAATAGTACCACATACAAAACAACTGTGAAATAAAACATAAAACTTACCAACAACATAAACAGTCTTGTTTGCACTGTAGCCTGCACTTAGGACAGAACACCTGAACTGTCTTCCATTGTCTAATTTCGAGACTGTATGAACCAGTGTTGACGCCCCTGTATACTGACAATCTGCTGCCAACGTAGGAGGGTCGTAGGTGATGTTTTGGTCATTTGGGTACCGTATCCAGGTGGTGAATTCGTTGTTTACAGATCGCCACTCCCATGTCCACAGGTTCTGGAGGTTGTTCTCATCAAACTGGTTCCCGATCCTTCCTGTACATCTGATTGACAAGAGCTGACCATCGTCATACTGGACCCTGTCAGGAGAGGGGAACATCTCTATCTGCTCTGGATAAGCTGTAAGATATTTAGAGTATAACCAACGCGGTACGAATGATTACGGGAAATATGCCCGAGTTGAAATAATGTTCACAGTGCCGAGCTTTGGCGAGACACTGAACATTATTTTAACGAGGGCATATTTCCCGTAATCACTCGTACCGAGTTGGTTATTCTATTTATTACTCATAATGTAATTTAAATAGGAGAACCACGAAATAAAAACCACCCGGAGACAGGACTTAAGACCTCAAACAGCTTATTCGTATTCATGCGCGTATTAAACGTAACTTCTGCAGCGGTAATAACATAACATAACTACGCTATGGAAATTAGTACCTCGTAAACTCGCTTTAAAAAAACAACAAAAATATTTTTTATGGAATAATTTATTAATATGTGTTAATATGATAAAAATGACCCTTTAAATGCAACATGATTGAACTTAATAACAGCTAAAACGTTATTTGATCAAGTCAGTGCGCCGGAAGATCGTTCATTCACGACTGGCGTGCGCCTAGTGACGGGTGACGGTATAGTGTTGAAATACTCTTTGGCAAAATCCTGTCAATTTTGGGGAAATGCAACGGTTAAAAGTTGGAAAATCTAAAAGACAATCATCCCACGAATACACCTAGAAAAGGTTTTCTGTCAAGAAACTCAACATTTTATTCTGTGGAAGGCGTGTTACAGTCACGTCACTGGTCTCATTAGAGTACAGCAGTTCCAAGAAGGATAACTCTAGTCGGAATCCGAGTCAGCGGGAACAATACACCTCTTTGAAGCAGATGGTCGACTGACAGAGGAGTCATTCGAGAAGCTGAAGTGGAATACACCACCATAAATTGGACCTGAGAATAGTGTATGTACAGAATGAAGATTAACGGCATGCGACAAACACTGTGACGTCAAGGCGGCAGTCTGAGGCAGTGTGGTGGAGTTACAAGGGTTTGACAACAATATATTGATGGATTGATGTTGTTGCTCATTAACTGGCTAGCTATTCTCGAAACGTTCGTAGCCCTACGAATTTTTTAAGCCCATTCTTAACAGATTGGCTACGATCAAAGTTAAGAATTCTTAAGGTTACGAACGTTTCGAGAATAAGGGCTCTGGAGAGTAACCTTTTATTGACTGAACATTTTTGTGCCCGGAATAATGTGTCTGGTTCTAAGGCATGGACGCCATGGCACACTCACTTGGCACACTTTCAGGGAACACCTTTAGTCGGTATCTTGCTGCTTCTATGTCACCGAATTCAGTTTTAACAACAAACAGGTTGTAGGAATTCAAGGGCTGTAAAATTCTTATGACTCTTCCTATTAGGTCACCGTCAACTTTAACTAAGTCATTGACCTTGATCGGGGTTAGCCACAATCTCCTACCCAGAGTTCCATGCGGCCAGCATAGTACCTCTGCCAAAGGCCAGAAAAATGTGACGATTCATCACATCTTGCAATGTCCATTCAATATAATGTACAGATTTCTTTTACTCTTTTATTTTTGACGAGTCTACACATCTAACTAAACATCTTTAGTAGAATGGTTTAGTTTCACTGAGAAAATATCCAAAACCATGTAACAGTATTTCGATTTGCGTAGCGATCCTCTGTTTACATAGGTTGTACGGCTCCACGTGCTGTCATCGAAGCTGATGGAGAGCAAACGATGCAGCCAGTTTGATAGCTTAATATGTACTGTCATAGACTTTACTGTCGCAGCTGTGGAAGAATATATATGTAACAATCTAAAACATTATGAAGAGAGCGCCGAAAAGCTTTCGTGAGTCCAGGATCTTCTTAATATATTAATATGCGCGTTCGTTTACAAACAAGAGAAAAGTCCGGTCACGTGATATGCAAATTAGCCTGTGGCAGTGATGTTATGCTAAGTCATCTCTGCGCCGGAGTGTGGGCTAGCCACAATTGTTGTGTTAAGGTTATGTATTTTAAAAAGACTACTATCTATAACGCAATTTTATTGCAAAATAATAATGTCTAATAAAAAGAGTATTCATATTCTTTAACCTTTATGTTTCTGTTTTAAATCTCGGAATGTGCGAGTACAGCACGTTCTAGTTATCAAAGAAACGGTATAAGTTGTCAATGAATTTGGATCATGAAAAGTAGTTCCGTCAACCAATCATATTTCTTCTCTGCTTAGCTGACCAATCAACGTTGAGAATCACTGACAAGCACATGTGCGATTATCACAAAAATAATCACCTGTGTATCCTAGCCCGTATGGGTAATAATATATATTACAAGCAATGGGTCTGAACATATTTATGCAATGATCAGCTAGCGGGGAAGAATGATAATAATATGATAAACAAGTATATATTTACATCAAATGATTTGTTTGAACTTCGCAAACATATTTTGAGGGCACCAAACACAGTTCAGCTTTAATGTACATATTCCCACTTACTTCTAGCTGTGACGCTGGTGGTCGTCTCATCACTTCCAGCTGTCGTAGTAAAGTATGACGTTTTGCAGTAGTATGTAGAAGCAGCATCAGCACATCTCAGATCTGTGAGGATGAACTGTATACTGCCTGTTCCTCCACTGATAGAACCCGAGGCGGTGATCCGCTGCTGGAGACTTGTGTCCACTACTGTTACTGACGTATCTGTGATGCCCATTTGTATTATAGGCTGATTAGAGCCAGTAGAAGACTTCTTGCCAATCACTATGTTATACAATGTAGTGATTCCAGGTGCATCTGGCCTGCAACTTACAGTCAACTGAGATGTTGGGTTACTGCCCCCGATTGTTATTTGACTCGGTGATGCGGTCAGGCTCGCCCCAGTGGCTGAAAAACGAGGCCGTGTATTTACATCAATTCAATAAAACTCCACCAAACACACTTACACATAAACAGAGAGAGATAGAGAGAGAGAGAGAGAGAGAGGGGTGGGTGGGGGTGGTGGTTATATACATATAGCTGAAACTGAAAAAAAACACACTTGCATTTACATCAGTTCGATAAAGATAATGAGTGATGTACTGTTTTTTGATGACCGATGGGTTATCAGGGCACTTGATTTCAATAAATCAAACGTGCATTGGAATTCACGTGCTTTTATTCCAGTGTTTTTTTACATTCCCCAGGGAGGTAACTCCCTTGCTCTTAATTGTTTTTGCAAACCGTTAAACAATAATACCGCTAATAGCGTTATAACACTACATCCCTCTTCTCCTTGGATGAAAAATTAGCTTTAAAATAAAATAAACATAAGAATGTTATCTTGACATAAATTATAAAATGATTTCTCAAATTAACTTTAACATCCATGTGTTAAACAATACTAAATTTACTACAGACCCCAAAAACATTCATTTAAAGTCTCTCAAAGAAAACCACTATATAAGAATTAGTCTGAACACATTACTATGCAAAAATCCTTTTTGCATTTGTTGTTTTGTTTTTCTTTACACAACAAAGTCATTAAATCTGGACGGAAGTCTCCTTTCTCGGGTTGGATATCTTCCTTCTTGGATTTGTTCATTCAAATCCATTTCTGGAACCGGTTCTTCAGGAACAGTGTCATTAGATGTCTCATCACTTGGCATGTCAATGTCAAGTGTGTCCTTAGTCTCCTGAATTTGAGATTCTGTGGGTTGGCAAGGTGCAGGTTTGAAGAAACTGCTGTTTCTTGTGACTTGTCTGTCCCCACATTTAGCATGGAACCCTTGGTTGAGGTTACAGTGTAAGGAATGGGTTCATAAGGCGTTTTAGACTTATGAATTGACATGTCTTTCAGCAGCACTGCATCTCCTTTCTGATAATCTGATGGTTTTACTTACACTTTTCTGTCTGCATATGTTTTCGTCTTTTGCTTTGCTTGGGCATCTTTCAGTCTCATGTGCGCATCAGTCTCACTAACCTGACTGTCTACACTCGGTAATCGGTTTCTGAGGTTACGTTGAAACAACGCAGTTGCAGGAGGAACACCAGTGGATGAGTGTGGTGTATTTCTGTAAGATAACAAGTACTGGAATTGGAATGCCCTTGTACCAAACAACCTTTAATGGTTTTCTTTATGGTACGCATGAAACGTTCCGTTTCTGCATTTGCACGAGGCCACAAGGGTGTTATTTTCCGATGTTTGAATCCAGTGTTTTCTGCATAGGCTTTGAAATCATGGCTATTAAATGGAGGGCCATTGTCAGTCTTGAGCACATATGGTATTCCAAATTCAGAGAAAACCTTATCCAATCTTGGAATCACACTCCAAGCAGAGATACTTGACATGATTTCCACAACCACGTATCTTGAATATTCGTCTTGGATAACCAACAAATAGTCTCCAGTTTCGATTTGTCCAAAATCCGCACTAAGTTCACGCCATGGTCCATCAGGTAGTTTTGACATTTGTAACGGTTCTCTTGATGGCGTTTCAGTTGCGATTTGACATGTTAGACAGTTTTTAACAGTGCTTTCAACCATGTGATGCATGTTTGGGAACCACACCTTTTCTCGCAGTAGTGATAGTGTCTTAACTATTCCTTGGTGCCCAGTGTGGGCTAGGTCCACAGCTTGCTTGTATAGGCTTTCAGGTAAGAAAATCTTTGTCTCTTTTAGCAGAACACTATCATTCACCACAAGTGTTAGTTCATTTTGACACTTCTTCAAAGTGTCGTACACTTTGAGATTAACGTCATTTGATAACGATTTCCAGTTTCCAGTTTTCACTGACTGGATGACTGCTTGTAGTGTAGGATCATTGTCAGTGGCATTCACAACATGATCTATAGTCATTGACTTGGGTACTGTTTTAGATACCACATACTGAATGTATTCTTCAGCAACGGCTTCCTGTTCACTCTTCTGGAACATCTGAGAGGGGTGTCTACTCAGATAATCTGCCGGATTATCTGCCCCTGGTCGATAGACAACATTGAAGTCATATTGCTGGATTCTCATCATCCAACGTTCAATTCTTGGTGGCAGATTTGCTTTTGGGTTTCCAAACAGGCTTGTCAATGGTTTATGATCAGTGTATATTGTGAAGGAAGAACCAAACACATAAATGTGAAAATGTTCACATGACCATGTGATAGCAAGCGCTTCACGTTCGGTTTGAGAGTACCGTTGTTCAGTCGGTGTGAGAGATCTACTAGCAAACTGAACTACTCTCGGATTTCCTTGCTCTTCTGATTGACAGAGAACTGCACACAATCCAACTGGACTGGAATCCACATACAGTTCTGTCTGAGCTCTTGGATTGAAGTAACTCAGGGTTGTAGCTTTCTTGAGCTCTTCTTTCAACTTGCAAAGAGCAGCTTCATGAGTGGCTGTCCACAACCAGGGTGTGTCCTTGTGCGTGAGTTGACGCAGCTCATAGGTGAGTGTGGAATAATTGGGAACGTGTCTTGCACCACAGAAGTGTGCCATTCCTAGCAGACTCCTTACTTCAGTAGCATTCTTAGGTGATGGCATGTCCATTATTGAAGACAGTTTTGCTTCACTTGGTGTGATACCTTGACCACGGAACACATGTCCAAAGAACTCAATGGATGCTTGATTAAACACACATTTCTCTGGATTTAATGTCAGTCCTTTTTCTCTCATCCGTTGAAACAAACCTTTGAGGTTGCTGTCATGTTCTTCAGGTCCACAACCATGAATGAGAATGTCGTCACTGATATTGATAACACCAGGTAGACCACTCACTGCTTGACGAATGGTTTCTTGGAAAACTTCAGCTGCACTGTTGATACCGAAATTCAAACGCTTGTAGCGAAAGAGTCCAAGATGAGTAGCAAAGGTTGTGATGTACCGAGATTCTTCACTGAGTTCAAGTTGGTTGTAACCTTGGTTAAGGTCAACTTTGCTAAACACAGTAGATCCAGCTAGTATGGTTGTGAGTTCATCAAGTGTGGGAGAATTGTGTCGTTCTCGTTTGATAGCAGTGTTTGGACACCTCATGTCAACACATACTCTCACTTTACCTGGACTGTTGGGCTTTGGAACTACTACCACTGGCGAAACCCAGGGCGTTGGTCCAACAGATTTCTCTATGACGTCACGTTCAAGATCTTTCTTGATTTGTTCTTCTATGTCTTTTCTGACATTGAATGGGACACGTCTGTATTGTTGAGCAACAGGTGGAACTTCTTTGTCAATGTGAAGCTTTCCCTAAACCTGTAAAAAGGTCAGAGTATTCGGCAATCAGCTCATCGTCCCTAGATTTGACAGTTCTGACGGATTCATGAACTTGCAGAAGATTGAGTTCTTGTGACATCTTCCAACTAAGAAGACACTCTTCGTCATCAGGAACTACGCAGATGTTTGTAGTCACTGTTGCTGTTTTTGACTTGATTGTTCCTTTGAATCGTCCTAATACTGGAACTGAATCTTTCTTCCCATATGGAATTATCTTGGTTTGACAGTTCTCTAGGGTTGGTTTTGGATTCAGCATTTTGAACACCTTTTCAGAGATAGTGTTTACACTTGCTCCAGAATCAGCTAACACACTAACACTCTTGCCATTAATGTTCAAGTCAAATTTTGGAAATTGTGTAGAATTTCCTTTTGCTAAGAAAACATAGTCTTCTTCTGCATCAGTATTGTCCATTCCAACATTCCGTACTTTCTTCCTTTGAAAACGTTTATTTCCATAGCTCTTAAAAACTTTTGAGAAATGGTTCATTTTACCACACTTGTCACACGCTTGACCTCTTGCTGGACAATTCCTTTGACCACCCTGATGAGGCCAGTCTTGTCCACAGTTGTCACATTTAGCTGAGGGTTTTGAGCTTTCTTTCCTTGAAAACTTTTTGGTGTGCTTTTTCTCTCTATAAATTCTGTGTGCATGTTCATTGTTAGTACTGGAATTTGTAGCTGCTTGTATTTCTTTAGCATGCCTATTGGTAAGTTCCAATGTCCTACCGTGAGTGAGCAAGTCAACCAATGTCATATTTGGGGTTGAAAGTCCTTTCTCCCTCACCTTGTTGGATTTACAGCCTGCTATTAGTTGTGATTTGATTTCACTTTGTACCCTATCTTCAAAACCACAGGTACTTGCATGCTGACGTAATTCATGATAGAATTCATCAATATTGTCCGTTTTCTGCCTTAATTGACGAAAAGCATACCTTTGAAATTCAAGGTTGACCTCTGGATTGAAATGATTGGTGATAGCAGTCACTATTTTACCAAAGTGTGTCTCACCCGCTCCCGGTGCCAAATCCGCTTCGGGAAATGAATCCACAATGTCATTCAAATCATCACCTCCAAACGATAACAGCAATGCTTTCTTCTGTCGATCATCAGTGATGTTATATCCAACGAACACATTTTTCACAAGGCGAGATCTCCACTTGTTCCAACGAACGAGCTTGCCATCCGACTTGCAATCGAAGGGGAGATAGTGCGGTAGGTTTACCACTGTTCGCGGCTGTACGTCCGGCTGAGGAGCTTGATCTGTCATAATATCGATGGATAATTATGAACTCCCTTATCCTCGTCGCCAATGTACTGTTTTTGATGACCGATGGGTTATCAGGGCACTTGATTTCAATAAATCAAACGTGCATTAGAATTCACGTGCTTTTATTCCAGTGTTTTTTTACATTCCCCAGGGAGGTAACTCCCTTGCTCTAGATTGTTGTTGCAAACCGTTAAACAATAATACCGCTAATAGCGTTATAACACTACAAGTGATTATTTCAAGTAACGATGTGCCAGTGAAAATATACACCATAGTAACGGAGCACTCTAGTGTCAAAGGTTTTTCGAAAGCATAGGAATACTATTACCACAGGTTCTACATATTCAATCTTCTGACCTTCATATATGAAACCTTGTGCGGACCTGTGGCTACAATGAGTGACTTTATATACCATTTGAGCACCATGCTTTGAGTTCAAATCACACAAAATGAAAATTGGAATTTGAGAAGCAGCGTCAATATTACTTGCTTTTTGATGTACATGAATGAATATTTTCACACAGACACACATCTTATAGTATGAGTAACTCGACTGCAGTCTCTGAGTGTTGATACTTGACCCCTTCTAATACTGCGCACACCGATACTTGCGTACGTGTGTGTGTGTGTGTGTGCGCGCGCGCGCGCGTGTGTGCGTGTGTGACAATGATTTGACGCAAACTATTCAGAATCACAGCTTTTCAATTAAAATATCCTTTTCCCGACAGATATGTTGGTACTTACTTCCTGTGAGAAAGGTCATGAAGATCAGAAGGTGAAAAGGATCACAAGAGTCCATGCTTCTTGTTTGGAGGTGCCACCTCCTGTTCCTGAAACTTGTATGTCGTCGTTTGGACGTATATGGTTTTTCAGATGAGATGAAACAGTACCTGCGATATTACTACAGTAACACTTAAACAACCTGTCCTATCAAACTGCTGTATTTAACGAGAATGCATGATATATATCAAACATGTACACACCCTTGCGTTCGAATACAGTTCACTGGCCTACTCAAAGTACATGCACACGAGGTAATGGTAAACACAAGCAATGGTCATTACATAAATTGCTACCCGTGAACTTCCGGGTTAGAAATGATCTTCAGTAATCCATGCTTGTCGTAAGAGGCGACTAACGGGAACGAGAGGTCATGCTCGGTGACTTGGTTGACACATATCATCGTATAGCGTAGATCGATGCTCTTGATGCTGATCACTGGATTGTCTGGTCGAGACTCGATTATTTACCGGCCGCCGCCATATAGCTGGAGTATTGCTGAGAGCGGCGTAAAACTAAACTCACTCACGTAAATTGCTGTAATCAAAACTGAACTGTTATTTGCATATTTGCAACAAGCAAGCCACGCAAATATTCCTTTGGAAAACGACGCCTAGCGTTATTGTACATAGCCAGTTGCTGACCTACATTAGATACTATGTACGGGTAACACGCGGTGGTATTCATGTATACAAACGTAACATGGACACAGATTATTTCATTTATCAACACTTGGCATAAGAATGGTCATTCTCTTATTCTCAGAATTCTAGATACAATGAACCCAATGGGACACACATACCTGTACATGGTATCTCGCCCGCCATTAGCTGCACGACTTACTTCCGGGTTGAATTCACAATCTGTAGGCTTGTGAGATGTGTAGTATAACAACATAACTATCAATAGTGTGACACACGAATACGACACTGGGTCAGAGTAGTAAAGTTGATGTGTTGAAATGGCCTATCGCGGGGTGCACTCGGTGAAGGAACGTGACATCTATAGTAACATTGTTGAAGTAATGGAGGGCATGGAGATAAGCACGGATAAGTACTATTTTCCTATTGTAAACCTAGCTAATAATTATTGTAAAACAGTTTAGTTTAAATATATTTTATTTACAATGTGAAAAGGATCGGGGACAAGTTTTTTTCAACTCATAAAACCCCTTTCCAAGATATTTACAATAACTAATTACATCACAAGCAGTTATTAGAAACAGAGACAGAGAAAGATTGACAGTTCAGGAAAATGTTATAATACAAAGGGTGTATAGAGAGAAGACTACTGGAATCGTTTAGATTTGCATATATATTGATGTACATTTTTTAATATAATTTCATGTTTATGTTTTGTCAAATCTGCAATGCCGTTTAAAATAACAGATAATGTAATCACAGAATTACTACCACATACATCTTGAATAGTTTTAAGCATGATGTGTCTATGTTGATTGTATAAAGAGCATTCTAAGAAATAGTGATGAGCATTTTCGCTCGGGTTTCCACATGCGCAGGATGGATCAGTGATTAGCCCTACTCTGTACAGATCGTAACTTAATCTACTAGCTTCATGACGTAGTTGAGTATGTATGTGTTAAATATATAGTACATGTATGCTAGTTATATAATCTATGTTATCTAATATTTATTGGATCAATACCTTTGATCAGCTTTATAGTAGTTACGATAATCTATGTGATCTACTATTTATTGGATCAATACCTCTCATCGGCTTTATAGTATTTACGATAACTTATGTGATCTACTATTTATTGGATCAATACCTTTGCTCAGCTTTAATGTCTCTACGATAATCTATGTGATCTACTATTTATTGGATCAATATCTTTCATCAGCTTTAATGTTTCTACGACAATCTATGTGATCTACTTTTTATTGGATCAATACCTTTCATCAGCTTTATAGTATTTACGATAATCTATGTGATCTACATTTTATTGGATCAATACATTTCATCAGCTTGATAGTATTTACGATAATCTATGTGATCTACTATTTATTGGATCAATACCTTTCATCAGCTTTATAGTATTTACGATAATCTATGTGATCTACTATTTATTGGATCAATACCTTTGCTCAGCTTTAATGTCTCTACGATAATCTATGTGATCTACTTTTTATTGGATCAATACATTTCATCAGCTTTATAGTATTTACGATAATCTATGTGATCTACTTTTTATTGAATCAATACCTTTGATCAGCTTTAATGTCTCTACGATAATCTATGTGATCTATTATTTATTGGATCAATACCTTTGCTCAGCTTTATAGTATTTACGATAATCTATGTGATCTACTATTTATACTATTTATTGGATCAATACATCACCTTTATAGTATTTACGATAATCTATGTGATCTATTATTTATTGGATCAATACCTTTCATCAGCTTTATAGTATTTACGATAATCTATGTGATCTACTTTTTATTGGATCAATACCTTTGATTAGCTTTATAGTCTATATGATATGCTTTCCATTGGACCACGGCCTTTATTTAGTTATATAGTCTTTATTGTCTACTTTCATTGGACATATACCTTTGATTAGTTTTATGGTTAAGTGTACACGTGCTGATCAATATCAATAAACCGAGTTTCAGTTCAGATTTGACAGCATCATATCCGTCCTCAGGAATGCTGCCAAACGATTAACGTCTACGGCCTACATACTGTTGTGGTTTCTTCCCACAGTAAGCTTATACGCCTTGATACAATTGAAATGCATTTTTCAAACTATTAAACAACTTGTCTATCTAGCTGCTGCATCTTACGAGAACATGTAAGATATATTATAGATTGATGTATACACTCCTGCTTTCGACTATAGTTCACTAGCCTGCGCAGTAACTCACGAAACATGGAAATATCCATCGAGTTTCTCCATAGTGTCGTTATAATAGCCTTACCGAAATTGATACCCTTTTTCTTTCTTGTTAGATGCATTGTATTCGTGAGGTTGAAATAACCTTATCATTGACATGATCGACCTGGAGTTTGTTCATTTCTGTGTTTATCATGCTTTAGAAATGTTGAATGAGATTCGGGATTGACATCACATAACGCATTGCAGTTTCTTATATTCTTTCCACTTGTATTTGCAATATTTGTAAGGCAAAGCAAATTGGAATTGTTCACGTGGAAGTGGTCAAGTTCATACATCGCTGAACAAGTCGGCCATTCCTAGTAGTGGAAAGTCTTTCATGAAATAAAAATAGAGTAGTCTGTGTTGGACTATATTGCGTTATGGGACATGGTATAACTGATTATGCAGTTGATGTCATGATGGGCTAGAATGGGTCATGCTTGTCTCAAGACCCGACTTACGGGATCGGAAGGTCAGGCTCGCTGACTGTGTTGACACACGTTATCGCATCTCAGTTGCGTAGATCGATGTTTATGCTGTTGATCACTGGATTGTCTGGTCCGGACAGACCACCGCCATATAGCTGGAATATTGCTTTGTGCGGCGTTTAGCAACAACCAACAACGAGTCATCAGTAGGTCATGTTCCTAAGTTTTTTAAATAGCAGAAATTTTTCTTGATTTAATAATAACAAATGACTGTTATACATTGAAAATGCTGGTAGCATATGCAGACAGAATTTTCACATTAATCTTCTTCCGTTCTGAAATTATGGACTGTATATACTAGTCTATATACAAATAAGATACTGCGGTTATAATGAGGGACAATTAGCGGCCCACTTTGAGTTCCTTATAACCGTAGTTTACTATGTCCATTTTTATATAGGGACTGTTAATTAGCGGCGTTGTAGAAGCAGGACACTTTGTCAAGTTCCTCCGAGCTCAATAACATCGTAGTTTGACTATACGCGCCACCATGAGTTCCTTATAACCGTAGTTTACTATAGCCAATAATGTAATGTCATTTTGAGGTGGTATGGACAATAATGTAATGTCATTTTGAGGTGGTATGGACAATAATGTAATGTCATTTTGAGGTGGTATCGTCAATAATGTAATGTCATTTTGAGGTGGTATGGACAATAATGTAATGTCATTTTGAGGTGGTATGGACAATAATGTAATGTCATTTTGAGGTGGTATGGACAATAATGTAATGTCATTTTGAGGTGGTATGGACAATAATGTAATGTCATTTTGAGGTGGTATGGACAGTATTCGACTAGGTTGTAGAAGCACCATGACACTAAATAATCGGCCAGACTAACGGTTCAAAGTGGCATAAACCCCAATAAGCACATTCACACCACACACGCGCCTGTAAAATCGTTAGACTGTGACCATGGACCATGGAGTTCCTTATAACCGTAGTTTACTATAGCCAATAATGTAATGTCATTTTGAGGTGGTATGGACAATAATGTAATGTCATTTTGAGGTGGTATGGACAATAATGTAATGTCATTTTGAGGTGGTATCGTCAAGAATGTAATGTCATTTTGAGGTGGTATGGACAATAATGTAATGTCATTTTGAGGTGGTATGGACAATAATGTAATGTCATTTTGAGGTGGTATGGACAATAATGTAATGTCATTTTGAGGTGGTATGGACAATAATGTAATGTCATTTTGAGGTGGTATGGACAATAATGTAATGTCATTTTGAGGTGGTATGGACAATAATGTAATGTCATTTTGAGGTGGTATGGACAATAATGTAATGTCATTTTGAGGTGGTATGGACAATAATGTAATGTCATTTTGAGGTGGTATGGACAATAATGGTATGTCATTTTGAGGTGGTATGGACAGTATTCGACTAGATTGTAGAAGCACCATGACACTAAATAATCGGCCAGACTAACGGTTCGAAGTGGCATAAACCCCAATAAGCACATTCACACCACATGCGCCTGTAAAATCGTTAGACTGTGACCATGGATCAAACACGCTCACACTTGCCGCAGTTCCGTGAGCTTTCGTTCAGTAGACATAACCAACTATACTGAATACCTGTTAAGGCATTTTTAAGAATAATAATAATGATCGATACTTCATTCAGATCTGTACGGTACTTAGATTACAATGATCACTGTGTCATTCAGATGTAATAGTACTTAGATTACAATGATCATTGCGTCATTCAGATGTGTAACGGTACTTAGATTACAAAGATCATTGCGTCATTCAGATGTGTAACAGTACTTAGATTACAATGATCATTGCGTCATTCAGATGTGTAACGGTACTTAGATTACAATGATCATTGCGTCATTCAGATGTGTAACGGTACTTAGATTACAATGATCATTGCGTCATTCAGATGTGTAACGGTGCTTAGATTACAATGATCATTGCGTCATTCAGATGTGTAACGGTGCTTAGATTACAATGATCATTGCGTCATTCTGATGTGATACTTAGATTAATGATCATTGTCATTCTTAGATTACAATGATCATTGCGTCATTCAGATGTGTAACGGTGCTTAGATTACAATGATCATTGCGTCATTCTGATGTGTAATGGTGCTTAGATTACAATGATCATTGCGTCATTCAGATTACAATAGTACTTAGATTACAATGATCATTGCGTCATTCAGATGTGTAATAGTACTTAGATTACAATGATCATTGCGTCATTCAGATGTGTAATAGTACTTAGATTACAATGATCATTGCGTCATTCAGATGTGTAATAGTACTTAGATTACAATGATCATTGCGTCATTCTGATGTGTAATGGTACTTAGATTACAATGATCATTGCGTCATTCAGATGTGTAATAGTACTTAGATTACAATGATCATTGTGTCATTCAGATGTGTAATAGTACTTAGATTACAATGATCATTGTGTCATTCAGATGTGTCACAGGTACTTAGATTACAATGATCATTGTGTCATTCTGATGTGTAACACAATCTTAGATTACAATGATCACAATGTCATTCTGATGTGTAACCTGGTGCCAACTTTATATGTTTCACCCTTTATATGTTCATTATTATTCACTTAATAAATATGTTTTTAAACATGGTTTGGGTGTAAAACAACATATTAAAGGTCACATGCAACGTAAAACACAACTTTGCAGATTCTGATACCTTTCGGTATGGACTTACCGAAACAAAGCGTAAAAAATGCAAATTCAAGTTATAAAGTTGAAAAATAACGCGATGAAAAAAAACGCGCGAAATCGGAGTTCAAACGTTTCACTAAATTTCCCCACACTTTTCTGGGGAATACGGGTTTCAACAGCTGGGCTGCGCTCATAGCACGTGCGCAGTGAAATAGGTTCGCGCAACTTGGAAGCGGGCTGTCTGGTGAATACTCGGTGAAGGCTTTGGTGTGAGCTATTTTTATAATGTTTTGTTGATATCTCACAGGCGCGAGCTTTGTGTATGTTATGACAGTAAATAAACTGTTTATATAATTGCATTTGTCTATTTCACCACACGTTCTTCTCACCGAGACACTTTCTCAGTTCGATACTTAAAAGCAATGTCATTATTTAGAGTTGACACAATTTCTAACTGTGATATAGATATGTCGCTGTCACAGACAGAACTCAATGTCTTGTTTTATGTGTGTCTGCCTGCCTGTCTGCTAATGACAATATTCAATACACAACTGCGATCACTGACCACATGCAATTTGAACTTAACACCAATCAGGCTATACACCATAAACAAAATGCATTGATTTATGGCCCGAGTTCGGTCTCTGTCACATTATGTAATTACACAGACAGGCAGGTGTGATACTTGAACACATGACATGTTATGATGTCTGTTGATTGCAAAATGTTATACACAAAAAATGAGCATGTATTTACAAAACCCAACTTTCTATATATACACCCGCAATCAGCCGTGAAGGCGGCATCTGCTAATGAACCAGCCGTTACACTTGAGTGCACACCCACCCGCTCTGACTGGGTTCGGTATCCCGGCTGCTTCGTTTCGAGGGAGGTAAACCCAAGTACAAAATATTGCACTTTTGATTTGCGATTATACGCTTATGATTTTGTTTATTTGTTTTTTCATAATCAGCAATGCATATTATATGTCATGAAGAGGTGATAATTGTGTTTTAATTATGTTTGATTTTTTTGGTTGCATGTGACCTTTAACATAATACAATAAAACAGGTTTATGTCCTCAAACAATAACAATAACCATCTATTACACTACATATATATTAAATTCCAAATCTCTATTACTCTTTACCTACTTCATATTTTTTACCTTTTTTTACCTTAGTTGTGTGTGCGACGCTAAATAAGGCAATTAACTAACTACGGGTTAAGGCAAAACGATTGCTGGTCTTCAGAGAGTAGAATACGTGATGTCACAGAAAGGTACTCCTCAGGTATTCCTTAAAGGTCACACATACACCAAGAACAGAGTCAGGGGGAGAGGTTGTGGAAGAGGAAGAGGATGAGGGTCTACAGTCTACAGGGAACCTGAGAACAGTCTGATGCGTCTGCAAGAGACACTGCCTGCAGGAGGGATGAGTGGGTGAGTGAGTGAGTTTAGTTTTACGTCGCAGTCAGCAATATTCCAGCTATATGGCAGCGTCTGTAAATAATCGAGTCTGGACATGACATGACAATCCAGTGATCAACAGCATGAGCATTGGGAACCGATGACATGTGTGCAGGAGGGATTACAAACATGGAGTTCCTCGATGCAGTTGGGCATTTGCTCAGACTTGGTTGACATTCTTGACTTCTTCTTTTTTGAATGCCAAATAAAGTCATTACAAAGTCATCCATAGTTCATTTATAATTATCTTGTAAAAAAAAAATTTATTTTGTTTTAAGTCAAATAAAGTCATTGTCATAATCTCTTTGTGTATGGATTAGTACATTTGGACTAGTCCATTAGTTAACGAAGGTAACAGTGTAGTGCAACCAACCATAACCTTTTGGGACGTCTAACGTTTGGGAGGACACCATTACAATGATCATTGCATCATTCAAATGTGTATCGGTACTTAGACTACAATATTCAGTGTGTCATACAGATGTGTACCAGTACTTACACTGCAGCAATCAGCGAGCCATTCAAACATAACTATATTTCGGTGTTTACATTCGAGTCTACACTAAGCAATCCAGTGACTGACATCAGGAGCATTCATCTAAGCATGGCATGGACCATTCAAGTCATTGAGCCTCCCGATAATCACCGCTTGCGTGGAATGTTGCAGTTCAACGTACTGTGTAAGCTCTTTTGTTTGACTAACTGCTCATATACGTGTAAAAAAATGGTGCTTGTAATTGATCGGCTATTGAGTACATGGAACTTTCTTTATTATCTGAGCAACGACTGTTATCAACTGAGTGAGTGAGTGAGTTTAGTTTCACACCGCTTTTAGCAATATTCCAGCAATATCACGGCGGGGGACACCAGAAATGGGCCTAACACAATGTACCCATGTGGGGAATCGAACCTGGGCCTTCGGCGTGACGAGCGAACGCTTTAACCACTAGGCTATCCCACCGCCCCGTTATCAACTGAACATATGTCTGGACACATAGTACTGAGAGAGGAAATGTGAATTTGTGCTAGATTCATTTCATTATTGATCTATGTATTTATATCAAAATCATTTGATTAATCAGTTTCCTTGTTGACTTTCTGACTTATCATGGAGGTGGTAGGACAGGTTACCTATCTGTAACGGTCTGGTAAAATATTTACCGTTTTATAGAGACGACAGCTACACAGGTAGGTAATTTTGTTGTTTGATTACATCTTCATAACCATTTTCATTCTAGCTGATAACATAACGGCATAGGTAGGTACCTTTGTTGGGTTTTATAGTCTTTATGATGCATTTTCCAATGGACTAATATCTATGTTTAGTTTAATAGTCTTTATGATATACTTTCCATTGGACTAATATCTATGTTTAGTTTTACAGTCTTTATGACATACTCTCCACGTGACCAATAGTTTTGTTTAGTTATATAGTCTTAATGATCTACGTTTCAATGGGCAAATACCTTTAATTACTTTTATAGATTATATGATTTACTTTCCATGTGACCAATAGTTTTGTTTAGTTATATAGTCTATATGATTTAGTTTCCACTGGACCAATACCTTTGTTTGGTTTTATAGTCTTTGTGATCTACTTTCCATTGGATAATGCCAATGTTTAGTTCTATTCTCTTTATGACAAACTCCGACATTAGTGTTGCTGGGTCTGTCAACGTGTGGGTTGCCTTGTTCATGCTCGTCACACTGAAGACCCGGGTTCGTTTTATCACATTGGTACATGTGTGGAGCCCATTTCTGGTGTCTCTCGCCATGATTGATAGGAATTGCGGGAATATTGCAAGAGCGGGGTAAAACAAAACGCTTACAATCACTCAGGTAAGACTAGCTCCAACGTTAAGCTGTCGCACTGCGATCTATACGAAATGTGTGAAGGCGGCGATAAACCCAACTGACTCACTCACTTTGTCTGTCGTAACCTCAGATTCTTGTATTTTCAGTGGTGATGGAGCTAGCTACACAATTGGTTGGAGCCGTTTTAGTCATAATCGGTCTTTTTTCAGGTGAGTGCTCAGATCTGGTGCGATGCATTTTGAAAAAACAACAACTCCAAAATGAAAATGTTGATCTCAATTAAAGGGAATAGGTTGGTAGAATGAGCTTACGAAAGATGCAGTCGGTGCCAAGCATCCATCCAGAGTGAACACAATCTGTGAAACTGGGAAGACCATAGAATATGTATTTATAGTGTACAGAGGATCTGTTTTGAGAAGACACCTGCTGCATAGATTGATGCTCATGATGTCTGCCACTGATGTTAGCCTTTATCTTACCTCACTAATAAATGTCGCTTTCTGATTGGCTGAGCGCTCTTCTATTATTTCCAATGTACCCCGCTTACAAGCGAGTAACATTTCAATGTACCCCGCTGTCAATGGCAACTTGTTTGGTACTTCGTGGTAGTGATTATTTATCTCGAATAACATTGAATCACGTATGATGTACGGAAATTACCGATGTTTTGCGAATGCAAATCGATGGAAGGGAGATAACTGTAAATTTGTTTTTCTTGTCAGCAAAATCTAGCGATGGCTACAAAAAGATTTGTACCCGGGCTTCAAACAATTCAAACTTAACATTAAGGTGTTCGGTAAGATAAATACGTTGTTCACTGGTCCCTTGGGGCCCATGGGTTGATGTACCCTCGATGTTTGTTTATGTTCCCCTCATAAACAAACATCGAGGGATCATCAACCAATGTCCCCCACGAGACCTGTGAACAATATAGCAAGGATATTGCTGAGTGTGGTGTTAAACAATCTAGGAAGTAAATACAGAACGACCATGCGTTGATCCAGGGAGATCAATACTTGTTAAACTATGTTTCTTCACTCTGCCGAATAAAGGGGCAGGACATTTGATGACACGGATGTATAAAATCAATGAGTCATTGCAAAGTTGTTTTATCTGGAACATTGTGTATTTTACTTCCCATCTATTCAAAGATATTAGAATATCATTTGTTGCAACGGGTGTGTTCAAATTGAAACTTCCTAACCATTAATGGACATTAAAAAATATTCCTAACTATTTGGAATTCGTGATCTCGATTTCATGGCTGAGTGGGTTAGTTCACTGACTTTGTCTGCCGGGTTAGTTCACTGACTTTGTCTGCCGGGTTAGTTCACTGACTTTGTCTGCCGGGTTAGATCACTGACTTTGTCTGCCGGGTTAGATCACTGACTTTGTCTGCCGGGTTAGTTCACTGACTTTGTGGTTAGTTCACTGACTTTGTCTGCCGGGTTGGATCACTGACTTTGTCTGCCGGGTTAGTTCACTGACTTTGTCTGCCGGGTTAGATCACTGACTTTGTCTGCCGGGTTAGTTCACTGACTTTGTCTGCTGGGTTAGTTCACTGACTTTGTGGTTAGTTCACTGACTTTGTCTGCCGGGTTGGATCACTGACTTTGTCTGCCGGGTTAGTTCACTGACTTTGTCTGCCGGGTTAGTTCACTGACTTTGTGGTTAGTTCGCTGACTTTGTCTGCCGGGTTAGATCACTGACTTTGTCTGCCGGGTTAGTTCACTGACTTTGTCTGCAGGGTAAGTTCACTGACTTTGTCTTCCGAGTCAGATGACTTTGTCTGCCGGGTTGGATCACTGACTTTGTCTGCCGGGTTAGTTCACTGACTTTGTCTGCCGGGTTAGTTCACTGACTTTGTGGTTAGTTCGCTGACTTTGTCTGCCGGGTTAGATCACTGACTTTGTCTGCCGGGTTAGTTCACTGACTTTGTCTGCAGGGTAAGTTCACTGACTTTGTCTTCCAAATTAGATCACTGACTTTGTCTGCCGGGTTAGTTCACTGACTTTGTCTGCCGGGTTAGTTCACTGACTTTGTCTGCCGGGTTAGTTCACTGACTTTGTCTGCCGGGTTAGATCACTGACTTTGTCTGCTGGGTTAGTTCACTGACTTTGTCTGCTGGGTTAGTTCACTGACTTTGTCTGCCGGGTTAGTTCACTGACTTTGTCTGCCGGGTTAGTTCACTGACTTTGTCTGCCGGGTTAGTTCACCGACTTTGTCTGCCGGGTTAGCTCACTGACTTTGTCTGCCGGATTACTTCACTGACTTTGTCTGCTGGGTTAGTTCACTGACTTTGTCTGCCGGGTTAGTTCACTGACTTTGTCTGCCGGGTTAGTTCACTGACTTTGTCTGCCGGGTTAGTTCACCGACTTTGTCTGCCGGGTTAGTTCACTGACTTTGTCTGCCGGGTTAGTTCACTGACTTTGTCTGCCGGGTTAGATCACTGACTTTGTCTGCCGGCGATGAGGTGCCTCACTTTGAGAGTGTGGGTGCGAATGTGGAATTGGACTCAACCAATGTGTACTTTACAGAGAAGTGTCATCCCTAATATACTCATGCCAATAATGGTTGTCCCCCTCCCCACCCCAACCCCACCCACATTTCACCCCACCCCACCCTCTCCAATTAAAAAAAATGTAAGGGGGTGACAACCATTATTGGCATGAGTATATATCGTATGTTGCATTTAATCAATGTAACCATGTACAATTATATTTCAGGTACAACACTAGTATATATAGTGTTTGGCCTCGAGGGCGGCGTTCTCGTTGTCGTCATCATCATGTACGTCCTCGTAACTATCAGGCGGAAACGACGACATAGCTTTTCAGGTAACATCCCAAACTGGAGATTGTGAGTGAGTGAGAGTGAATTGGGTTTTACGCCGCTTTTAGCAATATTCCAGCAATATCTTGGCGGGGGAAACCAGAAATGGGCTTCACACATTGTACCCATGTGGGGAATCGAACTCGGGCCTTCGGCGTGATGAGCGAACGCTTTAACCACTAGGCTACCCCCACCGCACTGGAAATTGTGTCACTCTCACGGGGTTACATATTCCTGCAATGCGTTGGTGGTGCACACCACGAGGGACTCGAACCGAGTGCGTGACAAGAGAACACTTTAATCACTAGACTACGATACACATGCACAGCCTAATGTTAGGATGAAAGAGAAATATGAAAGACTTGTATATAAGTATATAGGTATTATGATACCCGTGTTGATCAAGGTTAGAATTGGTCTTCAGCAACTCATGCTTGTCGTAAGAGGCGACTAACGGGATCAGGAGGTCAGACTTGCTAACTGTGTAGATCCCAATTGTGTTCATGCTGTTGATCACTGGAATGTCTTGTCCAGACTCGATTATTTATAGACCGCCGCCGTTAGCTGGAACATTGCTGAGTGTGGCGTAAAACTAAACTCACTCACTCACTACAATTGTTGACGTTCCCGTTAATGTTACCGAAGGCAGTCCATAACCGGATGGTCTGGTATTTTTTATCTTATGTCTTATTATATCTTGACCATTGCCAACTCCAGCACTCAGCAGCAGGAGAACTTATAACAAGTCTATACTAAATTGTGGACATATCTCCCACAGGATCAGCATTGGTGACTTTGGGGTCTCTCCACGACCCAGAATCCACACAAGGTAATATCTACAGCGAGATGGAACCGTCCAGATCACCCCTGCAACAGACTAACAGTATTTCGTCCCACATCTACAGTGAACTTACTCCTGCAGCGTCGAGGACAAACGTTGAAAACCAGACGAATGCAAACGGAGGCTACACTCTTCCCACCGATGCCACTGGGTACATCGAAATGACGTCAAACAACGTCACCACGTCCGTTGACGCCATCAACCAGCACCTCTATACTGACGTCAGGCGAGAGGAAGCGGTGGTTGAAAACAGCCGCACACAAACCATTCAAAACACAGAAGAGGAATACCTAAATGGAGCGTTTGAGGACGAGGATTAGGCTAAAACACCAGATGACCGGTTCACCGTGTGCTCCACAGAAACAGCATACAGTTTGAACGGTCTGTCAAAGCTATGTTCATCAACATAGACACAGATTCAGAGATGCAATAAACAGAACTGTCACGAGCCAATGGTTTCCTTCATGTTTGAATAGTACTCATCACAAGTGACGTAACGCACATATGTTCATGACCTATGTTCATGTGATGTGATGTAAAAATGAAATGTTAACTCCAGAGAAATGTCAGTCTCGTTTATTCAACATTAGAGAAATAGCGGTGCCAGTTATAGGATTGGCGAGTATTGTGTTGTTTAATGCCACACTTTTCACAATATTCCAGCTATATGAGGGCGGAATGTAAATAATCGAGTCTGGACAAGACAATCCAGTGATCAACAGCATGAGCATTGATCTGCGCAATTGGGAACCGATGACATGTGTCAACCAAGTCAGCGAGCCTGACCACCCGACCCCGTTAGTCGCCTCTTACGACAAGCATGGGTTGCTGAAGACCAATTCTAATCCTGATCTTCACGGGTAGCCAGTTATAGGAATAGATCACTGCAGATCAGTGGTGTCATATGTGTATGAACGTCCTCTGTGACATCCTCCCGTTAAGGTCCTTCGAGCTGTGTACAGATACATGTTTTGTAATTAAATCGTTATGGGGTAATAGTTGTTGGTCGTTAGATATAAGGTGTGGCCTGATACTCTTGGTTGGCGACTTGAGGACTGTTGGTTTGCATATTTAGACTGGTGAGTTTGGTGTGCGCATTTAGCATTGTGGTGTTA
This sequence comes from Haliotis rubra, assembly GCF_003918875.1. NCBI lineage: Eukaryota > Metazoa > Mollusca > Gastropoda > Lepetellida > Haliotidae > Haliotis > Haliotis rubra. Next base: position 2,647,431 of record NW_025767346.1, on the reverse strand, counting down.
GTTAGAGAATGTAGGTGGTGCTCCTGATTGAGGAACGTAGACTGGTGAGTTTGGTGTGCAGATGTAGCATTGTGGTGTTAGTTAGAGAATGTAGGTGGTGCTCCTGATTGAGGGACGTAGACTGATGAGTTTGGTGTGCGCATGTAGCATTGTGGTGTTAGTTAGAGAATGTGTGGTGGTGAGAATGTAGGTGGTGCTCCTGATTGAGGGACGTAGACTGGTGAGTTTGGTGTGCAGATGTAGCATTGTGGTGTTGGTTAGAGAATGTAAGTGGTGCTCCTGATTGAGGGACGTAGACTGGTGAGTTTGGTGTGCGCATGTAGCATTGTGGTGTTAGTTAGAGAATAGTAGGTGGTGCTCCTGATTGAGGGACGTAGACTGGTGAGTTTGGTGTGCATGTGATTGTGGTGTTGGTTAGAGAAGGTAGGTGGTGCTCCTGATTGAGGGACGTAGACTGGTGAGTTTGGTGTGCGCATGTGATTGTGGTGTTAGTTAGAGAATGTAAGGTGGTGCTCCTGATTGAGGGACGTAGACTGGTGAGCAAGTGTGCATGTGATTGTGGTGTTAGTTAGAGAATGTAGGTGGTGCTCCTGATTGAGGAACGTAGACTGGTGTTGTTGGCTGGAGGAAGTAGGCTGATGCTATTGGTTGGGGGATGTAGTTGGTTTGCGAATATCGGTGATGGTGTGCGGATAGTGTTGTAGGTTTAGGTGTTGTTGGTTAAGATCGTAGGCTGTTACTGTTGGTTCGGAGATCGTTCAATGAGGTAGTCTTATACCGTTTGTTAGATGTAGGCTTATGCTGTTGGTAGTGGGGTGTAGACAGGTGTTGTTGGTAGTGGGATGTAGACTGGTGTTGTTGGTAGTGGGGTGTAGGCTTATGCTGTTGGTAGTGAGGGGTATACTGGTGTTGTTGGTAGTGGGATGTAGACTGGTGTTGTTGGTAGTGGGATGTAGACTGGTGTTGTTGGACTGGTGTTAGTGGGATGTAGACTGGTGTTGTTGGTAGTGGGATGTAGACTGTAGTGTTGTTGGTAGTGGGATGTAGACTGGTGTTGTTGGTAGTGGGATGTAGGCTGGTGTTGTTGGTAGTAAGGGATGTAGACTGGTGTTGTTGGTAGTGGGATGTAGACTGGTGTTGTTGGTAGTGGGATGTAGACTGGTGCTGTTGGTAGTGGGATGTAGACTGGTGTTGTTGGTAGTGGGATGTAGACTGGTGCTGTTGGTAGTGGGATGTAGACTGGTGTTGTTGGTAGTGGGATGTAGACTGGTGTTGTTGGTAGTGGGATGTAGACTGGTGTTGTTGGTAGTGGGATGTAGACTGGTGTTGTTGGTAGTGGGATGTAGACTGGTGCTGTTGGTAGTGGGATGTAGACTGGTGTTGTTGGTAGTGGGATGTAGACTGGTGTTGTTGGTAGTGGGATGTAGACTGGTGTTGTTGGTAGTGGGATGTAGAGGCTGGTGGTTGTTGTTGGTGGGATGTAGGGATGTAGTGGGGCTGGTGTTGTTGGTAGTGGGATGTAGACTGGTGTTGTTGGTAGTGGGATGTAGACTGTAGTGTTGTTGGTAGTGGGATGTTGTTGTTGTTGGTAGTGGGATGTAGACTGGTGTTGTTGGTAGTGGGATGTAGACTGGTGTTGTTGGTAGTGGGATGTAGACTGGTGTTGTTGGTAGTGGGATGTAGACTGGTGTTGTTGGTAGTGGGGTGTAGGCTGGTGCTGTTGGTAGTGGGATGTAGACTGGTGTGTTGGTGTTGGGGTGTAGTGGGGATGTAGACTAGACTGGTGTTGTTGGTAGTGGGATGTAGACTGGTGTTGTTGGTAGTGGGATGTAGACTAGTGTTGTTGGTTGGATAGTGGGAGTGGGATGTACTGGTGCTGTTGGTAGTGGGATGTAGACTGGTGTTGTTGGTAGTGGGATGTAGACTGTGCTGTTGTTGGGATGTAGTAGTGGGATGTAGGGATGTAGGTGGTGTTGTTGGTAGTGGGATGTAGACTGGTGTTGTTGGTAGTGGGATGTAGACTGGTGTTGTTGGTAGTGGGATGTAGAACTGGTGTTGTTGGTAGTGGGATGTAGACTGGTGTTGTGTTAGTGGTAGTGGGATGTAGACTGGTGTTGTTGGTAGTGGGATGTAGACTGGTGTTGTTGGTAGTGGGATGTAGAGCTAGTGTTGTTGGTAGTGGGATGTAGACTGGTGTTGTTGGTAGTGGGATGTAGACTGTATTTGTTGGTAGTGGGATGTAGACTGGTGTTGTTGGTAGTGGGATGTAGACTGGTGTTGTTGGTTAGGGGATGTAGACTGGTGTTGTTGGTAGTGGGATGTAGACTGGTGTTGTTGGTAGTGGGATGTAGACTGGTGTTGTTGGTAGTGGGATGTAGGACTGGTGTTGTTGGTAGTGGGATGTAGACTGGTGCTGTTGGTAGTGGGATGTAAAAAGGCTGGTGTTGTTGGTAGTGGGATGTAGACTGGTGTTGTTGGTAGTGGGATGTAGACTGGTGTTGTTGGTAGTGGGATGTAGACTGGTGTTTGGTAGTGGGGGATGTAGACTGGTGTTGTTGGTAGTGGGATGTAGACTAATTGTTGTTGGTAGTGGGATGTAGACTAGTGTTGTTAGTAGTGGGATGTAGACTAGTGTTGTTGGTAGTGGGATGTAGACTAGTGTTGTTGGTAGTGGGATGTAGACTGAGTGTTGTTGGTAGTGGGATGTAGACTGGTGTTGTTGGTAGTGGGATGTAGACTAGGTGCTGTTGGTAGTGGGATGTAGACTAGTGTTGTTGGTAGTGGGATGTAGACTGGTGTTGTTGGTAGTGGGATGTAGACAGAGTGCTGTTGGTAGTGGGATGTAGACTGGTATTTGTTAGTAGTGGGATGTAGACTAGTGTTGTTGGTAGTGAGGATGTAGACTAGTGTGTTGTTAGTAGTGGGATGTAGAGCTAGTGGTTGTTAGTAGTTGGTAGTGGGATGTAGGACTGAACTAGTGTTGTTAGTAGTAGGATGTAGACTAGTATTGTTAGTAGTGGGATGTAGACTAGTGTTGTTGGTAGTAGGGATGTAGAGACTAGTGTTGTTAGTAGTAGGATGTAGACTAGTGTTGTTAGTAGTGGGATGTAAACTAGTTGGTGTTGTTAGTGGTTTAGGATGTAGACTAGTGTTGTTAGTAGTGGGATGTAGACTAAGTGTTGTTGGTAGTAGGGATGTAGACTGGTGTTGTTAGTAGTAGGATGTAGACTGAGTGTTGTTAGTAGTAGTGTAGGCTATTGCTATTTAGTAGTGGGATGATATGAGACTAGTGTTGTTAGTAGTGGGATGTAGACTAGGTGTTGTTAGTAGTTAGGATGTAGACTAGTGTTGTTGGTAGTGGGATGTAGAACTGGTGTATTTAGTTAGTGGGATATAAACTAGTGTTGTTAGTAGTAGGATGTTGTTAGTAGTGGGATGTAGAACTAGTGTTGTTAGTAGTAGGGATGTAGAGACTAAGGTGTTGTTAGTAGTAGGATGTAGACTGGTGTTGTTGGTAGTGGGATGTAGGACTAGTGTTGTTGGTAGTAGGATGTAGACTGAGTGTTGTTAGTAGTAGGAAGGATGTAGACTAGTGTTGTTAGTAGTGGGATGTATGGAGACTAGTGCTGTTAGTAGTGGGATGTAGACTAGTGTTGTTTAGTTAGGATGTAGACTAGTGTTGTTAGTAGTAGGATATAAACTAGTGTTGTTGGTAGTGGTAGGATGTAGACTGGTGTTGTTAGTAGTAGGATATAGACTAGTGGGATGTAGGCTGGTTTGTTGGTAGTGGGATGTAGACTAGTGTTGTTGGTTAGGATTAGTGGGATGTAGGTGGGGTGTTGTTAGTGTTGTTGGATAGTGGGATGTAGGTGTTGTTAGTAGTAGGATGTAGACTAGTGTTGTTGGTAGTGGGATGTAGACTAGTATTTGTTGGTAGAGGATGTAAACTGTTGTTGGTAGTAGGATGTAGACTGGTATTTGTTGGTAGTAGACTGGTGCTGTTGGTAGTGGGATGTAGACTAGTATTTGTTGGTAGTGGGATGTAGACTGTTGTGTTGTTGGTAGTGGGATGTAGACACTGGTGTTGTTTGTTGGTATGAACTGGTGGTTAGTAGGATGTAGACTGGTGCTGTTGGTAGTGGGATGTAGACTAGTGTTGTTGGTAGTGGGGTGTAAGCTGGTGCTGTTGGTAGTGGGATGTAGTGCTAGGATATAGAGCTGGTGCTGTTGGTAGTGGGATGTAGACTGGTGTTGTTGGTAGTGGGGTGTAGGCTGGTGTACTGTTGGTAGTGGGATGTAGGCTGGTGCTGTTGGTAGTGGGATGTAGGCTGGTGTTGTTGGTAGTGGGATGTAGACTGGTGTTGTTGGTAGTGGGATGTAGACTGGTGTTGTTGGTAGTGGGATGTAGGCTGGTGTTGTTGGTAGTAGGATGTAGACAGTTGATATGTTGGTAGTAAGAGTGTAGACTGGTGCTTATGTTGTTGGCAGTGAGGATATGGTGCTGTTGGTAGTGGGATGTAGACTAGGTTGGTGTTGTTGGTAGTGGGATGTAGGCTGGTGTTGTTAGTTAGGATGTAGACTGGTGTTGTTGGTAGTGGGATGTAGACTGGTGTTGTTGGTAGTGGGATATAGACTAGTGTTGTTGGTAGTAGGATGTAGACAGAGTGTTGTTAGTAGTGGGATGTAGACTAGTGTTGTTAGTAGTGGGATGTAGACTGGTGTTGTTGGTAGTGGGATGTAGACTAGTGCTATTTGGTAGTAGGGAGTAGCTAGTGCTGTTGGTAGTGAGGATGTAAACTAGTGCTGTTAGTAGTGGGATGTAGACTAGTGTTGTTGGTAGTAGGAGATATGAAGCTTATACTGTTGGTAGTGCAGGAGTATACTGGTGCTGTTGGTAGTGGGATGTAGACTAGTGTTCTTGGTAGTAGGATGTAGACTGGTGTTGTTAGTTAGTGGATGTAGACTAGTAAGGTATTTGTTAGTAGTAGGATGTAGACTAGTATTTGTTGGTAGTAGGATGTAGACTAGTGTTGTTGTGAGTAGGATGTAGACAGAGTGCTGGTAGTGGGATGGTTGTAGGATATAGACTAGTGCTGTTGGTAGTGGGGTGTAGACTGGTACTGTTGGTAGTGGGATGTAGACTGGTGTTATTGGTAGTAGGAGGATGTAGACTAGTGTTGTTGGTTAGGGATGTAGACTGGTGTTGTTGGTTAGGGATGTAGACTGGTGCTGTTAGTAGTGGAGACTATGACTTAGACTGGTGTTGTTGGTAGTAGGGTGTAGAGCTGGTGTTGTTGGTAGTGGGATGTAGACAGGTGTTGTTGGTAGTAGGGATGTAGACTAGTGTTGTTGGTAGTGGGATGTAGAGCTGGTGCTGTTGGTAGTGGGATGTAGACTGGTGTTGTTGGTAGTGGGATGTAGACTGTAGAAGGTGTTGTTGGTAGTGGGATGTAGACTGGTGTTGTTGGTAGTGGGATATAGACTGGTGTTGTTGGTAGTGGGGATGTAGGCTGGTATTTTGTTGGTAGTGGGATATAGACTAGTGTTGTTGGTAGTGGGTTGTAAGCTAGGCTGGTGCTGTTGGTAGTGAGGGGTATACTGGTGCTGTTGGTAGTGGGATGTCGACTGGTGTTGTTGGTAGTGGGATGTAGACTGGTGTTGTTGGTAGTGGGATGTAGACTGGTGTTGTTGGTAGTGGGATGTAGGCTGGTGTTGTTGGTAGTGGGAGGTATACTGGTGCTTGCTGGTAGTGGGATGTCGACTGGTGCTGTTGGTAGTGGGATGTAGACTGGTGTTGTTGGTTAGTGGGTAGAGTGTAAGCTTATGCTGTTGGTAGTGAGGGGTATACTGGTGCTGTTGGTAGTGGGATGTAGACTGGTGTTGTTGGTAGTGGGATGTAGACTGGTGTTGTTGGTAGTGGGATGTAGACTGGTGTTGTTGGTAGTGGGATGTAGACTGGTGCTGTTGGTAGTGGGATGTAGACTGGTGTTGTTGGTAGTGGGATGTAGACTGGTGCTGTTGGTAGTGGTAGTGGATGTAGACTGGCGTTGCTGGTTGGTAGTGGGATGGTAGTGGGATGAGCTAGTGTTGTTAGGTAGGGATGTGTTGACTAGGATGTAGACATTGGTGGTAGTGGGATGTAGACTGGTGCTGTTGGTAGTGGGATGTAGACTGGTGTTGTTGGTAGTGGGATGTAGACTGGTGTTGTTGGTAGTGGGATGTAGACTGGTGTTGTTGGTAGTGGGATGTAGACTGGTGCTGTTGGTAGTGGGATGTAGACTGGTGTTGTTGGTAGTGGGATGTAGACAGGTGCTGTTGGTAGTGGGATGTAGACAGGTGCTGTTGGTAGTGGGATGTAGACTGGTGTTGTTGGTAGTGGGATGTAGACTGGTGTTGTTGGTAGTGGGATGTAAACTGGTGTTGTTGGTAGTGGGATGTAGACAGGTGTTGTTGGTAGTGGGATGTAGGCTGGTGTTGTTGGTAGTGGGATGTAGACAGGTGTTGTTGGTAGTGGGATGTAAACTGGTGTTGTTGGTAGTGGGATGTAGACTGGTGTTGTTGGTAGTGGGATGTAGACTGGTGTTGTTGGTAGTGGGATGTAGACTGGTGTTGTTGGTAGTGGGATGTAGACTGGTGTTGTTGGTAGTAGGGTATGTAGACTGGTGTTGTTGGTAGTGGGATGTAGACTGGTGTTGTTGGTAGTGGGATGTAGACTGGTGTTGATGGTAGTGGGATGTAGACTGGTGCTGTTGGTAGTGGGATGTAGACTGGTGTTGATGGTAGTGGGATGTAGACTGGTGTTGTTGGTAGTGGGATGTAGGCTGGTGCTGTTGGTTGTAGGATGTAGACTGGTGTTGTTGGTAATGGGATGTAGGCTGGTGCTGTTGGTTTGTGGGATGTAGGCTGGTGCTGTTGGTTAGGGGATGTAGGCTAAGACTGTTGGCTGAAGATTATATGCTGATGCTGTTTTTGTAGGATGTAGGCTTGTGTCGTTGATTGTGCTGTAGGGTGGTGCATCTCGTTCAGGGATGACAAACATCACCCTTCATCCGCTGATATCCAGTAAACATATACTGTAGACAGATGCCTAAACTCCATCAGCTAATACACTGAGCACCAGGAAAAGCTAATTATACGTCGGCACAACAAAACACCCTTCACCCGGTGTTTTCCGGTAAACAATGAACCCATAACACCCTACATATGCTACCACTGGTTGTCGGATACACTGTATCAGAGCAAATTCCCCTCCTATTACCCTATGAGGAAGCTAGCAGTTATATAACTATCATTAACCTTTATGGTCAAACACATACACAATGATCGTGACGTGAATCCATTTACAACGAACAATAGCATAATAAATCACGCGCAGCTAGACAAGGCGTGGTTTTATGTACTTCCTTCTTCAACCACGACTCCTTTTAACATCCGGGATAGAATGGATCTTCAGCTACGTATACTTGTAATAAATAAGTCAGTTTGGCGCTATAGTTTTACGCCGCATTTAGCAACATTCCAACATCATGTGTGTGTGTGTGTGTGTGTGCTTTGCATCAATCTTGCACATGTAATTAAGTGATTTGAACTTTGACATGACATTAGGGCTGCAAATTCTTTTACCACGATACGTAACGTATTGCGATACGCTGATCGAAAACCGGTATTTTGACTTGCATTCGGAAAACTTCGTAACACTCGGAAATGTTCGGATATGTCCTTGTTTCATTTGTGCCAAATATTATTCACATTTTTATTTTATCATGATTAAAAGTTTTTATTAAAGCTTAATCAAGCCTAGTGATTTTGTTGTGTTTTTGCTCTATAAATCAAGAAGTAACTCGATTATAGTAGTTTTGGGTTTAAAAATACTTCATGCAATATATTGCAATACATATCGCAATACATACTTTTGCAACGCCATATATCGCAATATGAAAATTCTCTGCAATACCCACCCCTACATAACATGCATCGGGGTGGGAAGAGTCACTTACTTTGTACATAAATCATGGGGCCACAAAAATCATCATCACCCGCAAGCCATAAATTATGAACGGTCCCTAAGATCCACGTCAGTTGCATGTTTTACCTATAGTTTCTATTTTCTTTGTGGTGGTAATTGCAAAACAATCGCTCTGATAACTTATCAGTCCAAGCGATCTTCTAGTGCCGTAGGTCCAAGTTTGAATACCCAAATGGGTTCAGTTTGTGAAGACCACTAATGATGTCCCGGAAGCGGTACATATGGAATCTTACTAAAAGCTGCGAAAAGGCAAACTCAACCACTCAAATGCAATGTAGAAAATCCTGTTTACTTGTCTATTTTCTCGGGGCGGTTGTGTAGCCTTGCGGTTAAAGCGTTCGCTCGTCACGCCGAAGACCCGGGTTCGATTACCCACAATCTGGGTGCTATCTGCGAAGCCCATTTCTGATGTCCCCCTCCGTGATATTGCTGAGATTTGCTAAAATCGGCGTAAAACTAAACTCACTCACTCACTCTATTTTCTCGAGCAGTCCAAGATAGCACATGATGTCCCCCACCGAGATATTGCTGGAATATTGCCAAAAGCGGTGTAAAACTAAACTCACTCACTCACAAGATGGCACAACATGAATTACGCATTTAACTGACTGACTGAGTTTGGTTTTACGCCGCTTTTAGCAATATTCCAGCAACATCACGGCGGGGGACACCAGAAATGGGCTTCACACATTGTACCCATGTGGGCGATTCGAACCCGGGTTTTACGCATTTGAACACACTCGACATCAGATATGACATGTCGTTACAAAAGGTCGAACATTGGATATCTTTGATTGTGTTCAGAAGGGGATGTAGGGGTGTAAAAGTGGTACGGGTGCGGGGTGTATGGGTGTCACTTGGCGGAGATGTATAAGAAGAAAGATAAAATCTACCCATTGCATATAAACATAAGTCAGCCAAGTCTGTTAGGCACCTTCTGCCTCTAACACAAATCTCACCGCAAACAACCTTACCCCCCTCAAAATATAAATACTTGGTCCCAATTTGACGTCATGCGTCATTATTAGCTACTTCCTGGTTTGCGGAGTCACATATGAATGAGGCATGTCAAGTACTTGAAATAAACACCATTGTCCCCATCAACACAATTGCTATTCATGTTTCGGAAATTTCAAATCCTTGTCTACTTGTCTACTAAACGATCCGAAACATTTTCCTACACGAGAAACCACAACACACCGTGTCCCAGGGCTACGCACACATTGTTCACACACCCCGCACACATACACCACTGGATGGTCATTACCCGTTATCAATCGCTCAGCGTTAGACAGTGTAGGGTTCTACTTCCTCCCTTCAGAGTTGTACATTTCATGGACGATCCGCCTAAAGCGTAAGTGTGAGTTCGTTTTAACGCCTTGTATATGTCAGCTGTGGTGTATTTGACAGTGTCCTCTTTACGTTATCTAGCTCTTGAAACATGTTCTCACGTCCCGACAGGTCAGTCACTGCTTTGAAATGGCTTGCTACACTACTTTGCCTTCTGTCGAGACACGTATCAACCTTATGCATTTCAAGGCTGCGTTCAGCTTAGTTCTCCGTGGGGACTTAGGGCGGAATAGATCTCACGTACTCTATTTTCGTGGGGCGGTGGGATAGCCTAGTAATTAAAGCATTCGCTCGTTAGGCAGAAGACCCGGGTTCGATTCCCCTTAAAGGTATAATGTGTAGAGCCCATTTCTGGTGTCCCCCGCCGTGATATTGCTGGAATATTGCTAAAAGCGACGTAAAACTAAACTCACTCACTCACTCTATTTTCGTCTCCCGATTTGGGGTTGCTAGGGGCAGAATATGCACTAAGTACGCTTTGTTGGTCTCCCCATTCTTGGGGCTGAATATGTCCCTCTTTCTCAAACCTATTTCCCCTCTTGGATTCCTGTAGAATAATATGTCAATAACACCCGATATTAATTTTGTCTTCCCTTAAGATTGTTTAAGAAGAATATTGCATTTTCACTTTTGGATTTCTATTCGAGAATATGTCCCAAGTACCCTATTTGTGTCTCTCCTTAAAGGGGAGGACGGACAGGCATTGTTTAATTTATATGAAATAAGGAAGGTTTATACATTTATCTATTAAGAAGCAACCGTTATGTAAGTGCGGATGTTCATGACAAAGACAGGTCCTGTTTGTTTTGTGGGGATGATTTATTGTAGCAGTAGGCAACACGTGATATTCTTGCAGTCATTGCCCTAAAACAACAGGTTTCGAAATAGTGAAAGGCATATAGAAGTACGGTTCTTTATATCTTCACCATTTTTAATGTACAAACATAAATGACTACACTTACTGTTCTAGTTAACTGACTGCAATTCTATGACTGCACTTACTGTTCTAGTTAAATGACTGCAATTCTATGACTACACTTACAGTTCTAGTTAAATGACTGCAATTCTATGACTACACTTACAGTTCTAGTTAAATGACTGCAATTCTATGACTACACTTACTGTTCTAGTTAAATCACTGCAATTCTATGACTACACTTACTGTTCTAGTTAAATGACTGCAATTATATGACTACACTTACAGTTCTAGTTAAATGACTGCAATTCTATGACTACACTTACTGTTTTAGTTAAATGACTGCAATTCTATGACTACACTTACTGTTCTAGTTAAATGACTGCACTTCTATGACTACACTTACTGTTCTAGTTAAATGACAGAAATTCTATGACTATACTTACTGGTCTAGTTCAATGACTGCACTTGTATGACTACACTAACAGTTCTAGTTAAATGACTGCACTTCTATGACTACACTTACTGCTCTAGTTAAATGACTGCAATTTTATGACTACACTTACTGTTCTAGTTAAATGACTCCAATTCTATGACTACACTTACAGTTCTAGTTAAATGACTGCACTTCTATGACTACACTTACTGTTTTAGTTAAATGACTGCACTTCTATGACTACACTTACTGTTCTAGTTAAATGACTGCAATTATATGACTACACTTACTGTTCTAGTTAAATGACTGCAATTATATGACTACACTTACTGTTTTAGTTAAATGACTGCACTTGTATGACTACACTAACAGTTCTAGTTAAATGACTGCACTTCTATGACTACACTTACTGTTCTAGTTAAATGACTCCAATTCTATGACTACACTTCCAGTTCTAGTTAAATGACTGCACTTCTATGACTACACTTACTGTTCTAGTTAAATGACTGCAATTATATGACTACACTTACTGGTCTAGTTCAATGACTGCACTTGTATGACTACACTAACAGTTCTAGTTAAATGACTGCAGTTCTATGACTACACTTACTGTTCTAGTTAAATGACTGCAATTATATGACTACATTTACTATTTTAGTTAAATGACTGCAATTCTATGACTACAGTTACTGTTCTAGTTAAATGACTGCAATTCTATGACTACACTTACTGTTCTAGTTAAATGACTGCAATTATATGACTACACTTACTGTTTTAGTTAAATGACTGCAATTCTATGTCTAAACTTACAGTTCTAGTTAAATGACTGCAATTCTATGACTTATACACTTACTGTACTGTTCTAGTTAAATGACTCCAATTCTATGACTACACTTACTGTTCTAGTTAAATGACTGCAATTCTATGACTACACTTACTGTTCTAGTTAAATGCAATGACTCTATGACTACACTTACTGTTCTACTGTTCTAGTTAAATGACTGCAATTCTATGACTACACTTACTGTTCTAGTTAAATGACTGCAATTCTATGACTACACTAAATGACTGCTGTTCTAGTTAAATGACTGCAATTCTATGACTACACTTACTGTTCTAGTTAAATGACTGCAATTCTATGACTACACTTACTGTTCTAGTTAAATGACTGCAATTCTATGACTACACTTACTGTTCTAGTTAAATGACTGCAATTCTATGACTACACTTACAGTTCTAGTTAAATGACTGCACTTCTATGACTACACTTACTGTTCTAGTTCTGAGTTAAATGACTGCAATTAAATGACTACACTTGCTGACTACTACTGTTTAGTTGACTGCAATTCTATGACTACACTTACTGTTCTAGTTAAATGACTGCATTTCTATGACTACACTTACTGTTCTAGTTAAATGACTGCAATTCTATGACTACACTTACTGTTCTAGTACTAAATGACTGCAATTATATGACTACACTTACTGTTCTAGTTAAATGACTGCACTGTTTATATGACTAAACTTACTGTTCTAGTTAAATGACAATTGCAAAATGACTTCTATGACTGTTAAATGAGCTGCACTTTATGACTACTTACTGTTTTAGTTAAATGACTGCAATTCTATGACTACACTTACTGTTCTAGTTAAATGACTGCAATTCTATGACTACACTTACTGTTCTAGTTAAATGACTGCAATTCTATGAATACACTTACTGTTCTAGTTAAATGACTGCAATTCTATGACTACACTTACTGTTCTAGTTAAATGACTGCAATTCTATGACTACACTTACTGTTCTAGTTAAATGACTGCAATTCTATGACTACACTTACTGTTCTAGTGACTACACTTACTGTTCACGACTGCAATTCTATGACTACACTTACTGTTCTAGTTAAATGACTGCAATTCTATGACTACAGTTTCTGTTCTAGTTAAATGACTGCAATTCTATGACTACCGTTACTGTTTTAGTTAAATGACTGCACTTCTATGACTACACTTACTATTCTAGTTAAATGACTGCATTTATATACATAATTTATTCTTTTTGTGTGATAAAAGTACGGATATTTTCCTTTTCAGACCAGATGTCTAAAACGAAGGTGGTCAGTGATGGCGAGTTCTTCAGATCTGAGAATTGTCTACAGCCAGTTTCTTCTGCTGACAGGTAAGTACAAGATTTTAGATACGTTATACTTTCGTATATTATTTTATATGTCGGGTTAGTCAAGTTGGTTGGAGGGATAGCCTTGTGGTTAAAGCGTTATCTCGTAACACAGAAGACCCGGGTTCGATTCCACTTGTACAATGTGTGAAACCCATGTGTGTTTTCCCCCACCATGATATTGCTGGAATATTGTTACAAATGACCTAAAACCTTTCACACGCACTCTCTTCTTAGACAAGTGCAAATTCTGGCACATTTTGGGGTTGAATTTCTAACCTTCATTTTCAGAGTGAGGACATGAACTCAGCAGTTTAACCCACTTAGCCTGGGAGGCTTCCACAAAAGGAAGTGCAACAATGGATAGTCAATAGTTTTACTTGACCTCTATGTTGCGAACATCAGTTCAGTTGGATTTTTAGGGCTCATTCTCATCAGAACAAAGGCTGTGTTCAGACTTTCCGCAAAAGAGATGAAATTTTAGAAAAAATTAACTGTCGAATTCTTTTCACTTTTTGAAGTCTCTGTTTATACCTTGAACAATAATTTCAAAAAGAATAGTGAGTGAGGAGTGGGTTTAGTTTTACGCAGCTTTTAGCAATATTCCAGCAAAATCACGTCGGGGGACACCAGAAATAGGCTACACACATTGTACCCATGGGGAATCGAACACGGGTCTTTAACCACTGGGCTACCCCACCGCCGGTACGATAAAAGATTAGGAATATATGTATATGATAAATACTAGTAAGAACATGGTCATATGAGTCTAGTTTTTAGTATGTATACTCATGCCAATAATGGTTGTCAACCCCCTCACCACCCCCAACCCCCGACACACCTCACACACCCACCCCCTCTCCAATTAAAAATTTTTTATATTTGTATTTGGAAATCATGGACGGGGAAATACATCATACATGTCACTCATTCGAAATTGGAAGAAGGGAAGGGGGTTCAAACTAGTTTAAATAGAGCTTCCTGAATACACTTTTCGGAGTCTTCTGAATATTTGAATGTGTATATATACATAAGAACATAATGTTGATGACAGGCTATAATGACATTAAACGGCCGCAATAGAAACCCAGCAAAAATATTATTTCTTTCAGTTTCAGGTTTCCCTGCATACGGCCCCGGGAGTCACGTGACATCTGGTGAGTTACGCCTACACAAAGGGACACGTCCACGCGAAGCAGTGGCTCATTCAGACAGCAGTCAAGTACTGAAATATGTCCTAGTTATATGTCTATGGCTGTCGTCATTAATCTTACATTTTGACATTTCGCAATGTTACAAACGTGTGTCGCTGGCAAATCTTGGTAGTAATAGTAGCAACAGTGGAAGTAGTTTGTTGTTAAACGCCGCACTCAGCAATATTCCAGCTATATAGCGGCGGTCTGTATACGTTTATCCGAACACTTGTGTCTTTCTTGAAATTGTACGGATAAACGAATTTCCGGATATCTGAACCACGGGGAATATGTAAATAGACATACAAAGAAACGAACATAATAGACTTCAGACGTAATCTTTATTGATAAGGCATCAACAAACAACAATGCAAACATAAAATCACATCTTGTCAAATAAAGTAGTCACGTCAATAACATGTGCGAATATACCTGTACATGCATCTGTCTGTCAAATGCTAGCAACTAATCACAAAACAGTTCTGATGTCTTCCTCGTGTTCGCATTGTTGCTGTACCTAACATAAACTTCCGGATTAAAGTAACTACCAAAACAACGGGGACGTCTAGCCTTGCCAATCACAACTCAAAATTAACTCAGTGTTACCTTGCTAATTACAAGTAGTTAATCCTCTCACACTTTAAAGACTGCCGACTTCCTTTATGTAAGGGCACGCAAACTCTGTAAAATGCGTGTGTAAACATACTGACAGGTGCTCAGCCATCGGATATACGAGAATAAAATGTATATGATTTAGCGTTTTGTATGTGAAAATGACAGTCCGGTTACGGAAACTGGATTTCCGGATAAGTGAGTAATTTTACAACATTGTGAATTCGTTTTGAGGAATTTTTGTTCGGAAGGCGAGTTTTCCGGATATCTGAGGTTCGGATAAACGGGGCACGACTGTATAATGGAGTCTGGACAAGACAATCCAGTGATCAACATCATGAGCATCGTTCTATGCAACCGGGACACGATGACATGTGTCAACCAAGTCAGCGAGCCTGACCACTGATCCTGTTAGTCACCTCTTACAACAAGTATGGGTTACTGAAGACCAATTTCTAACCCGGATCTTCACGGGTGACATCCTGTGTATTAAACCGTAAATATCCCGTACTATGTTGCAGAAACCGTTGCCTCTAACCAGTCCGAGTTTATCCAGACCGTGACGCTGAGTGGCATCGTCCTGACAGTCATCATTTTCCTCCTGGCGCTCTGTGTCAGAGGCAGGAAAGAAGAAGCGAATGATGGCAAGTACCAATACAACCATGAATGAATGAATGAATGAATACCTGCCCGGGTAGTAGTGAGTGAGTGAGGTTTGTGTTACGCTGCTGTTACAATTATTTCATCAATATCATAGCTGGGAACACCAGTAAAGCTCTTTACAAGTTGTGTCGGCTTCACCAGCGAAACCTTCAACCAATGGGCTACGTTAGCGCCTCTTGTGGATGGTTAATATTGCTTTTCCGGATAAGTGAGTAATTTTACAACATTGTGAATTCGTTTTGAGGAATGGTGGTTAATATTGCTTAATTGTCTCAATACTGATTAAGCACGTGGACACTTCAAAGACTTGATTTACTTCGGGCTCTACTCCCACATTAAGCAGACACACTGTGCTGTAACTGGAATACACTTGTAAGCAGTGTTAACATCCAACTCACTCACTCCTAATCATGTAGTATCATTTTATCACAACAACGCCATGTTGATACGACGTACGCTAACGGTTGTATCGTGTTCCAGGGTACAAGCCGCCAATGATGTAGTATTGGTACAAGAGGTCTATGCTGTACTATAAGTTCGATCTTGTTTCAGAGACCAAAACATCTGTGCTGTACTATTGCTTTTATGTTTCCAGGGTACAAGCCACCAATGATGTAGAAGAGAGTTTGATCAAGACCAAAACATCTGTGCTGTACTATTGCTTTTATCGTGTTTCAGGTTACAAGCCACCAATGATGTAGTATAGATACATGAGGTCCGTGCTGTACTATAAGTTCGATTTTGTTTCAGAGACCAAAACATCTGTGCTGTACTATTGCTTTTATCGTGTTCCAGGGTACAAGCCACCAATGATGTAGTATAGATACATGAGGTCTGTGCTGTACTATAAGTTCGATCTTGTTTCAGAGACCAAAACATCTGTGCTGTACTATTGCTTTTATCGTGTTCCAGGGTACAAGCCACCAATGATGTAGTATAGATACATGAGGTCTGTGCTGTACTATAAGTTCGATCTTGTTTCAGAGACCAAAACATCTGTGCTGTACTATTGCTTTTATCGTGTTTCAGGTTACAAGCCACCAATGATGTAGTATAGACACATGAGGTCTGTGCTGTACTATAAGTTTGATCTTGTTTCAGAGAGCAAGGCGTCCGTGCTGTACCACTGGTTTGATCATGCATTAGAGGTACAGGGCGTCAGTGATGCACTATTGATTTGATCATGTTTCAATGGTACAAGAGGTGAATGTTGTACTATTGATCACATTATGTTACAGGGGTACAGGACGTCTATGCTGTTCCGAACAAACAAGCAAAGAAAAAATCCAAACGTAAGTATATATTTCCTAATATCACCAAAGTGCATTATCGGAGATCGAAGGAAGGGATTATACATGATTCAATTGGATTTGATATGACTTCACATTATTTAATTTGGTTTGACATGATTGTCTTCACTTAATTTGATTCGATTTGCCTTTCATTGATTGTATGTTAAGTGTTAATTATTGTTTTATAGACGTGTGTGAGTGGGAATTGGGTTGGTATTTAGCAATATCCCGACAGTATCAGCCGAGGGACTCGTGTAAAACGAGTGAAGTGTTTACATGTTATAGGTATTCGAACGGTGTCCTCCCAGTTGTGAGACACATTAATTAATGGTTCAGTGCACATAGGTGGTGTTTCCACATCCCCACAATGAAAGTGGGATCAGCCCAGTTGTTGAAGAGAATCAAAGATTTTATTTACAAAGAAAAAATAGTTCATTAAATATTTTATTTATTCAGAAGAATAGTAATTATGATAACACATTTTTATTGACTATTATGAAGTTTGAAAGTTATTTTGGTTTAAACATATTTTATTATCATTTATGAAAATGAATTGGGATTGGTGAACAAGCATTACTGCTTATGTTAACACCGCGCCCATGCAACCTAAAATACAAAATGAAATGGAGGATGTGACGTTATCGATATTGACTGTTGCATAAATATATAAAGACATTTACCGGAGTATGTTAATCAGTTTATCTTATAAAGTTTCATTAAGTTACCTCCAACAGATTCAGTTACATAGCAAATCAGTAATTAGCTAGGGTTAATCCATTCTATCAGGCAGGGGAGTATGGTATGTTTTCTTTCTTAATTACCTACTCCACTGTCTCATAACTGGGAGTCTCACAATTGGGAGTTCTCAGAAATGGAAGTAGACCATTCGAACACGACCCACTAGGCCCCTCGGACGAAATGAGTAGTGTGTTAATACAGGATACGACGTACTTAGAGTTCGTATATGAGCCTCATATACATGTTCATTCTAGGTGACGAAAAAACAGAGGGCAAGGGCGAGAAGTAAGTAGATGTCATGCATTAACAGGGTGTGTTGGTGAAATCATTATTAACTGACAGTGTGTATGGGACAGACACTATGTGTGTGACAGTCATTACATACTTGGCAGTCAGTGTATCTTTGGCGGCCCCTCTGCATGTGACAGTGTATATGTCATAGTCAGTTTGTATATGACAATGCGTGTACATTTGAATGTCAGTATGTATGTGAGAGTCGTTATATATTTGGCAGTCAGTGTAAATCCGACATTCTGTATGTAACAGTGTATATATGACAGTGAGTGTACATTTGACTGTCAGTGTGTATGTGACAGTCGTTATATATTTGGCAGTCAGTGTTAATCCGACAGTCTGTATGTAACAGTGTATATATGACAGTGAGTGTACATTTGACTGTCAGTGTATATGTGAGAGTCGTTATATATTTGGCAGCCAGTGTAAATCCGACAGTCTGTATGTAACAGTGTATATATGACAGTGAGTGTACATTTGACAGTCAGTATGTATGTGACAGTCGTTATATATTTGGCAGCCAGTGTAAATCCGACAGTCTGTATGTAACAGTGTATATATGACAGTGAGTGTACATTTGACAGTCAGTATGTATGTGACAGTCGTTATATATTTGGCAGCCAGTGTAAATCCGACAGTCTGTATGTAACAGTGTATATATGACAGTGAGTGTACATTTGACTGTCTGTATGTATGTGACAGTCGTTATATATTTGGCAGTCAGTGTAAATCCGACAATCTGTATGTAATAGTGTATATATGACAGTGAGTGTACATTTGAATGTCAGTATGTATGTGAGAGTCATTATATATTTGGCAGTCAGTGTTAATCGGACAGTCTGTATGTAACAGTGTATATATGACAGTGAGTGTACATTTGACTGTCAGTATGTATGTGACAGTCGTTATATATTTGGCAGTCAGTGTAAATCCGACAGTCTGTATGTAACAGTGTATATATGACAGTGAGTGTACATTTGACTGTCAGTATGTATGTGACAGTCGTTATATATTTGGCAGTCAGTGTAAATCCGGACAATCTGTATGTAACAGTGTATATATGACAGTGAGTGTACATTTGAGTGTCAGTATGTATGTTACAGTCGTTATATATTTGGCAGTCAGTGTAAATCGGACAGTCTGTATGTTACAGTGTATATATGACAGTGAGTGTACATTTGACTGTCAGTATGTATGTGACAGTCGTTATATATTTGGCAGTCAGTGTAAATCGGACAGTCTGTATGTAACAGTGTATATATGACAGTGAGAGTGTATATTTGACTGTCAGTATGTATGTGAGAGTCGTTATATATTTGGCAGTCAGTGTAAATCGGACAATCTGTATGTAACAGTGTATATATGACAGTGAGTGTACATTTGACTGTCAGTATGTATGTGACAGTCGTTATATATTTGACAGTCAGTGTAAATCGGACAGTCTGTATGTAACAGTGTATATATGACAGTGAGTGTACATTTGACTGTCAGTATGTATGTGACAGTCGTTATATATTTGGCAGTCAGTGTAAATCGGACAGTCTGTATGTAACAGTGTATATATGACAGTGAGTGTACATTTGACGGTCAGTATGTACGTTACAGTCGTTATATATTTGGCAGTCAGTGTAAATCGGACAGTCTGTATGTAACAGTGTATATATGACAGTGAGTGTACATTTGACTGTCAGTATGTATGTGACAGTCGTTATATATTTGGCAGTCAGTGTAAATCGGACAGTCTGTATGTAACAGTGTATATATGACAGTGAGTGTACATTTGACTGTCAGTATGTATGTGACAGTCGTTATATATTTGGCAGTCAGTGTAAATCGGACAGTCTGTATGTAACAGTGTATATATGACAGTGAGTGTACATTTGACTGTCAGTATGTATGTGACAGTCGTTATATATTTGGCAGTCAGTGTAAATCGGACAGTCTGTATGTAACAGTGTATATATGACAGTGAGTGTATATTTGACTGTCAGTATGTACGTGACAGTCGTTATATATTTGGCAGTCAGTGTAAATCGGACAGTCTGTATGTAACAGTGTATATATGACAGTGAGTGTACATTTGACTGTCAGTATGTATGTTACAGTCGTTATATATTTGGCAGTCAGTGTAAATCGGACAGTCTGTATGTAACAGTGTATATATGACAGTGAGTGTACATTTGACTGTCAGTATGTATGTGACAGTCGTTATATATTTGGCAGTCAGTGTAAATCGGACAGTCTGTATGTAACAGTGTATATATGACAGTGAGTGTACATTTGACTGTCAGTATGTATGTGACAGTCGTTATATATTTGGCAGTCAGTGTAAATCCGGACAAGTCTGTATGTAACAGTGTATATATGACAGTGAGTGTACATTTGACTGTCAGTATGTATGTGACAGTCGTTATATATTTGGCAGTCAGTGTAAATCGGACAGTCTGTATGTAACAGTGTATATATGACAGTGAGTGTACATTTGAATGTCAGTATGTATGTGAGAGTCATTATATATTTGGCAGTCAGTGTTAATCGGACAGTCTGTATGTAACAGTGTATATGTGACAGTGAGTGTACATTTGACTGTCTGTATGTATGTGACAGTCGTTATATATTTGGCAGTCAGTGTAAATCCGACAGTCTGTATGTAACAGTGTATATATGACAGTGAGTGTACATTTGACAGTCAGTTTGTATGTGACAGTCGTTATATATTTGGCAGTCAGTGTAAATCCGACAGTCTGTATGTAACAGTGTATATATGACAGTGAGTGTACATTTGACTGTCAGTATGTATGTAACAGTCGTTATATATTTGGCAGTCAGTGTAAATCGGACAGTCTGTATGTAACAGTGTATATATGACAGTGAGTGTACATTTGACTGTCAGTATGTATGTGACAGTCGTTATATATTTGGCAGTCAGTGTAAATCCGACAGTCTGTATGTAACAGTGTATATATGACAGTGAGTGTACATTTGACTGTCAGTATGTATGTGACAGTCGTTATATATTTGGCAGTCAGTGTAAATCCGACAGTCTGTATGTAACAGTGTATATATGACAGTGAGTGTACATTTGACAGTCAGTTTGTATGTGACAGTCGTTATATATTTGGCAGTCAGTGTAAATCGGACAGTCTGTATGTAACAGTGTATATATGACAGTGAGTGTACATTTGACTGTCAGTATGTATGTGACAGTCGTTATATATTTGGCAGTCAGTGTAAATCGGACAGTCTGTATGTAACAGTGTATATATGACAGTGAGTGTACATTTGACTGTCAGTATGTATGTGACAGTCGTTATATATTTGGCAGTCAGTGTAAATCCGACAGTCTGTATGTAACAGTGTATATATGACAGTGAGTGTACATTTGACTGTCAGTATGTATGTGACAGTCGTTATATATTTGGCAGTCAGTGTAAATCCGACAGTCTGTATGTAACAGTGTATATATGACAGTGAGTGTACATTTGACTGTCAGTATGTATGTGACAGTCGTTATATATTTGGCAGTCAGTGTAAATCGGACAGTCTGTATGTAACAGTGTATATATGACAGTGAGTGTACATTTGACTGTCAGTATGTATGTGACAGTCGTTATATATTTGGCAGTCAGTGTAAATCCGACAGTCTGTATGTAACAGTGTATATATGACAGTGAGTGTACATTTGACTGTCAGTATGTATGTGAGAGTCAGCGTGTAATCAATGTACATAGTCGTGACAGTAGAAGTGTATGTGACAGTCGTTATATATTTGTATATGTTTGTGACAGTTAGCGTGTATGCGACGGTGTTTAACTGACAGTCAGCCCGAATATAGCAATCAGGGATCATGTCACTGTCAGTATGAATGTTACCGTCAGAGTATAAACGAAAATCAGTGTTTCTAACAATGACAATATTAATGGTGCCGTTAAATTTTATACGAAAGTCAGCGTTTCTGACCATGAATGTCACCGTTACACTTCATGTAACAGTCAGTGATTATATAAAAGTCAAAGTGTATCTTCCATTCAATATGTATGTGAAAACCAATGTCAAACATCTCTCCAAGATGAACAAGATGAACTCAAAGAGTATGGAGCCAAATTTGTGATTGAAAATACGTTCTCCCCAAATCGCTTCGTTTGTCCATCGCACGACAGTGTTTAAACAGATTTATTGATGCCTCCAAACATGTTCCACGCTGGTATAATTACCTGGTACAATATTTCATGAGATACCCTGTCTAAGTTGTCAAAGTTGAAATTAAATTAAGTTTATAAATTATGACCGTGACATATGTGGGGTATGGTTAACGTCGGGTGTTATGATTACCAATGTTTTGATATTTCAGAACAGGAGATGATGGTAAGACGTAAGGCAGTCCCTAATCAGCACCCGCATTATAGTATAAGCATCATTTCTGAAGAGTAAGTGCTTTGGGTGTTGAGTGAGTGAGTTTAGTTTTACGCCGCACTCAGCAATATTCAAGCTATATGGCGGCGGTATGTCAATAATCAAGTCTGGACCACACAAACCAGTGATCAACAGCATGAGCATCGATCTGCGCATTTGGGAACCGATGACACGTGTCAACCAAGCCAGCGAGCCTGACCACCCGATCCCGTTTGTCGCCTCTTACGACAAGCTTGGGTAATTGAAGATCAATTCTAATCCGGATCTTCACGGGTCTTTGGGTGTTGAAGCGTGTTAACAGAATTGCAGTTACAACTTCAGTGTAGGTAGAAACCAATAGTAACAGAAATGTGTACTACTGTAAAAGCTTGGGGGAATCACAAATTATTAGTGTTCACAAACAGATGAACGCAAAATGAGGAATATGAGATCGACCTAAACGTTTAAATATTGTTCAACCTAAAGATGCATAGAAGAAGACTCTAAAGGACACTGTAAATTCAAATATGTTCACATAGCTGATTATGTCTTCAATAATCGATTTGCACATCGTCATTGATTTCCCTTTCATGTCAAATTTCACATCACTTTTCACAAACCATGACATGTCCAGTGATGCAGGTCAACGCCCTGTACACGGAGTACAAGGAAAGTAAGAAAGTATCTAGGAAGGTTCAGAAAGCAAAGAAAGGGAAACAAAAGAAGACAGAAGGTGAGGCACATTTCACCATTTCACCATTTCACTGAGCAGGCAAAACAGTTTTTCATTATTAATGTTTCATATTTTCAAATAAAGTATCATAGGGGCTCACCAAGACACGGGAGTTTTATGAATCCGGAAAGGAAACCCACCTTTTGTACTTACGGAATACAAGTTTATCAGGAGGTCATGTTCGTACAGCAAACGCTATTTTGAGTTTTTGTGTAACCTGGGACACAATTATTGTTATTAAGAATATTCTGGAAAACCAAAACTTCATGTTGAGGGTCCACGTTATGCGTGCACGTTACATACAAGCAAACGCGATACTGAGGCTTTTGTACACATCAAAGCCAATCCATTGTTATATCTACTGATACAAATAGCTACGGACGATGGGGTAGCATTGTGTTCGCCACAAAGCCAGGTTTCTGTGTTCCGCGCCGTGACATTGCTGGAACATAAAGCGGCGTGAAACCATATTCACCCACTGGAACAAATAAATACAAGATAACAATACAAAAATTCATCATCCAATTCAGTCATAAGTCAACCTCATCAGACATTTTACAGATTGTAATGAGATGGTCTCACAAGACGGGAACATTTCATGATCTTGGTTGACTACGCAGAAATATATACTGAGAGGCAATAAAAACGCATATGAGGATGAAATGTCAGATATATTTGTCATATGTCCAAAAAGTACATATTGCGGTACAGGAAAAGGCATTGTGATGACTTGTAAACAATACTGCAGTGTTTACAGAGGATTACGGATGCAACAATGTCTTTGCGAGCACCTCCAAAACAAGTGGTATGAGAACACACAACTGTCAGATGACACATTTTCAATACCGTGTGTGTCCTCCTTGGGCAGCCATGCAAGCCCGGGGTCTGCCAGGCATTGTCATCGCACATGCTCTTGGGTGCGTTTGAGATGTCACGTCCCTGTGATTTGAAAAAGTTGGATTCAAACCTAAACATCCGAGCTGTGCATTTTTTAACCATATGTTTTCAGCATATTGTAGGTTTGGAAACAGCCACATCTCTAAAACGGACTTAGAGTAGAAAGTCCAATATGCGTTTTTAACGCCTCTCAGTATACTACCCTTCAAAAGTTTAAACTCACTTAAAGCACTCACTATTTATTATGTACATTGTATATATATGCGGTTACATCGAAGATGGATTTCTCCACTAACTTGGAGGAACCAACTGCAAACCTTATGCAGATGAATTGCACGAGGAATCATGCATCAAATTGCTGAAAAGCATGTGCAAATATCGTCCATGTGAACAGCTGCGTTTTGGTGTAAAGTTTAGTTAAGAATTTGTTTTACAACACATCAGTTCATGTGTTAACGGTACCTTTAAACAATATGGAATATTTTGCAAAATCTGGTTCAGAACAGTTGACTGAAGTAAGTGGCAACATTTACTCTAGTAGTCTAAACTTTTTTATGGGTAGTATCTTTCTTGTCAGAAACAAAGAGCTTAGGGCAGTATGTAATATACAGTATAACAATCTGACAATGACTTTCTCCTACCATCATTTTGAAATTGCTATACTGTATATTACTGTTTGTTTGCTTGTTGCCACAGTCAACGGTGTTCCAGTTAAATGGCGGCGGTCTGTAAATAATGGACCAGGCAATCCAGTGACAGCATGAGCATAGATCAACTCAAATGGGACATGATGACATGTATCAACCAAATTAGAGATCCTGGCTACCCAATCCGTTAGTCGTGATTTACGACAAGCATGAGTGAGTGAGTTTAGTTTTACGCCGCCTTTAGCAATATCCCAGCAATATCACGGCGGGGGACACCAGGAATGGGGTTCACAGATTGTGCGCAAGTGGGAAATCGAACCCGGGACTTAGGCGCGACGAGCGAACGCTTTAACCACTAGGCTACCCCACCGCCCAGCGACAAGCATTGGTTGCCGAAGACCAATTCTCACGGGTTTATATTTCATATCAACTTCCATTGCAGCTGTGTACGAAAACGTCGAACAGAATACGGATAACACTGCTGAAAGAGTACAAGACGTATATGCAAAACCGAACAAGAAAGCTAAGAAAAAGACAAAACGTAAGTTATACTTTTACATGTGTGGTATATTTTTAGAAAACCAGAACTTGGTAATGTCACATGTATCACGATACCCAGTCCAGCTGTCTGATTGTTTAGCCACCGATAACAATCCAACCACGATCTCGTTGATAACCCAATGATAACAAATGGTTATAATTTCAAATAAACATTTGGTTACGTCGTGGGGCTGTGTATTTTGACAGGAGAACAGACAGGCCTCTCACAGACAGTGTACAGTGGAGGTAATAACAGAAGAGCTGAATATCACTATACTTATTGTGACGGGTTTCTTTTTGGATCCAGTCGTTTAAGGTGTCGCAGTTTGCTATGTTGGGCATGCCAGACATTTATGTACAGTCGAGCACCGTTGGGACCATGAAATTATATAGAGATATCCGAAATATCGAGACATCCGTATAGAGTTAAAAGAGCTTGAATAATGATAAATTATGAAGAATTTTGCCTGTCTGAAATGTTATTTCGAGATATCGAGTTATCAGAGTTCGACACAACGGTGCTCGACTGTATTTAGGTTTATCAGGTTTATAACCGTGAAAACGTATTAAACCAGCATCAACCTCGGCTTTGGTTCACAGCAAGCAGTCACACCGAGATAGATCTGGAATACTATTTAAAGTGACTTGAAACCAAGTTCACTCACTCATAACTATTTGCAGGGCGTTATATACTAACACGTTGTTCCCGTCGTCGTTAGTCTCAGTAATCTTGTAACCAAAGTCATCTGCTCAATCTCCGATAATACGATTGTGAGGAATCTGCATGGATTGAGTCCATTACACTGATTGTACAGTACTTTGTGTTACACCTATGCTTTTATAAGTGTATTGTTGCAGAACATACTTAAAAATTTGGCGTTCTTTCATGGACAAGCTTCGAATCAAATGAATACTTGGTAGTTTGATTGTTAAGGTTTTAGCTCTTTGACCTATAACATCATTCCCGCCGTGATGTTGCTGGAATATTGCTCAAAGCGGCGTAAAACCAAACTCAGTCAGTCAGTATAACATCATTCAGGTACTAGAGCCATGGGCCGAGTCTTTTGCAAGTTTGCCAGTTCAGGATATTTGAGAAGTCCATTGAGGACAGTCGGTTATTGTCACAGCTTAGAATTCTTCAACGTGTTTGTCTGTGCACTATTACTCAACACCATTAAACTCTACTTCCAGGAACACAAGAACGTCAGACTGCCCAGACGTATGAAAACGTGGAGATCTGAAAATGACCGAATGAGTGTTCGGTGAGCGCCATGAACTTGGACCTTACATGGACACGACCACCTCGTCACAAACACACCTTATCTCTTGGCTCCACACAGTGACTCCGTCAGTGAATCAGGTCTTTGGATAGACAAATTCCATGGTACTCGTAATTGTGTCCTTTACACAAACCGGTATTCGAAGATTTGGATGATGACGTATTACCTCCTGAACTGTGCTCAGGGTGCCGTTGTACAAAGCGATCTCAGGGCTGAGGTGATCGTAACTCTGATACCTTAACATAGACTTACGACTGTCGTAATGTTAAGGTTGTTTTGTACAACGGCGCCCTGCTTTACAAGTCAACGCTGCTTTCTTTTAAATAGCCATAGATACAGTTACATTTCACTCCGTACGAGGTGACTAATGGGACCGGATGGCCAAGCTCGCTGACTTTGGTAGTAGACACATGTCATGGTGTCCCAACTGCACAGATCGATGTTCATGATGTTGATCACTGGATTGTCAGGCCCAGATTTGATATTTATTTACAGACCGCCGCCATATAGCTGGAATATTGCTGATTGTGGCGTTAAGCAACAATTTGACCAAATTGAAGAGTTATCTGAAGTTAACTGAAGGACAATACAAGAAATACTGAATATATATCATAACATCTACGCGCATGTAAAATTGGGAGTAAAACATATAGACCACCAGATGTACTTCCTGCCTTGCTGAAATGTTTCTGAATCTGCTCTATTTAGCAAAACAATATTATTTGGCCGAGAAGTGTAACATAAGGTTCACGTGTATCAATGATCTGATATCGTTTAATAACCATCAAACGGCCAATTTAGTTTCACTGCTGTTTTCTCCTCAAGTACAAATACAGGGGCACAAGTACGATCACCTCATATGTTTCATATTTAGATGTATACATAAAGATTCAGAAGGACAACACTCTCTTACTCTTCTTGTTTTACATTTCACTTCTGAGATATATTCGAGGTGTTTCCACAATGATTTCAAAAAGCGAAGTTGTAACATATGTTACATTTGGGATTACACTTTCTCAGTAAAGTACAAATTCTAGTACTTTTGGGGTTGAGTCCCATTCGGGATTCGAACCCGCACCCTCAGAGTGACAAGAAGTTGTTTTAATGATTGAGTGGATATGGGTTTACGCCGCTTTCAGCAAAATTCCAGCAATATCACGTCGAGGCACACCAGAAATTCCAGTAGTCTTCTCTCCATACACTTTTGTATTATAGCATTTCCCCCTGTTATCTTTCAGTCTTTCTCTGTCTCTGTTTCTAATAATTGCTTGTGATGTAATTAGTTACTGTAAATATCTTCGGAGAGGGGATTAATAAGTTGAAAGAACTTGTCCCTGATCCTTTTCACATTGTGAATAAAATATGTTTAAACTAAAAAAGAAATGGGCTTCAGACATTGCACCCATGTGGGGAATCGAACCCGGATCGTCAGCATGACGAGAGGAGACTTTAGGCTACCCGACCGCCCCATAAGTTGTTTAAACATGTTTACAACATTCGAGTGCGTGAGTGATTTGGGATTAACACCTCTTTGGACAGCTGACACCAGAGGAAAGCCAACAGTGACGGAGGTCCCAGGAGCTCACTGCTTGTGAAATCTACGAGCTCGGACATGCACCTTGGAACACTATCGCGGTGAACCGGGACTCGAACCCTCAGTCACATTTTCCTGGTGTGCCATGGGAAGCAGGTCTGTAAAGCAAATTAGATGAGTAGGCCACGAGCCAATGTCTCAGAAAAGTTTCTATTAGTTACATGATACATATAGAGGACACTTCAAACCTGGAAGCATCACAAAATGACGTCTAAAGCTATTTCCTGTCATGACTTATGCCATATTTAACTTTTACAGATAAAGAATTTAGTTTAGCTGCAGGTATTTTTTATATGTTTACAGGATACGCTTTCATTTTAGCGAAAGTCTGGTTTCATCAAGATTTGAATTGCTTCATAGACACATGTCTCTGTTGAAAAAGCACTCGTCTCAAATGATAAATTCACTCTAAATGTTTAAATCACTCTAAATGTTATTCACAGTCATGATACTGAAGGCATGAGTATGTGTCTGGTAATACACTGTAAGTAGACTTGACTCTTTGTCCAGACACTGTAGAGTCGGGTAACCCGCTGTCAAGACACTGCAAGGAATGACAGGTGCCGGTGAACACTACACATTCTGTCAGTTCACTGTAGGCTGGTGTAACCCTGTCAAGACACTGTAGGTAGGCATTTCCACAATGATTTAAAAAGGCTACTCTTTCACAGCAGAAGACACTAGTCACTCTGCAAGTAATGGCAAGTGCCGGTGAAGACAATGTAAATCTGGACCGGATAATCAACAAGATGAGTATCGAACTACGCAATTGGGATACGATGGCATGTGTCAACCAGCCGATCCCGTTAGTCGCCTCTTACGACAAGCCTGGGTTACTGAAGACCAATTCTAACCCGGATCTTCACGGGTCACGTATGGAACGAGCACGCTTATATATAGCGAGTGAGTGAGTGAATTTAGTTTTACGCCCCTTTTAGCAATATTCCAGCAATATCAAGGCCGAGAGCTTTACAGGAATGGGCTTTACACATTGTATTCATGTGGGAAGTCGCACCGCTTATAACGAACAGATGGATTTAACGAACATCCGAACTACTCTTGTATGGTCCATTTGAGGTCAATAAAACCATAGCTTGTACCGCTTTGAGCATGGGCCTTGTGCATGGAAAAGGCGCATTATAAGTTCACATTTATTATTATTATATTGTTATTATTAGCTTACTCTGTAACGTGTGTGTAATACTCATTTTTCATAGCGAGCCTGACTAACCTGTCCCGTCAGTCGCCATTTTGACAAGCATAGGTTGCTGAAGACCCATTCTAACCCGGATCTTTACGGGTCTTGCTCGAAAGAAGAAGCAGGACACATATTTCATGGCATAACCAGTCATGGTCATGCGAACAATTACAAAAGACGGAAATACAGATCAGTATGTTCCATTGTATTATTCTCCGGGACACATTTATACTATTTTTTTCATCGGGAACTCTCGATCACCATGACAACCATATATACCAGGAAGGGAAAACTTCAATAAATATTAACGTCAAATTTCAATACATGTCAGAGTTTGATTTCCTTGTGTAACCAGATACAGGGCAACACAGAAACAGTCACACATTCCTATTGTCCGTTCTATTGGTTTTCGTGTTTTCACTTTCCTGGTACATACTTCGGTCAGTGCGTTCAACAAAACCTGATTTCGAAATAAGGAAAATTGACTCCACATACAAACAAAACGATTGACAAACCTAGCCTCCGTGCCGATACACACGTTTGTAACTGTCCACTGCTTACCTTGTGTTTAGCTGTTCCATTTTCCGGTGAGTATGAATTGGACGTTTGTAAATATAACACACGTTTTGCCCTACCAATTACTGTTTCAGATGTGTCTGATACTTCTAGTTATTTCGGGTGTTGCCTGTGTTAGATGTTTTGTCAGTGTATCCCTAATTTAAGGAATTTATTGTGTTTCTGGTGTTTGAGATATCTCAGGCTTTACAGGTGTCATATAAATCAGGTGTGTCTGCTGTTTCAGATGTATGTATGTTTGTTTGTTTGTTTGTTGTTTAACGCCGCACTCCGCAATATTCCAGCTATTTGGCGGCGGTAGGTAAATAATAGAGTCTGGACCAGACAATCCAGTGATCAACAGCATGAGCATCGATTCACATAACTGGGATACGATGACATGTGTCCACTACGTCAGCAAGCCTGATCCCGTTTGTTACGACAAGCATGGGTTGCTGAAGACCAATTCTAACCCGGATCTTCACGGGTAGGAAATATAACTCGCATTTACACAACTATGTTCTGGTCGATATGAATGTACTCACTCTCAATCAGCGAAACAATTTGTGACTTCTTATTCTTCTTCGGAAATTACTGTGTTTAAATATTTTCCTTATAACAGTAATGGCTATATTTACCAGAGTTATCTGGACGCGTAGAAATACTTGACCAAGCATTTTTCGCGAAGAAATACTTGAATAAACATTCTTCGGTGTATGATCGTGAAATTGATTCATTTTAATTTAAATACATTTTTATCAGCAATAAAAAATGCTTAAATAACAATTGACTCCACTTTGTCATGGATCCAACCTTAACTTAAAAGACAATAACACTGACTGACTGACTGACTGAGTTTGGTTTTACGCCGCTTTTAGCAACATTCCAGCAACATGATGGCGGGGGACACCAGAAAGGGGCTTCACACGTTTCACCCATTTCTTCGGCAAAACCGGGTCTTCTGCGTAACGAACTACCTGGCTATCAAGTGCAAACAGAACCAGAACGTGTCATTTGCGTGGTGTACACAATTTTCAGCGGAAGTGATATACACATAAACCGACGGTCGAAACTCGTGTAGCTCTAACTTGTGAATCATGTAACAAATTATCGATATATCTTCACAAGGTACACGATTTTCAGGGAAATATTTGTGTGTGACATTTGCAATGGATCAATAAGGATCCAGTTGGATCTCACGGGATCTAGGTTGTGAACGTCGTCGTACACCCGTCAACATCCGGGTTAGAATTGGTCTTCAGTGACCCATTCTTGTCGTAAGAAGCGACTAACGGGATCAGGTGGTAAGGCTCGCTGACTTGGTTGACACATGTCATCGTATCCCACCCTATCACTGAGAACCTCATCCGACATTCGGCATAGTAACTCGTACTGGGAACAGGGTCAGTTGTGACGTCACAAGTCTGTGCGGAGTTGCGTCCCTTATGCGTCCCAAAAGACTTTTTCTTTGAAATTCTATAATCACTGTATGTTTCTAAGTTTGTCAGAAATATTCTCATGGCGATGGGTTTTCAACAACATGGTTAACGCCTGTGATCGGCGTCACTCTGCTGACGTGAAGGTGAAATTAGTGAACTACTGATCCCGGCATAGTAAAACCTAACTCACGACTATCCTGCTAGTCTGTCTCACAGTCCGTGAACCACAATATTTTCCATACTTCCCATCCCTCCTTACAATGCTGGGGCTGTGGGGAAGCCTAGTGGTTAAGGCGTTCGCTCGTAACGCCGAAGACCCGGGTTTGATTCCCTACATGAGCACAATCAGTAAAACCCATTTCTGGTGTCCCCCGCCGTGATATTGCTGGAATATGGCTAAAAGCGGCGAAAAACTAAACTCACTCACTCCTTACAATGCTAAAACCCTAAATAAAGCAAATCTAGATTTCCTCAGGTTCCATTTCCCACAACATCTCACTGGGGCTCTTTTGCAATATAATTGTGTGTTGTTGTTTTTTTTTGTTACTATCAAATTTATACATTTTATTAAGAGACTAAGCGTTAGTCTGCTATACTGCACATATGATTGTGTGCTGATATCATTTTGATCAATGAATGTTCAATTTATTGCAGTGCAGAGGCAGATTACATCAAGTATGACATTTTCCTCATTATCCGAGACTTGAAACACTCAGGGCGTGTAAGTAGCAGGCCTTTCCCAGTGCCTTGTAACGCTCACGGGGACCCGGTAAGTCTCATGATCATTGTCCCTCAACCATATCGTTTTTTCCTTCTATTAAGTCCTGTCTGTTCAGCAAAAGCCCTAAATGAAATAAGTCTATGCATTTCTCAATCTCTTATTGACCCGTGCAGTTCCGGGTTAGAGTTGTTTTTCAGTAACCCATGCTTGTCGTAAGAATCGACAAACGGAATCGGGTGGTCAGGCTCGCTGACTTGGTTGACACATGTCATCGCATCCCAATTGTGTAGAACGATGCTCATGCTATTGATAACTGGATTGTCTGGTCCAGACTCGATTATTTACAGACCGCCGACATATAGCTGGAATATGCTGAGTGCGGCGTTAAACAACAAGCAAACCAACCAACCAACTCAAGCCTTCATCTTACTTGGACCCCTTTCCAATGCATATAGATTAATTAGTTTCCATATTTTCTGAAACTAAGTGTTAATCTAGTTATTACATAGTCAGTAAGTATTTACTTCATACTTCGTTGTTATTTAAAGCCACATACAACATTCCAGCTATAAATTACCGCCAAACAAGCCAGGGATAGATATTGTAAGCAATTATCCATGTTATCACAGTAGACTGGCACTCATTCCTTGGACTAACCGACTTGTGTCTCTTCACAAGCATAGATTGCTGGGACCAGTTCCAAAACCGAAGTACGTGTGGCAGGATATTTACGTGTTTAATGATAATGATTAACATCTTTCTTCCTTCAGGTGTGTTAGGGGCGGTGGGGTAGCCTAGTGGTTAAAGCGTTGGCTCGTCAAGCCGAAGACCCGGGTTCGATTCCCCACATGGGCACAATGTGTTAAGCCCATTTCTGGTGTCCCCCGCCGTGATATAGCTGGAATATTGCTAAAAGCGGCGTAAAACTAAACTCAGTCAGTCAGTCAGTCCGGTGTGTTAGTTGTGTTATGCACTAGGAGGATAACAAGATGTTTAAATGAAAGTGATTAACCACCCTTTCTCCCGGAGTGACCGACTTGTGTCTGTTCACCATTATAGATCAGTAGATGTATAATTGGTTAAGTATGAGACGATGTTAACTATTGATTATGTGGTGTACTTTGATAAATAATTTGTGTTTCACAGAAAACAGCGTCATTGATAATACGGCGACCCCTGATATGACGTCAAGTACACAATCAGGTTGGTACATGTGCCTGAGTGAGTGGTAGAAAATGCACAGGAAACACATTTTTCTCAGCTATTTGGCCCTTTGCGCCAAAATGGACTCTGTCTAAAGACAGGTTATTCTTTCGCTTTGACATTTTATATGAATAAAGACAACATTCGACTGCAACCGTCGTCAGAGTATCATTTTACTATCGATTTGTTTTTCTCAGGTTCAACAACGCTCGGGAACTCCACGGGAAACATCATTGAAACGACCACGCTCTTCAGGACTACGTCAAGTGGTAATATTTATTTTTTTGTCAGTAAAGATGATGTCCTGACTTGGACGATGTGAATTCTACATACCCAGGGCAAATGTTGGAACTGTCACCAGAACCTACTATTCTAATAGTTTCTAGTACTCAAATGAAAAAACATTGATCAAGTCAATGATCAATTATCATCACTGTCAATGACGTACCCAGAGATCTAAACATTGGAGTGGGAAATCTTGTCGGTTTCTGGCACGTCTAACTGGTGTAGATCTACATAATGATGGGTCACGTAGTCTCAATGACGTGCCCAGAGTTCTGTCTATTAGAGTGGTAAATCTAGTCTGTTTCTGGCACGTCTAACTGGTGTAGATCTACATAATGATGGGTCACGTAGTCTCAATGACGTGCCCAGAGTTCTGTCTATTAGAGTGGTAAATCTAGTCTGTTTCTGGCACGTCTAACTGGTGTAGATCTACATAATGATGGGTCACGTAGTCTCAATGACGTGCCCAGAGCTCTGTCTATTAGAGTGGTAAATCTAGTCGGTTTCTCGCACGTCTAACTGGTGTAGATCTACATAATGATGGGTCACGTAGTCTCAGTGACGTACCCAGAGCTCTGTCTATTAGAGTGGTAAATCTAGTCGGTTTCTCGCACGTCTATCTGGTGTAGATCTACGTAATGATGGGTCACGTAGTCTCAATGACGTGCCCAGAGCTCTGTCTATTAGAGTGGTAAATCTAGTCTGTTTCTGGCACGTCTAAATGGTGTAGATCTACGTAATGATGGGTCACGTAGTCTCAATGACGTACCCAGAGTTCTGTCTATTAGAGTGGTAAATCTAGTCGGTTTCTCGCACGTCTATCTGGTGATGATCTACGTAATGATGGGTCACGTAGTCTCAATGACGTGCCCAGAGCTCTGTCTATTAGAGTGGTAAATCTAGTCGGTTTCTCGCACGTCTAACTGGTGTAGATCTACATAATGATGGGTCACGTAGTCTCAATGACGTGCCCAGAGCTCTGTCTATTAGAGTGGTAAATCTAGTCGGTTTCTCGCACGTCTAACGTGTGTACATCTACATAATGATGGGTCACGTAGTCTCAATGACGTGCCCAGAGCTCTGTCTATTAGAGTGGTAAATCTTGTCGGTTTCTGGCACGCCTAACTGGTGTACATCTGCATGATTATAGGTAACGTAGTCTCAATGACGTACTTAGAGTTCATAATAATGCTAACCCGGATCTTCACGAGTCTTGTCGTCAAGAAGGGTGTATTCAGTATTAACACTTAACCGTTTATCCACACGTTTCTCAATGTGCCATATCTTCGTTTATATAAAAACCACACCCAAACAACAACATTAGTTCCGTTCGTCAGCACGAACAGACACAATATTGTACATGTACGACCCTGTACAAATTGCGTGAATGGCTGGAGATTCTGGTATGCTTAACATTTTCGTTATTTTGCACTTTGCCCGTGGAATCTGTCTGAAGACTGGTCATTCTCCTCCTTTGACAATTATACAGGCGTAACGATTAAAACTGACTGCAACCGTCGTCAGAGTATCATTTTACTATCGATTTGTTTTTCTCAGGTTCAACGACGCTCGGGAACTCCACGGAAAACATCACTGAAACAACCACGCTCTTCAGGACTACGTCCAGTGGTAACTTTATATTTTTGTCAGTAAAGATGATGTGCTGAATTGGACGATGTGACCTAATTACACTCATTAATTTGTCATTTTAACACTTCTCATATGGAAACACACTAACTACACTGGGCGATGGTGTAGCCTAGTGGTTAAAGCGTTTGCTCGTCACGCCGAAGACCCGGGTTCGATGTGTGAAGCCCATGTATAGTGTGTCCCCTGCCACGATATTACAGAAATATTGCTAAAAGCGGCGTAAAACCATCCTCACTCACTCACTCACGACCCATATCTCTTTAAGGAAAACTGTAAACTAACATGTCCTCATATGAAAGTGACACGCCTCAAGTTCATTACAAATAGCTTTGAATAATATTCACTCTTTAATTTCCCTTTACCCGTATAAATGTATCATATATCCACACCTTATTAAGGAAAGTTGAAAATTGAATCTAATCAGAGTTATGCAATCAACCTTTCCCAAAAAGACTAATGAAAGCGAAACCGAACCTCGTGATGAATATAAATATGATCATGATTGTCATAAGTAATTCAGTAATTAGTGTCTGTTCAAGGCATAAACATATTCATATTCTGAGCTGGTGATATCGTGAATCACTACCACGTATCCATGACAACAGAATTCATGACATGTCCTAGAGCATGTCAACAGGAGATGGCGATCCATGAGCTAGTGAGTGAGTTTAGTTTTACGCCGCTCTAGCAATATTCCAGCAACATCACGGCGGGGGACGCCAGAAATGGGCTTCACACATTGTACCCATGTGGGGAATCAAACCCGGGTTTTCAGTTACCCCACCTCCCTGACGACCCATAAAATATATTTTGTTGTAAATGTACAAATTAGCAGTGAAGATTAATACAATGCTGTAGTACTTACAAGCCAAGCCATTAGTTACCATGAGCGTCGGGGTTGTACGTCAGTTGCGAAAGCCTTTAAATATATGGGGGCAGTGGGCGTACTCTAGTGGTTATTACTGGTTAAAGCGTTCGTTCGTCACGCTATGACCCGGGATCGATCCCCAACATGGGTACAATGCGTGAAGCCCTTTTCTGGTGTAGTCCGTATTGATATTGCGGGAATAAGGCTAAAACGGCGTAAAACCATACTCACTCACGAGTTTAATTGGAAAAAAAATCCCGTGTTGCGCGGTCGTTGGCTTCTTGTCATTCTAAACCAAGGTAACCGCATACATCTTATGTTCACCAGCTCCTGGAGGTGCCCCCAATGTCTTCATCATCACCAGTTCAGTCTCCATCCTGCTCGTCATCGTCAGCTGCATTGCCCTGCTGGTGTATTGTGTACGGACCTGGGGCAAGTCGGGGAGTGGCTGTAAGTAGTTGAAATGGCAGCCAATGTTATAATAATAATGATAGCCCATTTATCATGAGCATTGCTCCATGCACACTGCATGCTCTGAGTATTATTATCCCGGATAAGCTGCCTGTTAGGCGCTAGAAGGTTATTGGTACATGACTTTATCCCACCGGGTACCAATTTTCTGCTGGGTGAACAGAGGCAAGTTTGAACAAACTCATTTGCCTGAGGTGAGACTACATGTAACACAAGTGCTTCCTTGTGGGGGAAGTCCTAGAAACTCTCAGGAGTCCAGCTGCCAAACACGGTCACTTGTTGTTGTCTTCTGAAGGTAATTAGCATGTGTAAGCCAAATTCTGGCTATTAAGTCTGGCTTAAGTCCCTGCATGAAAAGATTGCAGTTGTTCCCACTGTCAAGGCCTCAGACGAGAAAACACATAGCCTACATTATACTCTATTTAAACAAAGAGATTGGAATAAGTGATTTATTGTTGCAACATAAAAGGTTAAATATGCTAACCGATGAAGAAATCTGCAAACCCATTCATTGGAGCTGTACATCCAACAACCTTGTCCAAAGATAATAATATAAAATGCAATATACATATTTTCCTGTTTCCAGTAATGTTATGCACGTAACATCTTATATACCTGGGTACCTATGTTAATTACTGTTATCCCGGGGTATTGTGCACACCTATGAACACTTGAATACGGCACACACACAGACAGACAGACAGACACACACACACACACACACACACACACAGAGAGAGAGACACACACACACAGAGAGACACACACACAGAGAGAGAGACACACACACACACACAGAGACACACACACACACACACGCACGTCTACGTATTTCCACTAGTCCTTAGGGCGGTGGGGAAGTGTAGTGGTTAAAGCGTTGACTCGTCACGCCGAAGACCCGGGTTCGATTTCCCACATGGGTACAGTGTGTGAAACCCATTTCTGGTGTCCCCCGCCGTGATGTTGCTGGAATATTGATATAACTATAGTCACTCACTCACTCGCTCCCTGCACATAAGTACCTGTTGCCAGCTGTGTTGTCCACCTCATATTGCATGCACGTACCTACTTCCAGTTTCAGCTGAGGAGAGGGACAAATTGACGTAAGTCTTTAGCATTACTGACGTAACAGTATAAACTGACATCAAATGATATACGGCTCCTTCAATGTTTGCACCTTAATAGTATCAATTACTATTCATACTAATGTTGGAAGAATTGCAAGATATACACCTGATCTTTACACCTCATCAGGCATAGATGTTTCCCCTAAACATGGCGTCATGTTGATCAGAAGGCGCTGATAAAACAGCAGTGTGAAACCATTGCAAGTAGTTCATTCCGTGGTAGCCGTATAAGCTTATACATAGAGCTGAATAAGAAACAGACTGACGCACTGGTCTGTATTTCAGAGGAGTTAATATCCATGAAAGATGTATCTTCAACAACCCATGCTTGTCGATGTTATTGAACATTTCGGTAAAATAGGAATATGATTGTAGATATGCGTAATGTTGACTCTGTTTAGGAGTCTCCAAGAGAATGCCGATTTCATACTGTCAAGACAAACAGGTAAGTACATTACCAATGTTTCACGTTACCAGTTTCTGAACCAGAAATAGCAATTCGTCCTAGTGAGTCGTAGTTAACCCGTGAAGATCCGTGTTAGAATTGGTCTTCAGCAACCCATGCATGTCGTAAGAGGCGACTAACGGGATTTGGTGGTCAG
The DNA here is from genome assembly GCF_003918875.1 of Haliotis rubra. Taxonomy (NCBI): domain Eukaryota; kingdom Metazoa; phylum Mollusca; class Gastropoda; order Lepetellida; family Haliotidae; genus Haliotis; species Haliotis rubra. The sequence goes on along the minus strand of NW_025767346.1, from coordinate 2,609,533 downwards.
GCTCGCTGACTTGAAATTGGTTGACACAAGTCATCGTATCCCAGTTGCGCAGATCGATGCACAGCAAGCACTCGCTCTGGTAATGCTTCTTGATTTCTCAGAACCATACTTATTAATTTGTGTTTTTTATAGAATCTTGTCGCGTAAAATCTGTATCGCTTTCCAGAGACTTTTAGCACCGAGCAATCCTTGTTCCACAAATGTATGTTAAAGACTTATCGTGTTATTTCCCCCTTCGTTCAGGATCCTTGTCAAAATGGCCACTCGTCAAATGGCCACAAAACATCCAAGTCAAAATGGCCACAAAGAAGGCAAAATGGCCACAAACCTCAAGTCAAAATGGTCATCTCAAAGTACAGGATAAAAAAAACATCACAAAATGTTATATAAATAACGATCTCAAAGTATCAATTAAGAAAGCATTTAAAGAACAATATTCATTAATATGTAAAATATAATAATGTTGGGCCATTTTGATTTTTTTCTATGGCCATTTGACTTTTTGGTATGGCCATTTTGACTAGTTGTTGTGGCAATTGATTTTTTTGTGTGGCCGTTTTGACATGTTCCCTTCGTTCAGTGATGAATGCAAGTTGAAGTTCGACGGTGTATATATAACGGCTTGTCCTGTTATTCCCCTGAACATTAAGCGATTGTGCACAAGGCTTGTCATGTTGTTATGGATCGTGAAAATGAACGTTGTATATTTAACGTCTCATTGTATTATTATTCTCTATGTTCAGTGATGGTGGACAAGGCCTGTCATGTCGTTATGGAGGGTGAAACTCCTTTAAGCCGAATAGCAAGTTCATCGAGACCATCGAGAGAAGCAGGTATTGAACATTTAACTCTATCAACCGTGTTCAGACACTACAGTCTAAGAGTGAGTGAGTGAGTGAGTTTAGGTTTACGCCGGTTTTAGCAATATTCCAGCAATACCACGGCGGGGGACACCAGAAATGGACTTAACACATTGTGCCCATGTGGGGAATAGAACCCGGGTTTTCGGCGTGACGAGCGAACGCCTTAACCACTAGGCTACCCCACCGCCCCCTACAGTCTAAGAACTAGACCACGCATATGTATCAGCCTCACCTAAAGCATTGAAAGGTGCTCATATACGGTCATTTTGTTAGCGTATCTAAAATTCCATAGGCATGTAATGATACCAAACTTCATTTAAAGCACATTAAAATTAATGACCATTTTCGAAGAAGATTTGTTTTCAATATTTAGCGAAGCATTCAACTATGAAAAACCCTGCTTTGTTTAATTCGCAACAATTGACACGATGTATGGTCATGGCATACAACTCTTTGATTTTGACAAAAACCTAAATATATATTTTCAAAAACGAGCTCAATTGACGAAGATTTTATGTCCTAACAAGCCAAGACCATTTTCGGGATGATGAAACACATATACAAAACTAAACAGGAACGTAGGTATGTGCATGTGGCTGTAATAGGTGTACATATACTGACATACAGAAGTAAGTATACACCTGGTGCTTTGGGAATATTTTCCAGAAAAAAAGTGAACGTAAAAGCTATTCGCAATCGGGTACAATGTATGTGGTATTTTGCCAAAACATAAACAATGCTTGTTTGTGACTCATAACTCTCAATCAAACCACTATTCAAATTAGTTACGTCGCCATGGAAAACATGTAAAAACTATGTCCCTTTTGAAAATATAAGACACACACACACACACACACACACACATATACACACACACACACACACACACACACACAAACACACACACACAAACACACAAACACACACTATAAATATATAAATTAACAAAAAAACAAAAAATAAATAAACAAAAAAATGAATAATAAATAAATAAATAAATAAAAATACCAATAAACAACAGCTGTGTACTTTGTTTTTCATGTCAATTCCGAAAGGAGATAAACGTACCTTCAGCCCTAAAATATATGGTTTTATGTTGAATTTAAGTCGACTGATTATTTGCCAACTGTAGATGGGTACATCATGGCATACCAGAATGACGCAGGATCCGCAGCAGCCTACCCAGAATCCACTCCAAACACTGACTCCCTGTATGCCCAACCTGCGAAGCTGAACAGATCAGGACAACAAAGTAAGAGTTTATGACGTGATCAGTCAGTAAGAGTAATACCATTAATTTTTTATTTTCGCTAAGAAAAATGAGTATTACACCCACGTTACAGAGTAAACTATGGTTTTATTGAACTCAAATGGACCATACAAGAGTAGTTCGGATGTTCGTTATATCCATCTGTTCGTTATAAGGGGTGCGATTTCCCACATGAATGCAATGTGTAAAGCTCATTTCTTTAAAGCTCTCGGCCTTGATATTGCTGGAATATTGCTAAAAGGGGCGTAAAACTAAATTCACCCACTCACTCGCTATATATAAGCGTGCTCGTTCCATACGTGACCCGTGAAGATCCGGGTTAGAATTGGTCTTCAGTAACCCAGGCTTGTCGTAAGAGGCGACTAACGGGATCGGGTGGTTGACGCATGTCATTGTATCCCAATTACGCAGATCGTTGCTCATGCTGTTGATCACTGGATTGTCTGGTCCAGACTCGATTATTCACAGACCGCCGCCATAAAGCTGGAATATTGCTGAGTGCGGCGTAAAACTAAACTCACTCACTCACTATAATGAGGGCACTTACATCGGTTAAACGATTAAAATATCAATGTAGATGAACGTAGCTTCCATTTTTAACGTAGATGTAAATATTATCATCTACGTGGTTGAAAGTATCATGTACGTAGAACGGTCTCATGATCCAAGTAGATGTATGTATCTCCCACGTAGATATCGTCTACGTAGATATATGTATCTTTTTTTTAATAATCTTCCATAACATTAAAATGTTTTCCTGAAACAAAATTGAGAATAAGATCATTTTCGTGCATATACTTGTGTACCCTATTTGCGACTATGCTTGTCGTAAGAGGCGACTAACGGGATCGGGTGGTCAGGCTCGCTGACTTGGTTGACACATGTCATCGGTTCCCAATTGCGCAGATCGGTGCTCATGCTGTTGATCACCTGATTGTATGTTCCAGACACGATTATTTAATGACCGCCGCCATATAGCTGGAATATTGCTGAGTGCGGCGTAAAACTAAACTCACTCACTCACTCTATAAGAAATAAGAAAGTAAGTTACTTTACAGTTACTTTATGGTTGACAACTTCTTTAGTTATGTTTCAAAACGTGTGTGTGCAATAAATCTGTCAAAGTGCTATGCCAAAACTTGGTAAACGGGAGTTCTTAATGGTAGAGGAAAATGTAAAGCTACCAAGAGCAATTGAATGTTTATACAACAATTTTCTTCGGTAGATGCCTCTCCCTCTAACAGCGTTACAAGACATGGCGCCACGCCATCGATGACTGAGATTGATGCCTTGTACGCGAAACCAATCAAGAAGAAACACAGACAGCAGAGTAAAACAACCGTGTTTATGGCTCCCACCAAGTGATGTAAGTATGACAATTGCGCCAACCTGGGTTTTCCACGTTTAGGACGCGTGAAGATCCGGGTTAGAATTGATCTTCAGTAGCCCATGCTTGTCGTAAGAAACGACTAACGGGATTGGGTGGTCAGGCTCAGTTGTATAGATTGATGCTCATGCTGTTGATCACTGGATTGTCTGGTTCAGACTCGGTTATTTACGTACCGCCGCCATAAAGCTGGAATGGTGCTGAGTGCGGCGTAAAACTTAACTCACTCGCTCACCCGGCAATAAGTGGAATACTGTTCAAGTAGGCTTATAGACAAACTTATCCTTTCCCCTACAGAGGAGAACCATGTCTTGTTAATACCTGTTTTGGCTAGTTTCTTGTTTGTGGGAGGAGTTCGTCCTTTTATTTCAATCTGCAGGAATGTCGCTGGTGCTGTAGTGAGATAAAATGGTTCAACTTTTCTTTATATAACACCGAGTATTTCGTATCAATGTTACCAGTATTCCTTGACATGGTTTCCTTGATCAATATTTATAATTGTGTACGAATGCTATCAATATGTTGCTTCTTGTGATTGCTGGGGTGTGGGGCAGTGGTTCTCCATAAGAGTTGAAGTATATCCTACGAATGTAACTGTTACCCTCAACAGAATGTAACTGTGGTTGGGTCAGGGGATGTTTTAATGGTGCGTTGAAACATATGCCCAAAATTAATTGTCGGTTGTGGATCATACCCGAACGTCATTTTTGTGTTGTGTTGTCAGTGGATGGTTCAAACTCTTCCCCACTCGACCAAAGTTACAAATAAAATATATGTTGTACTACTGTTACTGCTCTTTAATGAACCTGGCATCGTGTACCTGCATAACAATGTTTTTAGTCATCATTTCTTCCGTAGTTTAAGCAAGTTCATATTCCACAAAACAACGGGGTCATCTAAAACAACGTCCTTTGCTAATTTTATACCAGATCTGTTAACATTGTTTGTCTTTGATCAAATGAGATTTATTTCTTCGATCTAGAACCAGCAGTATAACAGGAGGTTTGTTGACGAAGACAAAGAATTCCGGAAATACGACATATACTCTGAGCTTGTTTCACATAGCAGAGTTGTTTACACCCAGTGGAATCTGTTTCTGTAGACAGTCGAGACTGAATATTATTTTGCCACAACACGGCCATGCACGCACACACACACACACACACGCACACACACACATAGAGACAGACAGACAGACACACACTCGTGCACACAAACACACACAGACAGACACGCGCACACACAGAGACAGACAAACGCGCACACACACACGCACAGAGAGAGTACACGTACACACGGAAAACATACACACAGAGAATGTGTATACACAACCCATTAACATGCACACTTGGAGAGCATGTACACACACAGAAAATATGCACACAAACGCACACAGAGAACATGTACGCGTACATACTGAGAGAAAATGTACACACACACAGAGAAAACAAGTACGCACACACAGAAAACATGCGCACATACGCACACATAGCGGAGGAACATGTACACAAACACAGAACATGCACACACACACATGCATACACTGACAGAATATGTAGACACAAAAAAACATGCATTCACACAAAGAACATATGCAGAAAAAACACACACAGAGAACATGCATACACGCGCACTCACAGATACACATGTATGCATATTGTATATAACATTGAATGTACATGTGATAAGAGTATATGAACACACACCTGTAAGGAGGATACTTGATTGTTTGTTTCCAATGTTAACATTCTGTGATAATACAATAACTTTTGTTAAAGCAATGCCTACATCCTTTAGTATGGAATGAGAGTCATTCATGTTGCACGCATTGTTTACTTCAAACATTCCCAAAACTACACAGACAACACTTGTTTGACATCGGTTGCACTGTTAATTCTTCCATCGTTTGATGAAGTCATTTTAAAGCGCTTCGACCAGTATTTATAGTATATTCAGCTGTAAATATATACACACTTCTCCCGAGTTCATTCCCTTAACACACATGAGCAATGTGTGACGCAGCCAGTGAGAGGCGTTGGTCACTCGTATTTTTCTGTAACACACATATTTCTGAGGGAATAACCTCTTGACCAATGTTCTTGACCAATGTTCTTGACCAATGTTAAGCTTCAATTGGAGGTGAAAACATGGAGTGCCTTCTATTTCAGGAAGAACAAACACATGGTTATATATTCTCGCTAATATTTATTCTCGAATGTGATTTCGACAATTGATATCTTCACATTTGCATTATAAGACATCATCATACTGAAATTAAACAGTTCTGGATATACGTTAGGCGACATACCCTCTCTGACTTACACATTGTAGCAGTTTTCGTAGGCACGTGGGACTTGCATCCAACTCACTCGCTCACTGTTACAGTTTGGTTGTATCTCGATGAAGGCATTTTAACGAATTTCAAACAATGCTCAATAACATTTACCTGTAAATATGTAAATAGAGGTCATGTACTACCATTTCCGTGGACCACTGCACTGGATGTGCCATTTCGTAAACCGATGAATTTCTGCCATGTATACAGCAGAACCTATTTTGTTGAAGCTTCACACTTGCAACATTAAATAGAAGTGGGTGCATGTTTACCAAAGGCTAATGTAGCAGCTTTTGAAGCATCATTTGTTTATTTTTTCTTGAATCTCGGCTTTTTTCTTGTTACTTTAATAAAATTAATATTTTATTATATTATATTATTTTGTCGAATTTTCTGATTTTGAAAATATATTTGAAATAACGAGAAAAATATTTGAAATGATCAGACAAAAAGCAGCAAGAGAAAATATGAAAAGGGGGAAAATGGACCAAAATTGAAATAAGTAGAAAGTTTTATTTCAAATAATTCGTGTTACCAAAGTGGCATCATTGGGCTTTCGTACAACTTGCACCTTATGTCACCAAGAATCTGTAGGTTTTCATCACTCCAAATAAAATCTTTTTTGATTGAACTGAATATTTTCTTTTGTAAAAATACCATTATGAGACTGTTATTGAAATATACATCCAAGTATTGATAGGTTCTCCTTTCGTCACAAGTATCAAATGTTATTTTAGACATGTCGCATTGCCAATGAGTGGCTGATGGTCTCTATACCGTCTCAATATATCAGTGTGTTTTTGCAAGTCGCCAGTTGCGCTTGAAAACCATGACCATTTCATCTGCAAATACTACAAAGAAACGTTCACAACACATGGATGCAACTGAAACACGTTTAAGAAACATAATGAATAACAACGGAATAAATATAGGTCCCAGGTGAAACGATTAACATATCAATTAAGATGAAAGTATCTTCCATTTTAAACGTAGATGTGATTATCATCTACGTAGTTGAAAGCAACATAACATAATGAATAACAACGGAATAAATATAGGTCCCAGGTGAAACGATTAACATATCAATTAAGATGAAAGTATCTGCCATTTTAAACGTAGATGTGATTATCATCTACGTAGTTCAAAGTAACATAACATAATGAATAACAACGGAATAAATATAGGTCCCAGGTGCACGCAACATTTGCATTTAATTGATGAGACATAAACACCTTGTAAATTCGATAACCTAACTAATAATTAAACCTTTTCACTACCAGGCGTTCGAGGCCAATTAAGCATAAAACTTTCCACGCATTATTCCATTGTAATAACAATGTTATCGACTGTGAAATTCCCTCACCTAAAACCAGATATGCTGATCCTATTAACGGCGCAAGGTACAGGCTTTCTAAAAGAAACTTAAAAATATACACAAAACTATCTTGCATCATTCTGCAAAACTGCTGTAAAAGAGAATGCGTTTATTCAGTTATTATTAAAGGCCTCAATTTCTTTTTATGCAACAAAAGTGTACAGATAGTAGTATGTGGATGTATGAAGTAATGAAATATCTGCTAGTATTAGAAGAAAAAATATTATGGATGTCAACTTCTTGTATATTCCATGTGTATACAATAAACAAGAAGTTGACATCTACAATATTTCGTCCTATACTTGAATACCAACTTCTATATACCTATCAAGAACCTCATGAAATATCTATGTTTAAATACCATCTTTCATACTGATCAATATTTCATCTTACCGAAAAACAACTAGCAAATATCTTTTTAAATACAGATCAAAACCGCTAATAACATTTACAATATTTTAAAGCATGAGGGAAGAAAATGTCTGTCTTGATGAGCAAACATCTCCAGCAAATATACTATTTCTCCTTTTCAGGTAATCAATTAAACTGGTGCAAATATGATATCCATGATTTAAAATTGTCACAGAACATTAATTTATATGATAATATACACACTTGGAAATAATATAGAGTTCAGTTTCTAATAGGGAATCATAGGACGTGTATTAAGTTTAGAACACTAAGAATTGCTGACCTTATGACAGAGCAATTTCTATGATGGCAGCTATTTAATTTCTTTTCGTGCGCTACAGAGAGTATCATCTAAGCCTCCGGATATGTGTTCCTGTTCAATGTAAAAATCGTCTTGTATCATTCTGAAATATAACCCGGTTCACATTTTGTCCACGTTACCAAAGCGTATAGTCCATTCAATAATACAAAGTCAATAACTGTTTAAAACGTTTACTTTATATGGGATGTTAACGTTTCAAGAAATCATGCATGTTTGCTTGTATGGATCAAAGAGGAAAAACACGTATTTAATGTTCTGTTTTGTGCGTGTCGGAGAGTAAGTATTCTTATTATCTGGATATGTGTTCCTGTTCAATGTAAAAATCGCCTTATATCATTTCTAGAAAATCACTCTTTTACATTTTGTTCGCACTGCGTTACCAAAGTGTCTATTCAATAATACAAACATATAAGTCAATACAAATTTAAAACGTATAATTTATACGAGATTTTAACTTTTCAAGAAATCATGGATGTTCGCTTGTACAGATCAAAGACCAATAAACACTACAATATGAACGCATTACCTATAACTGATCCTGTATTTAACATAATATATATGTACACATACACACACACATTCTTTAATCTGTTAAACTATAGACATATTGTATTTTTTTAGGCACAATTTTCATACATGTGTCATAGAGTAAACCATTTCAATAAGTTTCTGTAAAACTTCATATATTCAAACAACATAATTGTTTCCATATACATCCAAAGTGCACCGAAATTCTATCCCCTTTGTCTGTTTAATGTATTCAGCAATCATTCGGTGTAGCCCTTTTATCATAAACCCCCCTCAGGGCAGGACCCTTAATTCTCAATGCCATCAGTAAATGTCAATTAACATCTCCCCACGTCGGTGGATCTTATGTATGTACATGTGCACAGGTCAGTGACCTTGCACAACGTGGCGTAATGTCCCTATGCATAAAACCGGACTCACATGGTCAGTCAGGGAGACCATACAGGGAGACCAGTCAGAGACGACGCGACGAAACGGGCCCAGATCATCCACCGAACGGACTGTGCAGCTAGTCGAGGCTTCGGCCAAGGCCGTCGCCTCACCAACGACTACGTCGATGATGAAGAATCGCCGTCCGACTTCTGAATGCGTGTAAGTGACAGAGCGGGTCTCCACATAGGGAACATTGGCCACTAGGTCCCGATGTGCGTTCTGTCACGTGATTTCCATCTTATGTACCATTTCGACCATTATTATCCAACCATAATAAACATGGCTGCTGCTGTCTTCAACTATACTGCTGACTTTTGTCTTCCGCCTCTTGAACTACCATCCGAGAGTTCCACAACGAACGCTCTTGGACACATGTTACGTCAAATCACTTGACGTGTTTTAATTGTGTATGCTTCCCGTCAAATCAAGCTAGCTTGGATCGCCATGAGGACCAGAAACACACTCTCGGGGGAAGTATTAAAACCGTACTCATTCCTTCCCGTACAAACCCAATTGTGACTTGCCGCCAGAGTTATGTATGCTTATTTGAACAATCACATTTGGTCTTGCCTACTGAATGATGATTGTGTACTGACATAACTGTGCCAGCAGGTTCATTTTTCTTCTAGTATCAGTAATGTAGTGAGGTTGTTTCTGTTAGTTTTAACGTTGACAGATTTGGAAAGAATTTTGCAGTCTTCAGACAACGCACACAGTAGCTCGAAGTGCGCTATGTCGGCTGAGATTATTCACGTTGTAAACACACATGTGATATCTATGAACTCTGTTAGCGCTTTAAACACACTTTCGTGTGGAGTTTAGCGCAATATAAGAATCCATATTATTATTATCATTACTATTATTCTTTTATAGCACAATGCAATTCTGGTAATTTTCGATATTACCGAAAAGGTGATATGGCACTTGGTAATAAGAATCTGCAATCTCTGTTTTTAAAGGCATTTGAACGTTACTTCCGGAACATGGTGTCATATCTAAAAGATAATGACAGTATTTTCGGCTGTGTAATACTGACACTTATGCCCACTACAGTCAAAGGCCCTCGTGTCTTTCCGAGGATTAATGTGTTTTTTAGATGACATCCGATTTGAAATGCTACACAGTACAATAAGTCATGATTTACTGTACCGTGAAGCATTTCGAGTCAGGGGTCATCTCAAAAAAAATTTTAATCTTTAATCCTCGCAAAGACACAAGGGCCTGTGACTACAGTGACTACAGTGACTACAGTGACAACTGACTACACAGCGTCCACGTCTTGCTGCACAGCTTCGTTGATGTAAAAGTGGTTTGTTTCTTCCGACTGCATGATGGCTGCACTTTCTGAAACAAATATTGCCTTCCGTATCACCTTCGCCATGTATTTTACTTGCACGAACATAAATAACACGTGTTCATAGATACACATCTTACATGAAACAAAAAATACTTTCCACGTCACCTTCGTGATACTTTGCTGCACACAGAAAACATATGCAGCCACGCATACACAGAAGCATACACCGACACAAACACCCACTGACACAATACACAATATTCACACTTACACCCAGAGTATCAGACACATTCACACACAGACATATAATTATATCCCGTGTTATACATCTTGCGCATCGATTTATGCAATCGGGATACGATGACATGTGTCAACCAAGTCAGTGAGCCTGACCACCCGATTCCGTTAGTCGCCTCTTATGCCAAGCATGGATTGCTGAAGACCAAATCTAACCCGGATCATCACGGGTAAGCACGTCAACAGTGAGTGAGTTAGTGAGTATGGTTTCACGCCGCCTTTAGCAATATTCCAGCAAGATCACGGCGGGGGACACCAGAAATGGGCTTCACACATTGTGTCCATGTGGGGGGCATGGAGTGACGAGGGGCGAAAGCTTTAACCACTAGGCAACCCCACCGCCAGCACACGTCAACAGAGACTCACAGTATGTATATATAGAGAAACAAGTACCTTCCTTCTGTTTGTGTCTGCTTTTTGTCCACATTATAACGACGGCTGTTATGATGAGGATGCCTACTGCAGTACCACACACCGATCCAGCGACGACATAAAAGTGTTGCACATCAGGGGCTTCTGTGGGTATACAAGTATCAGCTTGAGATCATCAAAGCGATGATATGGGATGGGTGTTGTGGACGTACACCTTAGAATAGTTTCTTTGGTGGCTACAAAGATGTGGAGCACTATGCAATGATATAGCATGAAACGTGAGCTGTCAACAACGAATGTAAATGCATCCTCTGTATCTACAGGCCTTGGCCTCAGGAATCTTCTTCTAACCCCAGAATTCACTCCAGCGGTTCTCATTATCTTAGATACTCCGCTCTTGATTTTCAGTCATACTCCAATCTGCTTCTCGTCAATTTTTCAAAGTTGACATTCCTCTATCGTAATCAACCCGACATGTTGTTAATATCTACACCCGAACACTGACGCTGACTTTTAACAACGCATTGCTATTGGCCCTTTAGCGTGGCTAATTGTTGTAGGGTGGGTGGGTGGTGGGGTGTGGGGTGGGTGGTGGTGGTGAGCAGAATATCCTCCATTTTGTTTTTATGACGTAACATAGGTGTGACCTTTGTGTGACCTAATCGATTGTTGAGCCACACCCTCCCCTTTCCGGTCCAGGTGTGTGTGTCACCTTCAGGTTCACTTTAGTGGTATTATTTTATGAGTTTGCCGACTCGAGTGTTCACACAGCTTAGACTAATGCTTAGTATCTGAATATATATATATATAATTTTGATAGTAACAAACAAGCCTGTTTAAATTGAAAAGGATCCCTAAGGACACCAGAGATTCAGAACCTGAGGAAATCTAGACTTGCTTTATTTAGGGCTTTAGCACTGCAGAGAGGGCATGTGGCAGTACGGAAAATAATGTGGTTCAGGGACTGTGAGACAGACTAAGCATACGTGTTCAACGTAGAATTAATATCACACAATGAGGGGGAATTTAGCTGCTATTTATGAGGTCAAAATATCACAGCGCATTTTGTTAAATCAAAGTTTAATATACGCTGTCACACAAGGAACAAGTCTTAATGTTTCGATATCTGTCAACAATAAACGGTTGTAGCAAATAAATTTCATGTGGGCCTGTATATGTGTGAAATAGAGGGCGCTGTCTATTCACTACTGTGAGTACTAACAGCAGAATCGCTTGCTCACTGAGCCGTAACTGAAGAGACATGTGACAGCTGTGATTGGATGAAATAGTGTAAGGTGTTATGTTTGTTAAAAGCACCTCCATCCAGTCATTAAAACTGACCACAATGTTTAAGTATTTAATGCTGTCATTTGTATCACTTATGCTTATGCGTGTACAGATATGTCCAAGTAGGTGACAGTTGGTGCGGACCTGGGAGGGTTGATGTGTTTAGCTTCCTGTGTGTGGCTTCCTGTGCTCGCCGGTTCAAATTGACCAGAAATTGTTTTATTGTAATTTATTGTTCAGACTGTAATCATGAGTACATGGTTGGTGATAATTTTCAGCATGGTGTAGTGTCACAAACGGTCAGGTTCCGCTGTTTAAAGGTCAGACTGTAATCATGAGTACATGGCATGGATAATTTTCAATGTGATGTTGAATGTATGCTCACAAGTGGTCAGCTTCCGTTATGTAGGGAGACAAGTGTCTGACCGGAATTAAATACAGGAAATAGTAAGCAGTTGAGGAGTGATGGTCACTGAATATCTCAAGTAGTTTGGTTGTGCAGTGATGAAATGATTTAGCATTTGTCATATATATTACTGGATAAGAAATATGTGTTCTCCTGTAAAACTTTCACTTTTACTCAACATTTTAAAACTTTTACTCTCAAATTGCAAACATAAAAAACACCCATCTTATGTCCATGTTTATGACAATTATTTGACATCATGTGACACATAGGTTACTCACATGCCTATCGTCACATTTGTTTTGAAACCACAGTTTGTCAATACACTTAGAGATGAGGCCATTCAAAATGCCTGGTTGTTTGATAGAGCACTGGCTTAGTACATCTGGTACACCCGTCTTAGGTTTGTCAATCCGGGGAAAGAGCATGTATGACCATCCTGGCAGCGATGTTGAAAGCTACACCAAGCCCAAGGTCAATGTAGATATCTATATAACAGGCTACAATGGCTATCTATCTTCATTTAGCCGTGGACCAGTGACAGTGACGCATCACCTCAAGCCGCTCCCATTTTCATCATGAATAATCCACAATACAAACTCTTCGTACCCGATGCCGAAAAATGGACACGATTTTACATGCTCAGGGCTGAAGGGAAGGAGATCCTTATCATTCTATAATGCGTGGAGGAGAAAAATCTGCCATGATGTCTGTCGATCGATATTTGGAACTGTATGACCCAGAGTGGAAGAAAGATAAACCAAAAGAAACCTCAGAACAACCTAAGATTAATTTTGTTACCCCTACTCAACAAGTGGTCGAACAAGCCAAGGCTCTTATTCAGATGCAGAAGAAAGGGGGATCTAAAGTTGGAAGTTCCTCCCAGAGTCCCATGAAGAAACGGAAGATGACTTTTTAGATAAAAGCAGTCAGTAGACAGGTTCCCTGCCATTTAGACTCGGACCACCATGCAGTCAACAACGTATCCCGTGTGCTATCAGACCTTTTCCAGGACAGACAATATGTTGAGACATAGAAGACAGAAACATCAACAACTCTCTCCTCCTCCTCCACCACCACATCAACAACTCTCTCCTCCTCCACCACCACAAGCATCACCACCACCACCTCATGGACCTCCTCTTCCATTAATGCCGACTTGGCAACATCATCATCAGCATCAGCAACTACAGCAGCAGCAGCAGCAGCAGCAACCATTGCAACCACATTCATCAGAAAGTACTACCCAGTCATGGGAAGAATTTAGGCTCCTACATACATTTACCATGATCGTCTCAGGGCCATTCTCCTGTGGGAAAACCTACTTAGTGAAACAGCTTCTAGATTTGATGAACATTAAACCTTATCCTGAACATATTATATGGCTCTACAAACGATGGCAGCCACTGTATAACACCATTCAAGGCTGTGTTTACCGATACGCTGAATTTCATCAAGGCATTCCTTCTCATCTCGAAAAGGATGCATTTCTGGACCCCCATGTGGTGAACGTGGTTATCCTCGATGACTTAATGTCGACAGCGAGCAAAGATCAACTCATTACAGATCTGTTAAAGGAAGGAAGTCATCATCGTAATCTCTCAGTGATCGCCTTGAACCAGAATTTGTTTTTCAGTAAGGATCCCACACAACGAAGAAACTGTCATTATCTGTTTCTGTTCAACAACCCTATTGACCAACAACCCATCATGACTTTGGTGAGGCAAATGTATCCAGGTAACACAGACCATTTCATGGAGCCATTTCAAAGGGCTACCCAGAAGCCTTATGGCTACTTGTTGGTTGATCTAAAACCCCAAACACCTCCCCATTTGCGACTTTGTTCCAACGTATTCAGTTTAAAAGGAGGCCTCCAAGCTAGGACAATTCAGTCCGAGTTAGACGTTCAGAGTAAACAGACGTGTGAAGAAAACCTCCCAACAATGCCATCTTGTGATGACTGTTGACTCGTGTTTCAAGACGTGCATGATTTGCAAAAAACACAGAAGAAACTGGTGTCCTGAAAAGTCTTCAGTGGGTCCACCTGGAATACCCCAAGTTAAAAGGAAATGGGAGGAAGACGATAACTTCCTGATATGAAGAGACCACGTCCTCTGTCAGATTGTGACTATTGTGGTCAAGTGTTTAGCAATAACCACAACTTACAAAGACATTTACGTGATAAACAATGTCCTGAAATGGAAACTGATGATGATGATGAATCATTAAACGATGTCACACATGGCAACAGGAAAATAACATAGTTGATCTCGAGGAGCAAGGTATAAGACAAATGTATTCACGGACGCTTGAGCTGAATAAAGACTTTTTTGGATGAGAAACGACAGCTATACACGAAAAGAGGGTTACACGAAGACATGATACAAGCCAAACTGAAGAAATTCATCTGGAGCACGTTTAAAGAGACGTATGCCCGATTTATTACTTATCTGTATCATATGCAGTTGGGTCCAAAGACACAAGGAATACTGAAACGAGTACAAGACACAAGTAATCTGTATCATGACGTGTTTTCCAAACTGTACCAATATAAATCTTGGGTAGAAGACTTAATTGATGATGATTATGAAGACATGACATATGATGTAGAGAGTGAAGGGCAGGACGTTGAGGAAGGGCAATCATACAATTAGCACAAAATGTAAAGTAGACATTTGGGAGAGCTCCTATCCTAAAGCCTACTCATTTGAAACGGAGCTAATAAACAATGAAATCTGTATATCTTCCTTGTTTCTTAATGTATTGTACCCGTGAAGGTGCGGGTTAGAATGAACCTTCAGTAACCCATTCTTGTAGTAAGAGGCGACGAACGGCATGTGAGTAACCTATGTGTCACATGATGTCAAATAAGTGTCATAAACATGGACATAAGATGGGTGTTTTTTATGTTTGCAATTTGAGAGTAAAAGTTTTAAAATGTTGAGTAAAAGTGAAGGTTTTACAGGAGAACACATATTTCTTATCCAGTAATATATATGACAAATGCTAAATCATTTCATCACTGCACAACCAAACTACTTGAGATATTCAGTGACCATCACTCCTCAACTGCTTACTATTTCCTGTATTTAATTCCGGTCAGACACTTGTCTCCCTACATAACGGAAGCTGACCACTTGTGAGCATACATTCAACATCACATTGAAAATTATCCATGCCATGTACTCATGATTACAGTCTGACCTTTAAACAGCGGAAGCTGACCGTATGTGACACTACACCACGCTGAAAATTATCACCAACCATGTACACATGATTACAGTCTGACCTTTAAATTACAATAAAACAATTTCTGGTCAACTTGAACCGGCTAGAGCACAGGAAGCCACACACAGGAAGCTAAACACATCAACCCTCCCAGGTCCGCACCAACTGTCACCTACTTGAACATATCTGTACACGCATAAGCATAAGTGATACAAATGACAGCATTAAATACTTAAAATGGTGGTCAGTTTTAATGACTGGATGGAGGTGCTTTTAACAAACATAACACCTTACACTATTTCATCCAATCACAGCTGTCACATGTCTCTTCAGTTACGGCTCAGTGAGCAAGCGATTCTGCTGTTAGTACTCACAGTAGTGAATAGACAGCGTCCTCTATTTCACGCATATACGGGCCCACATGAAATTTAACAGCTACAACCGTTTATTGTTGACAGATATCGAAACATTAAGACTTGTTCCTTGTGTGACAGCGTATTTTAAACTTTGATTTAACAAAATGCGCTGTGATATTTTGACCTTATAAATAGCAGCTAAATTCCCCCTCATTGTGTGATATTAATTCTACGTTGAACACGTTTGCTTAGTCTGTCTCACAGTCCCTGAACCACATTATTTTCCCTACTGCCACATGCCCTCTCTGCAGTGCTAAAGCCCTAAATAAAGCAAGTCTAGATTTCCTCAGGTTCTGAATCTCTGGTGTCCTTAGGGCTCCTTTTCAATTTAAACAGGCTTGTTTGTTACTATCAAAATTATATATATATTCAGATACTAAGCATTAGTCTAACGCTGTGTGAACACTCGAGTCGGCAAACTCATAAAATAATACCACTAAGGTGAACCTGAAGGTCACACACACACCTGGACCGGAAAGGGGAGGGTGGGGCTCAACAATCGATTAGGGTTCACACAAAGGTCACACCTATGTTACGTCATAAAAACAAAATGGAGGATATTCTAATGAAAATCAAGAACATTCTGATTGGTCCACTAGACTGAGTAATAAATCAAATTGGCTCATGAAAATCAATTGCGGATAATTTAAGATCTCGAGAACTACCGAAATGGATCTAGACGTTAGCATAGGTTTACAATGATGCTATTACTGACGATACAGAGTATTGCAGATATAGCTGAGACTCAAAACATGAGCTATTCAGCGTTTTGTACCTTTGCCATGCTCTTCCGCTGTCTTGTTTCCAGCTGTTTGAGTTTGTTCAAGTGTTGCAATGGTTGACGTAGATACAGATGTATATGGATATATCCGTTTTGCTGCAGTTGTTGATCTACTTGTAGTTGTCGACGATGAAACGCCATGTTTAGCTGAAGATGTTGCCATGCTTGACGATGAAGATGGCGAAGTAGAAGTAGAGGTCGTTGGGATGGTAGATGTTGGTACAGATGTCGAGACATGTGTGGTAGGCAATGATGGAGATGACAGCAAAGGAGCTGAAGAATTCATTCCTGCAAAATGCATTCAGAAATGCGTTGGTTTAACTTCTGTTAGCAAAATTCTGAGAAAATAAGAACAACCGGTAGGAATGTGTACTCACTTAAATTTGGGTCGGTGGGGTAGCCTAGTGGTTAAGGCGTTCGCTCGTCACGCCGAAGACCCGGGTTCGATTCCCCACATGGGTACAATGTGTTAAGCCCATTTCTGGTGTCCCCCGCCGTGATATTGCTGGAATATTGCTAAAAGCGGCGTAAAACCAAACTCACTCACTCACTCACTCACTCACTCACTCACTCACTCACTCACTTAAATTTAGGTAGGGTCAGAAGAAATTAACGCTGCAAAGTTGGCCTTCAACATTTCTATTTACAAACACGTTGAACCTACATGAATTCATCTGGTTATCTGAAGTTCGACACAACCGAACTATAGAACGGATACATAGGTGCCATTCATCTATTTCGAGACAAGTGTACGTTCGACACTTCAAAATTCAACAGAAAGATGTTTGACAAAGTTGATCTTCTTTACCGCCCGTGGGGACTCGGTGTAGCGGCAACTAACCGCACACTTATGTCAATATCTGGTCCTTGAAAACGCTAAACTTGAAACAAATCATGAGTTGTTCGTGGCCCATTCGACTAAAGCCTCGTATTTCACTTCACTCTACACAGTTGTTTGGATGCGACATAGGTGCCAGGCGTGCCCAAGGGAGACAACTATGTAGAGCGAACTGCAACGCTTTAGACGACTGGACACCCGCGGAGATGAGTCACTCACGTATAGTGATGTTGTTGCTTCTTTCCTCCACTTCGCACCACCACACAGATTCGTCGTCAATGTCGGAGTCAACCATGAGGGTAACGTTGTGCTGGTTGCCATGGCAACTGACACTGACACGCCCCGACAGGTACTCGTTGAACAGCTCCTTGTTCAGTATGGACGCATTGCTCAAGGATGAACAAGATGGGATGGTGACGAAGATGGGGTCGCCATTTCGAAACCAGTTGTTGTCGTGTTCTTCCTCCGTGTTGTTGCACGTCAGAATGAGGGGCTCCCCGTCTGTGGCTACCGAGGGGACGCTGGTCAGCTCTATAGAACCTGGTCATATATACACCTAAGTATTACCTGCTGTAGCCTATGTCTATAACGTGAGTTTTACGTCGTTTTTTGCAATATTCGAGGAATATCACAGCGGGGGACACCAGAAATGGGCTTCACACACTGTGCCCATGTGGGGAATCGAACCCGAACAAAAGCATTAACCTCTGGGCTACCTCACCGCCACTATATTGAACATGTGACAAGAACGAACCTTCGACAGAGGAGCAGCTGGATACAGCGTACTGTTGTTTTACTTCCTCCATAGTATGGTCGAAATGCGTATTACAACGGATATAACGAACTAACATTATTGGTCTCTTTGAGTTCACTGTAGCCGTAGTTTACTGCATGTAATAATCTATAATAGAGGAATAATCACTCCATGCACAGTTTGTGTATGACGACACGGCATTGTAATATATGATAGGGCATAAAAATTATATATAAAACATCGGTTGAAATATCAAATGTCCGGGAAAATCTAACAGCCAACTAGTTGTCTATCAACAGATGATTTTTTTCCAATGTTAATAAGGCTCGTAACATATCTTTGCCCAGCGAATGATCACGAGAAGAGTGTGATTCCAGCTTACTTGTGATTGGTTAGTTGTTTAACGCCGCACTCAGCAATATTCCAGCTATATCTCGGTATTACTTGTGAATCCTTCATGCCCAGTGGCCACGAATCAGGATTATAGATTCTCAGAGACAGGATGGCATACAAACACAGAGTTGGCATAGATACATACATACACATATTTAACGTACATACAGACATACAGTGACAAACACAGGTTTAACTTACATAAAGAGGTACACACATTTAACATACACACAGACACAAAAACACAAATGACATACACACACAGACCAACACAGGTAAATCTACCTAGACAAATACACGGAAATGACATATACAAACATTTGACATGCTACATACAGAAATACGCACAGATTTGATATATTTTACAAAGACATACATACACACAGATTTGACATGCCTGCAGTGCAAAGCATACATTTGACGTGCATACAGAAAAAACAGACAGACAGATTTGACATACAGAAGCAGGCAAACGTTTAACGTACATACAGACATACATACACACTGATTGGACTTAATGTTGTGCCAAACGCACACTTGACGTACATATAGACATACATACACACAGATTGGACATAATGCAGTGCCAAACGCACACTTGACTTACATGCTGACATACATACACACAAATTAGGCATACAGAGGCAAGCAAACGTTTGACATACATATAGACATACATACACACAGATTGGACATAATGCAGTGCCAAACGCACACTTGACGTTCATGCTGACATACATACACACAGATTGGACATAATGCAGCGCCAAACGCACACTTGACGTACATACAGACATACATACACACAGATTGGACATAATGCAGTGCCAAACGCACACTTGACGTACATGCTGACATACATACACACAAATTAGGCATACAGAGGCAAGCAAACGTTTGACATACATATAGACATACATACACACAGATTGGACATAATGCAGTGCCAAGCACACTTGACGTACATGCTGACAGACATACACACAAATTTGGCATACAGAAGCAAGCAAACGTTTGACATACATATAGACATATATACACACAGATTGGACATAATGCAGTGCCAAACACACACTTGACGTGACCGACTCCGTTGGGTAGTGGTTAGAGCGTCCGCTCGGAGAGCGGAAGGTCGCGGGTGCTATCCCCGACCGCGTCATACCAAAAGACGTTAAAATATGGTACTTGTTGGTCCCTGTCTGGCGCTCGGCATTAATAAGTACAACAAGGACTGGTCGGCGCGGAGTAAGTATAATGTGTCTGAGTGGGGTATTCATGCTTCACTGCGGCATGGTATCTCAGTGGGCCAGCACTATAAAACCAGCTTAAGTCTAGGCTAGTACAAGCAGCCGCACAAACACATACACACGCATGCACGTCTTCATATGAGCGAAATATTCTCAAGCACGGCGTAAAACTCAATTTCACCTCACCTCACACTTGACGCACATATAGACATACATACACACATATTTGACATAATGTAGTGCCAAACGCACATTTGACGTACATACAGACAAACATACACACGGACTTGACATACAGAAGGAAGCAAACGTTTGGCGAACATATACACACATACATAAACACAGCGTTTACATACATATGACACTGAAGAAACAATAGCATAAAAGCGGGAAGCCAACCAGTTCAAAGGTCACACACCAAATTAGAAAAGTTCTACTAATTACTTACAAAACCCTAGTAGGTGAAAATCCAATCCTAAGAGGAAGAAAAGAACACACTGTAGGCTGAATGCATTCATTGTTCACCTGTAAATGTGTTTCATCATTGTGAAACCAGTACACATTGAAATCTGGAACACCAAGATAGATACGTAGTTATGTTGTTTGAACGAGATCAACACACCACGCCAGGTTGTGTGGCTATGTTCAGATGTTAATGATACATGTTATTGATGACAGGGTGAAGAGAGACAAAACAATTTCCTTTATCTACAGCGATGTTTTTAAAAACTTTTACAAGGGAATTAATTAGCATGTGTTCATTGAGGGGCGGCTGGTAGCCTATTGGTTACAGCGTTCGTTCGTATTTTCAGAAACTATGTTAGTCTAGTTATTAGTCAATAAGTATTTGCTTTATACTTCGTTGTTATTTAAAGCCACATTCAGCATTCCAGGTATAAATTACCGCCAAACAAACGGGTGATTGATATTGAAAGTAACTATCCACGCCATCGCCGTAGATTGGCACTCTTTTATCCGGACTAACCGATTTGAATCTTTTCACAGATTACTGCGGATCAGTTCTAAAACGAAGTATGTTAGGATATCAGGGTGTTTACTAATAATGATTGACCCGAAGAACCTGGTTCCATTCCCCACATTGGTACAGTGTGTGAATCCCATTTCTGTTGTCTCAAGTATTGCTGGAATATTGCTATCAGGGGCGTAAAGCTATATTTACTTACTCATTCACTGTGTTTATTTATCTGTCATGACACCGAAACTGAATGTCCTCGTATACTGCCCCAGTGATACACAAACAAGATGAGTGAGTGAGTGAGTGAGTGAGTGAGTGAGTGAGTGAGTGAGTGAGTGAGTGAGTGAGTGAGTGAGTGAGTGAGTGAGTGAGTGAGTGAGTGAGTGAGTGAGTGAGTGAGTGAGTGAGTGAGTGAGTGAGTGAATGTTTATGCTTTCTGCATGGATTTTATGTGTGTCGAACAAATCAAATTAACAGGAGAGGGGCGGTGGGGTGTTTTGAGCGTTCTCTCGTCACGCCGAAGACCCGGGTTCGATTCCCACACATTGCTACAACGTGTGAAGGCCATTGCTGGTGCCCCCTCCGTGATATTGCTGGAATATTGCTCAAGGCGGTGTAAAACCCAATTCACTCCCTAATATGGGAAAATAACCATGGCGACACTTATCATTCATACGTCAAACCCATCCCTCCGATTCAGTTGAGGAAGCTGTGAAGAGATCCTCGCCCGATCCTAGTATTTGAACAGACTTATGCTCAAGCGTTCATATCAAGATTGCTTGAAATTAACATATATATATATATATATATACATACATATATATATATATACATATATATATATATATATACATATACATATACATACATATATATATATATATATATATATACATATATTTATATATATACTGTTTTTTGTCCCAGACGCTGCATATTTTCGTCGAACTATGTCCATTACGAACTAGAATTAGTGGTCCTTTGGTGTTAATCATAGCCGTTTAGTACTGTACGTCGATGTTGAAGATTTATCAATGCAACTGAATTTTGTTTATGCGAGTTATTCAGCAAATAGTGACGTTTAAGCATTGCCAGGCCGGGGTAATAGTTTTATGTGTGGCCAAGGGAGATGAATATATCCTACATAGAGTTTCTTGGAATGTGTTAGACGTTACCTTGGAATGAGGACGTAAAGCGCAAGCTTTCTGCATTTCATATTATGTGAATGTGTAAACGCACTTCTCAAATGAATGCTAAACAAGATTCAAGATTAATGTTTGCACAGTGCTCGCAGCCTTACATAACACTGAACCACCGTCTAAGTGATAGTACGATGTGTCCCGCTTACCTTCTGTAAATATTATTTCCATTCATTAAGAATGTAAAAGTTAAAGTAACGTCAAGGTATTGGAGTTCACCTTCGTACGGATGACACATCGCAAGGTGTATATGTTTGATAACGACATCTCAATCAGAATCCGTCAACACGGGACACAATTTTATGTAGCGTTCATAGAAATCGGGACAAAACATCACAGCATATGTTTACACAGACAAGCGTAGGCGCATGGCAAACATGATCATACAAATTTGTTTTATAACAAGCTTCGCTGAAGAAGAAGCAAAATGTTATTATTGCTGCTGATGTAGATCGGTGGGCCTAGCGCACTGGGGATGTCTTCGGAAAGCATGTGCATTGGTCTCATGAAACCAACTGTTATTTTAGTTCCGGATCTACATAGATTTGTTTGAAACATGGCGTCAAGCAAGGAGCCTGTGTAGACCCGCGTCGTTCACTATATAACCACCATGACCATTACAACACCAATTATTGTATGGAGTGTACTGACGATTCTCACAAAAAGGTAAGTGCATAAATGGTTGGATTTAGTCCTTGGAGACCGTTTGATATTCAAAGGGCGATGACTCTTTTTCTGAAATACTGAGAATGTTTATTTGTGTATTGAAGGACAATTAATACTTTATGCTGGATGTCAAGGATAAATGTAGCATGCACAACATTCGTTTCGTATATAACAACCAGTGTTTTGAAGCAGTATGCGCACTCATGTTAAGTCACAACAAATGAGTTAACCGACCCCTTGCCACACTGAACAGTTCTGTAACATATGGTTTTACAGTTGAGAGTGTAAGTCAGATCATAGTAAAAAATATTGTTTCTTTAAATTTGTAGATTTTTTTGTCAAATGAAAAAGCAGACATGTCATATAAAGTAAAAATAGTCACACACTCGTAATAAAAGCCCCATATCCTCATAATTAACAAGACTATATAACTACGTGTTTTATATCTTTTTTCAAGCTGATAGACCGTTTTTGACTATTGACCCTTCAAGGATTGAGGAACATTCGACAGTCACCTTGATCTGCACGACGACAGAAAAATATATATGGTATATCAACTGGAAGAGGAATGCCAAGGATATCTTTGGCATGGGCCCAGATACAGGTTTGGCCAAAACAAATGATGACTTTGAGAACTTGAAGGATCGAATCGTGTACAGCATAAATCCAGGTAAACAGTACAACGTGACCCTAGCTTCTGTGACGGAAGCGGATCACGCGTCATCGTGGACGTGTCGGGTCAGAGGGGAAGACAGCAACTCGGTAATCTTGGTGGTTGGAGATCTGCCTTTGGGTAATGTATAAACACTGTCTACATAAGTTTGATGTGCCAGATGCAAGTGGGTGGAAGCATGTGTGCCCCAATTGACCGTGTGGTGGTGCAATAAGTAGGAGTTCTAAATTGGGCGTGATGAGACAATCCTTGAGTGAGTGAGTTAGGTTTAACGCCGTGTTTAGCAATATTCCAGCAATATCACGGCGGGGGACACCAGAAATGGGCTTCATACAATGTATCCATGTAGGGAATATAACCCGGGTCTTCGGCGTTGAGCTCCCTTCACACACAACAAACCATAACCCCACCCCACCCCACCCCCACCCCATCCCCACCCCGAAACCCACACATCAAGAATAGTAGGGCAGTCTGTATTAGTGTCATGAGACCTGAATCGCGAATTTCGTAGATTTGGTCGGGATAATTTTGGTTTTGCAGTTGGCCGTTTCCATTTCATTGTAACGTCATTGATTACTATGACGTCTGGCTTAATATTCATTCTGCCACTAAAACTGACCAGCTGTAAATGTTACGCTTATGACACAGGTTATTACTGTTCAGAAACAAAAATAAGTCGGACAAATGATATTGGGTGAAAGAGTGAATCTCAGGCTTTGTGTCTGTTGATATTTAGTATGTTAAAACACGTCGACCAACCTATGATTTACAAGCTTTTATCGACTTGTATTGATAAAGTTGATATCGAAAGAGATCCCAGTGAGAACCTTTATGTTTGAAATGTACATTTTCACTCTGACAGTTTCAACAACGGTTACTTCAACGACCATGACAACTTCAACTGGTCCAACAACTACTGTGACTACTACGACGATCGCGTCAACCTCGACCACATCATCCACAACATTCACAACACCCATGACTACAAAACCATCACTGACAACAAAGACAAACATGGCTACATCGACGACCATCTCGTCAGAATCGTCAGCGGAAAGTTCAACGTCAACGTCAACTCAATCAACAGTACAGACAGAGTTACCTCCCTCTGACAATAAAACAAAGGCACCCATGACGACCAAGCCAACTAAAAGAGGTGAGTGAGGCTTGCCCTACAAGCCAAGAATCGTAAAGATAGACAACGTCAAAGGGCGTGACAGTCATTCCCAATCTAGAATGTGATCCTTAATTTGAAAAATAAATTCTAAAATCTAAACACTTTCCTATTTACAGGATGCAAATCTGTATCGAATATTTTGCTGTCCCGAATCAAAGTGTTACCTCCTCACTTCGACTTCCCATCAACCCAAGTTTATTCGACACTACATATTTCCCCATTAACATTGGTATATATTGGTACCTACCTAAAGACATATTTATATATTATATAAATTGAACCTATTTAATTTCTTCACTCAGTAATACATGCATTATCATCAGGTTAAAATATTATGCAACATTCTTTATACGTTTTTCCTGTCAAGCTTTCTTATAGAATTAGTATGAAGTTATAAACGTATTTACTGTGATATCTGTCTATTTAATACAAATATATATTGATCTACAGTAACAATAATGTACTGTATTCCCCCTATCGTAGAATTTCAGTGTAGGACCACCTGAGGTGAGGTGAGGTGAAATTGGGTTTTACGTCGTGCTTGAGAATATTTCGCTCATATGACGACGTGCATGCATGTGTAGGTGTATGTGCGGCTGCTTGTATTAGCCCAGACTTAAGCTGGTTTTATAGTGCCAGCCCACTTAGCTACCATGCCGCAGTGCAGCATGAATACCCCACTCAGACACATTATACTGACTCCGAGCCGACCAGTCCTTTTCGTACCCATTCATGCCGAGCGCCAGGCAGGGACCAACAAGTACCATATTTTAACGTCTTTTGGGTATGACGCGGTTTGGGATCGAACCCGCGACCTTCCGCTCTCCGGGCGGACGCAGGACCACCTGAAGTCGTCATATATGAAACAAGTCGTTATGGTAATAAATACAATCAATAACCGTCTGCTAAAGTACTGTTATATTCATGGGTCTACAGTCCCCGAAACACATCTACCATTATTTTAATTTATGTGCAGGATAATTACAAGTTAGGAAATACATATCCAAAGTTTCAAACACAGTTTGAAGTATACTTATAAAAAGAAACGCATAAGCGATTTGTATTTTTAAAAATCTATTAATTACTTATTGTGATCAAACAATCGTCAAAATATGTAACAAAAGTGTTGATAACATGATTTTACAGAATTGCAAAAGTAAAAAATCGACCTTACCTGAAAATGTTGATTTTGATTTGATTTCTTATGAGGATTGAAAAGGCATCGCCACAACGCAACAGAAATCACCTTCCAGTTGAAATTGTGCAGCAGAGAGCATGCACTGCCTGGCTATAAAAATCCAGATTAATTTTCGGAAATCGGCATTCTATATTTCTTTAGTTTTTTACGAGTCACCACATCTGATTAAACTTTCTTGATAGAATTGTTTACCATCAGTGAGAA
The DNA here is from genome assembly GCF_003918875.1 of Haliotis rubra. Classification (NCBI taxonomy): domain Eukaryota; kingdom Metazoa; phylum Mollusca; class Gastropoda; order Lepetellida; family Haliotidae; genus Haliotis; species Haliotis rubra. Next base: position 2,583,201 of record NW_025767346.1, on the reverse strand, counting down.
AATTTCCAAAAAACGTTAACACTATTTCGATTTGCGTAGCGATCCTTTGTTTACATAGGTAGAGCAGTTCCCATGCTGACATGGAAGCCCTATAGAGAGCACTGTATTGTATAGATATGTATTGTTATAAACCTGACTGCCTCTGTTGTAGAAACATATCTACATAACAATGTCAAACAGTGTTAAGAGCGCACGGAAAAGCTTGCATAAAGGCAGTCTCTTCTGGTTTACAAATATGCGTGTTTGTTCACAATAAAAAAAAAGTAGGGTCACGTGATATGCAAATTAGCCTGAGGCAGTGATGTTATGCTATATCATCACTGCGCCGAACTGTATATGCCATGTTGTTTCGGTCGAAACAGATACTATGAAATACACAATGTAATTTTAGAAAGTGATCAAATGTAACGTATGTTATATTTGGGATTACACTTTCTTAGTAAATACATTGTGTATTCCATAGCTTTCGGCCGTAGGAGCCGTGCCAATTAACAATTATCAGTTGTCCGACTACCATTTTGTGGAAGTCGCGGTAGCTGAGCGGTCTAGGCGTCTGACTTTGTGTGCTTGGGATTAGGTGCCTGATTCTGAGGGTGTGGGTTCGAATCCCGGATGGGACTCAACCCAAAAAGTACTACAATCTGTACTTTAATAAGAATGTGTAATCCCAAATGTAACCAATGAAACAGATACTATTTTATTGACAATTACTTCTGATGCAAAGAATGTAATTCAGAAAATTTGACTGGAAATCAAACTCAAATTTAACAACTTAGCTAGAGGTTGATTTGGTTGGGTATTGTTTAGAAAGACATACGAACAAGGGAAGAATGTTTCTCTTCTAACAACGGCACCCAGACTTCTGGCTTTATCAACATCATCTTCACAAAATCTACAAATGATGCTATTTCCTAAAATATATACTTAGCAGCAAACGAAACGTCAGTTTGGAATTTTCCTTCGCAAAAAACGGATAACTGTAAACTCATTTAATGTTTTGATTGTATATTTTTGACAATATCTCCAACTCTACCTGAGCAAAGACATTCCTTCCCAAACTCAGAATGGAACACAGGAAATGGTCTCAAAAAACGCAACCTGATCTCGGAGATGGTACGGTGTTCTCTATGTTTTTCATGCAACTCATGCTGCACGTGCTGTTCACAAGGACCAGCCCTATAAAATTCAACCCCAAACCTGGTTTAAACATTCACTTTACAGCAGGATGCCGCAACTCACGACAGCTCAGAAGAACCAGGCGCTAGGAAGATTTATAGCTGGCCACACTGCACAAGCCGTTGCCAATCACTTCCAGGTCAACGTTCGGACCATCTACTGGCTGCAGCAACGTTTCGGGGCCACCAACACCACAAATGATCGTCCCTGTACTGGCACACCAAGGGTGACCACAAGACCGCCAGTACGCCGACGTCTTAACAGCGGGAACCTCCATTGCCGTAGACCTTACTGTGGACCTATCCTCACCCCTCGTCATCGGCGTGAACGTCTACAGTTTGCCCTACAACACCAAAACTGGCGATACAGGCAATAGAGAACTGTTCTGTTCACAGATGAGAGTCGGTACTGCGTATCAACTGCAGATATGGCAGAATAAGAATATGGCGACGACGTGGCCAGCGTTACTCAGACCAATGTGTTATGGAAAGAGACTCATGGGGAGGTACAAGCATCATAGTATGGGGTGGAATTGGCCTGAACCAGAGAGTGGGTCCTGTGGTGTTCCAGAACCTTGGTCCAGGGAGAGGAGGCGGCATCACAGCGGTGCGCTACATCTACCAAGCTCTCAGACCCCAAGTCATACCACATTTCGCACGTCACTGGAACAACATTTTCCAGCATGATAACGCCCGGGCCCATACTGCCAGAGCTACACGGGACTTCCTACAGCAGTACGTGTCAACATTATGCAGTGGCCAGCCCTTAGTCCCGATTTAAACCCAATTGAACATCTTTGGGATGAAATTCAGGTGTATACAGAATAATGTCATACCAAGGCCGAACACAGCCGATTTATTGCGCCAGGCCTTTCTCAGAGTGTGGTTCCAGGTGCCAATGGCCTTCATCAATCGATTGGTGCACTCCATGCATAGACGCTGTGCTGCAGTTATTGCCGCTCGTGATGGTCACACTTGATACTGAAGTCAAGGGTCTGAATGGACTGCAATCGTTCACGTAATGTCTTCAAATTGTGCTGAATTATTCATTGATCCGCTTATTATGTCCATTTCTGTAATGATTTCTTTACAGTGCCTATCTAAGGCGTTTCCTTTGCTGCTGAGTATATTACTCCTTATAACACTTTTGTAATATATCCCAAAGCGAGCTAAATTCGACGTTCTGGTGATTTCGACGATTGCATTGTTCGCGCTATAGTGGGGGAGTATGTGCACGATCGGAGAGCATCCGCTATTTCATCGGCAGGGCGGATGCCCAGTCACTATCGTGAGAATCAATATTATTTAGAGATCGTTAATACCACTTCAGATGCAAAATCAGTTGCATTTATGCAGTAATATTCCGTATGATGTCTTATACATTGAGTTGACATGTGACCCTGCTTGAGAAATTGTTGAGTTGTTTCTACTCACAGACTTGAATGGCGAATTTACCACTGGTGATATGATACAATATTTTCGAAGGACATTGATTCTGACCCCTGGAGACGTTACTGAGGGATATTAAGCCAACTTCCAACACTGGGTTTTTCACTCAGTTCACATTTCATGCCGAAAGTGATGCAGAATTTGAGGGGTTTTGAGGATTTGAATAGAGACAAGATAATGTTTACAGCTACGGGTGCAAGATCAGTTGCATTTCAAAGAAAGCTATTTGTTGGGGTTTTAAAGAAAGAGAAAAACAACCAGCAACAAAGTATTATTGTGTTATTTCAATTTTACAACAGTCTGAAGAATAATACTTTATATTAGACCTTATATTAGATTCTTTTCGATAAATATGAATGATGTAATAATACTGAGTCCTGTTACATGTTTGATAAGTATACAAATGATTGAAAAGGATTGTTGTTACAAATTTGTTTGACCGCGTCATACCAAAAGACGTTAAAATATGGTACTTGTTGGTCCCTGCCTGGCGCTTGGCATTAATGGGTACAACAATGACTGGTCGGCTCGGAGCCAGTATAATGTGTCGGAATGGGGAATCCATGCTTAAATGTGGCGTGGTATCTCAGTGAGCTGGCACTATAAAACTAGCTTAAGTCTGGTCTAGTACAAGCAACCACGTCGTCATATGAGCGAAATATTCTTAAGTACGATGTTAAACCCAATTTCACCTCACCTACAAATTTGTTTCCTTTCACATTCCAGCCCTGAATTCAACGTCACCCGTAGCTGATAGAAGTCCATCCTTTGACTTCGCCCTGATAGCGGCAGGAGTGGTCGGCGTCATCGTCCTTCTGGTAGTGGTAGTCTGCATCGGCAAAGCCGCCAGAAGACGCTGGAGGGATCCCTATGTGTGATGGACAGTGAAAAACTGAGACATTTTGTGAAGCTCTGATTATAATTAGGTTTTTGTTATAAATGCTCAGCGCTGTTGAAGAGGCGCGTATATTGTCTCATTTCATATACGGGCGAAATACCCACTGGGTTATGAAAATAACAAGCAATTCGGTTATTGTATAATGTAAATGAATAGAGAAATAACAATAAAATTGATTATCAACCCACGTTTTGCATTGTAGACACCATGAATAATATAGCGGTAGTACAAATTGTCTTATCCGAACCTTTAAAGGGTGGAATATATATTGTATACTTTTATTCCTTAAGATATATTGTTGATTAGAAACTACCAACACCACACGTGGTGAGCATGACAGACAGATACGTTCTTAAAATCTTTCCTCAAGCATACATTCTTTACAAGGTTGAGTTAGTACACACGGAATTACGAGAGTCCATGTGGCATGAAACAAACTATAAACAAAGTAATTTTAACAAAGGATGTTAGATAAAACTGTATACATTTAAATATATAATAAACAGAAATAGACTAACTGCCAGTACTTTCCTTAAAATATGATCGCAGGTTGTGACAGTTAAAAAGGACAGTTAAGGTTATGACAGTATAAAACTAACATTTCTGTATTCGCTAAAGGACATAAAATCAATTGGTTAAACCTGTTAGAAAGATTTACACGTTCAATATGACATATTGGAGTTTTTCAGGCCATCCTGTCGCTCTCGCACACTCAAGTAGTGTGGTTTTAAGGTGGTTTGACTAAGATATTCTTGGTCGGGTTCTGTGCCTTCCCCTGGGGCAAGTCCCATCTCCAGTGTGGTTGGTGTAACTACCGGAGGAAGGCTGACTGGACATTGCAGTAAAACGTGACATTCATCTTCAATGAAATCCTCTCAATCCTTATCATACAATGTTATCTCAGCCTTAATGTATTTAGATGAACTCATTGGCATGTTAATCGCATCATGTTTTATGAGAGGTTTATCGTAACCACAGCATTGTCCATCATATACTCTCAAAAATCTAGGAATATGCGAACAATCACAGATGATTATGGTAGCAGTAGGGAGTAAAATGATTAAAGCGTCCACTCGTCACACCAAAAACCCGGGTTCTGTTCCCCATATGGTTACGATGTAAAAAGCCCGTTTCTCGTGTCCCCGCTGCGCCATTGCAAGAATACGTCGAAAAGTGGCGTAAAACAATACCCACTCACTCCTCAATGCTGGATAATAGACTACGTGTAAGATGAGAGTCAAGAGACCATGTTGCCGTCAGAGACCTAAGGTAATACTGTGAATATTGGAAATAATGAATAAAATGACGGCAAAAATCACTTTAGTTAAAACAAAGAAAAGACAGATGTATGAAGTAGAATGTATTGAAAGGGGCAAAATCTCAACGAAATCAAAACCTAAAATGACAGTCAATCAAAATCGATATTTACATGAGAGTTGCCTAAATTCAGGTGGGATAGTTATAAACAAATGTTCAACATTATGGACAATGGGCACACATCTAAAATAGCTCAAAGACACTATGTCAATAGCATTTAAGTGTTTGATTGGCATTTTAGAAGATGCGTGGCAGTTGGTGTAGTAATCATTGGAGAGCTGAACGAGGAATGGCATACATGTCACGCTGCGCTGACCAATGTCCGTTAACTATAACCAGTGGTGCTCTTTCCTGCCCACAAACTCCTCCCCACACCATAACACCCCCTCCATTATACGACAGGACCTCCTGACCACAACATGCCTCCGGTTGTTCTCCCTTTTGACGGTGAACACACTGTCTTCCACTAGCCCTAAACAGCTCTGTTATCATCCTCCGTGAAGACGACCCTCTGTCAGTCACGTCGCTGCCAACACAACAGTTTGGCACATCGCAGTCTCTGAAAACAATGTTGCGCTGTCAATAACTTTCCTCTGTAAGGCGTGTAAGCTTTAATTCTTCGAGTAATGGGTTGCCTGGTCACTGTCTGTCGACTATCTGCCCCTGACGTCACAGTCAGAAATATATTTTGGAGATGCACATATACCACTAATGATTGAGAATAGCTGCCCTGGGTCTGCCTGTTCCTGGCCTGCCTACTGTTTTCCCGGTTTGAATCAGGTGTTTGTATTATACCCAGGGTCCGCTCGCGTTATTAGGGTGTCAGTTCTGGCTTTTTTGCAGTTTTTTTTATCATAGTGAGTGTCGTACATGCCTGTACCATTCATATATCCTGATTGTACGTGCAGTTTTGACTGTAGAAGAGGCCCATGTCTTTCACGTGTTCGCCTTTTTCACGTTTTCACATTTTCACATTTTTCACGTTTTCGCCTTTTTCACGTTTTCACATGTTTCACGTTTTCGTATTTTTTGAAAGATACAAACGTGTTGTGGACGTGTATCACTCTCTGTATAGAGCATCGCTGTGTTTAATCAATGTGTTTACACTGAATCAGCTTGAACTTATGTCTCGTAAGTGTTTCGAAATGCAATATTTCAATGTTATTGTTTCTTTTGGTCGTCAGTTTATTTATGGTTCAGAGCAACTTGACCTCTGTGAAGTGTAAAAAGGTGATCCTTTATCCACACTTACGTAGGCAGTGCATATGCTCCTTCAATGGGTTTGTGAGGACTTTACCGTTTAGAGAGTATATGTAGTCTGGAGAGTAAACAATATAACAAAAAACATTCAAAAACACTATTTCATATACTGACGCAAGTTATATAACACGTGTATGTATATACGCAAGCAATATAGGAACCAAATGGAGAAACATAACGTACCGGCTGTTAGTGAGGTGAGGTGAGGTGAGGTGAAATTGGGCTTAACGTCGTGCTGGAGAATATTTCGCTCATATGACGACTTGCATGCGTGTGTATGTGTAGGTGCGGCTGCTTGTACTAACCCAGACTGAAGCTGGTTTTATAGTGCCAGCCCACTGAGATACCATGCCGCAGTGAAGCATGAATACCCCACTTAGACACATTATACTGACTCCGAGCCGACCAGTCCTTGTTGTACCCATTAATGCCAAGCGCCAGACAGGGACCAACAAGTACCATATTTTAACGTCTTTTGGTATGACGCGGTCGAGGATCGAACCCGCGACCTTCCGCTCTCCAGGCGGACGCTCTAACCACTACACCCCGGAGGCGGTCGGCTGCTAGTGATATAGAGTCGTTGGTTAAGTATTTTAATAGTTGAGTCAGTGGTTGAATGGTTGAGTGGTTGAGTGGTTGAGTGAGTGAGTGGGAAATTAGAATGTTCCATTTTAAAGAACACAACACGAATGGACGCCAACGAAAACCCGACTGTTAAACCTGACACAGCAACACCTGGCGTTTTCAATTGTTTCGCTGTTATTACATTTATATACTTCCAGCAAACATCCCTTTGTAACTTGTTCACTCTCCAGGATTACAGGTAAGTTTCTGAAACCTGATCTCCTTGGTAGCAAGGATACTGGCTTTTTCAGTTATTTCGCTGTTATTATATTTATATAATTATATATGTTTTACAGATTAAAGATAGTATGCAGCAGAGAGGGTTCGGGTGATTATATAATTATTTATTATGTTTTACAGATTAAAGATAATATGCAGCAGAGGGGGTTTATTATTATGTTTTACAGATTAAAGATTGTATGCAGCAGAGAGGGTTCGGGTGATCCTGGCACAGTCAGGCTGGTAAGGCTCATCATCAGCTCAGGGCCCTTGCCCCCCTCTACACGCAGCCCAGACAGCGAATGGGACTTCTCCCAGGAAACGCTGCCTAGTCGAACCCACCAAGAACTTTCCGGAGAATATGAAGGCTCCCCAACACTGCAGCCTTCTGCATTACCCAGAGTGTCAGAAGGGCTGTACTCCTGGTGGAGAACCCGGGCACTCTCCTGATCTGCGCCAAGAGATCAGGAGGTACCAAACCAAGGGCACCGAGAACAATGGGGAGCCTGGCGACAGTGTACTTTGGATGCCAGCGAGACATTTCAAAGGCGAGGTCCGCATATTTATCATGCTTTTCCTGAATCTTGCCAATCACATTGGTGTCAAAAAGGGACAGAAAATTAAATGATATAAATATATTCATTGGCTTTATCAAAAAGGACAATATCAGGTTTGTTGGCTGGAATTCTTCTGAGGCTGTATATGGGCCTATTCCAGAGAAGTTTGAAAGTATCATTTTCCATGACGCCCTGGACATGTTCAGGGTCGTACCATGAATGGACCTCGGAGTCAAAGCCACAGGCATGTCGGAGACGGTAGTAAAAGCAACGAGCCATGCCTTATTATTATTATTATTATTATTATTATTAAAGGATATTTATATAGCGCGCATATCCAGGCAACTAGTGCATGCTCAAGGCGCTGGTATGTTTTCCCTCGATCATTGGATGTCAATCTCAACGGCTCATCATATTATCAATCTCAACTCCCTTGGGAGTATACAACTCTTTCAGCCACTAGGCACACCGAGTTATTGTGGCTGTCTCATCCTAACGAGGTACCCATTTACAGCTGGGTGGACTGGGACACATAGTCACAGTACTTTGTCCAAGTTCACTGCACGTTGCTGTACCCGCAACTATAGTTTGGCATGAAATGCATGTGTACCCGTTTTTTTTGTAAATATCTCTTCATCCAACGACCCAATCGATCTCAAACTGTGCAAGTGGATGTTTTGTCAGACAACTCAATCACATTGTAAATCACCGATTTTATGCATTTGTATTAAAGAATCTGTATATGTAACTGTCAACAAAATAAACAGCAGAACGCAGAGTGCTTGCAGAGGGAGGGAGCCAATGACCTGTAACAGCGGCAGTGTTGGGTCATAAAGGTCAACGTTCGTCAATGTAGGTCAGCTATGCACGTGACAGGTATGAAGAGGTGTCACAGGTCGTGAATAGGGTAAGGTGGGTGCCAACTGTTAACCATCATACGGAGTTTGTTTCTCTGAGTTGTTCAACATTAACCACAAAACACCCATTAGTGAGAATTATTCTGTAGGTTAAAATCTTTAAATTTGTAATGTTAATGTAATATTTTGTTTATGCAGTACCTAAGTGGAAATGCATTTAAAGAACACAGAAAGTATATTTACACTAAATCATTAATCGGACCACCTATGCAATTACTAAGTATTAACACCTTGAAAAGATACCGCACGTACACACAAACACTCACACACACACCCACACACCCACACACACACTCTCTCTCACACACACACACACACACACACACACACACACACACACACACACACACACACACACAACACATACCAAATAAAGGCCACACAGGATGCTAGTTGAATATTCGATCTATAAACAGTTGTCAAATGTGGGAGAAATTCAGAAATATAGGTAAGGTTTTGAAAAACCAAAAAGCTTATCCATGGCATGTTTTGATCCATACCTACAATATCCTGCCACGTTATAGAAAACACTAAATCTCTGAAAATAGGAAATGTTGATAAAAATAGCCCAAGTGATCTCGGAGATTCAGAACCAGTGGGAGACTTGATATGATTCATTTTGGACTTTCGCATTGCAGAAAGGGTTGGGACTGTGAGAAAGTTTGGACTGTAAGAAAGTCTACTGGCAGGATAAGGTCCCAAATCTAAAAAATCTACATACATAAACACTACCTTGTTGACAAATCCGCTGTGCAAGATAAAAGTAATTAATAAATCTGCGTGTTATCGGTTAATCCTTTGATTGATGTTTGCTTTTGAAACTCAGCTGATAATTCCTCTTGCTGCACTTCCATGCGAATATTTGCATAACATGTAACACGTTTGCCAGACCTTAATTTATAATGTTGAGTATTTACTCAAGACACTAGAAATTCCGAATGGGAACCTTCGTCGGGTAATCTGAGTGGTATTACCACTAATTATACCTGTTATAAATTCATTAACTGACCATCAAGTGAATTTACCTAAGTAATTTTGTGGCAAAGTGGGGTAGTTTAGTTTACGGAATCAAATAAATAAAATGTCTGTTTTTGATATCATAGGTTTTCACATCACATTATTCGATATCGAGGTAAAAAGCACAGAAATAGGATCACATTGGAACAGTCACTATACCATCCAGGCATTAGAAAATCCGAAAAGTCTACACTGCTGGGATACTTTATTACAATCAGACATGAACTACCGGGGATATTTTCAAATAACGACATCTGATGGGCATCCACGCTTACTAATGTCCCACTGTTTAGGTTGAAGAAATTCTGCCAAGTCTCCGTGTCCGTCACGGTCGACGGAGCAGGTAGTAACGAGCTTGCAGCTTGGTTTCGTAATTAGACTGTTGGCGAGAAACATTAATCGCTCTGGATCAGTGCCCCTTTAAAGCGTTCGCTTGTCACGCCGATTCCCCACACGGGTACAATATGTGAAGCCAATGGTGTCATCCTGCGTGATATTGCTAGAATAGTGCTAAAAGTGGCCAAAAATTAAACTCACTAACTAACTCTCACAGGTTCCCAAAAATATTGGACAGGTTAAATATGTGGGTTAGAATTGCTCTTCAACAATCCATGGTGTCATGAGAAGGACCTTAGGTGTTCTCATTAACTTGTTTGATTTATTTACAAAATTTCACACAGTGCAATACATACCTCGTGAAGAAACCTGGAAAAGAATAAAGGAACACGTTTACTTTCATGTGTTCCCTTATTTGCTTCCATGAGTATATGACCACGATGGCCTTATGTACACACATCTATCATATTTGTAAGTTCTCCCAAATGCAGTGACCGCCTCCGTGGTGTAGCGGTTAGAGTGTCCGCCTGGAGAGCGGAAGGTCGTGGGTTCGATCCCCGATCGCTTCATACCAAAAGACATAGATATGAAACAGTTAGCCTGATATGTTCGACGTCTACATCTATTGTGTAAGCCGCCATTACCCTGTGTGCACTGAGTGTAACACAACACATTCGGGTGTGTCCAAATACGAGTCGGGATTAAGCCAGGTCGCATTTCATATCATTTCTAGTTTCAGCAAGCCCGCTAAGAAATGAATTGGCCAGTGACCATTTCTTTAGTATCTGTCAAAGTCATACCAAAAGACTTTAAAATATGGTACTTGTTGGTCCCTGCCTGGCGCTTGGCATTAATGGGTACAACAAGGTCCGGTCGGCTCAGAGTCAGTATAATGTGTCTGAGTGGGGTATTCATGCTTCACTGCTCCATGGTATCTCAGTGGGCTAGCACTATAAAAGAAGTTTCAGTCTGGGCTAGTACAAGCAGCCGCACCTACACATACACATGCATGCACGTCGTCATACGAGCGAAATATTCTCCAGCACGGCGTTAAGCCCAATTCCACCTCACCCAAATGCAGTGTTATTTCATGATGATACGTTACAAATGATACATGCATTACAGACGATCATGTGCTTCTTATGATACACTTAATTCCTTGAATGGTTAAAATTGGGAAAATTGTTATTCCGTGTGGTGATATGTGGATACATGACACAGTTAGCCTGATATGTTCGACGTCTACATCTATTGTGTAAGCCGCCATTACCCTGTGTGCACTGAGTGTAACACAACACATTCGGGTGTGTTAAAATACGAGTCGGGATTAAGCCAGGTCGCATTTCATATCATTTCTAGTTTCAGCAAGCCCGCTTAGAAATGAATTGGCCAGTGACCATTTCTTTAGTATCTGTCAAAGTCCACAAAATGCCATATGGATGTGAACCTACCAGGGTGTCCTCACAGCTGTGTTCAGAGGTAGCGTGAACTAGGATCTGATGTTTAGGAGATTCACATACATAAGTAACAACAACTATAGATGCATTTTTCAAAAAGACTTTATTCATTCCCTTATCTAAACCGCAATAACTATATTTAAATCCAATTTAAAATAACTAGTAATCCCAACAAAATCGCTAATCCATCTTACTGTAAGTTTGAAGTATTTGTCTATGAGTGAGTTCCTACAATGAAACATTTAATTCAATGTCAAGAATAATCCATGACAACCATCATTACAAAGGACTATGCAGTCAATATACCCTGAAACAAATCGGAAGATTTGAGGACACATAACCTTCACGGTTACAATGTCCACATGACGTGACTCTTTCACTTTCTAAAGCACAGAAGTGACATCATGTTGTGCACCATTTCTTTCACTGTGTCCTTTGCTGGGTGGAAATCCTGATGTGCTTTAGCCATAGTTAAGTCCCAGAAATCTAAATATACAATCTGGTGTTGCAGTGAAGCAAATGCCTCATGCCAAATATTACTGTACAAAAGACCCCAATAAGATAACATACCACGCCTGGGTCTGAAATATGCATGTGGACCGCGAACTGCAAGTGTAACATTAGGAGCCCGTGCCAAGAGGTTCTTTGCTGATGGAACAAGTCTCTGAACATGTCGCCTGAACACATCCGGATGTAAAAGCGTGAAATGAACGTACATATACAACACTACGATGTCCTTGGTTGTGTTCGGGAGACGGTCCATCATGATGTGTTGTCCCTGGTTTGTTGACCTGTTATAGTGCCGACCTCCATGATAGAACGGTAGTTCATGAGCGCCCCAGGAAACTGAAAAATTGTGTGTAACATCTGCGTCTGTTGTAGGCACATGCTCGTCCCAATGGGAAGGAAAGTGTAAAATTGAATGAAGAGCGTCTTTAAACTGATTACTTGTTGAATCGCCATGAAGCCAGAGCGTCTTTCCTTTCAAGCATTGTCTGTAGGCATCAACAGTGCGGGGCAGAGTGTCCGTACACAACAACGAATGCCACTTATCCTGGAGAAAAAACCCATTCGGCGACTTTCGTTGCCATGTTATTACAGTTGGTAACCTGTTGCAGGGAGTTCGAGGAGCCAAAAGTTCCATATCATTAGAAGCTGTTAACATAAAAAGGGTATCAGGAAGAATTCAAATATGGATACATACGTACATATTTGTGCGTCAACTGTTGGTAATCAGAAGGGTATACCTACCCCAAAATTGACACAGGAACTACTACGTTTGGTGAGAATTGTTTGTCTGTAATCAATGTTTTGTGTAGTGACAATTATCACATGATTCCATCAAAATCTGATCTTAGTTCTTGATACGGGCAAACAATGATCAGAGCGGACACTATGACAGTTCATGACCTTTTGAGAACTTGACAGACTGATGGCTAACAAGAGGTCCACAGCAACCAGCCTGAAACAGCCTTCTCCACCAATACCGCACAAGTTTCTCACTAACGACTTTCATGCCATACTTCAATTTGAGAAACATTTTGACAAAGTCCAATTCGAAATATGAATACTGAACAAAATAACAGTTTTGATTTTCAAGTTATACAATGACTATATCATTCAAATGTTATCCATGCAACCAATTACACAATATCCCTAACCTGAGATACAGCCCGTAACTGTTGTCCGAAACACCCCATAATGATATATATTTTAAGGTTGTATGATTCGAAACAAATCAATTCCGAATGTCTTTGCTGAGTTTGAAGAAGACGCTATGATTGGTCGTTTCGTAAGTGAAAGCAAGGTCGAAGATCTGATTCAATTTGAATCATATCGCTTTATGTGACCTAATTGACTGTCTGACATTACTCATCCAGTGCAGTCATTTGCCTACCTTTTGTAGGGCTTTTAGTGACATAAAACAACACTCATTCAATCATTGTAACCTCAGTTTACAGCTCAAGTAACTTGGCCACAGGGGATGGTACCTGTCAGTCAACACTTTGTGTGGACGATTTGTGCAGTGAATGACACATTACATCCTTCCTATCAACACTTTGTGTGGACGATTTGTCCACTTAATGACACATTGCATCCTTCCTGTCAACACTATCTGTGGACGATTTTCAAGTGAGTGACACATTGCCTTTTTCTTGTCAACACCATGTGTGGACGACTTTTCCAGTGAGTGTCACATTGTATCGTTCCTGTCAACACTATGAGTGGACAATTTGTCCAATGATACATTCCTTCTTACCTGTCAACAATATGAATGGTCAATGTGCCCAGTGATACATTTCTCCAGGGATACATTGCATCCTTCCTACCATCACTATTTGTGGACGATTTGTCCAGTGATACATTGCCTCTTTCCTGTCAATAATATGAGTGGACAATTTGTAGAGCGATACATTTGTCCAGTGATACTTACCTCTTCTGACAGACACCTTCACTGCACTCTTTAATACATCGAGTTTTGAATCCGCCACAGACCTGCAATTTACACAAAACAAATTGAATAACTGGATTAAACTTACTTTGTGTAAAAGGCAATCACAAGGTTAAATAAGTTCAAGTTAAGCATGTTCAAAATTTGATAGATTTGAAAATGATGCATGTCTAAGACGTTACTAACGTAAACGTAACAGTGACTTCCACCGAAAGCTTACAGGGACAAATTGATGACTTCTTCTGGTTAATAATTACTTTTACCTTTTCGAACGTTACTAAAGATTATTCTCGACGTCGACAATTTTCCTGTAATTTCAACCGTTTCCTTGTCATTATAAGTGTCTTGCGAAAACACGAAATGTCGTAGCCTTTGTAACTTTACACCTAACCAACACACCAAGTTATAAGAAAATCTAATCGCCAGGTAACCAGCCACGTATTGCTTTAAAAATACATACAAACCAAGAATGTTTCTCTCTGTGGTATTAAGTGGAGCGTCAATTCGGTTTATACTATATGTATGCGACCAAGTATCACACGTTAGCTGTTTGAATTTGGACTTCCTGCAATAGTAACTGAATCCATTGTTCTCAGTTGTGAAATTACACCATTCGTTCGTCTTTAAGGACTTTTCTTGTCTAACTGAGCACTTTGTTGCATCTTTGAGATTCTTGGCTCGGAATTCAGCAAAAACTGTCCAGATACTGTTATGCTTTTGGAATATCATATAGTCGAGAACGATCTCCTCCCTTCTCGTAGCAATGACTGCCTGAATTGTAGCATTTCCTGGCCATACAGCTTTAAGCAGTGCAGTATAACTTCCATTATTGAGGTCCACCACCCGACCTGAAACCGAAGCTGCTCTCTCTGGGTTCTCCATCCAAACTCTCAAGAAATCACCTCCCGTCATCTTGCGGTTACCATACATATCATACAGATCTATTTTCACTTCAAACTGATCTCCCAAATTGTAGAATGTGTGGGCATGCTTGAGATATATGCGTGATTTCTTCGGATGAGCAAACAACGAAGGCACGAAGATTGTTCCATAACGCATAACCTCCTCCGTGAGATATGTCAGTCCTCTTTCGGGAAGGTAGACCCTGAAACCATACAAATTACTTACAATTAGATCGGCCATAGTGTAAAGTCAAGAATTAACATACCAATAGCTATAGAAACATATGTTGTACATAAAAGACATCAATTCCAGGGAATTATAGGATTCAAAACGGGTTTGGAAAGCTTTACTGAAGCATGAAATGTTTTAACCTTGATTAACATATACTGAAAAACAAAAGTTGTTGTGACACTCAAACAACAGCAGATTCAGAATTGAACTTTTACTGTCTCAAATGGAATGTTATGAGACGGAAAGACAAGTGTTTCAAGTGGTACACTCAAATGCAGAAAACGAGCCACAACACAAATTTTCACGAAATCGAATTTACAGTGTATGTCCAACATGCTCTTATTGAAGACACAAACGTCGAAGATTGATTGTTGCTGTCGCCGCACTCAGCAATATTTCTATTATCTGGCGGCGTTCTGAAAGTAATCGAGTCTGGACCAGACAATCCAGTGATCAATATCATGAGCATCGATCTACTCAGTTGGGATACGATGACATGTGTCGACCAAGTCAGGGAATCTGACCACCCGATCCCGTTAGTCGTCTCTTACGACAAGCATGAGTTGCTGAAGACCAATTCTAACTTGGATCTTCACGTATGAAAAACGTCAATGAAAACGTCCCATAAAAGACCATTCCATATCGGTAGAAGGATTTGGCGTTCCGACGACATAAATGTCGCTCCATTTTACCCCACACGTGTTCAGTCGGTGACAACTTAGGGAATCTTTCATGCCAGGGTAACACGTTGCCCTGATTAAAATATTCTAGCACGACTTTGTGTGATACTCGATTCTGATTGGCTGAGAGCTCATCAAAACCGTACTGTGACCGATTCACCGCGTATGAATACAATCTAATTCGTTGACCTTTTCACCGCGTATGAATACAATGAACCTCGGAAGCATCTTTGATGTTTTTGAAGTAAAACACGAATGGTTTGAAGAAGAATTTCTTGACCCTAATCCCAGTGAAGAAACTACAAAGCTGGAAAATCCGTCAGCAGCACAAAAGCGGCAGTATTCCGCCATACTTCAATCCGGCTCTACATCTAGCGGGCATGACGTTGACAACACACGTCGGCCCACACGTCCTAACCTGACCGCTTCCGTCCCGGCCGTTATGCCCAGTCCTTCCACTTCCACTGTCCATGTTTTCGACATAAAAGCTGGCATGTCAGGTCTTTTCCAAATTGGGAATAGTAAGGAGGTTATCATCAATTATTTCCGTGAATAACGTTAGCGGCGACTAAACTTAGCGAGTTCACGGCTTGAATTGGGGCGAGTCGATTGTCATACAGTAGGGGAGATCAATAATTCGCTTGAGAAAATCAAATAATTGTACTTGCTCACAGTATAGATTCTTTTTTTCTCTATGTTATGTATGCTACTTGTTATAAATACAAGCGTATTGGTTCCTGAAATAAAACATTTATGTTGTTGAAAATGTCTTATTTTGTTCATTACACAGCCTTTCCCTCAACAGGACGATTCCAAGCGATCTCCAGGAAAAAGTCCCCTTAACGCCTTGTGTTCTTGTGCCCCAAAGAGTCCGGTTTTAAAACGCTTATCAGTCGTGCTAGAATGAAGATAAAGCTACTCTTTTTTCAACTTTGCGGTCCTTTATCGTTGATTTAAGACAGCTAAATGTTTAATTAAGCGTTCGGCTTATAAATTACATTTAGCGGTCTTAAATCAACGATATAGGAGTAGCCCATCTTCTAACTGATGTACAACTCGAGCAAACGGTGTTCTGGCGTTATCACCCAAGGACGCATAAAGGGTAAAGCGGCCATTTCCAAATCTCGTCTCGGGTTCTCATAGCATTCACGTTCCCCTCAGTCTTAATTATTGAGTCTTTTCTGCTGACGCACCTCTCCATCAGCCATTTTTCTCGAGACGTAGCATGCCGCAAATGTGTCATGGTTGTCTCTCCTTTTACTGTGATATTGCTAGCTTTTTGCAGATTTTGTGCATTAGCAACGCTAGCAACTGCTCGGTAGCGTTTCGTCAACCATTGTAAGATGCTCTGGTTTAAATCCAAAACATTCGCAAGATAACTATTGAAAACATTACATGTGTTCCCATATTGCATGAAGGAAAGTTGACTGAAAATTGTAAGTCATCCCTATTGTCTCCAAGCCTTATGTCGAGTCTTCGGGGAGTTTCGGGGAATTTTCTAAAACATCAAAGCAAATGTCATCTAATGTTCACTTAGACAATAAGCCTTAAAGCTGAATTTCATTACTGATTACATCTATGCAAACTTTAGGATTAAGGCATTTGGGCAAATTGTAGGCATCCTCTTGTGCACCAACTGTGCTCTCCTCTTCTTTATATGGATCGGAATCTCTGCTCAGACTGGCAAAGTGAAAACATGATAATTTGTCCAATACCTCAAACGTAAGCTTCCGATAAACTTGATTATCTAATTTCGTTCAATAACAACCAAATAGCCAATTCCCTTCCACAACATTTGCTCAGAAACTGCCTGTTGAAGGTTTAAGTTCTAGGCCTCAGTAGAGTTTTTAAGAAGTTACATCGTAGATATGACGGACTTAGCCAAATATTTTCGTGCCTTTTTGCTGGTACAGAATGCCAGTCTTTTTTATACGAAACTTTGAGTCTACCAAGAAATTCATTCAAAAATAGCGCTTCATTCGAACCATCTGTTCTTGCCAAACAAGACTTCTAATGTACCCATAGACATCTTATGCATGCTTTATCCTAGATGCCTAGCTCTTTCAACCTTTTCTTTCCATTTGTACAAACATATTGTGACAGTTCTTTACTCATTTGACATTTTCAATATTTTACACCAATATTTGATAGACCTTTTGATGGTATGAATATATAATATTCCAAAATAGGAACGCATAACCCAGAAATCTGTTGCGAAAATGTTGCATTTTCAAACATGTATAATACGTCCACAAATAGACTTTATCAAATGAATTTTTACATCAGTTTAGAAGAAGGTAATGTCTATACAACCAAGTGGATAATTTTAGAGACGCTGTGTTTCCACGCTGAGCGTAATGGTGACCACGTAGCATGGTCCCGACTTCGGGTCTCCTGGTTTTCAGTCGAATCTCTCTCAACCTGTTCCGTACAGTTAGACGGGATATCCTCCGAAGCTCAGGCACCCTGGCTGCTGTGCTCTCACCCGTGGCAGTACGATCACGCAAAAGTAGTACCCGGATATACCGATCTTGGGCTGGAGTGGTGACTCGAAGTCTGCCTGTACGGGACGGTCATTTGTTATACCTGTTTGGTTGTAACGAGCTGCAAACAGTTATATCGTATTCAGACTAACATGCAGACGCCTGGCAACAGAAAATTGGTAATCTCCAGCGTGCATTCTTTCAATGGCGATGTTCCGTGTCGCAGCGTCACAACTTGGCATAGTGATTTGACCTTGAAACTCCTTCAAAACGGATGCCGATTTCCGAAATTAATCTGGATTTTTTATAGCCAGACAGTGCATGCTCTTTGCTGCACAATTTCAACTGGAAGGTGATTTATGTTGCGTTGTGGCGATGCCTTTTTAATTCTTGTACGAAATCTCATCACATTCGCCTCGCACAACCTGCGCTGAAACAGAGGATATAATTCCTGGAAATCGTTTACAAGCTGTTACATATATGTATTTCATAGCTTTCGGTCGTGGGAGCCGTGCCAATTAACACTTATAAGAGGGGTACACAAAGTCCGTAGTCTAGACTACGCTTAAAACATTCGATGACATAGTGGAGCGGCTAACGACAGACAGCCAGTTGTGTTCGTAATGTGGGCCAAGTGGCCTATAATAAAGTTTACAATTCCATTGAACAGATTCACAGTGGTCAGAATCGGTATTGAAAGGTTGATCTAAGTTTGAAGATATCGTGTAGGAATAAAGCGGTTTTATGGATTCCGCGGGGGGTGGGGATGTTAAATGTTAAACGATTGCTGAAATAGTTAGTTGTCCATTATAAGCATTTTGTATCTATGAGAAGTATTCATCTCGTATATACTGGTATTTGTGACATATGAAAAACACATGGTTTTCAATTTCAATTTCCCGAGCACCACAGTGTGAACAGTTATTGGTGTCTTCTGAGATTGCAGTAATGTGTTACCCTGTTTCAGTTTTGGTTTTGTTGAAATCAGAGTACAATGTGTTACATTTACCATTACATTCCGTGTAATTTTGGTTTTCAAAGCATATGGACCAATATGTGTTTTCGTACTCATCATAAATAAGTGGGTTGTTGCATGATTAATGCTCATGGATATATTTCATTGTGGCCTTGAGCATGAAGTCAAAATTCAATATTGTACCTTGTCATTTCTGCCACAGGGCCTGTAAGCGAAGACGATTAATGTGTCACCATAAGTTTTCAATTTCTAGTAAAATATTTTATGAGCATACTTTGTCTATTATCATCATTCATCCTGGAAACCAAAACATCACAACTTAAATATGCTGAAATGGTATTTTCTAAAGGAAACGTATAGAAAATATTTTATCTGACATTTGTAAAATCGCAATAGGCAAAATTGTCACTGAATTGCAATAATTTAACTGGTTTAAAAAATATTTAACAATTGGTGCGGTTTAGTGATGTTTACTGGAATGACCTAATGATAAGATAGTGACTGCTCCCTTGGGAAAGACAAATCTGGATTATCTGACAGACTTGCACTTCAGTCTAAGAACGTAAAGATTTTATTTTTATTTATTTTTATGGAGGGAGCATATATATTTTGGGGATGTTTTAATTTAATGTAAATTAACTATTTCTTCTCATTTCCTGTACCTGTAAAACATTAATTGTGAAATTATTGGTTTGTAATGATTGGTTATGCTGACTTTGTAAGAGGAAACATTGAAAATAGTACATCATTTTTTGTTTACGGCAAGGACAAAAAATATCTCATATCTGAAATTATTCCATTTCAGACATGTTCTTGAAAATGATAACCAACGTTCTGCTTTTATCATTAAATGCAGATTTTTAATAGAAACTTGATCTTAGCCGCTCCACTATGTCATCGAATGTTTTAAGCATTTTGTGACACTGTCGGGGTAACGATGTTCATTCATTGACAGCAACTTGAACCAGAACTTAATCACTTTTATTTGGGTCAGTACATACGTCCTTGTTCACAGAGGATAGTTTTGTTTGTTGAAAACTTCCCAATTTTTAGAAATCTTTTGAAATACATCGTTTGGATCCTTAAATGATTATGTATGTCCCCAAATTTCGGCTCCATAAAGCAATATAGATGCTATTTGTTTGCCGAATATTGCGCCAGCGGTTGTGTAAGTGAGTTCCTTGTTCTTATTGAAACGTCTAAATACAGACATATGAAAATATTGCATAGGACTGAGGATTCATCCTTGTCTCACTCCGCGGGAAGTATCACATGCTTTTACAGATGCATGCATATTTCTTAGTAAAATGATACACTTTCCTTGGATGTCATGGACGTGTTTAATCAATATGTAAAGCAATTTGTCCCTGTCCACGAAATCGAAGCTTTTTTTACGTCTCTGAATCCACAGTAAAAGCGAAACTTTGTCTTACAGAAGTACTAGGAACGTAAGCAATGTAATGTGAATATGTGGTCGATAGCAGAGTAGTGTGGGTGGAAACCTGCTTGACTCTCTGATAGTATTTCATTCATATCAACCCATTTTCTCAATCGTCTTTCCATAAGGGTAGTGAAGACTTTACCCGTTATGCTTAACAGAGAGATCCCGGGGTAATTGTCCGGGTCCATCGTGTCACCTGTTTTATATAGAGGTAGAATTAATGCAATATTCCTTTGACTAGGAAACACGCCTTCATGTAGGATTTTATTAAATAGCATATTGAGATATGGTGTTAAATAGTTCGTTGACTGTTTGAGTGATATGATGAAATTGTATGACGAAAATGGGGGGGAAAATTAGTGACTGATATTAGAGAGCTGTTGTACAAAACAGGTTTTGGTTATGTGTGGTGTGATCCCAATGTTCAGTCCCATACAAAATGTATCATATCATTTACACACAGAATGAAAGATATGTATTTCTTACACACCCGTGGGTGAGAAACCCATGTGAGAAAACTGGTATCACACATATTTGTGAGATCGATTTCTAATCCCGTGATTGGCTACTCCATGGTGATGACCTAGGGTCAGGTTATGACAGACTACTTTCCTGATTAAAATTCATTGATAAGTTACTTGGGCTTCAATCGAACAAAAACCTGTTACCCCTTTACACCTACCTGTTATTTTCACGATTGTAACATAAACAGGTATGTATACAATGAAACACAATTAGAATAAATATAACACGAATCTATTTATTTTCTAATTCCTTTTATCAGGGAGACTATATAAGACTATATATATGTTGTAGAGTATCCATGCTTTTATTAACACTTTAGATTTCCAGTCATGAATTCAAAATGGCTCGAACAATCAGTCATACCTGTGTATACAATTATATGAAAATGGCCGTTAGAAATTAAGACCGGGATTGCCTTCGAATCTTCAAAATGTACAACATTGGTACTTTTACTTGATAGATGCGACAAGTGTCATGTATCGTCTTGCAAAAATACCTGACACGATAACGTCAGTGCTCGTCCATTGTGAGATCGATTTGCCTCGTTGTTTCTTTGATGAATTGATTAAGATGAGATTTTTCACTGATACACATGATGAAGACCCACTTCCAACTTCGAGCTACTATGTGATTCAAATGTAATCAAATTCACCCATGACAATCAGAACCAAAACACACTCGTTGAAACAATGTATGGAACGTTTTGCTAGGCTTCATGAGTGCAAATGGCGGCACACGTCCTTTCTGTTCAATCGGACATGTACAGGAACGGTTGATCTACACATAAGTCAATGCAAAGTTTATGTCTTGATAACATACAGGATGTAATCAACTCACATTTCATACTGACAACTCCGTAAATTCCGTTACATTCCAAGCGGCAGTTTCTGGCTCGGGAAAACGAGAAGGCTGTGGCGAAGAAGAGTAGTCCCCCCATTGATAGTGAACGTAACCTTAGCAATGTCATATTCAAGCACACGTTCAAGCACAACTCGTTGTTTCGAAACGTATTTAACGTTTTGAAACACCTCGTTGTAAGATAAATGGTATCTGACAGACACGAGTACAGTAATCTGTTTCTTACACACCATAAAATCGCACCATTTTATTACTTCTATCAACAAAATGTTTATATTATAATCAATGGAAATCTGAGATACGTTTTGAAGACTGTTTAGCAAAAATCGAAGTAAAAATGTTTCGTATATTTTTCTCTCGTTTTCGTTGCTCTTCCCATGAACTATTCGTTGAAACTGGCAGAAAGCTGGCATACCAAGAGAAAACTGAATATGTTAAATATGTAACATTAATACTGTAGAGGATGAGTTACATTTCCTTCTAATCTGCCCTGCTTATACGAATCTACGAACGAATTATCAAAAGCCATACTATTATATTCATCCAAGTGTAAGAAATTTATTTCATTGTTTACAGATACAAAAACATTATTATTACACAGGGATTTACATGAACTCCTGCATTTGAGGGTCCCTGGGACTCATACTCTAAATTATCAGGGTTCCTGGACAACTAAATGGGGTCCCAGATACATTAATATTATTATAAATACTGTTATTGTATTTGTGTATCATGATCATCACATTGTTACAGTAATTAAATTGCAAATAATACCATAACCCAGCTAGTAGCAAACTCAGTGATAAGTTATTGTCACTTGATTGGAATTTTTACAAAAAGTATTTTGACTTTGTCTGAGTCCCTGTGGACACGCTAATAAATTTTGTTGCGTCCATTGTCCATTATTATGCGTGTAGGACGCAGGAATTCGCGTCCTGTAAATCCCTGTTACAGAATCTGGCAATGTAAATCTATGCCGCTATGGTGATTACACAATGCCATTTAGAAAGTGCTCAAATGTAACAGGTGTTAAATTCTAGTACTTTTCGAACTCACACCCTCAAAGTCAGGCACCTAACCCACTCATGTAAGCTAAATGTACTACAGGACTGTGGCCTTTTTAAGTTGTGAATACAGATTGATACCTCCGCAGACTGTGAAACAAGTTCTTGGTTTATAATAGGCCAGGTACTGCCTGTCATGTAAATATATTTTTAATAAATCACTTACAGAACCACGGCTGCTTTGAAACAGAAATCAGAAACGCTACACTAAAATATCCCCAGTGAGGTGAAATGTAGGCTGAGTGTTTACGAGTGTGTTGATATAAATACATTGTTCTGAAGTAAACGCACGTGTGTGTATTTAAAGCTCTCGCCATTCACGGGGTTGTCTTCATTAAAAAAAGTAAATCAGGCAACACAGTTCCGTTAGATGGGATATTTTTCAAACAATCAAATGACATATTTAAGCACTCGGAGTATATTTATCAAAGTACCTGCTTTTGCGTATTCTGATTGCAATGTCGTATTGTTGCACATAACATTAAAATTTTATTTTATTAATACTTTATTTTAATATAAAGGGGGCGAGTCTCACCGAAATGGTGAGTTGTTACGAATGAAGAAAGCCCAGAAACAGTCTGACGTCACAGAGCAATTTTCACCAGTTTTGGACTTCAAAATGTCATTATTCATCAACTTCTAAAATGCCAATCAAACAGAAAGGTTTACAAATTACGTCATAAGGTATTGTGGTGCACGGTCCTGATCCACAAAACGTTCGTAAGGTTATATGTTCGTCACTCTTTAGTCTACCATAAGCTAACGAACGCCGCAGCACTAGGAAGGCTTTGTGGGTTGAGACACTGTATCACAAGGTAGCCTGAGCCGTATCTTCACTGTCAGTAACCTAGACACGGACCACACAGTGTTTGCCTCCACATCTGAGCGACACATGTATACTCCTCACAAAAAAATAGGCAACACGTATTTTCAGTGTAACATCTTTACCAATCTCGATAGCGATATTTGCCGACATGTTACTGAGAGGTAAATATTCAAAGAAAACATAACCTTTAGTGACTGTCAAATTGATTTTTCTGATAACATTGACAACATCACCCGAACACAACCACACAACAGCATCCAAAATGTGTAGCATGAATGTCCTCCACTCTTCACACATGCATCCTGATCGGTGTAAACCTACCTGTAATCATTCCTCTGGTACAACAAGCGGGTCCTAACTTCATTTTTATGGATGATAATGCCCGTCCATGGACGATAATGCCCGAGAAAGAGTTGTTAACGATGTTGTTTAGATCAACAACATCAAACATATGACTGGCCTGCAAGGTCACTTGACCTTTATGCCATTGAAGATTGGGAGATTATTGGAAGTCGTGTTTTCGGTCTCGATGTTCACCCACAGACTCTGGATGACCTTGAGCTGGCGTTACAGAGAGAATGGCAGAACATTCCACAACAGCAACTTTAAAGGCTCATTTGGTCAACGCAAAGACGTGTAGAAGTTTGCATTTGTGCTCATGGTGGTCATGCTCGTTACTGGGCACTGCTTCACTATTTAAAACTGACTTGAACCTTAATGTTAACATTTTGCTCCATCAATGCAGCACATTTTGCACGACTGTTTCACGGATACATGTTTTTGATGCTGTGTAAGTGTATTATTGCTCAATACCATTTCATTTCATTTTGTTAATCGTGTGTACATATGTTTCACCTTTCTATTGCATCATTCCATGATTTGCTATTTCAATAAATGAAAATGCAATGAGACTACAAATTGTGTTGCTTAACTTTTTGTGAGAAGTATATTAACTATATACGTTTTCTCAGCATCTTCAGGGATACTGTAGCAAAGTATTTGTGAGAAGAATAACAGCCATTTTCACAAATTGTTTATTTGTTTGTTATTTAACGGGCACTCGGCAATATTCCAGATTTATGACAGCAGTCTGTTATAATCGAGTTTGGACCAGACAATCCAGAGATCAACACAATGAGCACCGATCTATGCAATTGGGATACACAGACACGTGTATTTATAACAGTAGTCAAGGTTCACAGACCATACTGGACAGCGACAACCGCCGGTTTCGCTGAACGGTGATGAAAACAATAAAGATGGAGGGAACGGTGTCGTCACCTGACCGTGTCTGGGGTGTGTCTATGACCCAGTGCCACCTTAAGTGATGCTATGGTCGTAATTAATACATGCAATGATACTTACTGTGACAGGTTGAATGTATTCAAGTTCAAATGTAGATACACAAAAGGTAGAACCACACTGAGACAGGGAATGGCAAAAAGTCGTTTCTTCATGGTAGATTGTTGGCTACAAATGAGAAACAACTGGTATCGTCTCTACTTCCTTGAGGCGTTGGACTACACATTGACAAGCGATCGATGTGACCACAGTTATGAACTGTAATGGCGCGTTTAGGCGAATGATCACAGCGTTCTACCTGAACTATACATGTGTTCTCAGGAGATGTACATAGATCTGAGCAAATCTACCCCAATTCCCCATTTTGCTCATGTTGGGGCGAATTGGTAGCCTTGTGGACAACGTTTGGTCAAGTGCGCAAAATCCGCGAAATCAGTTATTCTAAACGAATATTCACAATGTTCTACCTGAACTATATGTACCAGTACGGTAGTGTGACAAGACATTTTGGTGTCCATCGAAACACAGTCTCATCTGTATGGAGGCGTTTTCAACATAATGGGAACGTGAGAGACCGGCCGTCCACGCGTGATGTCACGTCAGCAAAATAACCACATTCATCTGACCCATCTAAGGAATCGATTCCCGACTGTCCGTCCAATCAGTTCCAGGTCTGTACGGAACCGACTGAGGGAGCGCAACATCCAGCCTCGACGGCCTGCAATACGTCCAACTTTGCTCCTATGTCACCGACAGGCGTGTCTTGCCTGGTGCCGACAGGATCAACGGTACAGGAGACATGATTGGGATGGTGTTTTGTTCACTGACGGGTCGAGATTTCATCTAGACAGCTCAGATGGCAGGGCAATGGTGTACAGACGGTGAGGTGAACGGTATGCTGTTCAGCATCGACAGTTTGGTTGCGGGCGCGCTATGGTATTGGGAGGTATCACATCTCATGGTGGGACACAACTTGTCATTGGCAATTGCATTCTAACAGGTCTGCGATACGGGGGTTAGATGCCCGGGCCTCATGTTCAGCCGTTCATTCAAGGACAGAGACGAAACTTCACGCTTCAGCAAGATAATGCCGGTCCACACTTGTCGCTCTTGTTGTGACAGATTTCATAAGGCAGCACAGCATTCCTGCCCTCCCCTGCCAGCTGTTACTCCGGTCCTGTCCCCTATCGCGTACGCTTGGGATAAAATTGAGCGACGTTTACATCAAGCCCAGAATCGGCCATTGACGTTAGCTGAATTGGGACCAGCGTTGGTTCAGACATGGTACAACATTCTCCAAACTTTCTTCAATCGCCAACGCCAATGGTTGACACATGCGTGGCTGAATTTGTGAACTGACTTTTGACACCACATCTCGTCAAGGGCGTGTCACTATGTCTAGTGTCAATCCATGCACATTTCGATATTACCTTGTCAACAGTTAAACAGGGAATACACAACAAATCATGTTATAATCTTTTTGCAGTAAAAATGAAATAAGATCTGATTTTTATGAGTATCACACACTAAATTAATAGCAACTATAGATGCAGTATGAAAACTTTATCCCTTCGCATATTTAAAGCACAATAACTATACTTTAATCCAAACTAATTGTAAAATAACTTGTACCACTAACTAAACCAGCTAAATAATCCCAACAAAATCGCTCCTCCTTGTTGCTGTCAGTTTGAAGTATCTGTCTATGAATGATATGCTATAGTGAAACATATCATTCCATGCTAAGAATAATCCATGACTGACTAAATACTTACAACCATTATACAAACATGCAGTGGAAAGGGGAAAAAATAGATACTTGGTTGACTAAAGCATGAAACTTTGCCAAGTGCTAGGGAATATCATCATAAAACATATTTTGGGGTGCGCCCGATTTCCGAAAAATCAAAGATGGCCACCAAAACTCAATGATTTCCAACACTTATTGACTTTTCTTCGCTGGATTAAAGCAAAACACCTTGCCCCGTGCGAGGAAACATGATGATAAATCTTATTTCGGGGGTCCATTTTTGGGGCCAATATATACCCTGAAGAATAATCGGAACATTTGAGGACAAATAACCTTCACGGTTACAATACAAACAACGAAGGGTTAATCCACATGACATGACTCTTACACTCCCTAAAGCACAGAAGTGACATCATGTTGTGAACCATTTATTTCACTGTCCTTTGCTAGGTGGAAATCCTGCTTTGCTTTAGCCATAGTCAAGTCCCAGAAATCTAAATAGACAGTCTGGTTTTGCAGTGAAGCAAATGCCACATGCTCACTGGTTATACCTACATGGCAGCCAGTAAAAGACGATGTCATTTTGGCCAGTAGGAAGATCTTTGTAAAGATCTAACATGTCGAGAATGATAGGGTGATCCGAGGAGACTCTTTGAAATGCTGA
The DNA here is from genome assembly GCF_003918875.1 of Haliotis rubra. Classification (NCBI taxonomy): domain Eukaryota; kingdom Metazoa; phylum Mollusca; class Gastropoda; order Lepetellida; family Haliotidae; genus Haliotis; species Haliotis rubra. The sequence continues at coordinate 2,555,820 of NW_025767346.1, read as the reverse complement.
ATCTGAAACAAGTGATATCTTTTGGGAATGTTTTGTTCTATAAACTAAACGTTAAAGCTGTAAATGTTGCTTTGGTCTCGGCATTGAAGATTGACCAATTGTCTGCGATTGTCTATGATTGTATATCTGGCACAGATTTAGCGCCTTGGTTCCTGAAGGTTTCTGAGGCTGCATTTGGGTTTTATAATAATGATTATATGTTGTTGTCTATGACAAGTGCTTGTGTTCATCTGATTGTGTTCACATGGAAGTGAAGCGGCACACTTAATGGAGACATAAAGAGTACCTTACAATTTTGAACATTCTAGATGAATCATTGCCTATTAGCAATATTCCAGCTATATGGCGGTTGTCTGTAAATAATCGAGTCTGGACCAGACAATCCAGTGATCAACTGCATGAGCATCGATCTGCGCAATTGGGAACCGATGACATGTGTCAACCAAGTCAGCGAGCCTGACGACCCGATCCCGTCCAGAGTTTATGCATTGTGTAGATCCGTTGTAAGGAATTAGTAAATTGTACATTGAAAATCATCTTGTATCTTGTAAAATCATCAGCACGTTAGACTTATGCCCACTCCAGTTTACAATAGATTTAGCAATAAAGTGATGATATAATTTAGGGTTGGGCTAGGCTTATGAGTCCTGACAAGTGAACGTCTTTATACTTTAAGCTTATGATTTGTTCCTCAGTGCCCAAAGGTGCATAATTTACATGTGTTCATGATATGTTGCAGAACCTGGTGGGGTGTATCAGCATTGTGTAAATAAAGACCAATGCCACACTCCGTATGCTTTACGGGACAGTGCAAGTGTACCCTTGGCTCAGATGTCTCGAAACAAACTTAAGTCTGAGTCTTCACCTAAGTTAGAGTTTTTACTCAAATCGGAGAAAACTCAATCCAGTGATCAACAGCATGAGCATCGATCTACGCAACTGGGATACGATGACATCTGTCAACCAAGTTAGCGAGCCTGACCACCCGATCCCGTTAGTCTTGTCTTACAACAAGCATGGGTTCCTGAAGATCAGTTCTAACCCAGGTCTTCACGGGGCCTCAAGAGCAAGTCCAACACTGTGAAGGGTAGAGTGGAGAAGGCCGTGGCTCTGCACAACCTAATGAGGCTGAGGCATCCAGGCATTGCAGCATCCAAGGGTGAAAACAACGCTGTTTATAGTTTCATGGCGCAAATACAGGACCTTGTCAAGTGTACTGTATACGTTTACAGCACATAATGTTGCGCAAAGCTGTGTCAGTATAAAACTCCCGGGGAAAGCGTCCTCTTCGGGAATAATAGATTTTCCTTTCACGCAGGATGTATGTGGCTAACCAGGATACTGGCATACGCCTAACCACGCTCAACTGTGACACGCGTTTACGCAAATGGTAGTGTTGCTTGTGATTTATAGAAGGTTACTACAGCCATACAATATATACTGAACAGCAAAAGAAACGCAACTCTGGCTTTTTGTAAGGCATAAACATGAACGCTTACTTTTATGAGATTTCATTTTTTCGAAACTTGCGTTTCTTTAGCTGTTCAGTATATGTATATTTGTTATGTGAACGACACAGTTCCTAGGATCTGTCTATCAACCAAATGTGGCTGCAGGGTGCTTATCAACCAGGGGACTTTGAAATCATTTTCGGGAGTTTTGGGGTTTAGCACCAAATTCAAGTATATCTTGGCTACGTAATGTAGACAAATCTCAAGGCAATTGTTACTGTGATCGCACAAAATAACTGAAAAAGGTATGTTGTAGTATTAAAACATGTCTGGTTGGTTGGCTGCCGCACTCAGCAATATACCAGCTATATGGTGCCTGGACCAGACAATCCAGTGATGAATAGCATTCATGAGCCTCGATCTAGGCAATAGGGATACGGGGACATGTGGTCAACCACGTAAGCGAGCCTGACCACCCGATCCCGTTAGTCGCCTCTTACGACAAGCATGGGTTACTGAAGATCCATTTTAACCCGGATCTTAAAGGGTCTCTGACTAATACGTGAACACTGTATGCACAAAATGAAAGAATTATATATGTGTAAGTCTTCGATCCTGACCTCCTCCACGAAATTGTTGCCGTTTGAAGACTCTTCAAAATATTTCACAATTTGAAATCCCATCGGGGATTCGAACATACACCCTCAGAGTCAGGCACCTACTCGCCAGCTCACAAAGTCAGCCGCCTAACTTGTGCGATTACACTTTCTTCGTGATTAAAGCCAAAACATAACACACAACCCGAAACAAAACAAAAATAAACAGAATAACAAAACGGTAAGTAACATTTGATAACGGGTCCTTTCACATTTGAAAATATTGAAGTTTTGTAAAACAGGCAAGGAAGTTAAAACTTTGAAATAATATAGAATGAAAATATAAAAACAAAAGCCTGTTGTGTCTCATTTTACATGTTTGTCAATTTGCAAAACATCCGTCTGGGTCAACACAAACAGATCCATGAGGAAGAGAAATCGTCTTGTTAAGTGTGCTGTGCTGTGACGTTGCATAGCTGCTGATGTCGGCATCCTCTACATATATCAAAAGTTTAACTACTATTCACACTACATATTGTCGATCAGGAAGTTGAATTCTTAAACATACTCAGACTGCCAAGTTGAACTGTGGTTCGGATCGAGATACTCTGCCGTCCTGGGAGGGACATGTCAGGATAACATAATCCATTCGTACAAGTTCAACTAGGACGATAGGGGGTCTAATGTGTCCTAGTGGCATCATGGACAAGAGGCTGAAGATTCCTTTGATGTTTCTAGCTACGGTGACTGTCAGCGGTAGGTGTCTATTGTATTCACATGACATGTGTTATGAGACCCACTGACTGTCAGTAGTAGCTGTCTATATATATATAACTTTATTCAGTAGAAAGGGCACAGGCCCATGTACAATACATATTACAATACAAAAGGTATGATTTGCACAATAACTAAAGTACTGTCGGAAAATAGAAAAAAACTGTATTTTCTCATTTATCACTACAATTTATGTAGGTGATATGTGAAAGTGTGAAATATCTGATAATCTAAGTTCGGCCTAACTACAGTCTCAGTGGTAGAGAGATAGGAAACGGAGAAAAGGGACTTTACTGAGGGGAAATTAGTGCAGAAATGAGCAATGGGGTTTTTTTCTAAGTCCCAAGAGACTTATTTGGAACAGACCAGGGGTTTATGCAAATTAGTGTGCGATGATATTGTATTACAAAGGACACTTTTGAAATGCCCAATTTGAAATTAGACGTAGATTCATTATAACCTGTCTCTAGTTATGAGCAGGATTGATTACTGTAACTCCCTTCTCGCTGGTGCCACTAAGACACAGATAAGGAAACTTCAGCGTGTGCAAAACGCTGCTGCACGTATAGTGACCCAGTCACGTAAATCTGATGACGCTCTGAAACTCCTACATTCTTTACACTGGCTGCCCATTCACTATAGGATTCAATTCAAGCTTCTGTGCCTCACTTTCCGCTGTCTGTCTGGATCTGCCCCTTCGTATCTGGCCCAGTCCCTCACACAGCACCGCCCATGTCGCTCTCTCCGTTCACAGGATAAACGTTTCCTCGTTATCCCCACTGTTAGGACTTCTACGTATGGTGAAAGGTCCTTTTCGTATGCAGCCTCTACAGCCTGGAATCAACTACCTCAATATCTACGTGACTGTACAGAACTTTCTAATTTTAAATCTTTACTAAAGACGCACTTTTTCAGATTAGCTTATGAGTGTAAACTATAATTCATTGCATTGTTTCCATGTATCTCTCTAATCTTTTATTCTCTGCTATAGTCTGTTTGTATGTACTTCTATGTCTTGCGCTTTGAGCATGTTGTACATGGAAAACAGCGCATTACAAGCATGCTATTATTATTATTATTATTATAAACGATAACTGACGTAAAAAATTATAACTTTTATGCCGAAACTATTAAGGATGTAGCTAACGTGCAGTCTCACTGTCACTATAAAAAGAAACAGATAGGAGGGGCCGTCTCAAAAGCAAAACATGGGGTCGGGCTTTGGGATAGAGATATCAGCTAAGATAAGATAATCCTTTAGGGCAATTATACTGGGGAGGTACACGGCACGTCATAACAATTTACAAATAATATCCAGTCCTGTCGATCTCCGGGTTGTCATGCCACCTATATACTACGATGCGTTTCTATGGTTTTCGGGTATCAAACTCTTTTACATATCTCAACATAAACTACATGAAACTATATGAAAGAAAGACACGTTAGATGTGAATCAATAGATGAGACATAGTCAACACACATGTAAAAGCACAAAATATCTTTGAGATGACCCCTTGTGCCTGTAGGAAGCACGTGCATTTCATGCCAGGTGAGTCGACGGTCCGTCGTCATACCTGGCTGAGCGACCTAATTGCCATCTATAGTCTGATCTATTGTTTTCGGCAGCTTTTCGGTTTTTTTCTTAGTTTTGCCCAATTTTACGAGTAAACATACTTTTCTGGATATCGTATTACGCATCCCACTGAACGCCCAGTTAGGCCGAAGTGGGTTATTTCGACATATGCTATTTGCAATTGTGTAAATTTTAGGGATACAGAGTAACAGCCTAAAAACAGTTTTTGTTCTATTTCCGACAGTACTTTAGAACATATTTTTATATATTCACAATAACAATGCGCTACGTCGCTTAAACGCTTCCTCAATATAATTTGCATACATATATAAATTATTGCTATTTTCGTTTTGAAGAAGGCGAATGAGAGAGTTTCTATCTTTACACTCAATATTTAACATGTATCCTGTTCTTAAATCATCATATTGTGGGCAAGTAAACATAAAATGAACCTCATCTTCTAAAATGTTCTTACACAATGGACACAATCTTAATTCTCTTGGGATATTATTTCTTCTGCCTGTATTCTTCATAATATTTAATTGACCGAATCTTAAAAGTGATAAAAATCTTCTTAAATCTTTGTTATATAATGTTAACAAGTATGATTCCATATTAAACGTACTTTTGACACATGAATAGAACTCTAAATTAGAATGTTCATTTAACATAGAAAATATACACTGGATGTTATAATCTTTAACTCGTTGAGAGGACTGTTTAAAAAATAAATCAGTGTTAACAATATTTTGAAACTCCCACGCATAGCTGAAACCATAAATATAAATTAATTTCTTCACTTCAGTTACCCATGACTTGCGGTGAATATCGTCCATTCTTTTTAACATAATATAGGTCTGTTTTGGATATCTAGTCTCTTCCATAATTAATAATTTACACCGGTACTTAACACATCTTGTTATAGAATCACAACATATATGATGACGACCGCATTCAGATAAAACAGCTGCATTTGTTGTGGTAATACCAACAACAAAAACATATTTACAGTATTTTAGATATGTTGTGAGTCCCACTGTGTCTATAGTTCCTTCAGCTGACTGTCACTGGTAGCTGTCTATTTTATTCACATGACATTTGTAGTGAGTCCCACTGTGTCTATAGTTCCTTCCGTGGACAGTCAGTTGTAGCTGACTATTTTATTCACATGACATTTGTAGTGAGTTCCACTGTGTCTATAGTTCCTTCCTCTGACTATCAGTGGTAGCTGTCTATTTTATTCTCGTGACACATCTAGTGAGTCCCACTGTGTCTATAGTGACTTCCGCTGCCTGTCAGCGGTAGGTGTCTATTTTCTTCGTATGACATATGTTGTGAGGACCACTGTGTCTATAGTTTCTTCCCCTTACTGTTTGCTTTGGGTGTCTATTGTATTCACATGACATGTGTAGTGAGTTTCACTGTGTCTATAGTTCTTTCCGCTGACTGTAAGTTATAGGTGTCTATTTTATTAACATGACATATGTAGTGAGTTCCACTGTGTCTTTAGTTCTTTCCGCTGTCTGTTAGTGGTAGCTGTCTATTTTTTTCACTTGACACATGTAGTGAGTCCCACTGTGTCTATGGTTCCTTCCGCGGACAGTCAGTGGTAGCTGTCTATTTTATTAACATGACATTTGTAGTGAGGTCCACTGTGTCTATAGTTCCTACCGATCACTGTCAGAAGTAGCTGACTATTTTATTCACGTGACACATGTACTGAGTTCCACTGTGTCTATAGTTCTTTCCGCTGACTGTCAGTGGTAGCTGTCTATTTTATTCTCGTGACACATCTAGTGAGTCCCACTGTGTCTATAGTGTCTTCCGCTGCCTGTCAGCGGTAGGTGTCTATTTTCGTCGTATGACATATGTTGTGAGGACCACTGTGTCTATAGTTTCTTCCCCTTACTGTTTGCTTCGGGTATCTATTGTTTTCACATGACATGTGTTATGAGACCCACTGACTATTAGTGGTAGGTGTCATTTTAATCACGTGACATATGTTGTGAGTCCCACTGTGTCTATAGTTCCTTCCGCTCACTGTCAGTGGTAGCTGTCTATTTTATTCACATGACATATTTAGTGAATGCCACTGTGTCCATTTTTCCTTCCGCTGACTGTCAGTGGTAGGTGTCTATTTTATTAACGTGACATATGTAGTGAGTCCAACTGTCTGTCAGTGATATGTGTCTAGTTTATTCACACGACATGTGTTATGAGTGCCAGTGTGTCTATAGTTTCTTCCGCTGACTGTCAGTGGTAGGTGTCTATTTTATTCACATTACATATGTAGTGAGTCCCACTGTGTCTATAGTTCCTTCAGAGGACAGTCATTAGTAGCTGTCTATGTTATTCACGTGACATATGTAGTGAGTCCCACTGTGTCTATAGTTCCTTCCGCGGACTGTCAGTGGTAGCTGTCTATTTATTCACATGACATATGTTGTGAGTCCCACTGTGTCTATAGTTCATTCCGCTGACTGTCAGTGGTAGCTGTCTATTTATTCACATGACATATGTTGTGAGTCCCACTGTGTCTATAGTTCCTTCCGCGGACTGTCAGTGGTAGCTGTCTATTTTATTCACATGACATATGTAGTGAGTCCCACTGTGTCTATAGTTCCTTCCGCTGACTGTCAGTGTGGTAGCTGTCTATTTTATTCACATGACATATGTAGTGAGTCCCACTGTGTCTATAGTTCCTTCCGCTGACTGTCAGTGGTAGCTGTCTATTTTATTCACATGACATATGTAGTGAGTCCCACTGTGTCTATAGTTTCTTTCCTGACTGTCAGTGGTAGCTGTCTATTTTATTCACATGACATATGTTGTGAGTCCCACTGTGTCTATAGTTCCTTCCGCTGACTGTCAGTGGTAGCTGTCTATTTTATTCACATGACATATGTTGTGAGTCCCACTGTGTCTATAGTTCCTTCCGCTGACTGTCAGTGGTAGCTGTCTATTTTATTCACATGACATATGTAGTGAGTCCACTGTGTCTATAGTTCATTCCGCTGACTGTCAGTGGTATCTGTCTATTTATTCACATGACATATGTTGTGAGGCCCACTGTGTCTGTAGTTCATTCCGCTGACAGTCAGTGGTATCTGTCTATTTATTCACATGACATATGTTGTGAGTTCCACTGTGTCTATAGTTCCTTCCGCTGACTGTCAGTGGTATCTGTCTATTTTATTCACATGACATATGTTGTGAGTCCCACTGTGTCTATAGTTCCTTCCGCTGACTGTCAGTGGTATCTGTCTATTTTATTCACATGACATATGTTGTGAGGCCCACTGTGTCTATAGTTCCTTCCGCTGACTGTCAGTGGTAGCTGTCTATTTTATTCACATGACATATGTAGTGAGTCCCACTGTGTCTATAGTTCCTTCCGCTGACTGTCAGTGGTAGCTGTCTATTTTATTCACATGACATATAGTGAGTCCCACTGTGTCTATAGTTCCTTCCGCTGACTGTCAGTGGTATCTGTCTATTTTATTCACATGACATATGTTGTGAGTCCCACTGTGTCTATAGTTCCTTCCGCTGACTGTCAGTGGTAGCTGTCTATTTTATTCACATGACATATTTAGTGAATGCCACTGTGTCCATTTTTCCTTCCGCTGACTGTCAGTGGTAGGTGTCTATTTTATTAACGTGACATATGTAGTGAGTCCCACTGACTGTCAGTGATAAGTGTCTATTTTATTCACACGACATATGTTATGAGTGCCACTGTGTCTATAGTTTCTTCCGCTGACTGTCAGTGGTAGGTGTCTATTTTATTCACATTACATATGTAGTGAGTCCCACTGTGTCTATAGTTCCTTCAGAGGACAGTCATTAGTAGCTGTCTATGTTATTCACGTGACACCTGTAGTGAGTCCCACTGTGTCTATAGTTCCTTCCGTGGACAGTCAGTTGTAGCTGTCCATTTTATTCACATGACATATGTAGTGAGTCCCACTGTGTCTATAGTTCTTTCCGCTGACTGTTAGTGGCAGCTGTCTATTTTATTCACATGACACATGTAGTGGGTCCCACTGTGTCTATAGTTCCTTCCGCGGACAGTCAGTGGTAGCAGTCTATTTTATTAACATGACATGTGTAGTGAGTCCCACTGTGTCTATAGTTCTTTCCGCGGACAGTCAGTGGTAGGTGTCTATTTTATTAACATGACATGTGTAGTGAGTTACACTGTGTCTATAGTTCCTTCCACTGACTGTTAGTGGTAGGTGTCTATTTTATTAACATGACATGTGTAGTGAGTTACACTGTGTCTATAGTTCTTTCTGCTGACTGTTAGTGGTAGGTGTCTATTTTATTCACATGACATATGTAGTGAGTTCCACTGTGTTTATAGTTCCTTCCGCTGACAGTCAGTGGTAGCAGTCTATTTTATTAACATGACATGTGTAGTGAGTTTCACTGTGTCTATAGTTCTTTCTGCTGACTGTTAGTGGTAGGTGTCTATTTTATTAACATGACATATGTACTGAGTTCCACTGTGTCTTTAGTTCTTTCTGCTGACTTAGTGGTAGCTGTCTATTTTTTTTCACTTGACACATGTAGTGAGTCATCTGAGTCATGTGTTATGAGACCCACTGACTATTAGTGGTAGGTGTCATTTTAATCACGTGACATATGTTGGGAGTCCCACTGTGTCTATAGTTCCTTCCGCTGACTGTCAGTGGTAGGTGTCTATTTTAGTCACGTGACATATATAGTGAGTCCCACTGTGTCTATAGTGTCTGCTGCTATCTGTCAGTGATAAGTGTCTATTTTATTCACATGACATATGTTATGAGTCCCACTGTGTCTATAGTTTCTTCCGCTGACTGTCTGTGGTAAGTGTCTATTTTATTCACATGACATGTAGTGAGTCCCACTGTGTCTATAGTTCCTTCCGCTGACTGTCAGTGGTAGCTGTCTATTTTATTCACATGACATATGTTGTGAGTCCCACTGTGTCTATAGTTCCTTCCGCTGACTGTCAGTGGTAGCTGTCTATTTTATTCACATGACATATGTAGTGAGTCCCACTGTGTCTATAGTGTCTGCTGCTATCTGTCAGTGATAAGTGTCTATTTTATTCACATGACATATGTTATGAGTCCCACTGTGTCTATAGTTTCTTCCGCTGACTGTCTGTGGTAAGTGTCTATTTTATTCACATGACATATTTAGAGAATGCCACTGTGTCCATTTTTCCTTCCTCTGACTGTCAGTGGTAGGTGTCTATTTTATTCACACGACATATGTTATGAGTGCCATTGTGTCTATAGTTTCTTCCGCTGACTGTCTGTGGTAGCTGTCTATTGTATTCACATGAAACATGTAGTGAGACCCACGTGAAACATGTAGTGAGATCCACTGACTGTCAGTGATAATTGTCTATTTTATTTACACGACATATGTTATGAGTGCCACTGTGTCTATAGTTTCTTCCGCTGACTGTCTGTGGTAGCTGTCTATTGTATTCACATGAAACATGTAGTGAGACCCACTGTGTCTATATTTCCTTCCGCGGACAGTCAGTGGTGGCTGTCTGTTTTATTCACATGACATATGTTGTGAGTTCCACTGTGTCTATGGTTCCTTCCACTGACCGTCAGTGGTAGCTGTCTATTTTATTAACATGACACATGTAGTGAGTCCCACTGTGTCTATAGTTCCTTCCGCGGACAGTCAGTGGTAGCTGTCTATTATATTCACATGACTTATGTAGTGAGTCTCACTGTGTCTATAGTTCCTTCCGCTGCCTGTCAGTGGTGGCTGTCTATTTTATTCCCGTGAGATATGTAGTGAGTCCCACTGTGTCTATCGTTCCTTCCACTGACTGTCAATGATAGCTGTCTATTATATTCAGATGACATATGTTGTGAGTCCCACTGTGTCTATAGTTCCTTCCGCTGACAGTCAGTGATAGCTGTCTATTTTATTCACATGACATATGTTGTGAGTCCCACTGTGTCTATAGCTCTTTCCGCTGACTGTCAGTGGTAGCTGTCTATTTTATTCACGTGACATATATAGCGAGTCCCACTGTGTCTATAGTGTCTGTTGCTGTCTGTCAGTGGTAGCTGTCTATTTTATTCACATGGCATATGTTGTGAGTCCCACTGTGTCTATAGTTCCTTCCGCTCACTGTCAGTGGTAGCTGTCTATTTTATTCACGTGACATATGTAGTGAATGCCACTGTGTCCATTTTTCCTTCCCCTGACTGTCAGTGGTAGCTGTCTATTTTATTCACGTGACAAATATAATGAGTCCCACTGTGTGTATAGTGTCTGCTGCTGTCTGTCAGTGGTAGCTGTCTATTTTATTCACATGACATATGTAGTGAATGCCACTGTGTCCATTTTTCCTTCCCCTGACTGTCAGTGGTAGCTGTCTATTTTATTCACGTGACAAATATAATGAGTCCCACTGTGTGTATAGTGTCTGCTGCTGTCTGTCAGTGGTAGCTGTTTATTTTATTCACTTGACATATGTAGTGAATCTCACTGTGTCTATAGTTTCTTCCGCTGACTGTCATTGGTAGCTGTATATTTTATTCACAAGACATATGTAGTGAGTTCCACTGTGTCTATAGTTCCTTTCGCTCACTGTCAGTTGCAACTGTCTATTTTATTCACAAGACATATGTAGTGAGTCCCACTGTGTCTATAGTTCCTTCCGCTGACTGTCAGTGGTAGCTGTTTATTTTTTCACGTGACATGTGTTGTGAGTCCCACTGTGTCTATAGTTCCTTCCACTGACTGTTAGTGGTAGCTGTCTATTTTATCCACATGACATATGTTGTGAGTCCCACTGTCTGTCAGTGATAATTGTCTAGTTTATTCACACGACATGTGTTATGAGTGCCACTGTGTCTATAGTTTCTTCCGTTGACTGTCAGTGGTAGGTGTCTATTTTATTCACATTACGTATGTAGTGAGTCCCACTGTGTCTATAGTTCACTCCTGCTGCCATTGTAGACCATTGTGTCTGAATATCCAGTATTTTTAATTGAAAAAGATAGTTTTGTTTTCTTGATTGCGGGCTGCCCTTGCCAAACACACATACTTTCGATTTCTCCAACTTTACTTGAAGTTTCCAATTCTAATAATATAATTCTGGGGCTTTCTGGTAGCCTTGTGGTTAAGGCCTTCGCTCGTCACGCTGAAGAACCGGGTTCTGTTCCCCACATGGGCAGTGTGTGAAGCCCATTTCTGGTGTCCCCAGAATGTTGCTAAAAGCTGCGTATAATTAAACTCACTCACTCACTCACATAATATATTTCTAACTAATAAGTCAAATGTGTTGGTAATATCTCTTATATTCTTAGAGTTTGTAAGGAACAGGTTGCAAGATTGTTGGAAACAAACATGGGCTTATACCATAGGTGAAACCTTAAGTTTAATCATTATTTCATAATCAAATCTTTGTTACAACTTGAAAGGCATATGTACAACTTGAAAAGTAAACATTTAAGATTTGTTCTTAGTAGATTCAGATATGGAAATCATACATTGGCATTAAAAACAGGTCGGTGGGGAGGAGTTGCTAGAGAGGACAGAATATGTAAATATTGTTTTGATAATTTGAATGTATCTGCAGTTGAAAACGAAGTGCACTTTCATATTATTTGCATAACAAGTTGAGAAACAAGTTTTTACCAAGTGCTTGTAGTGAGTGAGTGAGTGAGCGGGTTAGTTAAAATCTAAAGTCACTTTGGCAATATTTCAGCCATATCGTCACTAAATCAAGTTATAATTAATACTAATGAAAGGTAAATCATAAAAACCTGTCAACGAAGGACAGTAAAACATCTAGATTATCACAGATAGACATTTAAAACTAGAAATTAAATCTAAAACATTGTAACTACACATGACAAAACAATATAAAAACAGGCTATAGATTGCCAACAACCGACGGGGGATCACCATACTTGGGACCATGGGGACTTACATTAATGGACCCTAGCTGGATTTACACCATTCCTTCAGCTGTCAGCAATTTCAAGTGTTTGCACATGCAATTTATTTATGTAAAGTAGACACATTTAAGAAAGTTACGACAGATAATGCTATGTTAGAATCTTTAGCTCTGTATATTCTGAAGTGCACACAAATCAAATAGCCGAACGTTTAACAGCTAAGGGAGACAACTGACAATTTTATGAATGCTTCATTTACATTTGGTTATGGGAAACTTGATCATTATTATTGTTAATGATATACATTGTGACTCGAATTTGAATGTATCTGCAGTTGAAGAAGTGCACTAATCACTTCATGTCATTTGTATAACAAACTGAGAAACACGTTTTTACCAAGTATTTGTACAAGTAATTCATGTAATGTAGACAACCCTAGACAGTTATCACAGATAATACTATGTCAGAATCTCTAGCACTTTCTTACTTCATGTCATTTGTATAACAGGTTGAGAAACAGGTTTTTTACCAAGTATTTTTAAAAGTTATAAAAAGTTACACTGGCAGATAACACTATGTCAGAATCTTTAACATTGTATTCTTAAATGTACACAAATCAGACAGCTGTATGTTGACAGCTTAGGCAGACAACTGACAACTTTACCAACGCTTCATTTAATTCTGGTGAAGGGGAAACTGAACCATTATACTGACTGACTGAGTTTAGGTTTACGCCGCTTTTAGCAATATCCCAGCAATATCACGGCGGGTGACACCAGAAATGGGCTTAACACATTGTGCCCATGTGGGGAATCGAACCCGGGTCTTCGGCGTGACGAGCCAACGCTTGAACCATTATAAATGTTAATGATATACACTATGACTTGACTACACATACACTATATATGTATATACATGTACTCTGGGCTGGAAGCCTTTGATAAGGAATAAACAATCTTGAATTTTGAAATCAAATCACATTTAATCCTACTCGATTGCCATATATAGAGGATATTATATGAGTGCCCATGTCATACTATGCTTACAACACGAGTGCCTAAATGTTGGTATTTCCCGAGCAAGAACGAGGGATATACCGATATTTAGGCACGAGTGTCGTAAACATACTACGATATGGGAACGAATATAATATTCTGCTTATTACCGAAGTCGTCAAATTGAGGAAAATAAACCCAAATCTATTAAGTATTTCAAATATAGGCTGGCTACCCGTCTCCGCCGTATGTAGTACCCAACGTCACAGAAGAAACGTGACGTCATAGCATTGTTCATGACGTCACGTCACCATGAGAAAGTGATATTTTGCCCTAGGGCATGAAAAATATGAAAATCGTATGAAAAATATGAACCCTGATATTTTCGCCCTCGTAGGTGATAAAATGCAATATTCCACACAACCGCAGAGTGATGAGCTTGTATTTCGGGAGTGTTTGACTGTTCTATTTTATCAACGTGTGTTGTCAGTACATCAGATGTGTACTGTCAGCGTCTGACACAAATTCGCATAAAAGGCTAAGGGTTGCCTGACGCCACAAAGCAGTACTCCTGCTGCAATTACAAATCAGTGAGTAAGGTGACTGTGACGAGAACACATGACACAACAGTGCCTTCACTGAGTTTGTTGAAACAAAAAGTACAGTTTAACGTGGATTTACTTCCGCTGCGTACAGTTGCAGAGACACCGGCGCAAAGAGAAATACTTAACAAATAAGTCTGCGTGCAACACATGGGGTCCAGTTACAAAGTCGACCAAAGATGTTTTTGTAGATGACGTTGATAAATGCCACTGAACATATACACATTTCTGAAATATAGCTTTCAACAATGAACATGTTGTTTACATATAGGCACGATCAAGTTAGATATCTTCCATACTAAGCTTGAATGGACGAGCTGGCTAAGGCGCCAGGCTAGTGATCCAGCGAGCATGAGGTGCCGAGATCGAGCCTACCTGTGACCGGGCGTAAACACCTTGGAGTCAACTGTGTGTGCAGACTCTTTCAGTGTTGTCACAACTCCTAGTGTACAGTACATAGCCATGTACACTTAAAAGAACCCGCGAATCTGGTATATGACCGGATGGTGGCCATATGAATACGTGCAAACACCTAGTTGCGGGTACAGCAACGTGCAGTAAAGAATTGGACAAAGTACTGTGACTATGTGTCCCAGTCCACCCAGCTGTGAATGGGTAGCTCGTAAGGATGGGAAAGCCGCACTAACTTGGTGCGCCTTGCGGCGGCAAGAGGTATTAACCCAGGGAGCTGAGATTGATAATAAAATGTGCCGTTGAGATTGACATCCAATGATCGAGGGAAAAAATACCAGCGCCTTGGGCATGCACAAGTGCGTGGATATGTTGCGCTCTATAGATATCCAATAATAATAATAATAATAACTCCTTTGCCTGGATGAAGTCGGCTGGTCTTAAATGTGAAACTGAGGGCTTTCTTTTTGCTGCTCAGAACCAGTCACTTCCCACTCGTAATCGTCAAAATGTGATTCTTAAAGAAAATATTAACATGAAATGCCGACTGTGTAATGAATTTACAGAGACTGTCTAACACCTTGTCAGTGGATTCTCTTCCTTGGCACAAACAGCATATCTTAAGAGACATGATGGCTGCTTTTATTACCGTCTTCGCCATGCCTGTGGCTTTTACTCCGAGGTCCATCCATGGTAAGACCCTGAACATGTCCAGGGCGTCATGGAAAATGATGCTTTCAAACTTCTGTGGAATAGGCCCATCTGCAGCTTCAGAAGAATTCCAGCCAACAACCTGACCTTGCCCTTTTTGATAAAGCCAATGAATCTATTAATGTCATTCAATTTTCTGTCCCGTTTGACAGCAACGTTATTGGCAAGATTCAGGAAAAGCATTCTAAATATGCGGACCTCGCCTTTGAAATGTCTCGCTTGCATCCCAAGTACACTGTCGTCAGGCTCCCCATTGTTCTCGGTGCCCTTGGCGTGGTACCCCCTGATCGCTTGGCGCAGAGCACAGCTCTTCTGACACTCTGGGTAATGCCGAAGGCTGCAGTGTTGGGGAGTCTACATATTCGCCGAAAAGTTCTTGGTGGGTTCGACTAGGCAGCGTTTCCTGGGTGAAGTCCCATCCGGTGTCTGGGCTGCGTGTAGAGGGGGCAAGGGCCCTGAACTGATGATGAGCCTTACCAGCCTGACTGTGCCAGGATCACCCGAACCCTCTCTGCTGCATACTACTTTTAATCTGTGAAACATAATAATGATGATAATAATAATATTATAAGTATAATTGGAAATTACTAAATATTCTTCTATAGCTGGAAAGAAGTGTTCGGTAATTGTTGTTTGATACTGACCAACCTTCTCATATTTTTCAGTGTTTGGGCAGAACATCCGACTAGTGTCCCCACTGGACAATGGAGTTGGGAGACTTGAGGTGTACTATAACGGCACATGGGGCACGGTGTGTGACGATGACTTTGGTGCCGATGAAGCTAAAGTGGCCTGCAAAGAACTAGGACGATAGTAAGACGCCATGTTTAAAATATTACTAATGTTTATACAAGATATTTTCATATGGTCAGAATAACGGTGTTAAACAAAACAAACCATAATCATCAGTGTGATGAGAATGAGAACAATGATAAATGCGAGGTTATCACGTCCGACGTAAATATACTAGCCACAAAAAGAAACTGTGTTCATAGGAAGAACAAATGCATATTTGAACTACACGTGTAGACACATACAAATGAGAATGCAGGAATTAGTAAATTGAACTGAACAGATATGTATGCGCTACGACTGGAATCGAGAGCAGAATGTCAAGTTCGATCCCCGACCGCGTCAAACCAAAAGACGTTAAAACATGGTACTTGTGGGTCCCTGCATGGCCCTTGGCATGAATGGGTACAACAAGGACTGGTCGGCTCGGAATCAGTATAATGTGTCTGAGTGGGGTATTCATGCTTCACTGCGGCATGGTATCTCAGTCAGCTACCACTATAAAACCAGCTGTGTAGATCTGTGATGTATTGAGGTAGTCGAAGTATGTATGAAAGATAGTTGGACACCTTATCGTGATGGTAGATCTGTTATATACAGAGGAGGTGGAGGTAAGTATGAAAATAGCTGGACACCTTACAGTGATGGTAGATCTGTGATGTACTGAGGTGGTCGAGGTATCTATGAAAATGGTTGGATACCTTAAAGTGATGGTAGCTGTGTGATGTACAGAGGAAGTCGAGGTATATATGAAAATGGTTGGACACCTTACAGTGATGGTAGATCTGTGATGTACTGAGGTGGTCGAGGTATCTATGAAAATGGTTGGATACCTTAAAGTGATGGTAGCTGTGTGATGTACAGAGGAAGTCGAGGTATGTATGAAAATAGTTTGACACCTTGCAGTTATGGTATATCTGTGATGTACTGAGGTAGTCGAGGTATGTATGAAAATGGTTGGACGCGTTGTAGTGATGGTATATCTGTAGTAGTAGAAGTAATGGGGGTATGAGATCACTTTCAAGAAAGGTCGCTGTAAAGGCCCTTAGATCTCGCCCCCATCGTGTCTACTACTTTTGAATCCACAGTTAACTTCCCTACCCCACGTGCCACTTCCTGATCAAGTGATAGCTCTATGTCTTGTGAAACAGTTTAATGTTTCGCACCCCTTGTTCTATGTACTGTTTTTTCTCGTCTTCGCCGATAGCAGACTTACGAGACTTGAGCCGGATTTCTTGTTTCATCTTACGGTACTTATCGAGTTCAGAGAGGATTGAACGAGATTCCTCCTCTGAGATCTTACTGTCAGTGAGTGCTGTAGAAATACGCTCACTTACCGTGTACAGCTTTGCTTCAGCCAGAATCCTGATCTCGTCGTGTTTCAATGCCTTCCGGTGCAGTCTGCGTGACACAAACTTAAACACCATCCAGCCAACCCGACACCCCAGCTGTTATTTCGATGCCTAGCACTGGTGGCCATAAGGGCGGTATCAACACCATCCACGACATTGAAAGCTCTATGGTACTTCTTATACAATGCTGCCCGTGTGTCGCGGTCTTGTTCTAGTTGGCGTTTTATGTCACATAACCGTTTCAAGCGGAACCCGTCTATGGTTTCCAGTGGCTTCGGGACTTCCTCTGTGACTGGGTACAACCCCATTCTGTGTGCATATAATATATCTTATGGGATATTTTTTAATTGGGCTTCAGTTAATAGTCGATCAATGTACTTGAGGCTTATAAGGTGTAGATCCTTATGCAGGGGAATAGGTGAGAGGTTCATAGGTAACTCTGCGTCCACACGAGCCCCATAGGAGGGACTTATTGAGGGGGCTATAGAACCCGTTGAGGGGTCCGGTTGTATGATGATACGGTAATGTTGGTCATTGGTCCGGGGACTCCAGTGTACTGTCACCCCGGGTAAAAGTTGTTGCTCTTTACTAACAGAATGTCTGAGGAGATAGACTTCTATGATGAGTGTGGAGCCTGGTACCATAGCCGGAACCTCCTGGTACCAGTAGCGGTTTAACCTTTACTCACCCCCCTCGTATGCCTGTAACATATTGGGTAAAACCGGTCTTACAATAATATTTGTATTAGACCCCGGAATGAAACCCCCGGGCAAGGTACCGTTATTCCTAATTTCAGAGATACGACTATGTTCGTTTAATGAAATATAAGGGTCATATTGAGCAACCATTCGGGTTCCTTTAAGCTTGCCAAAGCAATCGGCCTATACACGTGGCCGTCAAAGTGCAGGACGTACGAGGTGTCTTCCTCACCAGGCAGATCGAATCCCTCCGTGTCTCCTAGACCCCCGAGTGTGATTTGGGGTAGATGATCGGCCATTGCTGCCCGCCTATACACGTTGTCTTTCAAGTGTAGGACGTACGAGGCATCTTCCTCGCCGGGCTAATCGAATCCCTCTATGCCTCCTAGACCCCCGAGTGTGATTTTGGGTAGATGATTGGCCATTGCTGCCCGCCTATACACGTTGTCTTTCAAGTGTAGGACGTACGAGGTGTCTTCCTCGCCAGGCTGATCGAATCCCTCCGTGTCCCCTAGATCGTTAAGTGTGGCGTTGGGGCGATGATTGGACATTGATATATTACCATAAAGAGATAGTTTCCAATTGTTTTTCTGATAATTTCTCAGGGGCGCACTTCAACACCATGAAGTGTATGTTGTTGGGTAGGAAGATCTTTGGTGAGTGATATCGTGTCTTCCAACCTGACACTGGTGCCGTTTCACCCACCGGAGATTGACCCCCTTCACGATTTCGACTTCATCCTGCGATCGTTCCCCTAGGTAGACTTTGATGATCAGAGTGGCGTTCTCTGGTAGACTCTCCAGGATGTTGACCATGCCTTCGAATTCAGACACCAACTGCAATGTCACGTTTTGCACTCCCGGTTTTCTCGATAGTATGTGGGCTGCCATACTGGCGGCTCGCTGATGACTACGCTACGACTCTGAGCCGGGACGAAAGCCACGAGCAGAGTTCCGTTGTTCACGACTTTGTTTAGGTAGTTGTCTTTGTTCTCTGTGAACACGTAGGGGGAGCCGAGCCTAATATTGAGAAACCAGTCGACTTTAGCGGGTAACAACACCCACTTGTCATCGTCGGTGAAGACGAGCGTATATGGCTTGTTTCGGGCGACGGTAGTGCTCTCAATATCTTCTATGTTGAACAGTTCGTCCCCGAACGATGGGTATACTATTCATTTATCATCACCGGTGCTGACTAGGGTGTACCGAGTGTTGACGACTGCTCTTGAGGTATCTACTATATCACCTAGGGTTCCACTGGAGGGGACTTCAACGCGTTTGTAAATGTTGTTTTTCAGTTGCAAGGCGTACAATTTACCATCTACTCCGGGGTCGTCGAATCCGCGTGTGTCCCCGAGGTCGGATATCCCCGCATTGATGCATTTTTTCAACCTCACCCCGGGGGCCTTGTGTGCTAGTCATTTTATGTGCAGCGTTATGCTGAGGTATCCTATATTCACAGGAATATGATTTATATCTAACACCGATATTATCAGCTCAGGGATGTTGCCCCGGGTTAACCTCTTATACTGCCGCGGTGAAAACGACTCGGTTCTGCCGTCGTTGTATTTCTCCGTTTTCACCAGTACGGCTCTCAGTATCGTGGAAGGGTGCCCACCTTGAATGTTGTCCGTTGTGCTCAGCTGGCCGAGATGAATGCACAGCTCTTGGTACGGTACTAGGTCGGGTAACTTCGTGCCTGTGACGGTAGTCGTTGGTTTTATCTCATCAGGCGGCATACCGAGTGTCCTCGCCAATAGTCGGCCGAGCCTCAAGGAGTTTCTTCCGTTGTTGATTAACACCACTGTGCCGTTTGAGTCGTTCATCTTGAGTTCGGCTCCCAGGGGCTTGAAGACCTCATCGCTTAGCGAGCACACGCTGTAGTAGCCGTCAGTTATCTGGTTGCGGGCGCCACTGACGAACAGCTTGTTGTTGTTGACGTTGATGTTAGTCCATCGCGGTAGGTAGGTGATATCGCAGAGTGCGACTTCGAGTTGACCCGACGTGTTATCGATCGCGGGCATCAGCTGAACGGCCTCGCCGCTCGTTATTCTTGGAAGTGTTATGTACATGTTAGAGTATATATACTCATTATATAATACTTTAAAAATGTACTCCCCGGGAGTGTTTTACCCTAAACTGGACATAGATTTCCCACACAAGATCGTGGTCGCTACTGGGATGTATTTCGACGCCCAGTTTATAGATGTGTTCGACCGGTATAAGCTTTCGGTGACTAACGCTAAGGTAGTTCACGCTTGGTTCAACAAACCGATGCAGTTCTGGCAGAATCAACTCAACTTCGCCGTGTGGTGCGCTACAACGGGGTGTGGTGTGACATTGACCGACACTCGGCGTGGACCGCTGAGTCAGTCTGTGTTCACGTTCCATGTGTACTACCAGATCAGACGTATCCTCAAAGAGATCAGCGCTCCACTCCCACAGGACAAAGCATGGGACGCAGTAAACAACCAGTACGATAGACGGGCCAACGCAACGAATTCGAACTAAACCCGAAGACGGATTGGCGTTTGCCGGGGCCGAACCACGGGTTGGGTATCCCCATCACTCACAATATGCCTATCGTGGATGCCAACGAGAAGATGAAAGAATGGGGGGTACAAGTCGTATCATCACCTCACAACAAACGAGTGGGATGACCGTTACATGGCTTTCGACAACAGCAAGGATTACCGAGTCTGGAGGTTCGAGCAGGGGGCAGCGGATGACTGGAAAAAGTTCATGTTGGACACGTCGAGAGGGTTCACTCATGCCGGTGTAATCAGATTGAACGACTCGATTCGAACGTACGTGTGGGCGCTGTTGGGTGCGCAGACGCAAACGCGTTCCAACATCCTCGGTAAGGGGACTGCTTACGACGCTCAGAAACAGTTCGTTGTTAACGTTGAGGATGCTATCAATGCTCCAGTTGATCTCCCGAGTGCCATCAAACGCTACCAAGACGTGTTGGAATACGCCCGGTCGACAGTCGACTACGTATTCGACGTGGGACTGTACATGGCTCCGAGCGATATGCAACTGAGAGTAAAAAAAGTGGTGGGCTACAACAACGAAATAGTCATAGCCACGGCGGACCAAAAGTTGGGCGTCAACCCCGATGTTAACACCCCCCCACGTCCCGCCACCCACACATACTGGTGCGATGGGTATAGTCGTACCACCCCCAGAGCGAAGGGTTCAACCAACACCCCCACAGCCACAATCCAATCAGCAGCACATCGATTGTAAAACAGCCCTGGTGGTTGGTGGGGTAGCGGTCGGTTTGGGGATCATTTGGTTAAAAATTCCTTAGCCGCTACGTACACCAGACCCACCACGGCGACGATGGCTGCCCACAGGTTTTGACCGAGCCACGTGGCAGTTTTAGCCAGAGCGCACAGCAACCACGAGACGATGCTACCCAGGATGCCCGGTAGGACTTCGGCGGCCTTACCAGCCAGTTTAGCCAGGACCTTTTTATCCAGTCTTTGACGCCACCACTTGGGGGTGTGGGTGCTGGTGTACCACTGCCGCCGGCAGGCGTCAATGACACCACCAGGGTTGATATGATGAAGCCCAATGCAGTCAGAATGCTGGCGATGGTGATCCCTTGCTCCCGGAAGAGGATTCGGATCCTGTCAGGTAGCGTGGTGTCCTGGTAGAGGACTCGATCAATGGTTTCCCGCACACGACTGATCTGGGATCGAAGCTGTTCTCGGAAGGAGGACGCCGTTTCCAGCCGAGTCCTCCTTTCCTCTTCCAAATTACGTATTCGTTCCTCGATGGTGGCTTTCAGAGATTCGTCCTCCGTTTCACCGAGTTTGGCCTTTTCACGGGCGATCCGGTCGTCTATCGCGTCCAGTTTGGCCGTGTTGTTCACGAGATGTCCGCGAATGGTTTGGATGGCCTTGTCGAGCCCCCGCAGTTCCCGAAAGGTAAATTCGAACCCGGGTAAGGGTTTGTTATGGTAGGTGGCCAACAGCTTTTCAATGCTATCAGCCATGTCTTGATCCGATGTGGCGCCCCTGGCGTCTTGCAGATCTTGAACGACCTCCGGGGGAATCTTAGGCCGTGCGCCACCGTAATCTATGAAGCCTAGTTCATCGCGGATAAAGTCAGCCCCATGGCGACTGCCGAGTGTTGATAAGGCAAGCGTTTCTCTCGTGCGCTTTTTCACGAGATTGATCTCCGGGTGATCCCTCAGTCGCAGCGTGCCCTTGCCATCGACAAAAAACCTTGGAATAGTCTCGTTCCCATGTCTCGACGTAATTGTTATCACCTTTTAAGCCATCGTAAAACACATTGACGGTTTGTTTGATGAGTTCAGTGCTCAAGGGGTACGAGGTTACCTGCTCGTCAAACGCCTGGGCACTATCATCCCACATATCATCCATAGGGATGTACTCATGACCGCCTTCAGCCATTATTTAATATTAAACTTTTATATTTTATCTATATAACAATGTATGGTAGGAAACTAGATCCTTTCCGAAGATCAAGAGAGCCTCTAGGCGTCAGAGCCTTGCGCCAGTCGGTGACCATCACCAACAATCCCAGCAAGATAGACCAGAACCAAACGCTGCTGGTTAGATTTCCAAACCTGGGCGAGAATGACCTTATCGTACCAGGCACGGTTCGACTGACGTTCAACCTCAAGTTAGCCTCCGACAACGACAAACGCGAGCTAGTGCGGAACGTAGGTCGAGCCATCATCAAGAAAACCACCATCAAGATCAGCGGTAACGAGGTGCTGAGCATCGACGACAGCGACGTGTTTCACTGCTACGGGGACCTCTGGAAAAGCCAGGGAGAACGCGTCAATGACGTGTACCAGGGCATCAGCAAATCGACCCGGTTGCGCATGGGATACGGCTTCACGGCAGACCAGTTAGACAAGATCTCGGACGGTGAAAAGGCCATTGCCCAAGCATACGGGAACAGGTTCTGGGTGCCGCTCGACTTTGAGTTGCTCACGGAACACGCGCCGTTTTACCAGGCTGCGCTGGGTGATAGGCTTGAATACGAGCTCACGTTAAACGACTACAGCAAAGTCGTGCGTACGCCGAACAGTGATGAGGCCAATTTCATCATCGACAACATCTCTCTTGAGTTCGACATGGTCACTAGCCCGGAGCTGGCCAGGCAGGTTCGAAACCAGTATTCGGGGAAGGTGGCCATCCTGTACGACCGCATACTGAGGCATAGATCGTGCGGGATAAGAGCGACACTGTGTGGAATATCAACCTGAACGTGCCGGCGCGATCGATGAAAGGTATCCTGGTCGTCCCCGTGGAGGATTACGAGCCGTTCCCAAGGGACAGCGAGAAGTTTTTCAATCCCGAGATTGAAAAGGTGGAAGTGACCATCGAGGGCGTGCCCAACCAGCTGTTCAGTCATGGTATAAGGGCATACCAGCAGTGGGATGAGATAAAAAAAGCTACCGGCCAAACAACACCACATAACCAAAGACTTGGACCTATCCTCCGTGCAGATCGGTGAATACCTGACCACCAAGTACGCGCTGTGGTTGGACATGCGATCCATGGATGACGATAAACTGCACGGTAGCGGTCGCTGCATCGACAAAGGCAGCGAGGGGGATAACCATCCAGATTACCAAGAAGGCTCAACCCACGGGCAAGTTGAAATAATATCTGTACGTGATTATGGACGCGCAACTTAATATAGACAAT
Organism: Haliotis rubra; assembly: GCF_003918875.1. Classification (NCBI taxonomy): domain Eukaryota; kingdom Metazoa; phylum Mollusca; class Gastropoda; order Lepetellida; family Haliotidae; genus Haliotis; species Haliotis rubra. The sequence goes on along the minus strand of NW_025767346.1, from coordinate 2,532,245 downwards.
GGGAGATTCGTGCAAGCCATTTAGTGATTTGCCTAGCGGCAGGCCACTGTCTGCTGGTGGTATTGATTTTGCCCCGCGACCCGCACTGCGCCATAGTGTACGGGCAGACGGGCTGTGGGAAGACCATTTTCGTGCTGGATATGTTGGAGGGGTACTATCAGGATGTGTTCGATAACATCGTTATCATGTGCCCTACTCTGCACATGAATAGAACGTACACGGAAAGACCTTGGGTGATGACGGACCCGGACGTACACAGAGTCGACCCGGGGACACGTCTGCAGGACTGGTTGAAAGCTTATCACAACAAATTTAAAGGGGAGTCGACGCTGTTCATACTGGACGACTGCAGCGCTAATCTAGAGATAACAAAAAAAAGAGAGACATGCTATCGTACCTGGCCTTCTCCGGTCGGCACGCAAAGCACAGCGTCTTGGTGCTAACGCAGAAGTTCAACTCAGTGTTGAAAGACCTCAGGGAGCAGACGCGATGAGTGGCCTTATTTCACTGCAAGGACAGAGATTCGTTCGAGGAGTGTTTGAGAGAGAACGATGTGATGAGCAAACATGATAGGGAACGTGTGAAGAAACAGTTGTTGGTGCCACAGTCGCCACAGGTGAGTGACGACAAGCGAGAGAGACTGGTGGCGTTGGCAGTCGGTGGTAAAGCCAAACATTACTTTGGGGACTATACTCCCGATAAAATTTACAAAATGTCCGCCGAAGAAATCAATAAGCTGTACGCTAGATACGAGGCTAGACTCGGGGCCGAGATGACAAAGACTATAGGATCGGCTATGACCCAGATATACACTGGTATTGTGTCGTACTTCCTTCCCATTCCCCAGGAACGCCGACTTTACCTGTGGGAGGACCTTGAGAAAGACCCTTTTATTGAACATGCCTTGAGCTCTATCAGCTGCGTGCTGTACCACAAATATGGTATGTTTTTAGCCCCGGTGACGGCGGCAATTATCACAGCAAAGCATTGTCAATTTAAGGAGGGGAAAAATAATAATAATAGTATACAAGATGGATGCTGCCCAGGAAATGAGTCCCCCAGCGTTGGGGGAACCCCAACTGGAGGAGACCCCACCCCAAACCCCTTCAGAGGAAACCCCCACGTTGGGGGAACCCCAACCCCCTACAGTCGCCAGGCAGAAGAACCCTAAGAGAGTAGCTGCCGGTAAAAAAAGGGGGTCTAACCAACATAAAAGTAACACGTGGAGCCAGGCTCCACTCCTGTTGATTGCAGGTGCAACTGCTGTCGTGACTATCTCATGGTTATATAATAAACAACCACGGGAGGGAAACCCTCCCCAGGAACCCCCGCAATTAGAGGTCAACCCACATATCATGTTATAAATATATATTTTTATATAATATACATAATGTCTGAGGGGAAAACGTTCGTCAACGACGCATACCACGCCACCGTGGTCGCCAGTCAGGCTGTAGGGTACGCTAGGTTGACCAAAATGGTGCTTAAACAACCGACTATCAAGCTAGATTTCAACCTGCAGGATATGGGTATGCTCATAATGAACCTTGGTATGGCGATTGCCACCAAGGACATCCTAGTAAAACAAGGGATCCTACCGGAAAATATTTTGAAGTAAATGTAACTATATATAGGATGGCTACGATCACCATGATGGTCGGCGGGGCGTTAGTAAACGCCCTGGCATTTTCCGGGAGTAATTTCCTCTTCTCGAAACTTCGGGAGTCACACGCGGCTGAGATACAGGCTGAACGGAAACGGCACGACATAGCTGTGGAACGATTACAAGCAGCGCAATCTGAGTACGCTAAAAAAACGTGTACAGAGGATCGATTACATTAACGAACAACTCAGGCGTGAGAACCATGCCGTTAAAACATCCACGATGTCGACGACGCAGCGAGAGAATACTACCTACTAACAGGTAAACAGTTAGAACCACTCCATAAGCCCACACTCGCTCAGTACTACACACCATCCCCGGGGCAAATGGACCGGGAATTGATCTTTATCGCACTGGGTCTAGCAGCGACTGCGTTGGTTGCAAAACAATTATACTAAGTACTCATATGGGTATACCAAAGATGAGACCTGCTTCCGTACCGATGCCAATATATAGTTATGGGGAAGACAGAGGCCTGCGGTAGGAGATGCAGGACTGAGGGGTACTGTTGTTTCCACATGGGAAGCCCGAACTACACGTGTTCTGTGTGTGGTATCGGGGGTTGAAGGGCACTACTGCCTATGCAAAGCTCACGGGGCAAACGTAGTCAGGCATCATCTCATCTACGAGATGAAAAAGGACTACAGAAAAGAACGTAGACGCCTCCTCAGGACAGCAGTGTAGGGCTGGAGGAGTTACCTCCCTTTGCCAGTGCCCCAATTAGAGACTGTGCGCACACCTAGGTATAACAATGTTTGTGGAAATTGAGCCCAGGGAAAGTCGTTGCCTGAGAAGCTGGCAGATGGATGTGGGGGAAAGTATAGATATCAGTGTCCTCAAACCCATGATTGTTAGCGAACTATATAAGGGGTGCTCGTTTACAATCATGGTGAAAGTAGGGTTTGATGTGCCGTGGGCTGGGCACACTTGGAATTACTTTGATGGTGGCCGAGTAGATGTGCATGGGGAGATAGATATACTTGTTGACGACTCGTTGCAAGTAATACAAAACACCCTACTATGCTGCGCATGTTCCGGGGTGGGTCGAGGGTATAATCGATAAGGTCTATCTAGATATTTACTAAGGATTTTATAGCGCCTCTATTTTTTTATCAAGGTTGGAGGAGTTACCTCCCTTGCCGGCGGCCCAATTAGAGATCGATATACTTAGGTGTGTACGCAACTATGTCTACTACTCGCGAGCTCAAGCAGATCGCCAGGCGGTGGGGTGTAATTGGTTATTCTAGAATGAGGAAACCACAGTTGTTGAGGTTACTAGGCCTACAAGCCCCTCCTACGGTAAAACAACTAAAACTCCGAGCAAAAGAGCTAGGGTTGACGGGTTATTCCCGCCTGGGGAGAGCCGGGTTAGTCGCATTATTAAACGACCCCATTCGCGTTCAGCTCCCCACTGTAAAACAATTAAAAGTTGAGGCACGCGATTTGGGGTTAGCTGGTTATTCCCGTATGAGGAAGCCACAGCTTGTAGAACTATTACGGCAGAATAGAGCTATTGACCTAGAGTTCATGCGCACTGAGCGCGCTGTAGGTAACTATTTGAGAGGCTGGCGCATGCATGTTGATAGGAACATAGACATCGCCGATATCAAGCCTCTAATCGCTGATAAAGTCAATGAGGAACTAAACGATCTGGGAAGTATAAAGTTTCAAATCACAGTGAAAATGTCACTCGATAAGCAGGTGGGGGGAACCCCCGCTGGGGTCACTGAGTACGTTCAGCCTTACTTCCGAGGTAAACAAGAAGTCGTGACTCACACAGAGACTATAGATGAGTCAATCGATACCAGTTTTCAACAGATACGAGAATACCTAGAACGCTACACGCACATGGGGTCCGGGGGGGTTGTTGATAAAATCGATAATGCTTATCTAGACATAGCTAACTACGTGCCATTCAGAGGCGGGTCGTACATAGACTTGCCCCCTACTATAAGAAAAAACAGGCCATGGTCAACGTCAAGAATAGAGGAGACGATTGCCTGAGGTTAGCTATCAGGTCAGCCTTGTTTCCAGCTGACACTAATTCGAACAGGCCTTCTAGTTATCCCCAAGACGATGGGCTCAACTGGGATGGTATAACCGAACCAACCCCCATATCTCAGATCACTAAAATAGAAAAACAGAATGATATAGCCATAAACGTCTTTGGGCACGAAGGTAACACAACAATAGTGCACAGGGTCAGTCCGTTGGGGGAACCCCAACTGGGTCGCCGCGTTATCAATATATTCATGATCCAGCGAGGTGATAAGTACCACTACGCGTGGATAAAACACTTTAGCAGGCTGTTGTACGACCAATCGGCACACCGAGAAAAGAGTCACTTCTGCAAACGGTGCCTACACGGCTTCACATGAGCTGATTTATTAGAATCACACCGGGGGGATTGCCAAGGTGTGGGGCAGACGGCCATACGAGTTGACATGCCTAAGGAAGGTGACAATATCCTAAAATTCGACAACCACAAGAACCAAATGTCTGTGCCTTATGTCATCTACGCCGACTTTGAAGCCTTGGTCAAACCCGTTGAGGCTGCCGCCGGCGGGGCTCCTGGGGGTACCCCAGCAACACAAAAAACACAGGAGCATGAGGCCTGTGGGTTTGGATACGTGGTCGTCCGTTGTGATGGGAAAACGAATGCTCCGGTAGTGTATAGGGGTCCCGACGCGGCTGAAAAGTTTCTAAAGTGTTTGCAGGAGGAAGAAAAAACTATCAGGAATGCACTGTATACAGTCGCTCCATGCGTATGACCCAAGCCAACCGGCTAGCTCACGCCTGCAGCACTCACTGCCACGTGTGTGACTCACCACTGAACGGTGATTCGGTGAGAGATCACTGCCACGTCACCGGTAAGTATAGAGGCGCTGCTCACAACGCGTGTAACCTCAAGCTTAGAATCACCCCCAAGACAATAAACATCCCCGTGGTCTTCCACAACTTGAGAGGGTACGACTCTCACTTAATCATGCAGGCCATCGCGAAAGTCGACGGCAACCTGACGTGCATCCCCAACAACATGGAGAGATACATCTCCTTCAGCTTGAATGGCCTGAGGTTCATCGACTCGATTCAGTTCCTCCTGTCGTCACTCGACAGTCTGGTCAAGGCCAACGATACCTTCCCCATCACTGATCGATACACTGACGCCGAGACTCGACCCCTGCTGATGAGGAAGGGTGTGTACCCCTACGAGTACATGGATGGCTGGGCCAAGTTCGCCGAGACCCGACTACCCCCCATCAGAGAATTTTACAGCAACCTGACCGACTCGACAATATCCCAAGACGATTACTCGCACGCTATTAACGTATGGAATAAACTGGGCTGTAAGAATCTGGGTGACTATCACGACCTGTACTTGAGGACAGATGTACTGCTGCTAGCCGACGTGTTTGAGACGTTTAGGCGGACGTGTTTCAAGCAGTATCAACTCGACCCCGAATGGTATTACACCAGCCCAGGTCTGTCTTGGGATGCATTGTTGAAAAAGACCGGAATTAAGTTGGAATTGCTCACCGATTACGACATGCACCTATTCATTGAGAAAGGCTTGCGAGGTGGGATTTCCATGGCAACCAAACGATACGCGAAAGCAAATAATCAATACGTGAAGGGCTACGACCCGAGCAAGCCAACCAATCATATTCTCTACCTCGACGCCAACAACCTGTACGGCTGGGCCATGAGCCAGTATCTACCCACAGGGGGTTCGAATGGGCATCGCATGAGATTGATGTTATGAGCATCGCGGACGATTCGAGTAAAGGCTATATCCTCGAGGTGGACTTAGAATACCCCAAGGCATTACACACATCACACAACAGCTACCCCCTGGCCCCCGAACGTATGAGGGTTAACCCAGACTGGATGTCTGAGTACCAACATAACTTGTTAGGTGGGCGGGTGGCAGACGTTGAAAAACTCGTGCCCAACTTAATGAATAAGACCAAGTACATCGTTCACTATCGCAACCTACAGCTGTACCTGTCGTTGGGTATGAGGCTGACCAAAATACACAGGGTGCTCGTGTTCAACCAGAGCCCCTGGATGGAGCCATACATCAGAATGAACACAGACCTGCGAAAGCTGGCCACCAGTGACTTTGAGAAAAACCTCTACAAGCTCATGAACAACTCGGTGTTCAGTAAGACTATGGAGAACCTGAGGAAATGCGTGACCATGAAGCTGGTTCGGTCGAATGAGGAAGACAAGCTCAGGAGACTGATAGCCAGCCCGGCATTCAACCGGAGCAAGATATTCACAGACGACCTGGTTGCCCTACACATGAAGAAAAGCCACATGAAATTCAACCGGTCTGTTTACGTGGGGATGAGCATCCTCGATTTATCCAAACACCTGATGTACGACTTTTACTACAACGAACTGAAAAAACAGTACGGCGACAGGTGTGAAGTGCTGTACACTGACACGGATTCCCTGCTGATGGAGATTCGAACCGAGGACGTGTACGAGGACATGAAAAACGCCTCGATTTGTACGACACCAGCGACTACCCCAAGGACCATGCCATACACAGCACGGTAAATAAAAAGGTCCTAGGTAAGATGAAGGACGAGTGTGCTGGCACGCCCATAGCTGAGTACATAGGCTTGAGACCCAAGATGTACTCCATCCTGAAGGCCGACAATGGTGAGATCCGAAAGGTGAAGGGTGTTAAGAAGTACGTGGTGAAACAACACATCAAACACGCCAGATTCAAGGAAGCCCTGTTCAAGACCCGTACCTTTAGACATAAAATGAACACGCTTAGAAGTGATGGGCATAGGATATACGGACTGACGATAAACAAGACGTCCCTGTCGCCGATGGACACTAAGCGTTGGATAGCTATTGATGGGATAAACACGTACGCGTACGGGCATGAGAAAATTGAACCAAGAACATAGGTGTATATATAAACACGATACCCTGTCGGGCGACATGTCACAGAACCAGAGAAAGTTTGAGGCTATTTACTACAGCCCGCGTGGGTACTGGAAAGGAGCTAGCGCCATACATAAGCTGGCTAAAATGGCGCGAGTACCCCCGGAGGAGGCCAAAGCGTGGCTTGAAAAACAAGCCCTGTGGCAGATCTATTTACCAGCACCACGCTACGTGCCTCGAAGAAAGTTCGGTATTAACATACCCAATAGCGTTCACCAGGCCGACCTCCTGTTCCTACCCCACGACAAGAGGTACAAGTATGCCTTAACCGTCGTGGACGTGGCCAGTCGCTTCAAGGAAGCCGAACCCTTGACCGCGAAAGACTCGGCCCAGGTAGCCCGCGGATTCGAACGCATATACAAGTGCAGTCCGCTGACGTGGCCCACAGAGCTGCAAGTTGACCCCGGGCTGGAATTCATGGGTGTCGTGTCACACCTGCTAGACAAACACGATACCAAAGTCAGGCGTGGCACAGCCAGAGCCCATCGCAGCCAAGCCATAGTTGAGAGATTCAATAGGACTTTGGCTGAGCGCTTATTCGGGCATCAGTATGCGAGAGAGATGGCCACCCCGGGGAAACGATCGACTGAATGGGTAGCGCGGTTACCTCAGGTGGTGTCGGCCATCAACCAGGAAGCCACTCGGTTCACCGGCAAGAAACCAGCCGACGCTATCAAACTAAAATCAATAGTGGCAGAGTCGGCTGCTCCATTGCGTGGGAAGGAGAAACAGATACCAGATAGGGCCCTCGTGAGGTACCTATACCAGCCGGGGGAGCACGAGGGTGATAGTTGTAAGCGAGCCACCGATCCGATATGGTCGGTCAAAACTTACAACATAGATAAAGTGGACATCAAAGCTGATGAGCCGAACTTGTACTACTTGAGAGATGGGCCAGGGAGAGGGCTCGTTACAGAGGAATTATTGATCATACCGTACGGCACAATGTTACCTCCTGTCAACGCGACATAGAGCTATCACGTGATCAGGAAGTGGCACGTGGGGTAGGGAAGTGAACTGGGGATTCAAAAGTAGTATATACGATGGGGACGAGATCTAATGGCCTGACAAAGCTTTATTAATGAAATAAAGCTTTACAGCGACCTTTCTTGAAAGTGATCTCATACCCCCATTACTTCTACTACTTCTGTGATGTACTGAGGTAGTCGAGGTATGTATGAAAATGGTTGGACGCCTTGTAGTGATGGTAGCTGTGTGATGTACTGAGGAAGTCGAGGTATGTATGGAACTTGTTGGATACGTTACTGAGATGGTGGATCTGTGATGTACTGAGGTAGTCGAGGTTTGTATGAAAATGGTGGGACACCTTGCAGTGATGGTAGATAGGTGATGTACAGAGGAAGTCGAGGTATGTATGGAAATCGTTGGATACGTTACTGAGATGGTGGATCTGTGATGTACTGAGGTAGTCGAGGTTTGTATGAAAATGGTGGGACACCTTGCAGTGATGGTAGATAGGTGATGTACAGAGGAAGTCGAGGTATGTATGGAAATCGTTGGATACGTTACTGAGATGGTGGATCTGTGATGTACTGAGGTAGTCGAGGTTTGTATGAAAATGGTTGGACACCTTGTAGTGATGGTAGATCTGTGATGTACAGAGGAAGTCGAGGTATGTATGGAAATTGTTGGATATGTTACTGAGATCGTGGATCTGTGATGCACTGAGGTAGTCGAGGTATGTATGCAAATGGTTGGACACCTTGTAGTGATGGTAGATCTGTGATGTACAGAGGAAGTCGAGGTATGTATGAAAATAGTTGGATACCTTACAGTGATGGTAGATCTGTGATGTACTGAGGAAGTCGAGGTATGTATGAAAATTAATGGATACGTTACTGAGATGGTAGATCTGTGATGTACTGAGGTAGTCGAGGTATGTTTGAAAATGGTTGGACACCTTGTAGTGATGGTAGATCTGTGATGTACTGAGGTAGTCGAGGTATGTATGAAAATATTTGGATACCTTACAGTGATGGTAGATATGTGATGTACTGAGGTAGTCGAGGTATGTATGAAAATGGTTGGACGCCTTGTAGTGATGGTAGCTGTGTGATGTACTCAGGTAGTCGAGGTATGTATGAAAATGGTGGGACACCTTGCAGTGATGGTAGATAGGTGATGTACAGAGGAAGTCGAGGTATGTATGGAAATTGTTGGATACGTTACTGAGATGGTGGATCTGTGATGTACTGAGGTAGTCGAGGTTTGTATGAAAATGGTTGGACACCTTGTAGTGATGGTAGATCTGTGATGTACAGAGGAAGTCGAGGTATGTATGGAAATTGTTGGATACGTTACTGAGATCGTGGATCTGTGATGCACTGAGGTAGTCGAGGTATGTATGCAAATGGTTGGACACCTTGTAGTGATGGTAGATCTGTGATGTACTTCGATAGTCGAGGTATCTATGAAAATGGTTGGACACCATGCAGTAATAGTAGATAGGTGATGTACTGAGGTGGTCGAGGTATGTATGAAAATGGTTGGACGCCTAACAGTGATCTTTGATCTGTTATGTACTGAGGTAGTCGAGGTATGCATGAAAATAGCTGGACACCTTATAGTGATGGTAGATCTGTGATGTACAGAGGAAGTCGAGGTATGTATGAAAATAGTTAGATACCTTATAGTGATGGTAGATCTGTGATGTACAGAGGAAGTCGAGGTATGTATGAAAATTGTTGGATACGTTACTGAGATGGTAGATCTGTGATGTACTGAGGTAGTCGAGGTATGTTTGAAAATGGTTGGACACCTTGTAGTGATGGTAGATCTGTGATGTACTGAGGTAGTCGAGGTATGTTTGAAAATGGTTGGACACCTTGTAATGATGGTAGATCTGTGATGTACTGAGGTAGTCGAGGTATGTATGAAAATATTTGGATACCTTACAGTGATGGTAGATATGTGATGTACTGAGGTAGTCGAGGTATGTATGAAAATGGTTGGACACCATGCAGTAATAGTAGATATGTGATGTACTGAGGTGGTCGAGGTATCTATGAAAATGGTTGGACACCTAACAGTGATCTTTGATCTGTTATGTACTGAGGTAGTCGAGGTATGCATGAAAATAGCTGGACACCTTATAGTGATGGTAGATCTGTGATGTACAGAGGAAGTCGAGGTATGTATGAAAATAGTTGGATACCTTATAGTGATGGTAGATCTGTGATGTACAGAGGAAGTCGAGGTATGTATGAAAATTGTTCGATACGTTACTGAGATGGTAGATCTGTGATGTACTGAGGTAGTCGAGGTATGTTTGAAAATGGTTGGACACCTTGTAGTGATGGTAGATCTGTGATGTACTGAGGTAGTCGAGGTATGTATGAAAATATTTGGATACCTTACAGTGATGGTAGATATGTGATGTACTGAGGTAGTCGAGGTATGTATGAAAATGGTTGGACGCCTTGTAGTGATGGTAACTGTGTGATGTACTCAAGTAGTCGAGGTATGTATGAAAATGGTTGGACGCCTTACAGTGATGGTAGATCTGTGGTGTACTGTGGTAGTCGAGGTATGTAAGAAAATGGTTGGACACCTTGCAGTGATGGTAGATCTGTGATGTACAGAGGTTGTCGAGGTATGTATGAAAATTGTTGGACACCTTGATATCACTGTTCACTATTCACCAGTTAATTGTAAATTAAATTAGTGGAAAAAATTACTGAACCTCCAAAAAATTGGTACAGAAATGTTTTTTTTGTTTATATCGTTTATAACAGTTATCCTAAACAATATATAAAAAGTCCTCCCTTGGATGTTGATTCTAAGATGCTTTTTGGGGGCAAAAACTGTGAAAAATGGTATTTTTCAATTATTGTTTTCGAACTGAAAATATGCCCAGAATATGGTATAAAATGTTGCAAAACATGCAACTAAAGTGAACAAAATAGTAAATAATGACAATCAAAATTGAAAAAATAACAAGACATGAGGTTTGAACTTGGATTTTGGACGCTCTAGCGCATAGGAAATGTGTAAATGAGAGTTATCCTCCCTTTGTTTTCAATAGATTGAAGTAGCAGACTTGACAGAAAAGGTTCCATCTTTTATAAAACTCAAACTAGATGAGGATATAGTTAAATAAATAGATAAAGGATTAAAAAGACAGCTAAAAGCTACAGCTAAAGGAGATAATGAGGACTGAGGTGATTCTGCTCCCATAATTAGCCCACAGAACTATATGCACTGCGGTTGTGTAAGACTACGCACCTAGGTGATAAATGGGACATTCTGTATCAAGATTTAAGAGAACTTGAAGAAAGATATGACAAAATGACAGATTAGGAAAATATTATAACATTTATATTTTCCATTCTGTATATTAATTTTAAAACAATTTCAAAGGTGATTGAAGGATAGCCCTGTTCTCTTTTAACTTTAACTGGCAACTAAATATTATCATGTGAGCAGAACTGAGTGAACCTTAGTATAGCTGGTAATTTTTTCTTCCGATTTAAAATCTCAGGTACATTTAAAAAAACGGACTGAAATCTACATGAAAAAACTTGAAATTGATTCACATAAAATGGATATATAACCCATATTTTTAATGAAAAACATGCCAATCTTTCTTTAAATTGGAAAAAATCATTAACTTAGGCTCCATGTAGTGAGTGCGTTTAGTTTTACACCACACTCAACAATATTCCAGCTATATAATAGCGGCGGTCTATAAATAATTTAGTCTGGACCAGACAATGCAGTGATCAACAGCATGATCATCAATGCATGGGATATGACGACATGTGTCCACGAAGTCAGCGAGCCTGACCACCCGATCCCGTAAGTCGCCTCTTACGCCAAACATGGTTTACTGAAGATCAATTCTAACCTGGATCTTCACAGGTGCTAGGCTACTTGTTAAAAGCTCTAGTAAGGTTTTGAAAGTGCAGCCAGTATTGTCCTTTTTACAATGTGTAACGATATCGGTATATATTATACTGAAATTACTAAAGGACAAATGTTTTAATAGTAGGTGGCGCATGTTTGTTTCCCAACCGTCTTAAAATTTTAATCAGGAAACGAAAAGATTTCGGACTGACACAGGAATGACTATATATCCCGTGGTATAACATGTCGCTGTGGATTATTGTTATAACATCATGTACAATTCGATGCACCGGTAAATGGAAAACTATTGCAAGCAGCATTGAATCAAATCACCTCACTCAACCACATCTCAAATATTCAAGTTAGCCTGAACACAACCCTTCCAATTATTGGACTCCTGTTACTGTTTAGTTTTGCTTGGAATATCATTCACACCAAGCATGATTCTCAAAATGAATTCAAATATACAGACAATGAGACCAAGGGTATCTCTGTCACCCCATTGAAAAGCCCTTGGTGTTAAGGGTCACTGTCAGTGTAGCTCAAGCCACCTGTTATGTGATTTAATATCTTGTTCAGTCATTACTATCTCTAGTTACAGAGGAGCTAAGTGCAACGCTTCCGAAAATGAGTCAGTTCATTCAGTGTGCAGTGATAATGTAGATCAATCTGAGAGCAGGGATTGACGCATACGATGACGATTCAGGCCAAACAGGTGACTGTTTGCCAAGGTTGCCGAGGTGTTGATGCTCTAAAAGAGATGGGTTCATATGTCCTTTACCAAGCAATTTTTTCAGACTTTGCTGAATTAAATTGCTTGATGTCTTGAACAATTCATGTAGAATAAAATGAATCACTAGATTGTAACATTCTCAGTACTGAGTTATGTCACCTCCATGCCTATGATCAACCTGAATCCCATTCTCTTGGAATTCAGCTGGTTGTATTTGACAGATAATATCTCACATAGGACACTTCAATCGGTTCCATGAGGTTACAGCAGAAACGTATTGGTGTGGATTTCAACCTTTAGCAATAAATATACACTCTTCTTTCAGTAAACCTAAACCTAGTGTCATAGACAAATACCTGGAGAGCAAAGGCACCATTTAGTTTCTTAATGGAAATTCTATTGGCTTTGGAGATAGCCACTGCATGTATACTACCATGAAAAGTCAAACTGATTGCCAAGCAAGGAAAAAATATATATACATTTCAACATCTTAAAATACCACAGGGCTCTAGTTCTTAACTTGATCCCCTCTCTGTTCAAAGTTTATGAATGAACGTGTGTTAGTTTAGAGATATGGAATGAAATTTCAATTATTAGAGACTTACCTTTGCATGGACATACAAGCTGTCTACTATACTACAATAAATAGACATCTGTACTATCAAATATGTGAGAACAGATTCTCCATATTGATAGAGGATAGTTCTCTTTCAGAAAAATATAAACTTTGAGACAAAGAGGAACTAAATTGTCTGCTCCCGAAGTTGTGTTTATTTTACCCTTCAAAATAGAAAATATATGCTCTGAAAAGTCTTTTTATTCTATGGTTTTATTAAAATTATGAGTTTTCCAGCCCATGAATTAGAAGTTCCTTGTGTCCTCGTTGAAAATATACACATAAAAATACATTTGAGGCTCAATATGAGATTTATAAAATGATTCTCTGAAAATTTCAACTTTTTTTTATCCCATAATAGGATTTAGGATACGTATATTTGACTTTTGTAACCTATGTATTACTAGTACCTTGTGTTCTCTTTGAAAATATCCATAGAAAGTACATTTGTGTCTCAATGTGCAATCTAAAAGAATATTCTCTGAAAATTTCATTTTTTTAAACTTCTTACTCAAATATAGGACTAGACATAAAGTAATTTGACTTTTCCAGACCACTTATATGTAGTACCTTGAAGTCTTTGTTAGAATATACATAAAAAGTACATTTGTGTCTCAATATAAGATCTTAAAAATATTCTCTGAAAATTTCAAATTTTCACTTTTTTTACCTTAAAATAGGACTTTGCATAAAATTATTTGACTTTTCTAACCCATTTATTAGTAATATCTTGTGTTCTCTTTGAAAAAATATATATAAATGTATATTTGTGTCTCCATATGAGATTTTAAAAATTATTCACCAAAATTAACATTTTCAACGTTTTACCCCCCAAAATAGGACTTAGCAATATATTTCAATGAAGGACTTTGTAGTACACATTGGTAATAACTCAAACATGTTCAAAACACTGAAATCATTTCTGCACCAATTTTTTGGAGGTTTAGTCACATTTTGACTGGACTATTTAGTAACAGCGGACTTACACCGAGGGCCATTCAAAGTTTCGGTTTTGGAAGAGGGAGGATTTGGTTGGATAACGTGAATTGCAGCGGAGCCGAATCACGTTTGGCCAACTGTTCACACAGATCATGGGGCATCCACAATTGTGGCCATAGAGAAGATGTTGGCATCATATGTGATCCAAGTAAGTTCTCAACTAGACACGTATTTACTGAAATATAAAAGACATTATTTATCATTTAGCTATGGTTATTGTGCAGCTTGCTCATGGCTATTGTTTGAAAAGAGCCATGATCCTCAAGAGGAAAGTACAACGGGAACCAACAATGCATTCAATTAAAGGGAGAGAAAGAAACATTTAGAGAAAACCTATTTTTCGCAAGAGTAATCATTACGCAAGAAGAGAGGGTACTACAGTTCGGACCCGCACCCCAAATATTCGTTTTCGATCGGTCCACTTGATCGGACGGAACCATCCGTTCCAGGTAAGGAAGTACTGTCGGAAACAGATAAATACTGGTTAGGCTGTTACTCTGTATCCCTAAAATTTACACAATTACAAATAGAACCCACCAATAACTTTTTTGACTGTTCCTCTATGTCCCTACCACTGTAGTCTGTAGTCAGGCCGAACTTAGTTTAACGGAAATTTCATACTTTCACATATTGACTACATACATTGAAGATATAAATGCGAAAAACGTGATTTTTTTTCTCTTTCTGACAGTATTATAGTCACCTTTTACGACAAGCATTTGTTGCTGAATACCAATTCTTGCCTGGGTTTTCACCTGTCAAATGGCGAAATGCGTAAAAGCTGGTGTCAAAATTTTGATTTTACACGATCTGTATCCCGCACACGAAGATATCCCTTTGCGGTGGTTCAGGAAAACTTAAGTCCACGTCATCGTCCGATTATCAAGCGACAATGGCTGATGTTTTATAGAGTGCCTGGGTTCTCCACCAGCAACACAGCCCTTCTGACACTCTGGGTAATGCAGAAGGCTGCAGTGTTTGGGGGATCTTCATATTCTCCGGAAAGTTCTCGGTGGGTTCGACTTATCAGCATTTCCTGGAAGAAGTCCCATTCGCTGTTTGGGCTGCATGTAGAGGACGCTAGGGCCCTGAACTATTGATCAGCCTTACCAGTCTGTCTGTGTGTCAGGATCACCCGAAACCTCTCAGCTGCATTTTCCATCTTAGTCTGAACAAAACATAATAATAGTCCATTTGCCATGCACATTTCTCAATGCACAATGCATGCTCGAAGCGCCAAAACAATCTGTGCATTACTAATACCCCGGATAACCCATGGTGCCTGCTGTGCTAGAAGGTTATAGTCACATGACTGTATCCCACCGGATACCCATTTTCTGCTGGGTGAACTCACATGTATTAACATGACAACCCTTCACTGCAGACATCTCATGGCACTGTCGACCACCGCGTTCCAGATTCCCGGTCAACATATGATACACAGACTTGCTCGACAAGTTGCGGGAGGATTATAGGAGAAAATCCCATAAGAGGTCCATAGACTTGTTCCGCGTGTGCTACGGAGGTGCAGAACTGTGACAACAGCAAGCAGTGCTCACATCAAGAACCGTTCTCAACAGCCCCTCTGTATTGCATTAATGTCAACAAAACATGTTGTGTCATCATGCTACATTTCATCTTCGTAGTGATCGAATTCAGTGAATGTGTCCATATACGTTAACACAGTACACTGTTTTCAAAGTCAGACTATGCGTTTAATTTTTGAACAATGTGTAAGGGAACGTTTAATGTGTTTTGTTATTCTTCTTCACCAGCTGACATAACGATGAAGCTGACTCCGAACTACAAAAAGGGACTCCTACGGGTACTCCACTCTGGTATCTGGGGCACAGTGTGTGATGATGGCTTTGGACAAGTAGAAGCTTCAGTTGTGTGCAGGGCTCTGGGGTACCAGTAAGTAATATGACTGTTAAACAAGCCGATTACAAGCAGCCAAACGTTAAACCAAACCTACCTACATGTATATACGTATAACAAAGATAAACTATTCAGGTTTGCAAAGGTGTAGTTCCCTCTATCTTTATGGGGCGGTTGGGTAGCCTAGTAGTTAAGGCTTTTGATTAAGTCCTGGGTTCGATTCCCTAGATGGTTGCAATGGGTGAATCCCATTTCTGGTGTCCCCCGCCGTGTTAATGCGGGAATATTGCTAAAACTCACTCTTTTTTATTATTACAGAGGAGGGAAGGTAATCAATGAAAGCAGTTCTAATAAAATGTGGCTGGATGACGTCAAGTGCACGCTGCTGAACACAGATCTAAAGGACTGCAAACACCGGCCATGGGGGGTGGATAACTGTGGCGATTCAGAGGCTGTTGGTGTCGAGTGTTTTTCATTTCCTGAAGGTATGGTTTGGATCCATTTCTCGTGACACTGATCACTCTTCATGAGTAATATCTGTAGAATACGACATGCTTCCTGTATTCGCGAACACCTGCCATCATCACCTTAGAGAAAAACGTGCTTATGATTTTTGTTTCAAGCGTACAACTTTGGCATGTTCCTTGTGCTTTTATCCCAAATCGGCCTTTGCATTCACAGTGAAATTCAGCATGTACGAGGGGCTGTCAAAACGTAGTGATCCTCACCAAGAAAATGATACAAATACAGCTGTTTTTATGTAACGTTATTTTTTTCTACATGTTAACTGTCAACCTCGAGCATATGGGTTTTGGTATGTCCCAGCCTCACGATCTCCATTCTGTTTGTATTATAATCTTCGTACTCCCCTCCCTCACCCGATTAAAAAAAGACAGCCCCCGTCTAAATCAAAATCAAGCACTCCAAATCTTTCAAATGTTTGAAGGGCATTTAGTAGTGGAATACATAAGAAAAGCAAGATTTATGGATGTCAACTTCCTTATTGTGAATAACACGACGTGTCGGAGTGTATGCTTGCTCCGTCATCAGGTGAATAGTAGGGAGTTATTAGTTAGTTATTTGTTTTATTTAACGTCGCACGCACAACTAAGGTATTTCGGCGACGGGAATGGTAGGGAGTACAATATATATATGAGGCCAGCGATACACTAAAACGACATGGTAATATGATGGGATATAATACAAACACGAGGAGGCCAGTGATACACTAAAACAACATGGTAATAATGATATAATACAAATGAGATATAATACAAACACGAGGATAATACAAAGTGATACACTAAAACAACATGGTAATAGATGTGATGGGATATAATACAAACACGAGGAGGTCAGTGATACACTAAAACAACATGGTAATAGATGTGATGGGATATAATACAAACACGAGGAGGTCAGTGATACACTAAAACAACATGGTAATAGATGTGATGGGATATAATACAAACACGAGGAGGCCAGTGATACACTAAAACAACATGGTAATAGATGTGATGGGATATAATACAAACACGAGGAGGTCAGTGATACACTAAAACAACATGGTAATAGATGTGATGGGATATAATACAAACACGAGGAGGCCAGTGATACACTAAAACAACATGGTAATAGATGTGATGGGATATAATACAAACACGAGGAGGTCAGTGATACACTAAAACAACATGGTAATAGATTTGATGGGATATAATACAAACACGAGGAGGTCAGTGATACACTAAAACAACATGGTAATAGATGTGATGGGATATAATACAAACACGAGGAGGCCAGTGATACGCTAAAACAACATGGTAATAGATGTGATGGGATATAATACAAACACGAGGAGGTCAGTGATACACTAAAACAACATGGTAATAGATGTGATGGGATATAATACAAACACGAGGAGGTCAGTGATACACTAAAACAACATGGTAATAGATTTGATGGGATATAATACAAACACGAGGAGGCCAGTGATACACTAAAACAACATGGTAATAGATGTGATGGGATATAATACAAACACGAGGAGGCCAGTGATACGCTAAAACAACATGGTAATAGATGTGATGGGATATAATACAAACACGAGGAGGCCAGTGATACGCTAAAACAACATGGTAATAGATGTGATGGGATATAATACAAACACGAGGAGGTCAGTGATACACTAAAACAACATGGTAATAGATGTGATGGGATATAATACAAACACGAGGAGGTCAGTGATACACTAAAACAACATGGTAATAGATGTGATGGGATATAATACAAACACGAGGAGGTCAGTGATACACTAAAACAACATGGTAATAGATTTGATGGGATATAATACAAACACGAGGAGGCCAGTGATACGCTAAAACAACATGGTAATTGATTTGATGGGATATAATACAAACACGAGGAGGCCAGCGATACGCTAAAACAACATGGTAATTGATTTGATGGGATATAATACAAACACGAGGAGGCCAGTGATACGCTAAAACAGCATGGTAATACATGTGATGGGATATAATACAAACACGAGGAGGTCAGTGATAGGCTAAAACAACATGGCAATTGATAGGTTATAGAATGACACAGTAATGATAGGGTATAGAAGAATAACACGGGGAGGCCAGTGATACCGTATAACCATGAGGTAAGGGAGGCCAGCATGCACTACAAACAAGAGTGACTATGGAAGCCGTTTTGCTCAAACCGTTCATTCCCGCCTGCGACTTGGCTGCAGTGACCTCAATGCTCACAAATATGAAAGATACATTTTAGAAAGTCCGATATGCTCATGTGGACTAGCAAATGAGGATAGTTTTCACTTTTTTCTTTACTTGTCCAATATATACTGTAACTTGAAATAACATGTACTTTTGCCAAAAGGATATACATAAGACTCAGTATTATTCGGAAATGTCCATGCAACTGCACCTGTAAATATGCAGATTCTTGAATCTGTTCATTTATATATCGTAAAATCAGGCAGATTTGTACGCCCTTTTCTCAAGATAATGATTGTTTACTCTCAACCTATGATGTCGACATACCTCTCTTCTTTTTTGGACTATGTACAGCGTATACATGACTAACAGCCAAACTATGTAATTATTATTTGTTTTGTAAGGGAGAGGTGTTCATATAAGCTTACAGCTTGTTCACCGATCCCTATTCAATTTAATTTGAATAAAAATATGTTGAATGTTTAAACCACATGGGATGAGAAGGTATGTATTTAGATAAGTGAGTCCCAAGAACATGGTAGGTAGATTCCTTGGTCACGGTTCATTGCTGGCTGACGTTTCCGTATGTCTATGGCTTCCTGAAGCTTCCTTTGGCGCCAGTTGTTGTTGCTGGACAGGATTTTGGTGGCTTCCCGTTTGATGGTGTGGTCCTTGTTCTTTAGGATGTGTTCCGATATGGCAGACTTCTGGTCGAGCTTGTTGACGGAGGCCTGGTGTTCCTTGAGTCTTGTGTTGACAGGTCGCAGCGTTTCTCCGATGTACATTTGTCCGCAACTACATGGAATTTAACAGATGCATCCTCTTGGGTTGGGGCTTGCAGTGCTGGATCCTCTGCCGTTCGCTCTTAGAAGATTCTTGATGATCTTGCCACTAGAGAATGTGACGTCAATACTGGCTTGGTTCTTGATGATGATCTTGTGGATGATAGGTCCTATGTATGGAATTGTCATTCTGATGAGGGATGGAGCAGGCTTGGAGCTGGTCTCTGTGGTGTTAAGGGTCTTTTGATGGTCTTGGTGACAAGGACTACTTGAACGCTCATTGTTTTGATAGACATATTTCAAATAATCCGAATTGTGCATGTGCGTATCCATGGGAAGATTCTCTCCATTACTTCTTTTCTTGCCCTTGTTATGACTTAATAAGATCAGACAAATACTTCTACACTAATGGTTTTGACTTAAATTCAGTTCTCCATGGTAATCAAACTTCAAGCAACATCATAAATCAGCTCATTCTTGACTCTGTTCACAAAAAAACATACTACTTTCAAATAGATTTAAGTTTTTCTAAACTGTAACTAGCGAATCATTTAATGTAACTTTATAGACGTTTTGCTGTTATTATGCATTTCTACTGCTTTCAGGCTATTCAAAACAATTCGTGTCAACATCCAGTTTTACTTGACATAATTGAATTACATAATAAACTTGCTAATGTAGAATAGTTGTTCTTTTAATGATCGGCTAAATTTCTGCAATATCGCCAACACCTGAGGGGATGGTGTAAATCCAGCTGGGGTCCATGCAGAAAAGTAAGAGTACTGTAAGTCCCCATGGTCCCTGGTATGGTGATCTACCTTCAGTTGCTGGCGATCAGTAGCTTGTTATTTTATTTTGTATTGTTTTCTGCAGTCATAGATTTTAGTACAACATACAAGTTTTTAACCAAATCTGTGATATTCTTGTATTTTTACTGTCCTTCGACGACAGGTTGATATGGTATATATTTATTGTGGTTTAATTGCAACTTTCCAATGCCCATTCCCCTGCTCAGTCGCTAGTCTAGGCATCGTTTGTGTGGCGTGTACACCTCCTGGCGTTACTACTGAACTGTTTGACAGGGTTTATTATTTACCTTTATTTATTACGAATTTATAACTTGTTTTAAGTCACGATATGTTTGAAGTCTTGCCTATGTCACTTAATATCTTAACGCACTCACTTACTCCAATTCTGAATGCCATTTTCTGTTAAGACATGTTATCTTCAATATCAAGATGATGGTTATGCACAAATCAATATCTTTGGAATGAACATGTATGTTAGAGTCAAACCAACACCTGATATCAACACATTTATCCAAATTATGCTATCATTATGTCTACCTCAGAGGCTACCGAGGCAAGACTTTTCTCCGCCACCAACGAGTCAGAAGAAGGAGTTCTGGAGCTGTTCTATGGAGGACGGTGGGGAAGAGTTCGTTACTCTGGGTTTGGAGTCGAAGAAGCAAAGGTTGCCTGCAGAATGTTGGGATACAACACGTAAGACATATAATGATATTCTTCTTGTCTGAAACCTCAGGACTGCCTCCGTGGTGTAGTGGTTAGAGCGTCCGCCCGGAGAGAGGAAGGTCGCGGGTTCGATCCCCGACTGCGTCATACCAAAAGACGTTAAAATATGGCACTTGTTGGTCCCTGCCTGGCGCTCGGCATTAATGGGTACAACAAGGTCGGCTCGGAGTCAGTATAATGTGTCTGAGTGGGGTATTCATGCTTCACTGCGGCATGGTATCTCAGTGGTCTAGCACTATAAGACCAGCTTCCGTCTGGGCTAGTACAAGCCGCCGCACATACACATACACACGCATGCACGTCGTCATATGAGCGAAATATTCTCAAGCACGACGTTAAAACCAAATTTCACCTCACCTGAAAAGTCAGTCTATACATCCAATGTCATTTTCCTTTATGTGAAAAATATGAAGTATGGGTTTTTTTCAGTAAGCACCCTATTAAAATTCCACGATATAGATTTGACACACCTTTGACCATTTTTTCAATAAACCCAGCAAATGTTTTAAAACAGTTTGATACACTCTTATTTACATTTAGCATATCAGCCAAAGCCAGCTCATTTTCAAACACCGGCAGCGAATCACGACGTGATATCGTAGAAAAGGTTCATTGTCTGGGCACTGAACTCACTCTGAACGAATGTATTCATTACCCTTGGGTTAAGGATAACTTGTCATCATCAAGAGTAGTCCGAATACAGTGTCCTAACGGTAAGTAAAGATGTTTATTGAGACTCTGATAAAGAGGGTGCAATATTATGTCTTGTTGTAACAGTTCATTGCTTCATTGAATTACACAATGCCATTTTAGAAAGTGGTCAAATGCAACATATGTTATATTTAGAATTAAACTTTCTCAGTAAAGTACAGATTCGAACCCACACTCTCAGAGTCAGGCACCTAATCGCGTGCACACAAAAGCAGACGCCTAGACCGCTCAGCCACCGCGGCTTCCACAAAATGGAAGTCGGACAACTGGTAGTCTAGACTGCGGACTTTGTGTTCCCCTCTGATAAGCGTTAATTGGCTGGGCTCCCACGTCCGAAAGCTATGAAATACACAATACCATTTTAAAAAGTGAGTGAGTGAGTTAAAATTTAAAGTCACATTGGCAATATTTCAGCCATATCGTGACTGAAAGTGGTCAAATGTAACATATGTTATATTTGGGATTACACTTTCTCAGTAAAGTACAGATTCTAGTACTTTTTTAAGGATGACTTTCATCCGGGAATCGAACCCACACCCTCAGAGTCATGCACTTAATCGCCAGCACACAAAGTCAGACGCCTAGACCAATCACAGGGATACACAAAGTCCGCAGTCTAGACTACCAGTTGTCCGACTTCCATTTTGTAAAAGCCGCGGTGGCTGAGTATGAAATATCAATTTGTGAGGTGTGACGTGTAGGCAGGTTTGACAATTTTTTCCAATTTGTGACGTGAGGTGGTGTGACGTGAAGGCAGGTTTGACAATGTGGTGATGTGGTGTGACGTGGAGGCAGGTTTGATAATGTAGTGATGATGGGGTTGTGTGACGTGGAGGCAAGGTTTGTTGTGTGAAGGCAGGTGTAGTGATGTGGGGTGGTGTGACGTGGAGGCAGGTTTGACAATGTAGTGATGTGGTGTGACGCGGAGGCAGGTTTGACAATGTAGTGATGTGGGGTGGTGTGACGTGGAGGCAGGTTTGACAATGTAGTGATGTGGTGTGACGTGGAGGCAGGTTTGACAATGTAGTGATGTGGGGTGGTGTGACGTGGAGGCAGGTTTGACAATGTAGTGATGTGGGGTGGTGTGACGTGGAGGCAGGTTTGACAATGTAGTGATGTGGTGTGGTGTGACGTGGAGGCAGGTTTGACAATGTAGTGATGTGGTGACATGGTAGTGGAAGGTGACAGGTAGTGATGTGGGGTGGTGTGACGTGGAGGCAAGGTTTGACAAATGACAATGTAGTGAGTGGACGTGGCTGTGACAATGTGACGCAGGGCAGGTTTGACAATGTAGTGATGTGAGGTGGTGTGACGTGGAGGCAGGTTTGACAATGTAGTGATGTGGTGTGGTGTGACGTGGAGGCCTGGTTTGACAATGTGATGATGTGATGTGGTGTGACGTGGAAGCAGGTTTGAGGCAGGTTTGACAATGGAAATGTAGTGATGTGGTGTGGTGTGACGTGGAGGCAGGTTTGACAATGTAGTGATGTGGTGTGACGTGGAGGCAGGTTTGACAACGTGATGTAGGGTGGTGTGACGTGGAGGCAGGCTGGTTTGACAATGTAGTGATGTGGGTGGTGTGACGTGGAGGCAGGTTTGACAATGTAGTGATGTAGGGGATAGCAACGATTGGAGGCAGGTTTGACAATGTAGTGATGTGGGGGTGGTGTGACGTGGAGGCAGGTTTGACAATGTAGTGATGTGGGGTGGTGTGACGTGGAGGCAGGTTTGACAATGTTGTATGGTGTGGGTGGTGGACAACGTGGAGGCAGGTTTGAACGGACAATGTAGTGATGATGGGGTGGTGTGACGTGGAGGCAGAGGTTTGACAATGTAGTGATGTGGGGTGGAGTGTGACGTGGAGGCAGGTTTGACAATGTAGTGATGTTAGGTGCTGTGACATGGCAGGTGTGACAATGGATAGTGATATGGTGTGCCGTAGAGCAGAGTTTGACAATGTGAGTGGTGTGACGTGTGAGGGTGTGACAATGGATGGACGTGGAGGCAGGTTTGGACAATGATGTAGAGGTGGTGTGACATGGTGGGTGGTGTGTGTGACGTGGAAGGCAAGGTGTAGTTGACATGGAGGTAGTGATGTGGGGGTGGTGTGACGTGGAGGCAGGTTTGACAATGTAGTGATGTGGTGAAAATGTAGTGATGTGGGGTGGTGGACGTGGAGGCAGGTTTGACAATGTGTAGTGATGTGGGATGGTGTGACGTGGAGGTAGGTTTGACAATGTAGTGATGTGGGGAACGTGACAATGGAATGAGTGGTTTGACAATGTAGTGATGTGGTGTGGTGGACGTGGAGGCAGGTTTGACAATGTAGTGGATGGAATGGAGGAATGGACAAGTGGAGGACAATGGTGGAGTTTGACAATGTAGTGATGTGGGTGGTGTGACGAGGAGGCAGGTTTGAAAGGAATGGATGGAATGGAATGGAATGGAATGGATGGAATGGAAGGAATGGATGGAGGAATGGAATGGAATGGAATGGAATGGAATGGAATGGAATGGAATGGAAGGAATGGAATGGAATGAAGGAAGGAATGGAATGGAAGGATGGATGGAATGGATGGAATGGAAGGAATGGAATGGATGGAATGGAATGGATGGAATGGATGGAATGGATGGGAATGGAATGGAAATGGATGGATGGATGGGATGGATGGATGGAATGGATGGAATGGAATGGATGGATGGGAATGGATGGAATGGAGGAATGGAAATGGAATGGAAGGAATGGAATGGACAGGAATGGAATGGCAGACTGCCGCCATATAGCTGGATTATTGCTAAGTGCGGCGTAAAACTAAACTCACTCAACTACTATGTCCCCGTCTTTTAGATACTCTGATCCACCTGGAGCCACCAGGTAGTGTCCTCAACGTCTTTCTTGGTCAGCCCATCAGTTTCAAGTGTGTGATCGATTACTCGAAGACTCCAGTTACTTCGTTCAGATGGACACACAGTGGACGTCGCTACAGCGGACAAACATTCAGTAAAACAATCACATCCAAGTCTGACTCGGACAACTTAACATGCAGTGTCCAGAATGTGG
The DNA here is from genome assembly GCF_003918875.1 of Haliotis rubra. Lineage (NCBI taxonomy): Eukaryota > Metazoa > Mollusca > Gastropoda > Lepetellida > Haliotidae > Haliotis > Haliotis rubra. Next base: position 2,507,704 of record NW_025767346.1, on the reverse strand, counting down.
CGGTCTCCACTCGAATCAACGTGTGGTGTAAGTGTTCCATGGTATCCATAATAAAAGACATCAAAATGTTTTTAAAAGAATGGATAAAGGCATTTGGAAGAAGACACATGATTGTTTGGAGAGAAGTAGTGAGGAATTGTTTGTCTGACAAGCATTCAAGTATGCTCTTAAAAAAGTAGGGGAACTTCATTTTAAATTTACGATGAAAACAATCTGGAGATATATCTGAGTCAATCAGAGTTGATGGGATAATAATGAATGTTTTGAGAGTGCATCACCACTTGCACTTCCTTATGGCCATAGTCGTTTGCACAGTAATCGCTCTTGAAAGATGACTGGTGTATGACGTGAAAATTGGATGTGTAGGATTTTCATGTTCAAACAAAACAAGACCCGGTTGGAAACAAACACCGGCAACTGCGTGATGCAAGATGATTGTCAAAATCAATGGTCTACAGTGAGTTTTGGACCTTCTTGAAAACCGTCAAAATAAAGAATGACACATCATGCTCATGTATGGGGCTACTGTGTTGTGTACGTGCATCCCATGCGTTGTGTTTAGTGGTGGTGATAAAGAGAAATGGTGGTGCGTTCATAAGATAATAATAAGTAAGTCATCTTCTATAGCGCACAGTCTCCAAACACCAAGTGATTGCTCGCGGCGCTTAATCAGAATCTGATTCTTATTACCCCGGATAACCCAAGCTGCCTGTTAGGCGCTAGAAGGTTATAGTCACACGAATTTGTCCAACCGGGTACCCATTTTCTGCTGGGTGAACAGAGGCAATTTGAACAAACTCACTTGTCTAAGGTGAGACCACATGAATCACACGTTGTGGGGCAGGACTGAAGTCCTAGAAACTCTCAGGAGTCAAGCTGCCAAACACGGTCACCCATCCAAGGATTGCCAAAGCTCGACGTTGCTTAACTTCAACTGATTCGTGACCTGAGATGTTTGTCTTTGAGAACTTTGTTAACGCTTATACTTCCCATCCAAATGAGGTTCCCCTATTTTTAAAGGGTATATTTTTAAGCTTGGTTTAAGGTCATATTGGACACCTTGTGTGCTTGATGTGAAATGAAACCCAAAGGCATGTTGCTGAAAAATCAGTCATCAGAGTTAGGGTGAATATTGTAGTCAAACCATGATTACAGGTGTCTGGGGTGGTGAGGTGAAATTGGGTTTAGCGTCGTGCTTGAGAATGTTTCGCTCATATGACGACGTGCATGCGTGTGTATGTGTATGTGCGGCGGCTTGTACTAGCCCAGACTGGTTTTATAGTGCCAGCCCACTGAGATACCATGTCGCAGTGAAGCATGAATATCCCACTCAGACACATTATACTGACTCCGAGCCGACCAGTCCTTGTTGTACCCATTAATGCCGAGCGCCAGGCAGGGACCAACAAGTACCATATTTTAACGTCTTTTGGTATGACGCAGTCGGGGATCGAACCCGCGACCTTCCGCTCTCCGGGCGGACGCTCTAACCACTACACCACGGAGGCGGTACAGGTGTCTGGGAGGTCCTGACAGTTTACAGCCCCAATATCCAGTTGAGCCACCGATGCTACAAATATCACAAAGAAATCTCAAATATTTCATTTTACTATATTTACTCTTGTAAATTTAGATTTTATTTTCTATACTTGGTAATTAAGAACCACTACAGCAGACATTTGCCAATGCACACCCAGGGAAAACAGCGTTTCGGAGTATATACATATTCCTTTATCAGTAGTGGTTCTTAATTACTAAATGTAGAAAATAAAATCTTTGTGTTACTTATAATAGAGAAGTTGACAAGCCATTCATGAAATTGTCCTCCTTCCTTGTTCAACAAACATTGTAACATGTCATTCGTTTTACAAATTCCGTTTCATGTGATATTGCAGCATGCATAGTGTACAAAGTCTGCGTTTGACAATAGATCACATATATATATGTCTCCAGACCCGCCAGAGGTACATCTGGAACCGAAAAGTGACACCATTGATGTTGGTGTCGGTGAAGACCTCCGTGTGCAGTGTGTCGTGGATTATGCCAACCCTGCTGTCCGCACATTCAGGTGGTCTCACAACGGACGAACAAGCACAGGGTCGACCTTCCTCAAACGTGACATAACCAAGTCTGACCAAGGGCAACTGACCTGTACTGCTGACAATGGGCACATGATGACGCCTGGACGGGCAGATGCAACTATAAATATAAAATGTAAGGGCAATTGTTTACTTAATATTATTGCTCACTTGATTGATATTGGGAGATGAATTCAGGATTATACTTCAGTTTCATTGCACATGTATTGGAAGCTGTCCTTAACGCCCTGACGTCACATCGGTGCTATAATATTGAAGGAAACGTCATCCTCTGGTCGTTACATCATTTTGTTCAAACAATAAATGTAGTGCCAGTGAATGTAAGAGGTGAACTAGCAATACCCTATTTTACACAAAGATTTAGGGATGCATTCAGAACCACATACTCTTTAAACCAGACCGGTGACCATCAAATGTAGTTGGTTTGCAAATTATAATAACATTCATTTGGCATAAATAGCCCGTTTAGCCTCCAAGGTAATTAGCTATTCTCAACAAAAAAACATAAGGCTGTATGACGAAAGGGATGATGTCAACTTCCCGATAAGCAACATTCCCTTCATGTTGAGCTATTTTTGCTGTTAACAGTTCACAACTTCTGAGGTACATATAAAGAGTGTAGTACAACTCTTGCTCAGAACATGTTCAGTTAAGGTTAAAAAAATGTTTGATGCTTTTATTCACTTTACTTGGTTACATTTGAACAAGATATGTGGGTAGAGTAGAATGGTACAGGTTGCATAATAAAAAGCAGACAATGTATAACATATGGTACTGGGAATATAGATTAACAATTGAGATGCTAGCTAATATTACAGAGAATTGAACAAGAAAGACTAAAAAATAAATTACAGGACTGCATCTAGGACATTCCATTTTCTGTAAAAAATGTTTCATATTATCGTTTTTTTCTTCTCGATAAATTTCTCTATCTCGTAGACATCTTTTAATAATGTTCTGTAGATGGTGAAGCTAGGTTTGTGTCCTTTTATATTCATTACGAAAATGTGGCGCTTTGCCAATAGTATCATGTGGTTGAGTAAGTGGTTACTACTGCAACAAAATAGAATATCATGGTTTGACATTTCATACGTTTTACCAAGGACTTGAGTTATAAAATTGTTAAATTCTGACCAGAACATTTTGATGGTTGGACAATCAAGGTATACATGGTAAATATCCTCACTTACTGAACCACATAATGTACATAGGTCATTATCTATCAATTTCATTTTTAGTAATTCTCGTTTAGTGTAAATGACTCTATGCAAAAACTTATATTGAAAATCTAAGAGTTTCGTGTCTTTAGTGCATTGTCTATATTGTGAAAATATGGTTTTCCAATTTATCAACTCATTTAGTTCCCCGTTCCATTTGAGACACACATTCGGAATGTTATAGTCAGATATAAAATTATCATAGAATATCCTTGAACCTTTACTAGGTTTAATCAAATCGTTCCAAGGAGAGCACATAGATAACGACGGTATATTAAAATTGTTGTTTGTTCGTATAACTTCTTTCCACTGTTTGGGTATACTAAGGAGAACACGATTAAAGTCAAGTACAGTACCTTTAATACCAAATTTTGCCTTAAGTTCTGCAAATGTTAGAAATGCGTGGTCGTTACAAATATCTTTAATATAAACTATTCCACATTTAATCCAGTTATGAATGATCAAACTTGGCTGGTTACACTGGTGATTTAACCATAGTGGCTGCATGAGTATTTCATTAATGTCGTTATTGTTACATACCGATCTTTTAACATATCTATGCCAGGCATCAAGAGAATCTTTCCAAAATGGATTTTTAATATTATAATGTTTTGTGATGTTGGCTCCTAAAAAAAAGAAGGTTTTGTAGAGGGAAACCGGCGAGAGCATAGTTCTTAGGTTTTGAAATATATCTCTTCAAACATGAAAGTTTTAAAGAGTCGATAAAGGTTTTCACGTCGACCATTCTTAGACCATCTTCTTCGTACCTTCGTACTAAATTAATTCGTTTTATTTAATCAGTTTTATCATTCCATATAAATTTGAAGAATAATCTGTTCAAATCAGTAATAAATGTTTTTGGGGGATTAGGGGGAGAAGAGAGGATGTGGACAATCGTGGATAAAGCTAAACTTTTAACGACGGTTATTTTCCCTATCAACGTTAAATTGCGTCTTTTCCAATTCAGTAGAATTCTTTTTATATTTTCGAGTCTCTTCTTTGTATTGATTACCCATAGGTTTTCTAAATGAGCATTTAATTTGATTCCCAATACTTCGAAATTCTCATTATGCCAATCCAGCTTATAGTCCTGGGATAGAACTATTTTACTACCTGCCATTGAGCCTAGCCATACTACTTTTGTTTTATCAATATTTATTTTCAAACCTGACATCTTGTAAAAGGAAAGCAAAGTTTTCATAGCTTCATTTAGAGAGGTTTCGGAACCGTCCAAAAATAATTCAGTGTCATCTGCATACTGACCAATAACATGTTCCATGTCGTTTAAAACAATTCCTTTTATTCTGTGGTTGTCGCTGATCATTATTCCTGTTATTTCTGCTACCAATAAGAATAAATATGGAGATATGGGATCACCCTGTCTACATCACCTCTCATTATCGAAGAACGTGGACAAGTGACCATTCTGTATCATACACGAGGAGGCATTAGAAATCAATATGTTAACCCATCTTTGAATGTTACTTCCAAAACCAAACTTGTCTAGGACCATCTTAATGAATAATTTTGACACGGTGTTGGTGTCGAAAGCTTTTTCAAAGTCAATTAAGATTAGTAAACCTTTTATGTTTTGCCTTTTAGTTTCAAACATAATGTCATAAAGAAGTCTAATGTTTTCCGTAATGCATCTTCCTGGAATGAATCCTGTTTGATTTTCGTTTATAAGAAAATTCAAAGTTTTTTTAATCCTGTTTGTTATACAAGTACTTATAACTTTATACAATGCGTTTAGGAGAGAGATAGGTCGCCAATTCTTTAGGTATCTTCTATCCTTACCCGGCTTAGGGATACATGTAATTACTCCTCTATTCATTGTCGTAGTCATAAAATTCTGGTTGAAAGTTTCTTTTATATATCGGTGAATCCAAATTTTCAGATTTTTCCAGAAAAATTTGAAGAATTCGATAGGGAAGCCATCTAAACCTGGACTTTGTTATTTTTCATTGATTTAACAGCATACGAAAGTTCTTCAACACTAATATCGCGCTCTAGTTCATTTGACTGTTCTTTATTTAAAGAAGGAGTAGCAATATGTTCGAATACAGCTTTAATGTCTTCATCTATGTCACAATTTGATTTATACAGGTTTTCATAGAATCACTTTTGTTCCAATATTATTTCTCGTCCATCTGCTATTTCTTCACCATTATCAATAATAAGGGAGTTAATAAGTTTGTTTGTATAGTTTCTATTTTCTAAATGACAAAAATAATTTGTAGGTTTATCCCCTTCTTCATACCACTGGATTCTATTTCTAACTTGGATTCCTTTTATTTCTTCTTCTTTTATTTTTTCCAATTCATTTTAATTTTTAGATAAATCAGCAAAAGTGTTCCATTAACGTTTTGGAAGTTACTTCTTATTTCATCTTCTATATGACATATATTCTCCTCTAGTTCTTTATATTTTGCAGTTCTGCTTTTCTTAAGATATGAAGAGTATGAGATGGATTTTCCTCTAAGTTTCATTAAAAATGTCTCTAAAAATAGAGTGTCACTGATAGTCAAACGTAGGTGTTCATCATTAATCTCGTTTAATTCTTCATCTGAATATGTAGGGTCTGCGTATTCTCGTTTTGTTTCATTAAGTAAGTCAATTACTAGTGTTATATATTCCTCTCATCTCAATAATGATGTGTTAAATAGCCGCGTCACTTTTCCTTATTTTTTTGTGTTGATAAAGATAACGTTACAGCAGAATGGTCACTTTTATAACCAGGTATGATGGATATATTACTATTTATGTTAAAGAGGTCTTCAGTTACCAAGAAGAAATTTTAATCTGGCTTGTTGGCGAGGATTCTTTTTCGACCATGTATACGTTTTTGATTTAGGGTTTAACTCTCTCCATGCGTCTATTAAGTTTAAATTGTCTATTTGGTCCAAGACAGTCTTACGAGCCTGTGGGTTATTAATGTGTTTATAGTTTTCAAGGTCTATGGAGGGGTCTAAGACAAGATTCCAATCTCCACATACTGCAATTGAATCGTTACCCATATTTACAATCTTATCAAATAAATATATATAAAAGGAAGGACTATCAGAGTTCGGTCCATATACATTTGTAAGGGTTAATCTTATGTCATCAACAGTTATATCTAAAATTATGTAATTTCCGTTTTCGTCTTTAGAAACATTGTGTATTTCATATTCAAAATTATTATTTAGAAGAATGGAAACACCTCTTGAGTTGGACTTATATGGAGCAATTTAAAACCCCATTCTAAACCCCATTCAATTCTCATTGTGTTCTCATACTCTGCAGAAATATGTATGTCTTGTAAACATATGATTGAGAATATCTTTTTTCTATATAAATTCATGACTTCTTTACGTTTACCTTTTTCATCTAGGCCTCTACAATTACCTGAAACTATGCTAATTTTGTTATTTGTATCCATAGTTAAAGAATCTTAGAGTAATCGTAACTTGCCTGGTCGTAAATGGTGTTTCTGTATCCAAGTGAAAGTGTTTTTTGTTTATAAAGGTAATAAAGAAAATAAGAACAAAGAAAATTCCGTGGTTGCCACGAGCAATTTTACTGAAGGAGCAGAAGGCTCTGCCTCCCCCATGTTTGTTGAACAAGGAAGGAGGACAATTTCATGGATGGCTTGTAAACTTCTTTATTATAAGTAACATAAAGATTTTATTGTCTATACTTAGTAATTAAGAACCACTACAGCAGACATATACATATTCCTTTATCAGGTGATTGATGAATGATGAATGATTTGCCTGATGAAGGAATATGTATATACTCCGAAACGCTGTTTTCCATCGGTGTACATTGGCAAATGTCTGCTGTAGTGGTTCTTAATTACTAAGTGTAGAAAATAAAATCTTTATGTTACTTATAATAAAGAAGTTGACAAGCCATCCATGAAATTGTCCTCCTTCCTTGTTCAACAAACATTGTAACATGTCATGCATAGTGTACAAAGTCTGCGTTTGACAATAGATCACATATATATATGTCTCCAGACCCGCAAGAGGTACATCTGGAACCGAGCAATGACTTCATTGATGTTGGTGTCGGTGAAGACCTCCGTGTGCAGTGTGTCGTGGATTATGCCAACCCTGCTGTCCACACATTCAGGTGGTCTCACAACGGACGAATAAGCACAGGGTCGACCTTCCTCAAACGTGACATAACCAAGTCTGACCAAGGGCAACTGACCTGTACTGCTGACGATGGGCACATGATGACGCCTGGGCGGGCAGATGCAACTATAAATATAAAATGTAAGGGCAACTGTTTACTTAATATTATTGCTCACTTGATTGATATTGGGAGATGAATTCAGGATTATACTTCAGTTTCATTGCACATGTATTGGAAGCTGTCCTGAACGCCCTGACGTCACATCGGTGCTATAATATTGAAGGTAACGTCATCCTCTGGTCGTTACATCATTTTGTTCAAACAATAAATGTAGTGCCAGTGAATGTAAGAGGTGAACTAGCAATACCCTATTTTACACAAAGATTTAGGGATGCATTCAGAACCACATACTCTTTAAACCAGACCGGTGACCATCAAATGTAGTTGGTTTGCAAATTATAATAACATTCATTTGGCATAAATAGCCCGTTTAGCCTCTAAGGTAATTAGCTATTCTCAATAAAAAAACATAAGGCTGTATGACGAAAGGGATGATGTCAACTCCCCGATAGGCAACATTCCCTTCATGTTGAGCTATTTTTGCTGTTAACAGTTCACAACTTCTGAGGTACATATAAAGAGTGTTGTACAACGCTTGCTCAGAACATGTTCAGTTAAGGTTACAACATTCAAAGCCTCAGTAAAGTCTTCAAAGGTTTTTTATGATAGACATGTCGAGGAGATTTGCTTTTCTTGAACATACTACACTTTTGATAGTGATTCGTAAACACATGCTCATAATATATGAAATTGTATATCTGTACAGTCGATTCTTCATTTGGAAGAAATTTCTTATGGATGTGTTTTTTCCCGCTATTATTTATATACCATCAGACAGATTCTTTTCACGGGTTATAAATGTCTTATGATATTGTGCATTGTGCACTGTGAATGTTTGATGCTGTGGTTATTTTTCAAACCTTGTAAAACATGAACTGGAATCTTGTATCTGACATAAGATCCACCGGAGATCCACCTGTCCACAAGGCGAGATGTCATCAGAGTCACGGCCGGGAATGCTGTTGAAGTTGAATGTGTGGTTGACGATGCAAACCCAGCCGTCAGCTCCTACATGTGGCGTCACAACGGCGATATCAGTTACGGACAGACGTTTCTTAAACTCGTGTCATCTTCTGATTCGGGGAACCTATCGTGCTCTGCTACCAATAGACAAGGGACATCAACAGTTGAAACAAGCATCACAGTCTGTGAGTAGCCCCAATATCGCTGACATGTGTTCTGCCAAGACGTTGAGCAAAACTGAATTTGTGGTTAATGCTTTACCTGATGGTTAAAACAGAATACAGTTCCTTAGTTAGACCTTAGAAGAATATAATGTACAATATAAGCATGTATCAAAAGTCATGTGGAACCAATCAATGACACAATGGTTGTCGTGGTCGGTGATGACGTGCATGTACACTGTGTAGAACATGTCAACTCTTGTACAACATCTGAGGCAAATCTTCCCATACATCTCCACATAGAGTACATTCATTTTTTCACTTTGATAATCTGTTCTCTCTTTTCTGACACAGTGCAAGCTTCCTCTTTGAGCGGTAAGGATAAAGTGATTGCAATAGCAACAGGATCTGTTGGTCTGGCCATCATCATCATCCTCATCATCTTTATTATCTGCCAGAGGAGGAAGATAAACACTGCAAAACGTAAGTGTATTTGTGGTATAACTCGATAACATCAGTGGCATTAAATATGCACATAGCTGCACAGAAAAGACTGCCTTACATTGATACCAACTGTACTATGTACAAAATCCGAGAAGCTCTCGAATGATAGTTCACATTATTTTTCATTGTCCGTGATTTTAATCGTAGCAAATGTGTTCTTTTATCGTATGGCTAACATCTGAAGAAATGATGTAAATTTAGCTGGGGTCCATGCAGGTGGCAAAGGTACTGTAAGTCACCATGGTCCTTAATATTGTGATCTAGCTTCAGTTGTAGATGGCCTATAGCCCGGTTTATATATTGTATTGTCCTGTATTGTAATAAATGTTTTCATGCTTACATGCCTGTCTTAATTTTCTGTCTCTTGTTTTACTGTCCTTTGTTGACAGATTTTGCGAAATAACTTTATTGATTATTAAAGTGTATATTATTGTTGCCACGATAAGGCTGCAATATTGCCGTCGTGACTCTAAATCTTAACTCACTCAATCAGACAAATAATAGTAAATTCTATTGAAAATAGTATTAAATAGTATGGCTCTGAATATGACATTGACAACTGCGTTTTCGTTCCAGCTATTGAGAATCCACAGAGGTGGGTGTATTTTATAGCTAGAATTGTTTAATCAACAGTTAACCTGTGTAACTGGTAAAGCTACTAACAGTTATGGTGATTTTTATACTGAAAATTGCCTTTTTCGCTCTTTATTCACCCAAAAATAGAGTTACGACCCAAAAATGCTATTAAATTTTGAAAGGCTATCTAAAAATGTCTAAAAATGAATTTTATATAAATTACAATAGCTTACTTGTCAGTTAGTGGAGGCCTTTGTCTGTTGTACAGTTATAAAACTTACTGAACTTCTGTAAGTGGAATTTTTGAAGTTGGTAGGATGAAGAAGAATGATGTATATATGAATTAATATATCCTAATGTCTGATAAACGAGAATGTGATTACATGGTTCCCATTTGATTTTGCATGTGTACCAGACCTGCATCGACGCCAAGAGCAGATGATGGAGGAAGCCAACAGAATTACGAGAGTGTGGAACTGCCATTTGGAGGTATAGCACCATTATTATATATATACCCATGCCAATAATGGTTGTCACCCCCTTCAATGTTATTAATAGGCTGGGGGTGACAATCATTATTGGCATGAGTATATATTACAGGTCATGCCGACCATTACCGAGAATATCGGGTGTCCTCATGGATTTTCAGCGATACAGTCATATAATCTTCACCGCTGGTTTGCTAAATACACAATGCAATATGTTTCGGGAGCCAAATTTAGGGAAGACTTTTTTAGCTTGAACAATATGTCTGCTTTGGGAAGTATTTTGTCTGGCATTTTTGCCTTTGGCAAATGAGTTTGTTTTATGTTCCAGCTGCTGAGAATGCGTACTGCGCAATTGGAACGATCCCAAGCAATGGTAATGAACATATCTTTGTAAATATGCAGATATTTTACTTCGCATCTGACATCGATCAACTATATAGCGGCAGGCACAACACATTAAAAGAACATGAAAGCAATACATCTAAAACGTGGGAAGCAGATCTACTACAGCAGTAGCTGGACTAACCACTCTTGGAAATTGCAGTGCCTATGAAATGTACTTCCCGTGAAGATCCAGGTTAGAATTGACCTTCAGCAACCCGTGCTTGTCATAAGGGACGACTAACGGATGGTCAGGCTCGCTGACTTGGTTGACACATGTATCCCTGTGGCATGTTTCCACGCTCACGCTGTTGATCACTGGATTGCCTGATCCAGACTCGACTATTTACAAATCACTGAAACATAGCTGGAATATTGCTGAGTGCGGCGTAAAACTAAACTCACTCACTGTTATTTTTCCGAAGTTAAGTTGAACAAGAAACATATACACCTATGTTACATATAGAATTCAGAAGTCAAACAACAGTATCGTGACCAACCAGTCTTGGAGCTTGCAGTGCCTGTGAATTCTACACAGTAGCCTGGAAATGAAGTCATAACCCAATAGGCAATAGCCAAACAGAAATATAAGTGTTTAGACACGATAGATCAGACGCATCTTATCTCCTGATACATGTTATATATAACTATTTCTACTGTGGAGTCAACCTGTTTAGATCCGGGTTAGAATTGGTTTTCAGCAACCCATGTTTGTCGTAAGAGGCGACTAACGGGATTGGGTGGTCAGGCTCGCTGACTTGATTGACACGTGTCATCGGTTCCCAATTGCGCAGATAGATGCTAATGCTGTTGATCACAGGTTCGCTGATTTGGTTGTTTAGTTGAATCACGTTTGTCACCGCATTAAACATTATGATGACATACCCTTAGTTCTATTATTTCTGAGAAACTTTTCTTTAATGCGCTATATAACATTTGACCCTTTAATAATGACGCCTACTGTATATTCTAACTTAACACAATGTTCTAGATGCTGACCCTGCACATATCTATAGGAGCTTTGGAATTGAAGGTGAAGAAATGTCACAGATAGAAACAGGTAAACTGTCGGCGGTTTGGAACACAATGAATCAGATGATAAATTTAATCGGTCTCTTTCTTTCATGAGACTTCCCGATTCCCAAACGCTTGCTCGCTTGCTCAAGGTCATCCTCGATAATCTCCATGGTATACGTTACGATCACTCTCCACCATTTGTATAGCGTGATCGTAACGTATACCCTGGAGCCTGGAGATTATCGAGGATGGCTCAAGGTGTACTCGGAACCATACAATGGACTCTTTCAGATGAATTCAAAAATAGTTTTATCGCATTTATTTATAATAATAATGATTTGTCACTAGAATTTGTTCATTTGTATACAACCGCCTCCGTGCTGTAGTGGTTAGAGCGTCCGCCCAGAAAGCGGAAGGTTGCGGGCTCGATCCCCGACCGCGTCATACCAAAAAACGTTTAAATATGGTACTTGTTGGTCCCTGCCTAGCGCTCGGCATTAATGGGTACAACAAGAACTGGTCGGCTCGGAGTCAATATAATGTGTCTGAGTTGGGTATTCATGCTTAACTTCGGCATGGTATCTCAGTGAGCTAGCACTATAAAACCAGCTGAAGTCAGTCACACATAAGCACGCACGTCGTCATATGAGCGAAATATTCGTATGACGTTAAACCTCATTTCACCTCAGCTCATTCGTTTCCTGACTGATTACTCTAGGAGGATAACTGTCAAAGAACCACATTAATTTAGTATTTGAAATATTAAAGTGTTAATTTGGGCATATATAAATTATTCAGCATTTCAAGAGTAATTTGATTAAACGGGCCCTCGTGCCGATCAGGATTCTGCAAGAATCAGAACAACGTAAGGTAGTTTGAGATCAGGTAACATACGTTTACCACAAAAATACGATATGGTAAGACCTGTGTTAAACTTATCTTATGGCGCGCGATCTTTTGCTCGGGCACTCGATAGGGAAAAGGGTCCTGGTTAGAATATTGTTCTTCTGTAACCCATGCTTGTCGTAAGAGGCGACTAACGGGATCGGGTGGTCAGGCTCGCCGACTTGGTTGACACATGTCATCGATTCCCAATTGTGCAGATCGATGCTCAAGCTGTTGATCACTGGATTGTTGGTCCAGACTCGATTATTTACAGACCGCCGCGATATAGTTGGAATATTGCTGAGTGCGGCGTAATTCTCAATTCACTCACTCAATCACGATAGAGAAAATCAGTCAAGCCTAAGATCTCCAGGAATAGTTTATCCGTGCCATGACGACACACTAGGTGGTATCAGGTGTACTATTATATATTCAGTAAACTATTTTCATCTTGGGGTCAACCCGTGAAGATTCAGGTGAGAATTGGATTTCAGCACCCATGCTTGTCATAAGAGGCGACTAACGGGGTCAGGTGGTCCGGTTGGCTGACTTGGTTGACACATGTCATCGCAATCGTCACCATTCGCCCCTTTCCGTAACCTCAAAAAAAGACTCGTGCCCCTCTCGATGCATGTTATGTACTTACATACGACAAACCAACAGAACACGCGTAATGATATCCAGTGCCTTGATGAAAAAAATCTTCAGAAGTCGTTCATGGCATTATGTGTTTGTTTAAAATATATATATCGTCAGAACTGTGTCGTCTAAGGTGAAGCTTTTAATAAGGATAATGAGAGTTTAAAATTCACCCACGTGCAGCTCTCATGGGTCCACGTGAATGTATTCCTGTCGATGTTGCGGGCTTGTTTTGGAGATTGTACGTGCGCTTTCCATCATTTTAAAATCTAATTATACTACCTATCAAAAGTTTAGACTGGCTAGCGTAAATGTAGCCACTTACTTCAGTCAACTGATCTAAACTAGATTTTCCAAAAAAATACTATATAGTTTAAAGGTACTGTTTACGCAGGAACTGATGTATTGTAAAACAAATTCGCAACGTTGAAAAGATTCTTGTCATGAGCTCAATAAATGATAAAACTTAGTGACAATTGGTGATTTCTTAACAAAACTTTACACCAAAACGCAGCTGTTCACATGCAGGATACTTGCACATGTTTTTCAGCAATTTGATGCATGATTCTTGTGCAATTCATCTGCATAAGGTTTGCAGTTTGTTCCTTCAAGTTAGTGGAGAAATTCATCTTCGATGTAACTACATATATATATGCAGAACATATAGTGAATGTTTTAAGTGAGTGTTGATGGGTAGTTTCAAAACAATATATTTATACATAATAATAGAATTTAATCTGCAACTTTGGGCTTATATTTGACATCTTTTAGTCTAACGTTTCTGACATAGTCTGATCTTTTTCAGCATTTTCAGTTTAAAATTCCACCAGGGGTATGGCAACAAGGTTATACGAATATTCAGTTTTAATAATATTTTTTAATAAAAGTCATTTTTGAGCAAAAACAAATCTGTTTTGGGATTTAATGTACCTGGCAAAAAATATTTTATATGCATGTTCAATAAAACAAATCCCATTTGTGATTCTTGAGGCCTGTTTAGAAATATACAAGGTGAACAGCTGGTAATAATTACGTTAGAATATGTGTGTAAAATATTTTTTCTCTTTCTTTTACTTGTATCAAAGAGGTTTATTTCGTGAAAAGAAATAATTAAATAATAAATAAAAATCATGCAGTAAAATATACGAATGCTAGTACTAGTGGAATCAAACAGGAACAGAGTTATCGTTCTTGTTTGAAGTAGTTCTGATGTTCATAAAATACTTCCAGAGGGACACGACTCGTTATTCGGCTTGTCACGGAATAACACGAGTACTAACTAGTTGGTCACGAATGGTGTCATCGTTTCCCAATTGTGATGATCGATGCACAATGCTGTTGATCACTGAATGCATCGATCACACTATGGCATTTGGCTAAGTATCAATAACTCCAGATACATTTTCTAAAATATTCAGTTATTTTAATTCCATGTTTTTGAAATTCCTCGAAGATTATAGATCAACATATTTTCTTCAAAACATTGCATAAATTGCAAAATTATTTTGTTTAAACTGACCTGAAAAGAATCTCTTACAATGCTGGAAGTCGGAAAGGAGTTAAGTTCTGGACAATGGCGGTCTCTGCGTCACATCAGACGTTCTGACTGATCTCCTGTTGTTTGGCTGACAGGTTAATTCTGATTTAAGAAATATTGCCAGCACTTCAGCTTCATCACTGATTCACATTAGTAATGTTAGTTAAATTAGCAACTTAGATTGTTAGGGGCGGTTTCCTCAAGGGAGGCTGAAGTACCGTAAAATCATTGTCCTCCTGAGAGGATACGTAAGTCCCAAAACATTCGAAGTACAATTTAATCGTCCACTTTTTACTCGTAGCATTATTGTCATTTTAATTGTTGGTAAATTTGTCTACAAACACCACGGCTGAAGGGATGGTGTAAATCCAGATTGGGTCCATGCAGGTAGCAAAGGTACTGTAAGTCCCCATGGTCCCTAGTATGGTGATCTACCTTCAGTTGTTGGCGATCTATAGCCCGTGTTTTATATTGTATTGTCTTCTTTAATTAAAATGTTTTAGTTTTACATTCATATCTTTGATACTCTTGTATATTTACTGTCCATCGTCGACAGGTTTTACTCTTCCAAATGTTTTCATTTTTTATTGTATAAATTGTTTTCGTAACGATATGGCTGGGATATTGCCGATGTAACGTTAAATATTAACTCACTCACACCATTTTTCCTTCGCAGAGGTCATCTATGAAAACACCATCGTCACGAACTAGTCGCTCTCGTAACTATGGATACCGATATCATCACGTGACCTGGACACACATATCTGCATCAGCGATTAGTATTTACCATAGATGTTAGCACGTAAATACCTTTCGGCTATGTTTACGATTTTCGGCCCCGTGCCGATTCAACAAGACCACTGCATCTTGGCTGTACCTAATTGGCTTCTCTCCCGTTGATCTCGTCTTATTGTTATCATCTTATTGTTATCATCTTATAGTTATCCTCTTATTGTTATCCTCTTATTGTCATGACATCTGACATTACGTTGATTTGTTATATGTACTCCGTGTGATGACTCATTATTCACCTGACGATGGTCAAGAAGTAATTAAAGACAATTTAACATGTTCATGTTCTTCCATGTAAATGTCCAACAATGACCATATGCGTAGCAAGTCTTGATTGTTTTAACCATTTTCATTTAATCCCACAACAATGACAACAGTTGTCAGTTACATACATTGTAGTGATGGTCATTACTTAGTTTTCATTATACATCGCCTTTTCCTTAGAGGGAAAACCTGTTATCATTTGTTTTCTGCTTGATATGTATGATGTGTACCATTTCCTGAGCAACGCAACTGGTAGTCTAGATCATCTATTTTCAGTACCCTGTGACAATTGGCTCCCATAGCCTGTTGTCACATTTCAGTCCAGACGTCTGTGTACTTTACCGAGAAAGTGTAATCTTAAATATACATAACCTATTTTACATTTGAAAACCTTCTAAAAGGCACCTTTGTCGCATGAAAACACAAGAACTCTTTCGTTTAGTTGTTCGCAGTATTTTGTAAAAGTGTATCACTCTGAAACATGATTCCACTTAATGTCTCACTGACAAAAACGTTGACTTAACATAGGTCAAAGAAAGGTTGGTTGGAAAAGTAACACAAGAAGCCATGTTCGATGTTTCATAAGGGTTTGTCAGATGTTGGTACAAGTTGCTACCTCTTCTTCATTGTGTGTGGTTATATGCTCATGTCCTTCCAGTTAAATGTCAGCTATTAACCTCAGTACACAGCAATATATTCCCACGTCATTTTAGTCATTGTCCACAGCAGTTTTGTAATGTAATGATGTATAGTGCACCCTGGTTATAATGTCCCTGGTTATAGTGCATTTTACCTCATTGGTCATTCTCGTGTTCTTCAGTTAAATGTACCCTCGAAATAATGCCATATGTTTGCCAGAACGGATTTCCTGCCTTTATAACACACTAGTTATAATGCTCCTGGTTATAATGCCTAACTGGATATAATGCCATTTGCCAATGTTTCTTGGAAGAAGCGTCATTTTTCCCTGGTTATAATGTCAATTACATTGGCTGTATGTAGTATACATACCTCAACTGGTTACTTGACATGAGCCAAATTAATTGGACAAACTCATTAATGCTTTAAGTAGTCAACACATGTGACAATACACTTCCTGCCATCTACAACAAGTCACTTCCAGTCCCAAGATGCTGGGATTATCCAGTCATTTACGGCATTAAGGCCTATTTGAGAGATGAGATCAGTGACATTTGTTGACAATGGCGTATCCCACCAACCATCCTGTTGAGGTACATTACCTGGTTACACCACACTAGGGACCTGGATATACATTTGCCATATATGGACCACCAAACGTTGAGGCATTTACCTGTAATTAGAAACAGGGTATAACTTTCCACAACAGTTTTCAAAGTTTTCAATTTAATGATGTACATATTAAAGTTAACATTATATTCGTTTTTTATCCCTTTGGTGGTGCTTGTTAACCTTTTTTCTGTATGATATTTTTTTCTGTATGATATTATATATATATATGTATGTATATATATATTTCTTCTATCATGAAAAGGTAGACATGTTTAGTATCCCGATTATTTAGTGATATTGTATCGTTCTGAAACTCATTTTATTGTTGACCAAAAAATAACGACCACCCCGTCAAAAAAATAAAAAATCCCAGCATGAACACGAGGTCTCATACAGGTTGATTGGATGTTAAAGCATTCACATTTATGATTTCCCATGAAGTGTATTTACCTATATTTGCCCCATATACTTTTATTTCATTCCTCAAACATCATTATTGGATTAATAATTAAAGCTTCTTTCATTTTTTCGATATTTGTTTGTTATTTAACGCTGTATCAGCAAAACTAAGGCGGTCTGTTAATAACCGAGTCTGGACCAGACAGTCTAGAGATTTAAATCCTGCGCATGAACAATTGGAATACAATGACATGTATCCATCAAGTCAGGTATCCTGACCACCCAATCGCGTCAGTAAAGCATGGTTTGCTGAAGACTTTAACCCGCCTCCGTCATCGTATACGATGTCCCATCCATCTTTGATACATCTGTCAATATATACGATGTCACACGCATCTCTCACACATACCTGTCAATATACGATGTCCCATCCATCCCACACACATGCCGTCAATACATACGATGTCCCATCCCCTTCATACACATGCCGTCAAATATACGATGTACCACCCATCCTTCATATATAGTGTCAATATATACGATGTTCCAATCCGTCAATATACGATCCGTACATCTATACCGTCAATATATACGATGTCCAATCCATCCTTCACAAATGTCAATATATACGATATATACCATCCTTCACAATGTCCGTTAATATATACGACACACACCATCAATAAATATATATACAATATACCCATCCTTCACACACAATGTCAATATATACGATGTCACCCATCCTTCACACACATGTCAATATATACGATGTCCCCCCCCAAACAATATATACGATTCACAAACACACATCAATATAAACGATGTCCAACCATCCTTCACACACACCGTCAATATATACGATGTCCCACCCATCCTTCACACATAATGTCAATATATACGATGTACCACCCATCCTTCACACACACTGTCAATATATACGATGTCCCACCCATCCTTCACACACACTGTCAATATATACGATGTCCCACCCATCCTTCACACATAATGTCAATATATACGATGTCCCACCCATCCTTCACACACACCGTCAATATATACGATGTACCACACCATCCTTCACACACACCGTCAATATATACGATGTCCCAACCATCCCACATAATGTCAATATATACGATACCCAACCATCCTTCACACACACCGTCAATATATACGATGTCCAACCCATCCATCACACACAATCACATATATACGAATGTCAATATATACGATGTACCACCATCCTTCACACACACCGTCAATATATACGATGTACCAACCATCCATCCTTCACATACATGTCAATATATACGATGTCCCACCCATCCTTCACACACACCGTCAATATATACGATGTACCACCCATCCTTCACACACAATGTCAATATATACGATGTACCCACCATCCTTCACACACACCGTCAATATATACGATGTACCACCCATCCTTCACACACACATGTCAATATATACGATGTACCAACCATCCTTCACACACACCGTCAATATATACGATGATCCTTACGATGTAACACCATCAATATATACGATGCCCTACCCATCCTTCACACACACCGTCAATATATACGATGTCCCACCCATCCTTCACACATAATGTCAATATATACGATGCCCGACCCATCCATCACACACACCGTCAATATATACGATGTCCCACTCATCCTTCCAACACACCGTCAATATATACGATGTCCCAACCATCCTTCACACATAATGTCAATATATACGATGCCCAACCCATCCATCACACACACCGATAATATATACGATGCCCAAACCATCAAGCACACACGCCGTTAATATATACGGTGTAACAACCCTCCTTCACGCACATCCACACATAATGTCAATATATACGATGTCCCACCCATCCTTCACACACACACGTCGTCAATATATACGATGTACCAACCATCCTTCACACACAATGTCAATATATACGATGTCCCATCCATCCTTCACACACACCGTCAATATATACGATGTTCCACCCATCCTTCACACACACCGTCAATATATACGATGTACCACCCATCCTTCACACACACACCGTCAATATATACGATGTACCAACCATCCTTCACACACACCGTTAATATATACGATGCCCCACCCATCCTTCACACACACCGTCAATATATACGATGTCCCACCCATCCTTCACACATAATGTCAATATATACGATGTCCAACCCATCTTTCACACATAATATCAATATATACGATGTACCACTCGTCCTTCACACACACCGTCAATATATACGATGTCCCATCCATCCTTCACACACACCGTCAATATATACGATGTCCCACCCATCCTTCACACACACCGTCAATATATACGATGTACCAACCATCCTTCACACACACACGTCAATATATACGATGTACCAACCATCCTTCACACACACCGTCAATATATACGATGTCCCACCCATCCTTCACACACACCGTCAATATATACGATGTCCCACCCATCCTTCACACATAATGTCAATATATACGATGTCCCACCCATCTTTCACACATAATATCAATATATACGATGTACCACTCGTCCTTCACACACACCGTCAATATATACGATGTCCCATCCATCCTTCACACACACCGTTAATATATACGATGTTCCACCCATCCTTCGCATACACACCGTCAATATACACGATGTACCAACCATCCTCCACACACCCTTAATATATACGATGTCCCACCCATCCTCCAAATACACACACCGTCAATATACACGATGTCCCGCCCATCCTTCACACACAAACCGTCAATATATAGGATGTACTAACCATCCTTCACACAAACCGTCAATATATACGTTGTCCCGCCCATCCTTGACACACCGTCAATATATACGTTGTCACGCCCATCCTTCATATACACCTTCAATATATACGATGACCCGCCATCCTTCACACACACCGTCAATATATACGATGTACCAACCGTCCTTCACACACACCGTCAATATATACGATCTCCCAACTATCCTTCACACATAATGTCAATATATACGATGTACCAACCGTCCTTCACACACACCGTCAATATATACGATCTCCCAACTATCCTTCACACATAATGTCAATATATACGACGACCCGCCATCCTTCACACACACCGTCAATATATACGATGTACCAACCCTCCTTCAAACACACACACCGTCAATATAAACAATGTCCCACCCATCTTTCACACACACCTTTAATGTATACGATGTACCAACCATCCTTCACACACACCATCAATATATACGATGTACCAACCATCCTTCACACAGACCGTTAATATATACGATGCCCTACCCATCCTTCACACACACCGTCAATATATACGATGTACCAACCATCCTTCACACACACCGTCCATATATACGATGTCCCAACTATCCTTCACACATAATGTCAATATATACGATGTTCCATCCATCCTTCACATACACCGTTAATATATACGATGTCCCACCCATCCTTCACATACACCGTCAATATATACGATGTCCCGCAATCCTTCACACACACCGTCAATATATACGATGTACCAACCCTCCTTCAAACACACACACCGTCAATATATACGATGTACAAACCATCCTTCACACACACCGTCAATATATACCATGTCCCAACTATCCTTCACACATAATGTCAATATATACGATGTCCCACCCATCCTTCACATACACCGTCAATATATACGATGTACCAACCATCCTTCACACACACCGGCCATATATACGATGTCCCAACTATCCTTCACACATAATGTCAATATATACGATGTCCCAACTATCCTTCACATGTCAATATATACGAATGTCAATATATACGATGTCCCAACTATCCTTCACACATTATGTCAATATATACGATGACCAACCATCCTTCACACACACCGTCAATATATACGATGTACCAACCCTCCTTCAAACACACACACCGTCAATATAAACAATGTCCCACCCATCTTCACACACACACACATGTCAATATATACGATGTACCAACCATCCTTCACACACACACACCATCAATATATACGATGTACCAACCATGTCCATCCTCACACACACCGTTAATATATACGATGCCCTACCCATCCTTCACACACACCGTCAATATATACGATGTACCAACCATCCTTCACACACACCGTCAATATATACGATGTCCCAACTATCCTTCACACATAATGTCAATATATACGATGTACCAACCATCCTTCACACACACCGTTAATATATACGATGCCCTACCCATCCTTCACACACACTGTCAGTATAAACAATGTCCCACCCATCCTTCACACACACCTTTAATATATACGATGTACCAACCATCCTTCACACACACCATCAATATATACGATGTACCAACCATCCTTCACACACACCGTTAATATATACGATGCCCTACCCATCCTTCACACACACCGTCAATATAAACGATGTCCCAGCTATCCTTCACACATAATGTCAATATACACGATGTCCCATCTATCCTTCACACAAACCGTCAATATATACGTTGTCCCGCCCATCCTTGACACACACCGTCAATATATATGATGTTCCGCCCATCCTTCACATACACCGTCAATATATACGATGTCCCGCCATCCTTCACACACACCGTCAATATATACGATGTACCAACCCTCCTTCAAACACACACAGTCAATATATACGATGAACCACCCATCCTTCACACACACCGTCAATAATTATCAAATGTACGAAACATATTCCGCACATGCTCCAAATTTGCTGATTTTCACGTTAATGACTTACTCAGTAACTACCGTTTTCGTCCCCCTTTATTGAGTGTGCTGTTCCAATATTGACCTACGTCATCCGTAAGCTGGAGCAAAGTTCTCCAACCTACTCCTTCCCCAAACTGTTCAGTCACTCATGTATCTCGGCGTTTGCGTCGGTAGGGAGATAAGAACAGGCTTGACAAAGACGGTGTCAATCATACAACTTATGTTCACATCTATCAAGGTGTTATCTTAACAGTTCTCTACAGTGGCAAGACACGACCACACGGGAGTCAACAAGCAGATAGGACACAACTATGAAATATGTGGTTTTGGAACGAACAGTCCATGACAAAGGTTATTTTGAGATTTCAGTGATGGGGCAAAAGAAACGCGAAACGCCTGAAACGAACTTGCTAGCCAGAATGAAGCATAATGATGCTGAAAACAATTCGTCGATATTCGTTATGAAATATGCTAAGTATTGTACTGGGTTAACGGGATGATTAATATTTGTAGGATTTTGTTATCATCGGATATTGGTTTTTCGAACGTAACGAATTAAAATTTTGTTTAGACGCCAACTTTTAAAGTAAGGAAAATATATGTCAGCTATGTTCCTTTTTGGTCGTAGCCACTGGTATTATTTGAAGTGCGTCTAGCGATCTACACTTACAACGAACTAATGTTTTGGTCCCTTTGTGTTCGATACTGTTCATAGTCCGAATTCTGTATTCGGAAAGTATGTCAGATGTGTAGTGTCAGGATGATTGCAAACCAAATCACATATATGTATTACAACACGTATTAAAATACAAGCTGGAGGGGTTGTCATACGCGTTTCTATAGCCATTTGTTTTTATCTTGAATACGGTAATAGCAGGTTCCTTCACTGCCATTGTTTGATCTGACGTTTATCCTCGATGGATTTAAGAAGGTGGTTACTGTCGTTAGTGTTTTCCTGAGTCATGTCCTTTTTGGGTGTAGTTGGCACGCTAGGCACCTTGAACTAGTGTTCGAATCCCAGTTGGCCCTGATTGTGGTTAGTGTCTAGCTTCACTCTCCCCTCCGCTCTCCCCTTGACACACACGTACCGCAAACACGCACACACGCACACACACACACACACACACACACACACACACACACACACACACACACACACACACCACTCATCCCTTTGACATGTAACAACCCACACTACTCCGTAATGAGCTCGCCTTTACACCTACCTATGAGTCTGGTTTATGAACCGGTTTGTTTAATTGTAGCTGCCTTAACGTTTGCCTAGCGATCAGTCAGTCAGAGGTCCAAGCAGCAAAAGTCGAATGTGTTGTGTGTGAATGTGTGGAGCTTTTAGCTGAAGGACATGGTAAGGATCCGATGGATGTCACCTTGTCAGTGATCAGAACCTAATGTGTGTCCTTTCTTGGAGAAAGGTCGATGGAGTGTGTAAAGTGATCCAACAAGTGTTTGATGAAACGATTATTCAACGTGGCCACTTATGGAAACTGTCAACCATTCCCTGCATAAACCGGACGCGGTGATTCTGTGAGGATATGTGACTGTCTGTGTAAGTACAATTCACATGTTGTCAGGCTATGCTGTTTTCTCTGCCTCTTTTCTTATGTCAGCTTCTATAAACAAACATCTGTTATCCGCTGTCTTCATCTGTGCCTTTGACCTGTTCGTGTACTACGACTTCGAGCTCAGATACCCTGCTAACATGCTTGCCCTGTATCCTTGACTGCTTCCTGCCCTTTCAGAATTCTCCTGCCTGCTTGGCATGTCTGTTTGATACGCCGCCCTGAACCGGCAACTTTCAGTTTCCTTGGTCAAAGACTTGATCTGCTTACCTGTACATCCGAGACATTAGCCGACTTCATCTCTTGTTTGAAGTCTTTCCTCAGGCTTCTTGCTGACATTTCTCAGTCTGCCACTTTGATCTTTTTTGCTCCAACGTCTTGATCAGCTCCCTTGTTCAGTTTTCTTGTTCAGTCTTCTTCCCTAGCCTCCTTGCTCAATCTCGCTGCCCAGCATCCTTGCTCAGTAATCGTGCTCAGCCTTCTTGTTCAGACAGCCTCCCCTGTCTCCTTGCTTAGCCTCCTTGCTTAGAAACCTTGCTCAGTAGTATTCAACATGGCAAGCATGAGCCAGCTAGCTGACGACATTTTCACATGTACATTATGTGTGGAGAAATTCCGAGAACCAAGAACACTCCCTTGTTTACACACATTCTGCCGATCCTGCCTTGGTCTCTACATCCGCCAAACAATGGTCAAAGGGACTTTCATGTGTCCACTCTGTGGTCAAGAAACAAAATCAGAGGTCAGTGGGTTATCTGTCGAACAGTGGATGGAGACTTTCGTGGCCAACCATTTCATCGTTAGTCTGTTAAAGATCTCAGAGACGAGACAAAATGAGAAGTCATGTGATATATGCAAGCAAGAACATGTTCTTGTCGAGGCAGTCAGTTGGTGTAAGGAATGTCTGGAAGCATTGTGTGAAGAGTGTGAACGCGTCCATGGCCGGAGCAAGGCTTCGCGAGATCACCACACCGTCAGCATTGAATATCTTGAAAACGAAGGTCTTGATAAACTTTTGAGGCCAAAACGAGGACCACTTGACTGTGGGGATCACAAGGGAAAACCTCTGTCTATGGTTTGTTTGAATTGTAAGAAATTTGTCTGCGAAACCTGCACAGCCGTGGCACATGCTAGTTGTAGACAGATACAGACAGCTGATAAAGTTTTCACTGATCTCAAGAAAGACATCACCGTTGCAAAGGATAGCATTACATCTTTTCGTCGGTCAGCCCAGAACCTTTCTAACAACTCCCAGGAACATCTTGAAAGTC
Organism: Haliotis rubra; assembly: GCF_003918875.1. Taxonomy (NCBI): domain Eukaryota; kingdom Metazoa; phylum Mollusca; class Gastropoda; order Lepetellida; family Haliotidae; genus Haliotis; species Haliotis rubra. The sequence goes on along the minus strand of NW_025767346.1, from coordinate 2,482,638 downwards.
TGACCAAGTCCCGCGATGAAGTTTTGGAAGATATATCGGACTATGTTAAGGCCATGATGGACCTCATTCTGGAGAAACGAAACAAACTGGTTGCTGAGGTTGAGACAATGTACGAGAAACAAAGAGAAAACATCTCCGAGCGCGTCTTGAATGGCGACGTCCGGATCAATTCTCTCCGTAAGTCCGAAAAATTCCTTGACCAACTTCTGATGTATGGCTCGGAGGTGGACGTTCTGAACAATTTCGACAACATCGCCAAACAGATCCAGATCCTCAACAAACAGGTACCAGTGGTCAATCAGGCCAGAGACTCAGTGCAGATGAAGTTCCTTTGTGATAGAAAGAGCGTTGATTCACTTCGTTCTTTGCCTTCACTGGGTGAAGTTAGAGTTGTAAAGGCAAGTAAGCCGTCACTTAAAACAAAACCTGAAGCTGCGTTGGCTCTTCCTCCTCCCCAAAAAGCATCCGTACCATCTAAAAGGTTATCCTCTCCGAGGAAGACTCCTGGTTCAACAAGGAGAACACCCCGGACACGGCTCGTGTCTTCCTTCTCAGGACGGTCTAGGAACGACACAATGAAGACGGACATAAGAGGCGTCCTCCTTCTGAAGTCTGGAGACGTAGTTGTCATGGACGTCCACTTCAGGAACAAACGCCTTAAGAAGTTTACACCTCGTGGAAAGCTTGTGTCTGAAGTAGATCTTGGTGATTGTCCCCACTCTATAGCACTTGTGTCGCAGACAGAAGCGGTTCTCACTCTTCCGAAGTCAAGGGAGTTTGCGTTCGTCACCGTCGGAGGAACTTTACACCTTACTGGTAAAATAAAGACTCGGAAGAGTTACTTCAGTTTGTCTTCATCATATGAGCAGGTTCTGGCCACTGTTGGGTTATCTGCCCCTGATGTACTTTCCATCGACGTCATTTCTTGCAATGGAGACATCCTCAATACAGTATCACTGGATAGAGCTAAGTTTCATCGAATACCACTTGACCTCACATTGTCCCCAAGCGGCGATCTTATACTTCTGTGTCCAGGCCGAGATGTACTGACCTGCATCAACATGACAGGGGATGTACTTTACACATACCAGCCCTCCAAAGCTCAGGAGGTGAAGGGCGCTGTCAATGTCACCACTGACACACAAGGTCGTACACTGCTCGTCGACAAGGCGTCCAGTAAGATACACGTCATTTCCGGTGACGGTATCCACCAAGGGGAGCTGCTCAGTCGACGGGACGGTCTTCATGAACCCCAGGCAGCAGTTGTTGGAGACTCCGGTGTAACTGTCGTCGCCCAGACTAATGGTGAAATCAAACTCTTTGCTACTGCAAAGACTATATAAGAGCTGAGGAGTTTAGAGCTATAGTTCCTTTGACAATCACACAAGGAACAGACCTTTCAAAATTAAAAATCGAAAAGAAATTCCCAGAAATATTCACTAGAGAGAACATATTTTTCTTAATTTCAGTAGAGAGTGTTCTTGCATTCCGAAATGTGGAGACAAAACATATTGTTTCGTAGGAAACGCTTAGGGACTCATCAGTCACAGTCTTAGGGGTACATGTGTGAAAGTTTGTGTTAGTGAAACTACTTCAATAGTGACTCAAAATCAGCTACTCCGCCTACATTCAGTTAAAAGCTACCTGTTAAAAACAAATTATTGCTCTTTTAAATTTTGGAATGATGAATTAAACGTTGACTAAATTACAAACCTTGCTCAGTCCGTATATCCCTTCCAACTTGATGAAACCCGTGAAGATCCGGGGTAGAATAGGTCTTCAGCAACCCATGCTTGCCACAAAAGGCGACTATGCTTGTCGTAAGAGGCGACTAACGGGATCGGGTGGTCAGGCTCGCTGACTTGGTTCCCATTTGCGCAGATCGATGCTCTTGCTGTTGATCACCGGATTGCCTGGTCCAGACTCGATTATTTACAGACCGCCGCCATATAGCTGCAATATTGCTGAGTGCGGGGTAAAACTAAACTAACTCACTCAAACTTAATGAAGCTACCTTGTCAGCTTGCTGACGGGTTAACCTCATTGGTTATGTGGACAAGGCGTCCGACTTCAGATTAGAAGGTCCGTGATTCGAATCCCTGCACAGGATTGGGATATTTTATGGCTGACACACTGAAACACTGTTATGGCATCAGCGACAGGATAAATGCAACACAGCACTATATTGAAATAGTGTAAGTATGTGTTTAATAAGTTCCTACAGTAACAATCATTTTCCCTTCCACTGTGATTCCCGGTTGCATTTTACGGTACTTTAGATCTCAGATTTTAAAACTAGCACAACACTAGTCTGTTTGTATTATTGTAAGGCTTAATGTTATGATAACTTGGTTAGTACTGCCAAGTGATAGCTCGTGACGCCAAAGGCTTGGTTCGATTCTCCCACATTGTTGTGAAGGCTATTTCTGGTATCTCCAGGGATAACACAGAGGGAATATTGCTGATTGTCAACACACACCTTCAATCCGTATGGTCGTCTTAGAAATTACTGTGTTTCTTCTTGATGACCAGGCACCATTACAGAGCAGAGAACAAGGTTTGCACACACTGCACTAGCCATGATTCCTTCCAGGGGAATCTACAATGAAATATACATCTGGCAGAGGGTATTCGGTGACAATCAAAAACCAAGTAGGCAATATACAGTTCTGGAAATATCTTGTAAGTAACAATTTATACAGGAGCTCTGTGTCAGTTGGGGGAGCAATAGATATATTACCATAGGTTGCAAACCAAGTTGCGTGTTAATGTAAGAAACTTCCGTTAGACCAAGCACAAGATACAATTACAAAAGACAAAGATTTCATCTTCTGTTCTTCATCACATTTCACTGTTGTTCGTCCCAGAACATTCTTACATTATGAAAACAACTAATTTTGTTAATGTTCTTGCTTTCATTGGATGAGTTGGGTTCATTCCCTAACTGTACTGACATGACATGATTATAAAATTATATTACCTGGCCAAACAGTTGACTATCCTCTCTTAAGCTTGGTATGTGATCCACTGACATGGCCAGGTGCACAAGTATGGCTAAAATAAGCAATGACAATGACAAAATCCCAGTAAATACATGTACATGACCTCACATTATTCTTACCACGTGTTTGCCCTGTCATCATGGTAATTTGTTTTGAAATATTTTCTGAAAAGAGCGGGAGGGGTCATCGATGACCAAATACTTCCTGGTTACGTAATTAAATTATCCCAAGTAATTTATAATTTTATCACTATGGACTCTCAAATCACTTGTAACGATTATCCCTGGCTCAATTCCATCAGGCGTATCCTAAATAATGTAGGACTAAGTCATGTTCTAAACAATCCACCTGGGTATTCCACTCCATGAATTGTCTCAAATGTTGAACGAATCCTTAAAGATTGGTCTTTTTTAAATTAGAGAGAAAATATCATGGCAAGCCCTAATGGCTTTTATTATCGATGCTACAAACACTCCCCTGAGTTTGAAATATATCTTCTCCTTCCTAAAGCTATATCACAGCAACTTTTGTCATTCCGAACATGAAACCATAACCTACCGGTTGAGACTTGCCGCTGGAGTGGAGTACCCAGAGAAGAGCGACTTTGCCCTCTCTGCAGTTCACCAGCAGTTGTAGATGAGTTCCCGTATCTGTTTAAAATGTGAAGCCTTCATTTCCGAAAGATCCATTTTTATCCCAAAAAAAACTTTCTACAATGGTCGAATCTCCCAAAAATGGCGAACCTTCTCAAATCCAAAAGAGCCAACATTTTACTTAACTATATATTAGAATTGTTTCCAAAAACCTCAAACTAAAAATCTAATTTGTAACATTTACGTTTTTTCAATTAGTTATAATATATCTTTGTATATGTATTATAAATGATGTCGGTGTCACTTTGAACATCCCTGCTGTTTTGGTATTTATTGTATTCATTTGCATATATTTGTATCATGTACCACCGTTGGTGGGGTTTTGAGAAATGAAGATGATGAAGATTTTACAACATATTGGAACAGTGTAACTTACCTAGTGAATGCTCCCTTGTATGCTAAACAATGGAAGGTATCATAGTACATTAACATAAAATTGAAGAACAATCAGGTCCAACTTATTCTATATAGTTTCTGCAATTCTTCAGGCCTCCAAACCAAAATACATTTCTTGTAATTCTGTAGGCTGCCAAACGGATTACAATTGGGCTAGGACGTCTCCTCCTAGCTTGTTGTCTGCTTAACTCCAGTCAAGGCCTCGGGAAGTGACCCGCAGTTCACAAAACGCAGCCTCAGCGAAAATTGACCTTCTATCGTAGACATGTCCTGGGATGGATACATCTATACATCAGAAACAGTCAACTAACTCAGAACCAGCTGTTAAACCAAGTGCAAACACTGCACAAATGATTGTAAGCTGTTAGACCTTCAGTTCACATTTATTTACCAAATAATATATACGAAGAAAGAACCATTAAGGATGAAGCTAGTTGATAATGATACATGTAATTTTTGTAAAAATACCTCAGAAGACATATCGCATGAATTTATTGACTGAGATTTGGTAAAAAACTTTTGGCATACTGTGGAACATTTTTAAATACCCATCTCCGATGTCTCATTTACAAAATTCATTACCATGTTTGGGGTGTGCTCAACCAATAACGTACTAAATTTTATTATACTTCTGCCAAAAAGATTCATTTATGTTTCAAGTATTAAACAACGTGCTTTTTCCCTCGAGGAATGTCTTAAGTTATTAAAAGATATATGTACAACTGAAAAATATATAGCTAGGAAAAATAATAGCTTACAGCTTGTTCAGCTTGACCTGAGGTACTCAACATATGCATGACCCGGGAGGTCAAATGACAAAAACGGCGGGTCGAGTTAACTTCATTAAATAGGGGAGCAGAGAATGTAATAAATGCTGCGTTTGTGCGAAGCATGCATACATGGATTCGTTACAGAACTTGTTCCGAAAAACAACACTTCTGAAAAAATAATCATTTCATGTCTTAATTGCATTGTTTATACAGTCATAATGCTATACTATCTAGCTTGGTTTACTAACTTCACAACGCACAGACGTCAGTTACTTTCACAATCCGAGTCACTCTCGCTAATACCCTCTACACCCAGTTCAATTATCACTTTTCCCATTTCATCAATCGGGAACATTAAACCATCGGTAGCTTCTTTTTTAAAGAAAGTTGGGATATTGCTGACGATTTTCGACGCTAAGATGTCAAACGGCGACCTTGTCTCGGCTGTTCGGACATGTTGACAATCAACTGACAAAGGTGCACCCCTTCACAATAATAGACCCAACCAGTTGTGACACGGTCACGCAATGCATTAGTATTCAGTTCATCAGGTCAAGCTGAACAAGCTGAACCTTTATAAGGAAGTGTAAACATTTATCTGCCTTATTATGTACTGAGCATTGAAGCGCTCTTAAAATATCGATTGATATTTCCAGTCTCCACTCACTACAATCACACTATTCAACCTCATTCCTCAATGTTATCTACCCTCCGCAGAAACTTTAACAATATTTTATGTATTTCTGTTATAACCCTACAGACCCTCAGTGATGTCCCATTTATAGTCTTTTATGTCACATGTAATATTATTGTGAATTGAACTGTAAAAAAGCTACTAATCAAACAGTGAAACTTCTAAAAAGAACCAAAGTGGAAGAACCCGAAAAGGGGCGAATAACCATATCCAAATCTTCGATAAATTTGGATCCCTTGATGACAAGCTTGTCGCCCCCAAGGAAGGTGAGGGGTAGATCTCCTGTCCATCCACTGAAGACATAGTGTCCTCACCTATAATACAATGGAATAGTAATTTAAAAGGACGTAGGAGTCATTTATATGCTTTACAGTTATTAGTCCAAGGTTTTAAACCGTCAGCTTTCTCCATACAAGAAACCTATCTGCAACAGACAAATGATTTTGACCCACGTCACTTGAAGGCTTATCATCATTTTTTCCCTCCAGGTGATAGAGCTACAGGTGGATCATCACTTCTGGTAAGGCGAAATTGTAGTCGTAGCCCAGTTATACTCACAAAAAAGCCCCAAGACGTTGCTATGAGACTCCCATTGCACGTTGCATTTACTTTGTGCCCCCGTACATTCCACCTTCATCTGCTCTTCAACAATCTGCTCTTCAGAGCCTGTATGTGCAGCTACCCAAGCCATCTACCATCATGAGCGATTTGAACGGGCACAGCCTTCTGTAGGGAAGTACAAGTACAAACAATAAACGCAAAGTTATTGAAGATTTTATCTCTGATAATAATTTATGTGTTTTTAAAGATAATTCAAGCACCTTACACCCTGAGACGGGAACGTATTCTACACTTGATCTGTCTCTGATGTTTACAACGAATTTGAATGGTCCGTTTATGATGACCTTAGTGGAAGTAATCACTTCCCTACTATCCAGTTGTATCATGGTTGAATTTAACAAAGGCCAATTGGTCCTTGTATGAAACAATGTGTGTCGAAAAACGTTTACCTGACAATTTTCAATAATGTATCAGACTCCATATAGTTGTTTTCCTCGCATCTGAATAAAATTGTTGACCAAACAATTCCTAATTCCTCTGCGACTCCTCATATTCGTAGTCATCCTACAGTTCATCATTTGAACAGTATTTAGATCGACAGTTTTTAAATGGTTTTAAATGATTCAATCGATGGATTACTTTTTGTGTGTGATTGTAACGTTAAATTATGCATGCTATTGAACGGCAGCTGCAGTTGTGTGTAAACAAAATATATAAATGGTGTTTTGGAAACGGCTTTAAATTTTCTAAACCAAAACAAATTGTATACATTTCTGCCGTAAATATAAACCGTATAAAGACCCAGAACTATTTTTAAATGGTACCCCCATCAAAGTTGTCAAGGAGGCCAAGTTCTTTGGTCTAATTTTCGATTCCCTTTTAACTTTTCTTCCGCATAGCAAATGCCTTAAAAATAAATGCCTGAAGGTACTTGATGTATTGGAAGTCGTTTCTAATTCAAAGTGGGGAGGGAACAAGCTACCCTCCTAAACCTATATAGATCAATAGTAAGCTCGAAACTTGATTATGGCTCTATCGTATATGATGAATCCTTCAAAAGCAACCTAAAACTGTTGGATTCTGTCCACCACCAAGGTCTAAGAACTTCACCTGTTGACAGTCTCATCGTCGAGGATGATGAGCCATCTCTTAACCATCGCCGTATAAAATTAATACAATATACAATATATCACAAAATTATATTCTAACGAGTCAAACCCTACATATAACTGTGTCTTTAATCCCCTCTATGAGGTTTTGTAAAACAAGAAGTCTTCTCTTGTACCGCCTCTGGAAATAAGAGTCAAACCTTTCCTTTCCGCTGCTGGCATTGAGCTGGATAATATGATTATCTCATTCCCGCATGCTTTCTTTTCCTCCTTGCCAATTAGTGAGACCACAAGATAACCTAACACTTACAACGTTTAAAAAATCAGAAACTAATGAAATAAAATGAAAACAAGAATTTAATCAATTAAAAAGTTAATATACTATATGTAAATCCAGATGGATCCAAGAATGGTGGCGCAGTGGCTTGTACCACTGTCATTGGATCCAGAGCAATATCTTCTACATTACCCGAAAACAGTTCAATTTTCACAGCAGAAGCAAACGCAATAGTAACAGCTCTTACATAACCGTTCCGTGATATTGCTGGAATATTGCTAAAAGCGGCGTAAAACCATACTCACTCACTCACTTAAATATCAGTATCAGTGTCAGTAGTTTATTTCCAAAGGCAATATAGGCCATAGGCCCAGGTAGAATTACAGAGTGATATTATGTAACGTAGCTTGATATATCTGAACTGATAAATGTTTTAAGATTCTTGTATTGACGATTGCATAGTATATTAAATACATTAATAGACACCCTAAATATCAACAATATATAATGTTTTAAGACTATCTTTCCTGCCTTCACGATATTAAAACTCTTTCTTGCAAACATCCACTTTTAATCGAAATGATTTAATTATATACTAGGCACATAAAGAAACTGTGCATACAAAAAATTTAAATCTAAATTTATCAAAACTGTGTAGACACATAAGGATTTAAACTCAGAGATTAGTGACATGTATCCAACATGCATGCACGTGCCACGTTCCGTGACGTCAGTGGGTTCGTCCTTGAGACGTGCAATACGTTGTTGCACGTGCATTCCGGGAAAGAGAAACAGAGCAAATGAATGCCACACAATACTGTCACTTTGGAAAGCTCAACCCCTGCCCTTGCGATCGTTCAAAAAGTTAAACAGCTATTGAAACGCATAGCATGCCAAGGCTCACGTCTGCACAACGTCATGAGGCCATTGGGATGGTCCGTTGGGGAATGTCTCAACGACAAGTGGCTGCACATTTCCACTGCCACCGGAACACCATTTCAGCACTGGTGAGACGCTACCAGAACACAGATGACGTCATCGATCGGCCACGCTCTGGACGTCCACGTGTAACAACGCCAAGACAGGACATATGGATAAGGGTGAGCCATCTTCGCCAGAGGTTTCAGACTGCAGTGATGACTGCCCGAACCATCCCAGGACTTCGCCGTTTACACCCCAACACAGTTCGACAACGTTTACGTCATCACGGGATCAGACCACGACGTCCCGCCATACGGCCTATCCTGACACAACGTCATCGACAAGCTCGCCGAATGTGGTGCCGAAATCATGTCCGCAGACCCTTGTTTTGGTGGAGAAATGTTGTTTTTACAGATGAGTCCAGGTTTAATAACGTGCCTATAGACGCGTGGGAGAACGTTATGCACAGGCCTGTGTCTTGGAGAGGAATCGCTTTGGTGGTGGTTCCGTGATGATTTGGGGTGGAATAACAGCACGCCACAGAACTCCTTTGGTGATTGTTCAGGGCAACTTAACTGGTGTGGGCTACAGGGATCAGATTCTTCGACCTGTGGCAATTCCTTTTCTGCAACGTCATGGCCCTGGGTTAACATTCCAACAGGACAATGCCCGCCCTCATACGGCAAGGGTTGCTATGGATTTCTTGCAACACCACAACGTTGACGTACTGCCTTGGCCTGCAAATTCACCGGATCTCTCCCCGATAGAGCATGTTTGGGACGAGATGGATCGACGTCTACGCCGTCTTCCTCATCCGCCAGATAACGTCCTTGACCTTGCAACAAAACTTGAGAGAATCTGGCGTGACATCCCTGAAAGCCTTCCTTGCACGTTTGATAGGCTCTATGCGTCGTCGATGCACTGCTGTTCTCAATGCCGATGGTGGACATACCCGTTATTGAGCTTGTGACATGGTCGTTTGACCCCTGTCAATGCTTGTGGACTCGTGACGTCATTGTGATTGACTTTTCAAATGAAATTCTCCCGACTTGTTATGGTCTCATGATCCCTCCATTAAAGTTTATATGTACCTTTGACATTGTTATCGTACTTATCAACTGGGATAATATTTTGACAATGCACAGTTTCTTTATGTGGCTAGTATATAATGCTATTGCTACTGGCCAATGCGATAGCGTCCTCTGTTGGGTACCCAGCCATGTTGGCATTTCTGGTACCACAATGGCAGATTTTTGTGCTAAGGCAGCACTCAACAATTCTGTGACACCACTTCTGATCCCATACTCTGATTACAAACCTGTCATTAGATCTTATATACGTGATCTAATGCAAAAGAAGTGGGACACTCCAGTACATGTAAGGGGAGTAATGTACACGCACATAGGTTGATAAATAACGTACACATAAGGGAGTATTATACAATTAGCATAAGGGTTTATGTAACATGCACCTAAAAGAGTAACATAACACAAACACACTTGGACTACATCTCAAGCTGAATGGTATGGCTGTTTTGTGCACTGTGTCAATAGCTGTGACAATCGGCCAGTGGAGCCGAGGGGAAATTCTACAAGGAGACATACTTATAGAACTGTATTTTACACTGAATAAAAAACCCGATACCGAGTAGATAAACTTGTGCTTATATATGGCTTATATATTTTCACCATCGCTGATCCAAGTAGTTTCTAGTAACAACAAATCACGAAAGACTGTATTGATTTAACACTATTTCATAAAGACATCAACCTTTGTTAAGTCACGAAATGTAGAATTTGAGTTTGGTGTTTCCGGTAAGCTTGAGTGATTGTCAAAGCTTGCTACATATGTCGAGGTGACTGTGACACGAAAGCTACTGGCCGTGTAACATGAGTGAGTGAACATTTCACTACATATCACACTCGGGCAACTTGGAGTACGTATATTACGTGGATTCGAATCTGGATTACCATAATGTAGAAGAACGTCCAAAGGTTCCATTTATCATATTCTATTTTAACATGATTTAGAAACTTTTCTTCAGTAACATATGTTTATTTCGGAGTCTAGATGTTAGTCCACCGCATTGGTAAACCCATGAGAACGATTAGGCTGACAGACCTAAAGCATGAGCAGACCGAACAGGGATGCGAAATATCAATCAGTGCTCTGACATGCAAATAGGATTGTCATTAAACTGGAAGAAATGTGGAGCATGACATTAAAGAACAAAACAAAATCAGTAGACATTATAATGAACATGCATGGGTCTACTCTGTTGCCTCCCTCAGTACCCAGCCTCGTACTTTCATCTGGAGAGCCTACTTGAGACCGGCATAACAATCTTTGTGTTGTAACGCCTTAGTTAATTATCCCAGGGATACAGGAAGTGGTGGCCTGATCCTTGTTGAATACCGGATACTGATTTCAGTTGTAATTACTGGCGTATATGCGGCGCGTTCGTTCAGAACATGTAGATAGTTGTAGTTTCTCTAGACAGTACTGGCCTAATCACTACCTACCTACAGCATTAAGTAGTGCTGCCTACCAACATTATAGTGTTCTAATCAATACCTATAGTATTAAGTAGTGATGCATACCAACATTATAGTGTTATAATCACTTCCTACAGCATTAGGTAGTGATGCCTAAAAGCATTATAGTGATCTAATCACTACCTACAGCATTAAGTAGTGATGCCTAAAAGCATTATAGTGATCTTATCACTACTGGCAGCATTAAGCATTGATGCATACCAACATTATAGTGACCTAATCACTACCTACAGCATTACGTAGTGATGTCTGCCAGCATTATAGTAGAGTAAACACTACTGGCAGCGTGAAGTACTGATGCATACCAATATTATATAGATCTTGTCACTACCTACAGCATTAAGTGCTGATCCATACCAACATTATACTGACCTTACCACTACCTACAGCATTAAGTGCTGATGCATACCAACATCATAGTGATATTGTCGCTACCTACAGCATTAAGTGCAGATGCATACCAACATTATAATGTTCTAATCACTACCTACAGCATTTAGTGCTGATGCATACCAACATTATAGTGATCTTGTCACTACCTACAGCATTAAGTGATGATGCATACCAACATTATACTGACCTTACCACTACCTACAGCATTAAGTGCTGATGCATACCAACATTATAGTGATATTGTCGCTACCTACAGCATTAAGTGCTGATGCCTACCAACATTATAGTGATATTGTCACTACCTACAGCATTAAGTGCTGATGCCTACCAACATTATAGTGATCTTGTCACTACCTACAGCAATAAGTGCTGATGCCTACCAACATTATAGTGATCTTGTCACTACCTACAGCATTAAGTATTAATGCCTACCAACATTATAGTGATCTAATCACTACCTACAGAATTAAGTACTGATGCATACAAACATTATAGTGATCTAATCACTACCTGCATTAAGTGCAGATGCCTACCAATATAAAAGTGATCTTATCACTACCTACAGCATTAAGTGCTGATACATACAAACATTATAGTGATATTGTCACTACCTACAGCATTAAGTGCTGATGCCTACCAACATTATAGTTATCTTGTCACTACCTACAGCATTAAGTGCTGATACATACAAACATTATAGTGATATTGTCACTACCTACAGCATTAAGTGCTGATGCCTACCAACATTATAGTGATCTTGTCACTACCTACAGCATTAAGTGCTGATGCATACCAACATTATAGTGATCTTGTCACTACCTAAAGCATTAAGTGCTGATGTCTACCAACATTATAGGGATCTTGTCATTACCTACAGCATTAAGTGCTGATGCATACCAACATTATAGTGATCTTGTCACTACCTACAGCATTAAGTGCTGATGCCTACCAACATTATAGTGATCTTGTCACTACCTACAGCAATAAGTGCTGATGCATACCGACATTATAGGAATCTTGTCACTACCTACAGCATTAAATGCTGATGCCTACCAACATCACAGTGGTCTCATCTCTGATGACTACCGTATTCATGCCTATGCGTATTCATTATGGAATGTTGTTCAGATAAATATATATGTAATATGCCGACAGATTTAGTTATTTGTTGTAATTCCAAGTCAATCGACCAAGGCAACTGAATGACCGTTATAAACATTGTCAGTTTTCAACCATTAAATAGTTATCAGTCGTTGCAGGACGAAGGAAAGCTAATTCTGAACGAGTCTTGACATCTTAGCCGCTGAGTCACCGTATAAAGAGTCATGGATTTAAAAAAACAATTGAGGGGCGGCGGGGTGGCCTAATGGTTAAAGCGTTCGCTCCTCACGCCGAAGACCCGGGTTGGATTCCCCACATGGGTACAATGTGTGAAGCCCATTTCTGGTGTCCCCCACCGTAATATTGCTGGAATATTGCTAAAAGCGGCGTGAAGCCCAACTCACTCACTCACTCCGAAACATGAAAAAACAACATAATTTTAGATGTCGTAAAAATAATTTAGACTAAATTTCAATATTTCGAAAACACACCAAAATGCCACGATAACGTCTGAACGTTTCCGAGCTGGGAAACTGGAGAGTGTTGCCAAGTGTGGCTGCCGTTCTCTCTGCCCCGGATGTGCACAGTACCAGGACATGGCTTGCTTGCCCCAACCAATTAACTGCGGACATTGTTAGTAACTGTAAATCTCTGTTTAAACGAAACAAGATTTAGCTGAAGACGCACGTTGTAAAATGGATATGCCAGCTTTCTGGATCTGCTGGTTGGTATATATGAGCCATCTTGTAACAGGGTATTCGGAGATTGTCGAGAGCGTGAAAGGTAAGTCTGGTACTTCTAACGCTGCATGGTTGTTTTGCATTCATTTTTGGACAGGGATCCGTTTGAATTATAGGGAAAAACAATTAATAAATGTATTACAGAGTTGCGCCCCTTAGCGTTACAGGATAGGTATATATATCAAGTAAAGGTGAAATAGCTCTGGCAGGTTCATAGTCCTGGGTAATGGTGTGAGTGAGTGAGTTTAGTTTTACGCCACTTTTAGCAATATTCCAGCAATGTTTCTGAAGGACACCAGAAATGGGCTTCTCGCATTGTACCAATATGGGAATTCGAACCCGGGTCTTCAGCGTGACAAGCAAACGCTTTAACCACTAGGCTACCCCACCGCCCCCTAGGTAATGGAACACCATTTGTGATGATGACTGTCTATACGGCTGTCAGTGATTACACTAAATGCGCAGAAAACAATCATATCACCATAAAGAGAAAGACAAGAGCGCATTGTCATAAGCAATTATTTCGATCAATGGCGCAGGTAGAAACCCTCCCAGCTAACAATTCACGTTATCACAACGTTGTCACAACGTTATACTTACGTTGTTACGACGTTATTCTGCGGACTCCAATTTACGTTGTCACAACGTTGTGGCCTGACGTAATAGTTCATTTTTACGTCGCCACAAGTTACAGTTATTTGATGTTAACGTATTGGACGTTGTCTTACCGTTCTATTTAACGTTAATAGTTGAATGGCTTTCCCAGTAGTGAACGGCACATAGGAAACAAAGCAGAAGTTCACTTCTATGTTTATTCGTCAATTTGCATGTTGTTTTGGTCGTGTGTTTTTTAAGGCTGTAGCTGAAAAGTGAAGAGTGAAAACGCTATCGAGACACCAAGTTATAAGAAACGCTGTTCTAACTGTGTGAGGAGCTCAAAGCATAACGTTTCCTCGTAAAACGTAAATTTGCAATTTTTTTATTGTGTTGTGGTAACGTTATAAAATGACGTAATACTGACGTTGTGTCATGACGTTACCCATCTACAACCTTCCCACAACGTTGTGTCATGACGTTACCAATCTACAACCTTCCCACAACGTTGTGTCATGACGTTACCAATCTACAACCTTCCCACAACGTTGTGTCATGACGTTACCAATCTGTACCCTTCCCACAACGTAGTGTCATGACGTTACCAATCTACAACCTTCCCACAACGTTGTGTCATGACGTTACCAATCTACACCCTTCCCACAACGTTGCGAAAACGTTTCTATCTTATCAGAGAGGGGATAGGCAAGGGGGTCGTGTCTCTCGTTCATGCAAACTATATATATTGATACTCGAAACAAGTCACATAAATGCTCTCGTGACATCCTTGAGAATATTTCCAAGGTTTCTGGGAGTTTGTCATTAAAGGCATCAAAAACATTTCCAAAATCCAGTTATGATGAACTCAAAGGAGCCCCTGATTAAGTTCGTAATAACTGTAGTTCGTTCTGCGCACTCGACTTAACTAAACAGCATGGGCCATTGACCAAACAGAACTGTTCGGTATATCCATCAACGATATAAGTGTGTTTGTTATAAACGTAGTATACTTCATCTCTTTACACCAACTTCGGTAACTAGTAATAGTCTGTGCGTGGCTGCACGTGCATTGTATTAATATTATGAACCTACAAGACGATTGCAAAAGGTTAATTCAATTGGTAGAAAATAAAGGCATGCTGGTATTTATGGTTGCAAATTCCTGGTGTAAACTGTACCTGGTCAGTATTTGTACTAATGAAGGGTCAAGAAGTGGAAACAAAGCTGCTCCACAAAAATGATGCAATTATTGTGCAAGTGCAAAATTGACTTCCCTTTGCATGTGTTTGTGACAGTTGCCATGGATGGACAAATATACGATCAGGTCTTCGCGAACACTTCGTACCATGTCGTTACTCATAAACACGTGATTGTGATATTGTTGGAATCATACAATGGACTCTGCTTTCAGAAGAGTGAGTGAGTGAGTGAGTATGGTTTTACGTCGCTTTTAGCAATATTCCAGCAATATCACGGCAGGGACACAAGAAATTGGCTTCACACATTGTACCTTGTGGGTAATCGAACCGGGTCTTCAGCGGGACGAGCGAACGCTTTAACCACTGGGATACCCACCTCCCCGCTTTCGGAAGAGATTACTTGTGATGAAGGAAGGGTTTTGTTACCTTCATTCGGAGTCTTCGATTGCATTGACCAGACATTGGTAACATCGCGCACAGGGATTGAATATACGTCTGTATGTCTGTATGAATACAAGCCTAAAACTAACCTCAGATGCAGCAGACATTAACTCACCTTAATGGTTTTAACAGAGATTTCCTATATCATAAAAAACTGCTTTTGTCGCAAAATGAAAGATTATTCATCATCGAAATTGTCTTCCAAAGGAGATACTGCTTGGACGAGATCACGCGATAACAACCGGGACTTTCTGTAACAATGCTTTGCGTCTTAGGAGTGTACAGACATACGTCATCACCAGTCACTGCTATTGAACCTACTTATCTGTACTTTCATGTTGTTTACGACTTTTCGGATGTTAACGATTATTGTTGTTTCTACATTTAGGAAAAAGTGTTATGGGGTAATGGATCATGACGTTTAACGCTAATATACTATTCCAAAAAAGAAACGCATAGGCGATTTGTATTTTTAAAAACCTATTTAATTACCTATTGTGTTCAAACAATCGTCAAAATATATAACAAAAATGTTGATAGCATGATTTTACACTATTGCACAAGTAAAAAATCGATTTTACCTGAAAATGTTGATTTTGATGAGATTTCTTAAAAAGGCATCGCCACAACGCAACAGAAATCACCTTCCAGTTGAAATTGGGCAGCAAAGAGCATGCACTGTCTGGCAATAAAAAATCCAGATTACTTTCGGAAATCGGCATTCGTTTTAAAGGAGTTTCAAGGTCAAATCACAACGCTACGTCTTGACTCTGCGACACGGAACATCGCCATTGAAAAAATGCACGCTGGAGAATACAAATCTTCTGTTGCCAGGCGTCTGAATGTTAGTTTGACCACGATATCACGGCTTGCAGCTCGTTACAACCAAACAGGTATAACAAATAACCGTCCCCGTACAGGCAGACCTCGAGTCAACACTGCAGCCTAGATCGGTACATCCGGGTACTACATTTGCGGGATCGTACTGCCACGGGTGAGAGCACAGCAGCAAGGGTGCCTGGACTTCGGAGGATATCCGGTCAAACTGTACGGAACAGGTTGAAACAGATTGGTCTGAGAGCCAGGACGTCGGGACCGTGCTACGTCATCACCATCGCGCTCAACGTCTCCCTTATCTAAAATTATCCACTTGGTTGTATAGACATTATCTTCTTCTAAACTGGTGTAAACATTCATGCACAAAAGTCTATTTGTGGACGTGTTATACATGTTTAAAAATACAACATTTTCGCAACAGATTTCTGGCCTATGCGTTTCTTTTTGGGATAGTATATATGTTATATGAAAACTTTAAGGTATTTGGGTGAGATTCTCACGTATATTCATAATGAAGGACTAAGAGGTAGAAACGAGTCGTCTTTTACAACAGCAAGAAAACCTTCAATAGCGTTACGAAACGTGAACTTTAAGATCTGTGGTACGGGATTTAAGCCCTAGGTTGGATTGTCCTACTTTTAGTTTCCACCCACGCTATGTGATTACAAGGAAATGCGAGCCCATTGACCTCTGTACAAGTAGACCCACCTAATGTTGTGACCCTGTTGGTGGGAGTCTCAGCGCACTAATCGCGCATTAACTCAACCACTTCAGGCTCTGTATTGTCGATATAGTTGCTTCAACTGATATAAAGATATTGTTCTCTCGAGACTGTTAACTACAGTGTTGATGCAGAAACAAATGTTCACTTCAATTAGTTTATAATTTCATACATTAAAGATATTTGTTGTCAAAAGGTTATAATTCTATGTTGTAAAGTACAAAGTAATAAAATAGTGTAGTAATTTTCATTGTAAACTTAAGTTCAGATTAGGTTCAGAAAGTCTAGCTAGGCTATAACTGTTATTAGTTTTCCCAAAAATTATTATCATGATTGTCATGACTTGATTACTTCCCCTTATTGTTAGTGTTGCTCCTCATCAGAGCACATGGCTTGTCACTGTCTCCATGTTGGAGACATCAGCTGTTGTAGTTGGCATGAACACAAATGTGAGTAGCATTGTTTGCTATTGTAATATATTTCAATGCATAATAAGGTAATATTATTTGAAGGTTTTGTTAATTGTACATTTTATTCATTTATCTTGTGACTGTTAATTTTGAAGTTATAATCGTAGTGTAGTGGTTTATAAACACCGTAATAGTAAATTCGATAACAATTAACAGAGATTCATAGAATATCAGGATTTAACTTCATTTCTTTGATAGATATGATTAAGGTCTAAATGTCATGTTACAATTAAATATCTATTATTTCGGATTACACTTTCTCAGTAAGGTACATATTATAGCACTTTGTAGGTTTGAGTCCCTTCCAGGATTTGAACCCACTCTCTGATTGAGGCCAGCACACAACGCCAGCGATCTGACCCACTCAGCCAACGCATTTGTGTGCCTGTGTGACAAGGTAAACTGGCAAATATGACGTAATGAGGTCACAGTGCCCGTGAATCATCAAAGGGACTCGACCCAAAAAAGTACTAGAATCTCTACCTTACGTATTAAGTCTAATCCCAAATATACTACCCATCAAAAGTTTAGACTCACTTAAAGCACTCACTATATGTTATGTATATGTATGTGGTTACATCGAAGATGAATTTCTCCACCAACTTGGGGGAACCAACTGAAAACCTTATGCAGATGAATTGCACAAGGATGATGCTTCAAATTGCGAAAGGCATGAGCAAATGTCGTGCATGTGAACAGATGCGTTTTGGTGTAAAGTTTTGTTAAGAATTCGCCAATTTTCACAGATTTTAATCATTTACTGAACTCATGACAATAATCTTTTCAATGTTACGAATATGTTTTACAATACACCAGTTCATAACTAAACAGTACCTTTAAACAGTATGGAATATTTTGCAAAAAAGCTAGTTTAGAACAGTGGACAAGTAAGTGGCTACATTTACACTAGTGAGTCTAAACTTTTGATGGGTAGTATATGTTACATTTTATCGCTTTCTCAAACGTACTGTGTATTCAAAATACGTTCCTACGAAAACGATGATACCCATTCAGGTGATGCCAGTCTCTATTAAGCGATGCGGACGTAGGAAATAACCATGACGACAATGAAATAATTTCAACGTGAACTTCAGACAAACATCAAACCCCTCACGATGACATTACATCACATTACCAGCGGTGCATCACAACGTTGGGACCATGCCGACGTTTGGAGATCCTTACTACGCTCAGACACTGTATACTGATATCCCAACTGATCGATGCTCATGATGTTGATCACTGGGAATTGTGATTATTTAAAGCAATAATATTGCTTAGTGCGGCGTTAAACAAAAGACTAACCAACCAACCATTGTTACCAATGTGTAATGAATTCGAACCGACCATTCCTTGTTTTGATCCCTTAATACTGAGACCCATGCAGGGCAACTACAAAATACCACACTTTAATGTATTTTCCATGCAGCAGTGGCAGAAACTCTACACTCCAGATCTGCCGATTTAATAAGCCAAGTGTTTGATGTACGGATGTACTTCTTAAGTACATCTTAGCCGTTAATAAGTGCTTAAATAGGATTGGCTATGAATGTAGTTCATTCATTTAGACATAGGAGTGCCAGGTGAGCATTGGCGATTAAATTAACGGTATTTTGCAATGCTTGACTGACAGTGTCACATTTTACAGTGAATGCATGTTAGGCATTGATGATTTAATTGAGTATGTTTGCATTGGTCGATTGGTATTATCATATTGATTATACAGTTAATGCTTGTTAGGCATTGACGATTTAATTAAGTGTATTTTGCACTGGTTATTTGGATTGTCAAATTTTACAGTAAATGCATGTTAGACATTGACGATTTAATTGAGTATGTTTTGCACTGGTTATTGGTATTATCATATTGATTGTACAGTTAATGCATGTTAGACATTGACGATTTAATTTAGGGTACTTATTGAGCTGTTAGATTAGTATTATCATTCTTTTCTATAAATGCATTGTTAGGCATTGACGGCTTTATGAAATATTTAGCACTGCTGGATTGGGCTTATCATAACGCTTCCGTTGCCGCTGCCGTTGCCGTTGCCGTTGTGCATAAGAACAGACGTAACTGTGCTCAATTGCAATGTTTGACCTGGTGATTTGTTTGCTACCGACGATGTGGATCTGGTCATGTTATCTATCATGGGTTTATCTCACCTGGATTAGCAACTGAAATTGACACTGATGCGTGACACGGGGGGATAGTTGACCAAATCATTAATTGTTTTGTCCAGCTCTCCCAAAACAACGCTGGTTATGATAGGAAAACAAATCACTTGGTACATTTGCCAAATATTTAACTCATGGCAAGCTCGTACATTAGTACATTCATAATTATTCCGAGAACTATATGATGAATAGATGTACAGTTTAACACACATACACATACACACACACACACACAAAGACATGCACACTCAGACACACACACTACTTTTTATACCAAGACACGCACACACAAATACAACATACAGTTTTAAAATAATTCCACTACACAAACATATACATTACATCTCTTAATCATTCACAGTGTGGCTGAAGATACGAAAACTAAGTCTACCCATTTATGGAATAGAGTTTATAAATAAGAGGTGTATCTCCTACCCATTAACAGCTTATTCCATTTGGCACGTAAGTGCTCCTGTGCCGACTGTGTTGAGCCTACATGCTCCATGTGCTTAGACACTAGGATCAATTAATGTACATAAAAATAGACCCAGTCTGAGATTATACAAGTGAAAAGTGAATCACCTCACTGCCTTAGTGATGTAAAATTCCACAAAGGGACATGATCGAGATGTATCTTAAGCCTATAAAATTCAACCACCTCATTGTAGATAATAAGATATAGAATATAGACATAAGGTATAGAATAACCCTGACCCAAAAATGCTTTAAAATTAAACACAATTTTGGAGTTACGCTGTTTAAACATGTTTTTGTATAATCATATGAATACATAAAACACCATCGCCTGGTAACAGGAAAACCTCATATGTATCCAAATTCAATGTGATCTTAATTTACGTTAAATACTATGTTACTTACTAAAGAGTTTGCTTTCAGCAGTGTTTCACTTACATCTCGCCCTCTGTTTCCAAAACAGTCAAGGTAAATTTGAACATACCACTAACTTTAATCGTAGAATATATGTTATTTTAATTTATGGCTTGGGTCCATGCAAGAAGCAAATGTCCCCATGGTCCCTAGTATAGTGATCTAACATCAGTTGTTGGCAGTCTATAACCTGTATTTATATTGTATCGTCTTCAATAGTTAGATAGTCTTAGATTTGCATACTAGTTCCATATCTATGTCTGTGATACTCTAGTTGTTTTACTGTCCTTTGTTGACAAGGTTTTATGATTTGTCTCATTTATGATAAAATTTTAACGTGATTTTAGTCACGGTATGACTGAAATATTGCGATGTGACTTAAAATCTTAACTCACTCGCTCACTCTGACGCAGGTCTTAGATGTTAAGCACATTGATGTAACACACGATACTGATGAACCTTAACCAACACATAGTTACCAATAATCAGAGTGAACCGGATTTTGTCGCGCAATGACAGGCTAAGGGGCATAACTCGCCACGCCGTCTATTGCCTCTTGAGACGACTCGGTCATATATATCACTGCAGTTTAGGATTGGGCCAAAATAGATAATACATCGCTTTCACTCGTCATATATAAAATGCTTTAAAAATCTTGAATTTATTACTACCCCTTAACTGTATCAAGGACCTTTGAGAAAGCCTAGAAGTTTAAGTGCTCGCAAGACACCTTTGGGAGTTGTGATTCACTACACTGGTAAAATGTGTAGATACCTCTTCTCGTGTCCCTTGCAGTGATATTGAAAAGGGGCGGTGGGGTAGCCTAATGGTTAAAGCGTTTGTCTTGTCACGCCGAAGACCCGGGTTCGAATCCCCACATGGGTACAATGTGTGAAGCCCATTTCTGGTGTCCCCCGCAGTGATGTTGCTGGAATATTGCTAAAAGCGGCGTAAAACCAAACTCAGTCAGTCAGTCAGTGATATTGTAAAAGTATTTCTGTTTAAAGCGGCGAAAAGACCCAGCTCACCATCTCTCTCCGTTGGTTCTGCCTCTTCGTTTTACCAAGTAATATGCTCCAGTGCAATGTTCCCATCTACTAATGTTTCGTTAGGTATCATAAATATTAAATGAGGTCAAGGGCAAGATCAAATGATGGTATTTCCGTGACACTTCACGAGAGAAAAGGTATACATTATAAAATTCGTGTAGGATATGGTTCTCGAAATCATGATTATTTTTACCAGTGGGGCGAGTTCTTGATCCAATTTCTTTGAGTATCATATCCAACTTAAAACAAAGTAGAATGCAAGGTAACCTATTGTTCACCCAATAGACACGTGAACAGAAACTGAAAGATTTGTTTGGGTAAAAGCGTCATGAAAGATTGAACATTCAAATTTCTTCACTGTGACCACATAGAATGTATACACCATACTTTTGCTTTTGTACAAAAGATGTTTGTCTATGTACAGCTGTCCACAATTGGGACATAAACATGACTATAAATCTCAGGGCAATCAAACTACTGTGAGGCGAAACTTCGTTGGAAACAAATAGTGGGTGAGAATTCAAAGAAAGCTATTGAATGGCTACAGTTCAATATTCCGACATGTTCGAATGGGGTCATGCATTAAGAATTTCTGTAAACAATCTTAAACTAAGATTCATCTGAACATGTTTAATGGGGATAGCCTTCGTCTTTTTCAGAAGGAATTGCTATACGTGTTGATGGGGGCCAGACAGAGGTTCGAGAGTATACAAACTTTACATTGATTTGTGAAACAACAACAGACACTGGCAGGATAAAATGGTTCCTGAATGGCAGACGGATGGCTGTGTCCCTCAGACGGAAACCTAATTCCTGTTCTCTAATACGGTCTGCTAGGAAGAGGGGGGGAATATGAAACAATGTGCAAGGGGAAGCAACTCCTGCTTGTTGTAGAAGAGGTGACTAGTCAGGACAGCGGCAGGTGGTCGTGCGAGGATCCCAATGTAGACATGAAGAGCAACGAAGTTGAAGTTAAAGTTGTTCCTGATACTACTGGTAAGTTGTTGAATGCAGTCTGTCATGTCTCTCGTGTTAGTCATTGCAGAACAGCGTTGTTCCCGATACTACTGGTAAGTTGTTTGAATGCAGTCTGTCATGACTCTCGTGTTATTCATTGCAGAACAGCGTTGTTCCTGATACTACTGGTAAGTTGTTTGAATGCAGTATGTCATGTCTGTCGTGTTCTTCATTGCAGAACAAGGTTGTGTTTGTGTTACATTGTTTCTGCTTCAGCAGAGAATGTGTTGGATACTATTTTTAAACTAGGAGACGAGATTGGTGTGTACATCCGTACTTCCGGAAACCTTCAAAGTAGTCTGACCCAAAGAGTAAGAGAAGGTTCTGGAAACGTTTTGCACTTACAAGGAGCAGGTTCTTACACCGCCAACATTACTAAGACCAGCAACTGTGTGAAGATCACGTTCCACTCTGGATACATTCATGCATTTCCTCGAATGCCCAGTTCATGTTGTTTGTAAACTGACCCATCGTGCCATAGTCTGTCAACATATTTTTCTTTATCTGAAAAGGCAACATAGACTGCTGACTTAGTTCGCTTTGTAAATTCTGACATAATAGCTCAGTGGTCTTGTCCAAAAACAAACTGGAACATATCTGATTTATGCCTACGAAAGTTGTTTGTATGCAGTCTGTCATGTATGTCATGTTATTCATTGTGTTGTAGTTGTGTTACAATGATTGTTTCTGTTAAGATTCAGAAGAGAGCGTGTTGGTTACTAATTTAGACAGGGAGGCAAGATTTGTGTGGAGTTTTCTAATGTTGTCTTACCCAAAGAGTAAGAGAATGTTCTGGAAACTTTTTGTGTATAGATTTCGAATCACAGAACATGATCGCGAAGATAGACTACTTCATAAGAGAGACAGACGTAGACAAATCATAGAACTATTTACAAATGTACTCTTTTTCCAAGAAACATTTAAAAAACTTTCACATGCTCAAAAGTACCAAGTTGGGTAGTTATTTACAAAGTAAATGTTGCCAGGTATGTTAAAGTCAGGTATGTGTTCTGCCAAGACTGTAACTTGCTGTGGTCATCCTTTCAGAGTCTCCACCTTCCGATTTGCCGGAGTCCGTCAGTCTCACTGGCAACATCGTGAAGATTGTGTACGGGGTGGACCCGGTGTTGCTGACCTGCAAATGTCAGTGTGACGACATATACGTGTTTGCTTGGGACTACGGCAACGTCACTGCAAACGTGAGCGCGGTGAAGAGGACCTCGAACACATGTCTCCAACGACTGACTGCTTGGGTCTCCTGGAGAGATGACGGCAGTACCATCAAATGTATCATCACCAACCCCACTACGCAACAGACAGCATCGTCAAACATCACGTTAGACCTTCAGTGTGAGTACTTCTGTGTACTTCTGAGTCTGGACCGCCTTCTTTGTGGGGACTGTGTCGTAACTGGAGATCTGTTTGAATGATGTAAGTCGCTTGTCGGATGATCCCTAGTGTGTACATTATGAATAGACTGTGAGCATTGACGACCTTCGGTGTGAGTACTTTATGAATTGACTGTGGGCTATAACGATGATCAGTGTGTGTAAATTATGAATTGACTGATTGATTTGACGATGATCAGTGTGTGTAAATTATGAATAGACTGTGACCACATGACGACCTTCAGTGTGTGTACATTATGATTTGACTGTTAGTTTTCACGATGATCAGTGTGTGTACCTTTGACTATGATCAGTGTGTGTAAATTATGAATAGACTGTTAGCTTTGACGATGATCAGTGTGTGTACATTATGATTTGACTGTTAGCTTTCACGATGATCAGTGTGTGTACCTTTCACGATGATCAGTGTGTGTACCTTTGACGATGGTCAGTGTGAGTACATTATGAATTGACTGTGACCACATGACGACCTTCAGTGTGTGTACATTATGATTTGACTGTTAGCTTTCACGATGATCAGTGTGTGTACAAATATCCATTATGAATTGACTGTAAACATTGACGAACTTCAGTGTGTGTACATTATGAAATGACTGTTAGCTTTGACGATGATGTGTGTGTGTACATTATGAGTTGACTGTGACCACATGACGACCTTCAGTGTGTGCACATTATGATTTGACTGTTAGCTTTTATGATGATCAGTGTCTGTACTTTTGACGATGATCAGTGTGTGTAAATTATGAATAGACTGTTAGCTTTGACGATGATCAATGTGTGTACATTATGAATTGACTGTTAGCTTTGACGATGATCAGTGTGTGTACATTATGAATTGACTGTGACCACATGACGACCTTCAGTGTGTGTACATTATGATTTGACTGTTAGCTATCACAATGATCAGTGGGGGTACAAATATCCATTATGAATTGACGGTGAACATTGACGAACTTCAGTGTGTGTACATTATGAAATGACTGTTAGCTTTGATGATGATCTGTGTGTGTACATTATGAACTGACTGTGAGCATTGACGACCTTCAGTGTGAGTACTTCTGAGTGTTCCTGAGTGTTTACAACAATGTTTGTGGGGACTGCGTCTCATCGGTCAGTGTTGGTGACCTGATGTTATACCTCGCATGTCCGTACTGACAAGCCCCGGTGTGTATATTGTGTATTGGCTGTGTACATCTTGTACTGATTGTACATTGACGATCATCTGTTGTCGACATTAAATGTGAATGTCAATATTCAGAGCGAAAATAGAAACATTCGATGAAATATTGTCGGCATTGAGTGAGTGAGTATATTTTTACTCAACAATATTCCAGCTGTTTGGCGGCTGTCGACATTCAATGGGAGGATCTTCAAAATTCATAGTTGGTAAAAACGAATGTTACGTGTCCATTTCCAAGTTTGAACAAAATCTTGTTTGAAGTTTGAATTCTCAACCCATATGATCCGGATCTTCACGGGTCATACCGGAAGTATATGGTAGTTTTTTTTCCAAAAACATATTAAAATCAGATTTGATTACATGTTACAGACATGCCACAGAACCCTGTGATATCCATCTCGCCCCGGGACAATATCATTGAAGGTCAGGAGGTGAACATCTCCTGCCAGCCCCACCCTGAAGGCAAGCCCCGGGGGAAGACAACGGTTGTAGTGAGACCAGGCAATGATAATACACACACGAGACAATATTACGTGACGTTTCAAGTCTCACGAGAAGATGACGGCGCCGAGATCAATTGCTATGCAATCAATAAGTATACGCGTGGAAACAGCTCTGCATATTCGGACAAGGACTATTTGAGAGTGTTATGTAAGTATCTTACGAAATACTATGTGCATGTAAGTATCAATAGTGAGTGAGTGAGTTTAGTTTTACACCTCACTCAGCAATATTCCAGCTATATGGCAGCGGTCGGTAAATATTCGAGTCTGGACCAGACAATCCAATGATCAACTGCATGAGCATTGATCTGCGCAATTGGGAACCGATGACATGTGTCAACCATGTCAGCGAGCCTGACCACATGATCCCGTTAGTCGCCTCTTACGAAAGTATGGGTTACTGAAGATCAATTTTAACTCGGATCTACACGGGTGGAATTGTTGAGAAAACAAGATATTGTTGTGTCCACAGTGTGGTGGTTGACAAGATATAACAAGAGTCATCAGAAGGTGACAAATTCCCCCTGCCCCCAACATATTTGAAAGAACAAATAATCTGACAGTTACTTTAAGTTCAACTTGATTTTTTAAAACTAAGTCCTACTCGTTCCCATGGAAATCATGAAAAATATAAATCACAGAAAATCTGCAAGTAGCGAAAGGCACAACTTTGGGATCTACCTCATATATCTGCCAAGTTTTGCTGAAAGATATTGAAAGGTTTTCGAGTTGTACTCTGGAAACAAAGTCAACCCCTCCTTTTTGAGACTAAGTCATAACCGTTTCCATGGAAACCAAGACAAATACAAATGCCAAATATGCACAAATAGCAAAAGGCATCACGTTAGGGTATGTCTCATGTATCTGCTCAGTTCTGTTGACAGATATCAAACGGTTTTCGAGTTTTGCTTCGGAAATGTACCCCACACATCCCACCTTTCTGAGACTAGGAAATACTGAACAGTAAAAATGACAAAAATCTGTAGAAAGCAAAAGGCACCAAATAAGGTTCTGTTTGATATATCTACCAATTTTTGTTGAAAAATATGCTCCGGTTATGCTCCGGAAATAAAATGATTACGGACGGACAGACAGATAGAAGGATAGACGGACGAGGCGTCGACTATATTCTTCCGCATTACATGCCGGGTTCATAATAAGTCACAGAAGTCAAAGGTTTGGTTTGTGCACAGTTATATGTTCGATATCATAACTAGTATATGATCACTTAATATAAGCACATCCACTTTTGGTTCCATACATAAAACTTCTACCTGTTCATATAACATCACATTTGATATATACAATATACCCACCGCTTCTTTTTTTATCATCTCTTCAGATAGCCCAAAGTTGACAGTCACCTCGAACGTATCGATATCCGAAGATGGCATCCAGTCTGTGGCATTCACGTGCACCGCAAGTGGTAACCCTGACAGCACGACTTTCCTGCCCTGGACACACATGTATGGCAACACAGTTGTTCGAGCACTTGCAGGAACCAACAACTCCACGCACTCTATACTCCCGAATGTCATCACTTCGCTATCAAGACACGGGGATCTACATATGTAATGGCACCAATGGCATCGGCAGAAATGGTTCCATGTACAGCTTCCATTGGACGATGCTGGATGTACAGGGTAATACGTATTCTCTGAATGAGTGAGTGAGTGGTATTCCTTGTGTGTGGTGAGTGTGTGAATATAGCGTACGCCGCTTTGTGCAATATTACAGCAGTATCACGGCTGGGTACATCAGAAATCGGCTACCCATGTAGGGAATAGAACCCGATCCCTCGGCGTGACCAGCAAACGCTTCAACCACTAGACTACCCCACTGCCCCCTTTTGGGACTGGACTAAGCTCTTGTACATTAATTTCCATTTAAATAAATACCGTATCGCTAACTGGTGATACTTTCAATAGACAATTATAAACTTAAATGTATGAAGGGGCGTTGCTGGAGCCTAGTGGTTAAAGCGTTCGCTCGTCACGCCAGCGGAGACCCCGGTTCGATTCCCCACATCATGGGTACAATGTGAAACCCATTTCTGGTATCCCCCGCCGTGATATTGCCTGAATAATGCTACAAAAGCGGCGTAAAATTAAACTTACTCACTCAGCCAGTATTTGATGACCGCATTGTCGTATTTCCCCAGGACTTCCGTATTTTCCTGATTATACCGATGGCGTAACTATGGTGAAGACGCTGCAGAACTCGAGTTTCACCTTGACCTTCAGATATGTGTCTGACCCCGGGATCTAATGTCACGTGGTTTGCCAAGGGGGAACAACTCAGCCCTAATGAGACTGGTCCGTTTGTTGGATCATCCCCTGAGAAGATCAGTGTTGATATGTACGGTGAGATATATTGTGTGGGCAATAGTGCTGGTCCGATTAATTGAAATAATCAAATATTGGTCACAGTGACTAAACGAATAAGCAATTGATCATGTTTTCTGATAATCGAACACAATAAATTTTGGAACACTCGTTTGCATCAACAATATTTTTCACATGATGGGCTTTGTCTGTCTCATTAAATTTACATTTCATAAGCACTACAAGCTCGTTCCAAGTCATGATTGAATTTATCTTAAAGATAACATACAAGTGATCCTTTAAAGATGTGAAATTTGCAACTGCATTTTGTGCAATTCGCCTAAAACACAGAGAGCTTTCTTTATTTTTTTTAATTTTTTTTATTTTATTTTTTTGTGCATTAACAAACATAACAGGAAAAATTAGTAAATGACGCTAACAGATTATTTTGATGATTGATCGGTTGTAACGAAACAATCCTCAAGTATGAGATTTCCAGCACAAGTGGGCAATACCGTGATATACTGCTTGGGATACCGTTAATCAGTACCGCCAATTATTAATTGTACAGCAGTAGAAACACACACATTCATATAGACAGTGCATGAGGTTCACCCTGGACTTCATATAGGAATAAATGACGAATTTTACAGGTAAAAGTATACGTTTGTCTGGACATGAGGAGAGGCTATTATTTCCAACTGTATCGGCCGATAACGACGGAGACTACTTCATCCGGGTATGCAACGAATATGGCTGCCGTGACTCCAACATTATCCAGCTCAAAGCAACGGGTCAGTCCAACGCTGTTTACGGTATACGTCACCTTTTACTAAATCTAAACTATGGTTTTCGTGCACTTCAAAATGACCTTCACGGGTTCTCATTCCAATCAAAACACACAAAGCAAATTTATCAGTTCTTGAATGATCGGAGTAACTAACTGTTAGGTGATAAAATGAAATGTTATAGAAATCGATTCACCTTACACTTCATGTTTACCAAACGCAGGAGACCTGAGCCTAGATTTTCGAAGCTCTCTTAGCGCTAAGATAGTCGTAAGTTAATGTTAATGTATGGCACTTACGACTATCTTAGCGCTAAGAGAGCTTCGAAAATCTAGGCCCTGGTCTTCAATAACATCTGCTTGTCGTAAGAGGCAACTAACGGGATCGGGTATTCAGACTCGCTGACTTGCTTGACACAATGTTATGTCACCGTGTCCCATTTGCGTAGATCGATGCCCATACTGATGATCACTGGATTGTCTGGAATACTGATGACTCGGTTGATGGATGTGTCAATATTACACAGACCGGTGCTCATGACGTCAACCACTGGCCCAGGCTAGATTATTTACAGACCGCTTTCATATAACTGGCAATTGTGGGGTTTGTGTGGCGTTAACTACCAAACAAATAATCAAAATCCTAATATATGTCTGCGTCATGTGAAACACTTCAGGACTTAAACTGCAAAGTGAAATGGTTAATGACAATGTTCTTTTCATTTCTCACAATAGACACCCCACCTACGGGAGTCATAGTTGAGGGTCAGGAAGAATCTCCAGTCAATATGGCGTTAATAATTGGTATATCTGCCGGGGCCGCCATCTTAGTTATCGTCCTTGTCCTTGTGATATTACTGGTGCTTCAACGACGGAAGTGTGGAACCCATGATACAACAAGTATGTAATTTTAAAACTGCATTGACTAGTTCTATGTCTGATATAATATCCTTTTGGGGATTCCGGGTCAGACTATAGCCCCCATCACCCCACGAAGGACCAACCGAGCAGAATCTTGAGGGCTGGGTTTCAGGCAAGGTGATTTGGTTGGTTCTTTGTTATTGGACTCTGATAAGATAAGATATAACTTTATTACCCCGTAGGAAATTCTTTTTGTATCAAAAACGGCCTCAAAATGACTATATGCAAAATTCACAAAAAATATGCACAATAAAAACATGCACAAAATGAATGCTGGTGATTCCCCATGCATGATGACTATTCAAAAACATTTGTTGCATTAATAACACGAATTCTGGATGGCAGGAAGGACTGTCGAGCTCTGTTTGTTTTAAGTAAAGGCAATCGAAGTAGTTCAGATGGAAGTAGTTCAAAATGGTGAGATAAAATATGTGAACTATCAATTCTAATTTTAGTTGCCTTTTGACAATCTGGCGCTCATAGATAAAGGGGATGTACTCGAAAGACACTCAGTAATTTTGCTGACAGTATTAACAATTTTGAAAAGTTTGTTTTTGTTGCGAGCAGACAGACCCCCATACCAACATAAGATGATGAGATGGTCAGCTCCGCGTTAGTAATTAAAAAAGCATCGCATTGTCTGACAGAGCCGCTGTCATGCAACTGGAATAATGTATTGCTGAGAGCAACAAACAAAGAATCAACAAAATGAACAATCAAATGAACCATTAAATAATGCAATCATAGCAACGTTAGACAGCAGTTGCTATTTATTGAGAGTACAATATGAAACCTTTGAAACTCATTTATGTCTTGAGTAAAAAAACGAATACACATAAAGATCCTGGTTAGCATTGATCTTGTCATTAGATGCAAATGACGAGATCCGGTGATGTAGTTGATCACACGCTTTCATCGTATTACATGCTTTGCATCAATGCTCATTAAGTAATTCACTGGATTGTCTGGTCCTGATTCGACTTTTACAAGCCACCACCAATATAGATAGAATGTTTCTGTTGGAGCATTAAGCAACATACAAACAAAACCGAAATCTGTTACGTAATACAGAGAAGAGCGTGTACGAAGCACACGCAAACCAAAGGTATACAACACATACTAAACTGAGGTACAAAACAAAGTATACACTGCTGCTGTGGGGACTATTTTAAAAAAAAGACCGTCAATATTTCTACAAGCGTTTTTTTTTATTCATGTTGATCCTAAAATGATTCCAAATCAACATGTGTGCATTTTTTTGTGTACGCCATTTTATATCTCAGCTCATTCTCAAAATTACCTCATTTTGAATAATTGTAAACACGCCAGTTGAACTGGATGATTGTAACTGAAGATAAATGTTTCAAGAATGCATGACGTGTATCTTGTAAATACAATATTGTCGGGGTACCAATGGTTTTATGTAATCCCTTGTATTTCCTTGTTGGTGACAGAGCTCTCCAACAAACGGGTAACACGATAAAACAAATACATGCTAAGTCACAACATTCAATTATTACTATAGCTAGTTGTCACAATGTTATTACATGAATTCAGTGTTTTCGGAATATAAAGCTTCCATTACAAACTCTTGAATATTAGTGTTATTTTGAGTATGTCTTTCTAGGTGATAGAGCTCTTCACAACACAAACGGGTAAGAATGTAAATTTTGTTATATACTATGTAATTTGTATGAGCCATGTAAAGATTTGTAATTTGTGTAAAATTTATTGTTTATAATGCTGATTATTTTGTCGAAAATATTGACTTAATTAGAGAGAATCCTTACAGGTACACATCAAATAGGGATCGGTGATTCCATTCTCTGAGACCCTTTGTCAAGAATCACCAGACTTTTTTTATTCACACAGGTTATCCGTCACGAAGGAAAATGCTGCCTACGAACGAGACAGTTTAGGTAATGTAAATACTGTCTTCTTTTAATTTTAAGCCTTTAAACATTTAAAAACATTATAAGTTTATATTGCCCATCCTCGCCACTCTTCTGGGATCAGTTTGAAAAAGTAATCAAAATTTAATATTTCCTGTCGTTTTATTTTTCTGAGATTAAAACCAGTTAATGACAGAAAAGGGGTGGTCCTGACTGTGATAATGACTTACAATATGAGTATTGTGTCATCAATAACATCTTGCACACACTAATGTGATGAAAGTATTCTTCCATTGTCATACACAAACCCGTGAAGATCCGGGTTAGAATATTGATCTTCAGTAACCCATGCTTGTCGTAAGAGGTGACTAACGGGATCGGGTGGTCAGGCTCGCTGACTTGGTTGACACATGTCATCGGTTCCCAATTGCGCAGATCGATGCTTATGCTGTTGATCACTGGATTGTCTGGTCCAGACTCGATTATTTTATAGCTGGAATATTGCTGAGTGTGGCGTAAAACTCAACTCACTCACTTGTCACACACAAGAAACTAGAATGAATGTAACTTGTAATAGTAATGTTACATACCAAGGCCATCATTTTTCTGCTGAGTGCAAGATGGAAGGTGGAAAAAGTATTGTAGGTTATACCCTGAGTATGGGACCTGTCTTTTATAATTGGGAGGGTGGCTCACAGGCCAGAGGGAGGTGACCAAAGGTTATACCCTGAGTATGGGACCTGTCTTTTATAATTGGGAGGGTGGCTCACAGGCCAGAGGGAGGTGACCAAAGGTTATACCCTGAGTATGGGACCTGTCTTTTATAATTGGGAGGGTGGCTCACAGGCCAGAGGGAGGTGACCAAAGGTTATGAGTCTCTGCGCATTAAGAATAAAGCGCAATTAAAAATATGGACATATGAAATATGGACAAGGGTCATGTAAAAGGACATAGACATGACAGGCACTGGGTACGCCATTGTTTTATGTATATTTGTGCATCAAAAGTCACTGACACGCACCCACACATGGCCCATATAACAGGCAACCATCTTGTTTTACAGGCGCGACTGAGAGGGAGCACAAACGTAATGGCTCAGACAAGGACTCAATCTTGGGTAGGTGTTTGGTCTCAGATAATACTACATTAGATTGCAGTGGAATGCCTTTTACTGAAGTCACAAATGTTGAAAATAATTAAATCAAACCGAATATTATGCTCATTGTACTGTGTCTCTGTGAAAATTTGGATATGATAATATGCATCCACCACGTCACACGCCTGACCATACGAAGCCATTGGTCGCCTCTAATGACAAGCATGGGCTCATGAAGATCAGTATATACACGGATCTTCACTGGTAAGAAGATGTAATTGTATTGAGTAGCATAATAGGACAACTCAACTCATCAGTGTTAATCCCAATTCTGTAGGGTGTTATCACACACTTCGTGTCACTACTTTGTGTCACTTTCAGGCTAGTAATCCAGCGAACATGAGGTGCCGGGATCGAGCCCACCTGTGATCGGGTTTAAAAAACCTTGGAGTCAACTTAGTGTGCAGGCACTTTCAGTGTTGTCATAACCCCTAGTGTACAGCACACAACCCTGTGCACTTGAAAGTACCCACGAATCCGTTGGTATATGACCAGATGGTGGCAACATGAATACGTGCAAACACCTAGTTGCGGGTACAGCAACGTGCAGTAAACTTGGACAAAGTACTGTGACTATGTGTTCCAGTCCACCCAGCTGTGAATGGGTACCTCGTAAGGATGGGAAAGCAACATTAACTCGGTGCGCCTAGTGGCTGCAAGAGTTGTATGCTCCCCCAGGGAGTTGAGATTGATAATACGAAGTTCCGTTGAGACTGACATCCTATGATCGAGGGAAAAAAACAAAGCGCCTGTGAGCAGCCTAGCTGAAACTCGGCGCTATATAAATAGAGTAATAATAATAATTCGAATGCCGGGACGCTACCAGGACGACAATGATACAGAGCATGTTCTGCTCATGTTCTGCACGAGTGTGCACGTATTACAATGTATGCATTTGTCAAACAACGAACAGTCTGAATATGTTTAACCGGTGACGTACTTCTTAACCCTGTGTTACACTAACTTATTTATTTCAGTGATCATAAAGAGCAGCCTGTACGGGAAGTCCGTGGCGGCAGACCAATCTGAGGGACACGGTGCCACGTCAGAACCTGGAGGTAAACATGATTATCTTTAAACTGACCGACTGAGTTTGGTTTTACGCCGCTTTTAGCAATATTCCAGCAACATCACGACGGGGGACACCAGAAATGGGCTTCACACATTGTACCCATGTGCGGATTCGAACCCTGGTCTTCTGCGTGACGAGCCAACGTTTTAACCACTAGGATACTCCACCGCCCCTATCTTTAAATGTATAAATACATGCAGATGTTAAAGCTGGGATATCCTCAAAGCAATTCTGGCTTTTTGGGTCAGTTGGGAAGAAATCCTTGTGCTATCGGTCTCACGCATGGTGTTACTAGAGTGGTTTAACTGGTGTTTTGTTACAGTTCTGGTGTTACTAGTCTCGTGTTTCTGTTCCCAGCCTCTGCTGCAGTTTCCCCAGGGGTGTACATGGAGGTGCAGCATCCGGACCAAGGCGGCAGCAAAGAGGCTGAGGCCGAGGCTGAGGAGGAGGCAAAGACTCGTCACGAGGAAACTCAGGAGGAAGCAGATGGTAAACAATTGACAATTAATCCATTGTGTAAGAGAGTGTATACGTGTTCGTATTTTCCGTTAGTGTCATTTTCAAAAACTGTAAGCAGGTTTTTTGACAATTTTGTTGTGTGAGTTATTTACCTTATATTTATTTACGATTATAATTTACAAGAAATCTTACCAACCCTGATTTAAGCCAGCGTTCGAAATTAACGTCGGCCCTTAAGCCCGAAGCCGACCTAAAACCACTCGGATCATCAGCTTTTGGTTTCTGCAGGTCCTTATGGCCGACAGTTTTTTATCCCCAATAACTGAAAGTATTAATTTTCAGAAAATATAATTCAGTAATTTCTAGCTTTCATCTCGATCAGCAGATGTTGTCTGTATGTGAAACGACTATCATTGACGAGGAAACAATTTAGCTCAGCGACTTTTCAAACGACTTCGATCTTGACATGGATGTTGATTTTGTTGAAAATGAAGACGAGTCAGTCTGAACCAAGTTAATTTTAACTTTTTAACTCGGTTTGTTAGTTGTCACATTTTTTGTTTTCTGGGAATTACTTATATTGTAGCTAAAATAGGGCCTACACATTCTGATCAGGACCCACAACTTTTTATGGTTCTGGGACCCCAGGGCCTGCAGCTTTTTAGGGTTGAGGGTTAAGGACAAACACTGAATTTAAGCCAAATAACGTTCCTGAATACCACTCAAGTGAAAAGTAGTTTTTAATTATGTTGATAAAGCTA
This sequence comes from Haliotis rubra, assembly GCF_003918875.1. Taxonomy (NCBI): domain Eukaryota; kingdom Metazoa; phylum Mollusca; class Gastropoda; order Lepetellida; family Haliotidae; genus Haliotis; species Haliotis rubra. Next base: position 2,447,609 of record NW_025767346.1, on the reverse strand, counting down.
GGACATACGCTCCTCCATACATGAACTATAATCGTTTATTAGATGGCATACGTACACATGTAATTCGCTGGTCAATGGAAAGACGTGCATTCTTGTTTAATAATACGTTCACGGTCTCTTTCAAGCGGAGACTGAGAAAATCGTCACCGAAATTTACTCTCAAGTTCAGAAGCCCCGCTCAAGCCAGAAAGGCTCAACCGTCAGTGATGACGTTCCCATCGAGGTCATTGACGACCCGCCACTTGAGGACGCTTTCCGTGATGTTGGTAAGATGAAGTAACGAGGATTAATTTCATGTTCTCATCCGCCGGCTGGGCTGCTTGAAGATGAACTGCGTGGAGATGTGCGGGGCAATGGTCTGAGCTGAGTCCTAACCGGGGCCCTGATCCACAAAGGGCCACGAACGCTTTGTCGATCGAGACCCAGCCTGACAAAGCAAAGATGTCCCGTTCCCTCTGCATTTGTTTATGGTACTCTGTAAATAATGATGAGGTAACATTCACATTACTCACTTCCCTACCGGGTACCCATTTACAACTGGGTAACTAACGGAACCTTGCATTTTCGTCTTTATATCCGTTAATCGTCGACGGTGTTTGATTAATACAGTGTGTTTCATATGCCAGTCAGCTAGCAGATACTAATTATGACTCAGATGACTCAACAGTATCTGTAAACATTTTTTGGGGAATGTATACACGTTTGCTCTAACGTTATTAACTAAATGTAAGGCACATTGATACCATGGCATGAACTATGTGCAAATACGATTATAAAACTTATTGATGACCTGTCACCAAAACAATTTCGTTTTCTTTCAGATTTAGAAAATAAGGATGACCCTGGGGATGCTGAAGATGACAATTCGTAATTGCCAGCAGAATATACAGCTGAACCAAGATTGCAACGAAAGAATACTTTCCACCAATGCACCCAAAACAGCAAATTGTCTAAAAAGATCCCTATTAAGACTGGGAGTAGTAGCCTGCTGATTAACGTCGTTCGTTGTCGCGCCGAGGACCTGGGTTGGATTCCCGCATGGGTTCAATGTGCGAAGTCCTTTTGTTGTGTGACCGCCATGATATTGCTGGCATATTGCTATAGATGGCAAGCCCTACTCACATAAACGCTGGCTCGTTGTAAACATGATAGAAAAGCTACCTTTTCGCTCGTATTTTGTATTGCAAAGTGTAGATACCCATACACTGTCTTATCGGCCGTTGTAGTAGTCTTGTTGAGAATGCATCCTGCTTGTCAGCTGTTGGATCCTGGTAAGCAGCTGCAAAGGAAATTATACATTCAGGCCCCGATGTCTCGAAACAAACTTAACTTTTTACTCAAATTTCAAACTGAGTTTGACAATTTGAAACAGCTGAATTTTAAACTCAGCTGCATTTTTTAAATAGAAGAGCCCAAACATCTTAAGTAATCTATCCACCAATCTCAAATTGTCTACTATGTTTGAGTTAATTATCGATTTTAGTTCATTCTGGGAAATGCATTTTCTCAAATTTGAGTAAAAACTCTAACTTAAGTCAAAAGTCGGACTTAAGTTTGTTTCGAGAAATCGGGGCCAGATTTCTTGGGGTTCAGTTTGATCATCAGGATCGCCATTTATATTTATGCTCAGTCTATAAAGACCAAACATTAGTTTCAGATTGCAATGGTCACCATGTCACTAGGTTAAAAACCGTGATAAGAACGAAATAATGACTGTTCAGGTTCCACTTGTAACGCTACTGAACTAATCAACTATCATCAACTATCTTCAACGATCATGTGTATAACTGTGTATATATGTATAGCTGGGTATTGTCCACTGAACTTTCAAATCAACAATGAATTTCACTCGAAGTAGAATCGCTGTATTGCTTGTATATACTGTGGCAGTTTGTCTATGATGCTTAAGAACTTCAATACATGTTCTGCGTGGGTTCTCGAACAATCTCGTGAACACAGATTGTCTCCGTTAATAGGAGATTTACTTCATTCATTTATACCGCCTTTTAATGTAATCAACTGTTGATATGCATTTTTATACCTTGTACAGCACGTGCCTTTTGTGTTGTTTTCATTGTCCATTTTTTAATTAATTCATCCATTATGCCTTTGTACACATATACTGCTTCATTGCTTAATAAACGTTTTTGCAAACATTAATGCTACCATTGTTTAGTCCTTTGAATTGAATGATACCGGTCATACACTTGTAACCATGAGACTTTGTCAGTGCTCGGGATTGGTCATTGATTGATTAAGTATATATATCATGTAATTTGTGATATATCGTAAGCACTGCCACTATATAGGACACAAAGGATTGTTAACAGATGGAGGCACGGGCATGGTTCTGGGAAACATAGGGTTGTTAACATGGCGAAACAAGGCACAGTGCAGTGTTACATGTTACACATGTTATATTTGGGATTACACTTTCTCAGTAAAGTACATATTCTAATACTTTATGTTATGTTCAGTCCCATTCGGGATTCGAACCCACATCGTCAGAGTCAGCCCTCTAACCACTCAGTCACAGCCGCTCCCACAAAAGTGGAAGTCGGAAAACTTGTCTAGACCACGGACATTGTGTGCCCCCCTGATTGGTGTAAAATGGAGGATCCCATGACCGAAAGCTATGAATATATAAATATAACATGTGTTACATTGGGAAAGCACGGGTACAGTGCTGGACAACAAAGGATTGATACTGTTAACAGGGTGAAGTACAGGCATAGTGTGAGGCAACAAAGGATTGTTAACAGGGTGAGGGACAGGCATAGTGTGAGGCAACAAAGGATTGTTAACAACGTGAAGTACAGGCATAGTGTGAGGCAACAAAGGATTGTTAACGGGGTGAGGTACAGGCATAGTGTGAGGCAACAAAGGATTGTTAACAGGGTGAAGTACAGGCATAGTATGAGGCAACAAAGGATTGTTAACATGGTTAAGTACAGGCATAGTATGAGGCAACAAAGAATTGTTAACAGGGTGATGTACAGGCATAGTGTGAGGCAACAAAGGATTGTTAACAGGGTGAAGTACAGGCATAGTGTGAGGCAACAAAGGATTGTTAACAGAGTGAGGTACAGGCATAGTGTGAGGCAACAAAAGATTGTTAACAGGGTGATGTACAGGCATAATGTGAGGCAACAAAAGATTGTTAACAGGGTTATGTACAGGCATAGTGTGAGGCAACAAAGGATTGTTAACAGAGTGAGGTACGGGCATAGTGTGAGGCAACGAAGGATTGTTGTTAACAGGGTGAAGTACAGGCATAGTGTGAGGCAACAAAGGATTGTTAACAGAGTGAGGTACAGGCATAGTGTGAGGCAACAAAAGATTGTTAACAGGGTGATGTACAGGCATAATGTGAGGCAACAAAAGATTGTTAACAGGGTTATGTACAGGCATAGTGTGAGGCAACAAAGGATTGTTAACAGAGTGAGGTACGGGCATAGTGTGAGGCAACGAAGGATTGTTAACAGAGTGAAGTACAGGCATAGTGTGAGGCAACAAAGGATTGTTAACGGGGTGAGGTAAAGGCATAGTGTGAGGCAACGAAGGATTGTTAACAGAGTGAAGTACAGGCATAGTATGAGGCAACAAAGGATTGTTAACATGGTTAAGTACAGGCATAGTATGAGGCAACAAAGGATTGTTAACAGGGTTAAGTACAGGCATAGTGTGAGGCAACAAAGAATTGTTAACATGGTGAAGTACAAGCATAGTGTGAGGCAACAAAGGATTGTTAACAGAGTGAGGTACGGGCATAGTGTGAGGCAACAAAGGATTGTTAACAGGGTGATGTACAGGCATAGTGTGAGGCAACAAAGGATTTTTAACAGGGTGAGGTACAGGCATAATGTGAGGCAACAAAGAATTGTTAACAACGTGAAGTACAGGCATAGTGTGAGGCAACAAAGGATTGTTAACATGGTGAAGTACAAGCATAGTGCTGGGAAACAAAAGATGTTAACAAGGATTGTTATGATTGCTTTTATTCAAACCTTTGTCACAGCTTTTTAGCCTGGACATAGTGCATGAAGCAAACTATAGTTATCAGGTCATACTTGTGGCACATTGGCACAGACTGTAACAAGAGGATGCCTTGTGCAATCATTTCCGCAATGATATCCGTACTTCCGACAATGCGATGCTATGTCGTGTACTGTGACACGTGTGTGATATATATATATAAGTGGATATTTAAATTTACTCGGTTCCAATGTATGTGTGTATGTATGTATGTATGTATGTATGTATGTATGTATGTATGTATGTATGTATGTATGTATGTATGTATGTATGTATGTATGTATGTATGTATGTATGTATGTATGTATGTATGTATGTATCTAAGTATGTATGTATGTATGTATGTATGTATGTATGTATGTATGTATGTATGTATGTGAATGCGTGCGTATGCGTGCGTGCGTGCGTGCATGCGTGCGTGAGTGTATGTATGTCATGGATTTCAAAAGTCTTCATCCTTGATAAATTAAAGAGATCAGGGACCCTCGGCTCACTCATTATTAATGCACGACTGTGAAAAGAAATGCTCCATATGGATTTCATAGATGCAATGATTTAATCAGGTGATATATATATATATACATACACAAGAGCAATGGTTGAATATCCGATCCTCCACCAACACCCCAACAGTAGCACATAGCAACAGCATCGGTTCCCATCCACTAACATCATCCAACACCTACCACTACAGAGAGAGTGACAGAGAGTGAGTGAGTGAGAGAATGAGTGAGTGAGAGAGAGAGAGGGTGGCGTAGAGAGAAAGACTGTGACAGAGACAGGCAGAGATATAAAGAAAGACGAGTGACACAGAGAGTGGGGGGAGCGAGTGATAGAGGCGAAGGGAGAGAGGGGGAGAGTGACAGAGAGAGAGTGAGTGACAGAGAGAGGGTGTGGTAGAGAGAAAGAGAGTGACAGAGAGAAATAGATACATAGTGAGGGAGAGAGGGTGTGGTAGAGAGAAAGAGAGTGACAGAGAGAAATAGATACATAGTGACAGTGAGAGGGTGTGGTAGAGAGAAAGAGAGTGACAGAGAGAAATAGATACATAGTGACAGAGAGAGGGTGTGGTAGAGAGAAAGAGAGTGACAGAGAGAAATAGATACATAGTGAGGGAGAGAGGGTGTGGTAGAGAGAAAGAGAGTGACAGAGAGAAATAGATACATAGTGACAGAGAGAGGGTGTGGTAGAGAGAAAGAGAGTGACAGAGAGAAATAGATACATAGTGGGGGAGAGGGTGTGGTAGAGAGAAAGAGAGTGACAGAGAGAAATAGATACATAGTGACAGAGAGAGGGTGTGGTAGAGAGAAAGAGAGTGACAGAGAGAAATAGATACATAGTGACGGAGAGAGGGTGTGGTAGAGAGAAAGAGAGTGACAGAGAGAAATAGATACATAGTGACAGAGAGAGGATGTGGTAGAGAGAAAGAGAGTGACAGAGAGAAATAGATACATAGTGACAGAGAGAGGATGTGATAGAGAGAAAGAGAGTGACAGAGAGAAATAGATACATAGTGAGAAGAGAGGGTTTGGTAGAGAGAAAGAGAGTGACAGAGAGAAATAGATACATAGTGACAGAGAGAGGGTGTGTAGTAGAGAGAAAGAGAGTGACAGAGAGAAATAGATACAGTGAGGGAGAGAGAGGGTGTGGTAGAGAGAAAGAGAGTGACAGAGAGAAATAGATACATAGTGACAGAGAGGGTGTGGTGAGAGAGAAAGAGAGTGGCAGAGAGAGAGAAATAGATACATAGTGGGGAGAGGGTGTGGTAGAGAGAAGAGAGTGACAGAGAGAAATAGATACATAGTGAGGGAGAGGGTGTGGTGAGAGAAAGATAGTGACAGAGAGAAATAGATACATAGTGACAGAGAGGGTGTGATAGAGAGAGAAAGAGTGACAGAGAGAAATAGATGCATGAGTGATAGAGAGAGGGTTTGGGTACAGAGAAAGAGAGTGACAGAGAGAAATAGATACATAGTGACAGAGAGAGGATGTGGTAGAGAGAAAGAGAGTGACAGAGAGAAATAGATACATAGTGAGGGAGAGAGGGGTGTGATAGAGAAAGAGAGTGACAGAGAGAAATAGATACATAGTGATAGAGAGAGGGTTTGGTACAGAGAAAGAGAGTGACAGAGAGAAATAGATACATAGTGACAGAGAGAGGATGTGGTAGAGAGAAAGAGAGTGACAGAGAGAAATAGATACATAGTGAGGGAGAGGGTGTGGTAGAGAGAAAGAGAGTGACAGAGAGAAATAGATACATAGTGACAGAGAGAGGGTGTGGTAGAGAGAAGGATAGTGACAGAGAGAAATAGATACATAGTGAGGGAGAGAGGGTGTGGTAGAGAGAAAGAGAGAGACAGAGAGAAATAGATACATAGTGACAGAGAGAGGGTGTGGTAGAGAGAAAGATAGTGACAGAAAGAAATAGATACATAGTGAGGGAGAGAGGGTGTGGTAGAGAGAAAGAGAGTGACAGAGAGAAATAGATACATAGTGACAGAGAGAGGGTGTGATAGAGAGAAAGAGAGTGACAGAGAGATAACGAAAGACGAGTGACACAGAAAGTGGAGAGAAGAGTGAGTGATGGGAAGAAGGGAGAGAGAGTGAGAGGGGAGAAAGAGGGCGTGAGGGAGGAAAAAGAGAGTGACACAGAGAAAGGGGAGGCAGACAGACTGATACTGCAACACGTCAATACACATCCCTTTGATTGGGGTTTAAGAAGTTGATTAGTAATTATTATTACATGTAAGAAAACGGTATAAGAATCCACACTGAAACTCGGCATCATAAGTTGTCAGCCATGAAGCATCTTGCCTTTATGACACATGCGCAAGCACACACAAATCAACACACACACACTCATTCACGAAAATTTCTTAACACATACACAAATCAACACACACGCTCACATAAATTCACAATCACAGATCAACATATACATACATACATACCAATCAACACACACACATACAAATCAACACACACATTCATATAAATCAATACACACATTCATATAAATCAACACACACATTCATATAAATCAATACACACATTCATATAAATCAACACACACATTCATATAAATCAACACACACATTCATACTAATCAACACACACATTCATATAAATCAACACACATACATCATATAAATCAACACACACATTCATACAAATCAACACAAATACATACAAATCAACACACATAGATCATATAAATCAACACACATACATACAAATCAAAACACACATTCATATAAATCAATACACACATTCATACAAATAAAAACACACATACATACAAATCAACACACATAGATCATATAAATCAACACACACATACATACAAATCAACACACACATATATACAACTCAACACACACATACATACAAATCAACACACATTCATAAAAATCAACACACATATATACAAATCAACACACACATACAAACACATCAACGTACATTCATATAAATCAACACACACATACACAAAAAATCAACACACACATTCATACAAATCAACACACACATTCATATAAATCGATCAACACACACATACATACAAATCAACACACACATTCATACAAATCAACACACATACATCATACAAATCAACACACACATTCATATAAATCAACACACATACACACAAATCAACACACACATTCATACAAATCAACACACACATTCATATAAATCGATCAACACACACAAAGATACAAATCAACACACACATTCATACAAATCAACACACATACATCATACAAATCAACACACACATTCATATAAATCAACACACATACACACAAATCAACACACACATTCATACAAATCAACACACACATTCATATAAATCGATCAACACACACATACATACAAATCAACACACACATTCATACAAATCAACACACATACATCATACAAATCAACACACACATTCATATAAATCAACACACATACACACAAATCAACACACACATTCATACAAATCAACACACACATTCATATAAATCGATCAACACACATTCATACAAATCAATACACACATACATGCAAATCAACACACACATTCATACAAATCAACACACATACATCATACAAATCAACACACACATTCATACAAATCAACACACATACATCATACAAATCAACACACACATTCATATAAATCAACACACATACACACAAATCAACACACACATCATACAAATCAACACACACATTCATATAAATCGATCAACACACACATACATACAAATCAACACACACATTCATACAAATCAACACACATACATCATACAAATCAACACACACATTCATATAAATCAACACACATACACACAAATCAACACACACATTCATATAAATCAACACACACATTCATATAAGTCGATCAACACACACATTCATACAAATCAACACACACATACATACAAATCAACACACACATTCATACAAATCAACACACACATTCATACAAATCAACACACACATTCATACAAATCAACACACACATTCATACAAATCAACACACATACATCATACAAATCAACACAAGCATGTACACTCTTACACTCTTTCTCTCTCTCTCTCTCTCTCTCTCTCTCTCTCTTTCTCTCTCTCTCTCATAAACACACACACAATTCTCTTCACAAATACACGATTCAACGCATATGCTCATACAAATCGACAATCACAGATCAGTAAGCACATACATACAAATCAACACACATACATACAAATCAACACACACACACACACACGTTCTCTCCCATCCCAGCTGTCAGTGCTTGTAACGTGAACGCTGCACCTACTTGATGTACATGCCCTAGTGAGAGGTAGAGGAAGAACACCAGATACCAGTTTCCTGGCCCAGTGACAGGCTGTGGAGATTGCTGACAGCATTCACAAGCTGGTCCTCGTCGATTGTAATATGGAGTTGGAATGTCTGATATTAGCAATAATCAGTCACGTCATCCCTGTCCAGGGTAGGTAGATTCTTACTAATCTATTCAAACATTGCATTACGCTAACACATTAAAATATTCGAATACTATCACAGTGATAATATAGTAATATGTATCCCTTACATTGGCGTTCAGTTATAGCTCACGTTCCCCACAAATGGGAGATTCGCTGTGGCCTGTTGTGAAGTGGCATCTGCATATTTATCTGGAGCTAGATTTTCGAAGCTCTCTTAGCGCTTAGATAGTAGTAAGTTAATGTATGGTACTTACAACTATCTTAACGCTTCGAAAATCTTGGCCCCGGTTGTTACGATATTTGATTGTTGTAAAATTTATATCAATTCGGGGCGACTTTATTCTCTTTCAACAACGTGTGGCTTGTTTGAGTGGCATTTTAGAAGTTGAGACGTGCAATGTACAACATATTTTTATGGATTGCAACTTCTTTATTTCGAAAATGCAACGTTTCGATACAGATTCTTGTACCGTTGTCAAGCATCACTCCTGCTCATAACATTTCGTTACACAGAAAATAAAGGCATTTCAGTTATATCACGTAGTGTCAGCTTGACGGAGTGCAACGGACGAGCGCATGTTGATACTGACGGTACTTTGATGATAATCAGGGAAATGAAGGATCGTAGTGAGTGAGTTTAGTTTTACGCCGCACTCAGCAATATTCCAGCTATATGGCGGCGATCTGTAAATAATCGAGTTTGGGCCAGACAATTCAGTGATCAACAACATGAGCATAGATCTACGCAATTGGGATACGATGACATGTGTCAACCAAGTCAGCGAGCCTGACCACCCGATCTCGTAAGTCGCCCCTTACGACAAGCACGGGTTACTGAAGATCAATAGTCTAACCCGGATCTTCACAGGTCCATGAGGGATCGGATTCGAAGGTATGTTTCCAGCTATCCTTCTGACGCAAATCTACACATAACACTTTGAACCCATTCGTCATTTTGATCAAAATGAAGAGTTTTCACCTGACAATAGTTAGGCACAAATATTTGTTGCAAATATTAATATTTATAGAGGTGACCTTTAGTCAAAATGCAGGTAATATAAGAGATCTACAGTGTCAGCTATAGCCTTTACATTTGATAGTGTACGTGTGCGTGTGCATGTACTTGTGTGTGTGTGTGTGAGAGAGAGAGAGAGAGAAAGAGAGAGAGGAGGGGGAGGAATCGGTTCGTTAAATGAAACAGTATATCACATTTTATAATTACGCGTGTCTCTTCTGTTCCAGGCAACGCAACCACAGAAGGCCTAACAACATATGAAGGTAGGTTCAGAAACAAAATGATGTCAATGCATCACAGAACCTTTCAAGATAAGGGTTAGGAATGATCTTAGTTTAAAGTAACCCATAATTGTTGAGGTGGCGACTGACGGGGCTTGTTCGATTTATGTCATCGTGTTCAAAATTAGTTCATCAGCGTCAGGCACTGGATTGCCTGGTCCAGGCTCGATATATTAATGACTGCCATCTTAGATCTGTAACCTTGCAGCCTGTGTCGTTAAACAACAAACAAAGCACAACACTGGCTTATTGACAATGGTATGCTGATATGATGTATGTGTGTCGGTAACATTATTCATAAATGAATGCAATATGAGATCTACCTGATTGAGAAAATGAGAAGAAAATGAGCTTTTTTAAGATTTAAGAGGCATTCCTTGAGGTTGGTATTTTATGTAATTGACGTTACTGACATCACTTTTGCTTGTATCGACATTCCAAGTTATAAATTTATTCCTTTTAATTTTTTTTTGGGAGAACAAACGACAACAGAGGCAATCATTCCTGAAATAACCAAAGGTGAGTTGTATGTCCTTTTAGACTCAGAACTAAAGTTCAATTATATGGTGTGCATATCATGTATATGATTCAGGTTAGAATGCCTACCAAGCAGCCGACCCGTGAAGATCCGGGTTGAAATATCTCCTTAGAAACCCATGCTTGTCGTAAGAATCGGGGTCGGGTTGTCAGGCTCGTTGACTTGGCTGACAAATGTCATGGTATCCCGATTGCGTAGAACGACGCACATGCTGTTGATGACTGGATTGTCTGGTCCAGACTCGAGTATTTACAGACCGGCGTCATATAGCTGGAATATTGCTGAGTGCGGCGTAAAACTAAACTCACTCACTCACTATGTTCATTGTGCATATTTGATGTACCTTTTTTCTATTCTGTTAATTCAATAGTCACACTGTTGCTGCCAACTGAATCATCAATCTTGCAGTCCCATGTTGTGCCATTCAGTTCAATCCTAGACTGGTGGAACCTTAACAGGAAACGTCCACTGTTTTCTTGACAACTCACTTCCGTATTCCAAGCAGCCTATACTGGTTGTGACTTTGTGGCTTGTTCGATGCCGCGTTGCTCTTAATATCAATCACTCTTTGGGCTGGTCCAGGCTTGATTACAATCTTATGTAACAAGAATATTGCACAGTAATTATTACAACAAAAAACTTGTATGTAACGAATCAAGCTGTCAATTTTTGCATTTTCATTTCATATTTTCCATGTAAACATCCAACAGCGCTGCCAGAGTTGTGTGTTCAAAACCCCAGTAAGTCGTACCTTGGTGCTGGAGTTGCCATAGGTGTGAGTGTCATGCTGATCGTGGACGCCGTCTGTCTGGCTCTGGCGTTTATCTACAAGGACAAACTATTAGCCAGGATAACAGGTAACATTTATGTACTTGTTAACACGTGAGTGAGTGAGTGAGTGAGTGAGTGAGTATGGTTTTACGCAACGTTTAGTAATATTCAAGCAACATAATGGCGGGGGGACACCAGAAATGGGATTCACACATTGTGCTCATGTGTGGAATTGAATCCGTGTCTTCGGCTTGAGCGCTTTAACCGCTAGGCCCAGCCCCTACTTCAGTGAGTGAGTGAGTGAGCTTTTACGCGGCTTTCAGCAATATTCAAGCAATACCACCGCGGGGGACACCATAAATGGGATTCACACATTGTACCCATGTATGGAATCGAGTCCGTGTCTTCGGCGTGAGCGCTTTAACCACTAGGCCCAGCCCCTACTTCAGTGAGTGAGTGAGCTTTTACGCGGCTTTCAGCAATATTCCAGCAATATGACGGCGGGGGACACCAGAAATGGGATTCACACATTGTGCCCATGTGTGTGTGTGGAATCGAGTCCGTGATTTCGTCGTGACGGGCAAACGTTTTAACCACTAGGCTACGCTGCTGCCCAACCTACCACATTTAACCTGTTTTACAACTCAGCTGTAATTGTGTTGGCAGTGATAATGCAAGAGAAGGGCAATATGTCATGCCCTTTCGTTGACAGTGTCGCATTCAACTCAAGTTCACATTTACTTCATACCGATAAAAGTACAATTAAAACGCAACAGAGAATATTATTAATAATCTTATGAAGAAATATGAGAGCTCCGTTATTATTAGTATGGCCTAAAAATGTACTAATACGAGCTAGTGAGTGAATGTTAGACGCATCTCGACAGTATATTTAGTTATTTCGTCTCTCGTTAAAATAATACGGGTTTGAGGTTGTTTTTTCTCGAACACCTGGTGTCATCATATTTTGAGTGATCCATACATATAATTTTCACCTTTACACCAAATAAAATTTGTTTATGACAACAGGAAGAAACCCGGATATTAGTTTGCACTGATACTTTACATTTATATCTGAGGGCAATCTCAGAATGGAAACAGATCAATTGGGAACAGTTCTTCACAGTGAATAGCATCGTTTTAGAGAACTTGGCCACACATGACTTAAGCTGTGTCTCAGATACTTAAACCCTTGTTTTATTTGCGTTCAAACAGATATTAAGAATACACAAAGCCATTTATTAAAGAAAGGGGTCAAATGTATCATACGTATATTTGGGATTACTGGGAAAGTCTCAACTCGATAAAAGTACTAGAATCTATACTTTACGGAGAAAGTGTAATCTGCTTACAAGCAGATATTGCTGATTTAACGAAATATTACATATTAATGTTTTTGTTTTTCTTTCAGGGACAAAGGAAACAAGCGATACACAAATGAGCAGGTAAAATTCCTGATTAAATTGATTGTTTAAACAATGATAGCAGACATAAAGCATTTTACGCATGTAGTTTACACTACAAAGTGCCATGTGTTTGCGTATCCCTGAAAGTGTATCACCCCATTACCACGCGAATCTTATAATTGTATTAGCCAGACATTCTGTGTGTTCATACATTCCATGTGCTCTGTTGTGGTTGTAAAAGTCAGCTTCGGTTGTAAATGTTCTGTTGTGGTTGTAATATTCAGCTTTGGTTGTAAATGTTCTGTTGTGGTTGTATTGTCAGCTTTGATTGTAAATGTTCTGTTGTGGTTGTATTGATAGCTTTGGTTGTAAATGTTCTGTTGTGGTTGAAGTTGTCAGCTTTGGTTGTAAATGTTCTGTTGTGGTTGTAGTAGTCAGCTTTGGTTGTAAATGTTCTGTTGTGGTTGTAATAGTCAGCTTCGGTTGTAAATGTTCTGTTTTGGTTGAAGTTTTCAGCTTTGGTTGTAAATGTTCTGTTGTGGTTGTATTGTCAGCTTCGGTTGTAAATGTTCTGTTGTGGTTGTAAAAGTCAGCTTCGGTTGTAAATGTTCTGTTGTGGTTGTAAAAGTCAGCTTCGGTTGTAAATGTTCTGTTGTGGTTGTAATATTCAGCTTTGGTTGTAAATGTTCTGTTGTGGTTGTAGAAGTCAGCTTCGGTTGTAAATGTTCTGTTGTGGTTGTTATATTCAGCTTCGGTTGTAAATGTTCTGTTGTGGTTGCAATATTCAGCTTCGGTTGTAAATGTTCTGTTGTGGTTGAAGTAGTCAGCTTCGGTTGTAAATGTTCTGTGGTGGTTGTAATATTCAGCTTTGGTTGTAAATGTTCTGTTGTGGTTGTAATAGTCAGCTTCGGTTGTAAATGTTCTGTTGTGGTTGTAGTAGGCAGCTTCGGTTGTAAATGTTCTGTTGTGGTTGCAATATTCAGCTTCGGTTGTAAATGTTCTGTTGTGGTTGTAGTAGTCAGCTTCGGTTGTAAATGTTCTGTTGTGGTTGTAGTAGTCAGCTTTGGTTGTAAATGTTCTGTTGTGGTTGAAGTTTCAGCTTTGGTTGTAAATGTTCTGTTGTGGTTGTAGTAGTCAGCTTCGGTTGTAAATGTTCTGTTGTGGTTGAAGTTTTCAGCTTCGGTTCTAAATGTTCTGTTGTGGTGGTCAGCTTCGGTTGTAAATGTTCTGTTGTGGTTGCATTGTCAGCTTCGGTTGTAAATGTTCTGTTGTGGTTGTAAGTCAGCTTTGGTTGTAAATGTTCTGTTGTGGTTGTTGCAATATTCAGCTTCTTGTGGTTGGTTGTAAATGTTCTGTTGTGGTTGTAGTTTGCAATATTCAGCTTCGGTTGTAAATGTTCTGTTGTGGTTTGTAGTTCAGCTTTGGTTGTAAATGTTCTGTTTTGGTTGTAGTAGTCAGCTTTGGTTGTAAATGTTCTGTTGTGGTTGTAATAGTCAGCTTCGGTTGTAAATGTTCTGTTTTGGTTGAAGTTTTCAGCTTTGGTTGTAAATGTTCTGTTGTGGTTGTAATTGTCAGCTTTGGTTGTAAATGTTCTGTTTTGGTTGAAGTTTTCAGCTTTGGTTGTAAATGTTCTGTTGTGGTTGTAAAAGTCAGCTTTGGTTGTAAATGTTCTGTTGTGGTTGTAATATTCAGCTTTGGTTGTAAATGTTCTGTTGTGGTTGTAGAAGTCAGCTTCGGTTGTAAATGTTCTGTGGTGGTTGTTATATTCAGCTTCGGTTGTAAATGTTCTGTTGTGGTTGTCAATATTCAGCTTCGGTTGTAAATGTTCTGTTGTGGTTGTAATTGTCAGTTGTAAGCTTCTGGTGGTTTGTAAATGTTCTGTGGTGGTTGTAATATTCAGCTTTGGTTGTAAATGTTCTGTGGTGGTTGTAATAGTCAGCCTCGGTTGTAAATGTTCTGTTGTGGTTGTAGTAGGCAGCTTCGGTTGTAAATGTTCTGTTGTGGTTGCAATATTCAGCTTCGGTTGTAAATGTTCTGTTGTGGTTGTAGTAGTCAGCTTCGGTTGTAAATGTTCTGTTGTGGTTGTAGTAGTCAGCTTCGGTTGTAAATGTTCTGTTGTGGTTGAAGTTTTCAGCTTTGGTTGTAAATGTTCTGTTGTGGTTGTAGTAGTCAGCTTCGGTTGTAAATGTTCTGTTGTGGTTGAAGTTTTCAGCTTCGGTTGTAAATGTTCTGTTGTGGTTGTATTGTCAGCTTCGGTTGTAAATGTTCTGTTGTGGTTGCATTGTCAGCTTCGGTTGTAAATGTTCTGTTGTGGTTGCAATATTCAGCTTCGGTTGTAAATGTTCTGTTTTGGTTGTAGTAGGCAGCTTTGGTTGTAAATGTTCTGTTGTGGTTGCAATATTCAGCTTCGGTTGTAAATGTTCTGTTGTTTGTAGTAGGCAGCTTCGGTTGTAAATGTTCTGTTGTGGTTGCAATATTCAGCTTCGGTTGTAAATGTTCTGTTTTGGTTGTAGTAGGCAGCTTTGGTTGTAAATATTCTGTTGTGGTTGCAATATTCAGCTTCGGTTGTAAATGTTCTGTTTTGGTTGTAGTAGGCAGCTTTGGTTGTAAATGTTCTGTTGTGGTTGCAATATTCAGCTTCGGTTGTAAATGTTCTGTGGTGGTTGTAGTAGTCAACTTTGGTTGTAAATGTTCTGTTGTTGTTGAAGTTGTCAACTTTGGCTGTAAATGTTCTTGTTTGGTTACAGTTGCCAGCTTTGGTTGTAAATGTTCATTTTTGGTTGAAGTAGTCAGCTTCGGTTGTAAATGTTCTGTTTTGCTGGTAGTAGTCAGCTTTGGTTGTAAATGTTCTGTTGTGGTTGTAGTAGTCAGCTTCGGTTCTAAATTTTCTGTTGTTGTTGTAGTAGTCAGCTTCGGTTGTAAATGTTCTGTTGTTTTTGTAGTAGTCAACTTCGGTTGTAAACGGTTGCTGAGGTTCCTGGTATTAGTTTGGGGGTTTTCATAACTGATATTCTTACTATTACATTAAAGATCTGTATATTAAAGTTGTAATATCAAATACATGTGACATTTTAATACGTTACAGTTATAGTTATATCACAAGAGATCGATTCATATAGTCCTGTCACCTGTTGTGTATGTATATCATCAACATTTGTGCATTCAGTTTGTGTTCATTACCATAACTAATTATGGATTTTATTCACCAAAATGTTCCATGACGCAGGATTGCTCCATTACTCCATCCAAATTACTGTCACTTCCCATATTTTGTATGTAATCACATTCTTCTTGCTTAAACGTTTGGCGCCAATAAAAACATCTAGTGACTCCTTTCTTAACAATCCGTTATAAAACATCGGTTCAAAATAGACGGTTTGTGGCAGGACATCAAATACTCTGACCACAACAACCCACTCCCCCAACCCAAATCCCGAATAGTTGTACTCCAGCACGCTATTCATGTATCTAAATGTTATAACATGTTATATCATTCTCTTTAGAATACCTATATCATCCCCTGTGGCCACTACAACCAGAAACCAGGTACAACCACAAGGTGAGCGTGTATTATTGTAATTCTTTACAAACATAAACTTGTGCCCGTAAAAAAATATCACAGAGGATGAGAATGTAATATTCTCTTTCTGGTCTACTGAGGATATAGAATTATTTGTAACAGAACATTTTTGTACAATTTGCATAAACATGATCAGGCATTGATAACAACCAAGCAAAATCATATTACTTTTTTTTCATGCCATGGACGTCTGACAAATACATGGGTGTTACCAAAATGGGTCATTTACGACCTTCAAGAGTATGTCCTTGAGGCAAATTAGTTAATCGAGAGAAAAAATCAGATTGGGTGAAATGCTTCCTTATGTTCTGATAATAATAAATACTTTCTGAAAACATCTGAGAGACATTTTTGCACATTTTATCCTTACCTGCACATTTAGTGCTGTTATCTGCATAAAAGTGCACTTATTCAAACAGACAAATAAAACATGCACAGTTAGGCATATATATCTACTAATGGACAGTTCTCACATCATTTTCTGGTGTGCAGTTACTGATAAATATTAATGGTATTCTTCAATACGTCTCTTTCAGAAGCGCAAACACCAGCATCCAGCACTGAGTATGAAGCGCTACAGAGAGAAAATGTTGATGCCCATAACACATATGAGAAGATGCACATATACCAGAACTTGTGAGCATTTGGAAGATATACTCTGGGACCTCGATATCAGCGTGATGTCATCTGTCCCCAATTTGTACGGAACACAGCCTGTTGGTTTATATATTAAATATCATGTTGAGATGTATTTGATTTCACGAGCGAACCATATTCTGGAAGTGTACATTTTACAGAGAACATGCGGCACCATCACGTTTACAGACCGTAAATTGTCAACACAAAATTCTCGTTAGTGTTGGTTGTGTTGGAAGATAAACAAACCCAGTAAATGAATAGTCCACTAACTATTGTGAAATTAGAAGAAATGCCTTCTTATACATCCACAGATATGATCTAGAAAGTATGTGTGTATGTCTTATATGGTACGTTTCTACGCAAACATGGTGAAATGTATATATCAAAGTCTGTTCATCATTTCTAAAAGCAATCGATTTGAAATTGTTTCATAAGATTAATGACTGCAAAATCTAGAAATCTTGACAATGTATGTCTGTATGTTTACTTGGTTTCGTTACAGCACTTATCATCACATTGTTTATTGCATCTTTGCTTCCCTATTTATGAATACATGTACAAAATGAGTTGTCAACTACTTTCGTTCTTTGTAACCATTTTTAATTGTTATCCTTCAAGGGCGGTATTTATACAAGCAAAAATGTTTGTTTACCAAGCCAGGTTTCCGAAATAAATGTGTTCAAACTAATATAATGACCAGCTGGAAAATTTAAGTTGTGAAACAATTACCATACAGGGAAGTGAAATGAGCATGTGACACAAGTAACGGGATCCCATCTTTGATATTTACAATCGGTTTCCTCCACAGCGTTGCTGGAAAGTGACATGAACTTTGTCGCCAGTGTTATGACTAACAAATGACTGACTACAAACAAGTCTCGTTTCCTTAAGTCATGTCTGAATGCACGTGGAGCGCATTTAAACAAATAGGAGTGGTATTCTGTAGTTGTGAGTTCCGAACTATAGTCTCGTCTGAGTGTAAATTGTATATTTATTCATGATAGTTTTATATGTTGATCCGCGCTCATTTCCGTGAGTTCCGAACTATAGTCTCGTCTGAGTGTAAATTGTATATTTATTCGTGATAGTTTTATATGTTGATCCGCGCTCATTTCCGTGAGTTCCGAACTATAGTCTCGTCTGAGTGTAAATTGTATATTTATTCATGATAGTTTTATATGTTGATCCGCGCTCATTACATGCAGTAACAGATGGCAAAAGTTATATGAATGTAGTGCTGAAGATCCTTGACGACGAAAGTGACGACCTCGTTAGGATCAGAAAGCCACAATAACTCGGTGCGCCTAGTGGCTGCATGGGTTGCATACTCCCCAGGGAGTTGAGATTGATAATGCGATGTGCTGTTGAGATTGACATCCAATGATCGAGGGAAAAAATACTAGCGCCTTGAGCATGCACCAATGCGTGGATATGTGCGCTATGTTAATATCCTAAAATAATAATAACAAAACGTATAAACCTCTCCTGCCTCAGCGGTAGCACCCTCCATTCGCACATGTGTTGGTGTTTTGCTTGATAAAGTGATAAAATACGTCACCTTCGGATACCAAGCACGATGAACACGCACTCTCAACAGGATGAAATATGGCCGGACGATGAGCCATATCTGATGCTCATACCGCATACCACTCATGAGCAGGATGTGAGGCGTTATATCACGACACTTCTATATAAACTTTGCTTTACTACCATACAGTTACAATACTTTGATACCCGTTAAGGTCAGGGTCAAAAATTGTGGTCAGCAAGCCATTATTCTGATTTGAGGCAACATACGGGATCGGGTGGTCAGGCTCACTGATTTGACTGATGTAACCCATAGGGGTGCAACTATTCGGTTCGATTCATCGAAAATCGAATCTGACACCTTAGTTTCGATTTTCGATAACCATTATCACTATTTCGATTCGATGTTTGAGTGATGTTCTGTGTTTAAATTTCACATCATATTTAATTGAAAAAGGTTACATCATTTACATTCCTAATTTCCTTGTCAAATCATGGAAAAAGTGTTTTCAGTGTGATATATTTTGCTTAATAAACTCAGCGAGTTAAATGAAATCTGAAGCATTTTACTTGTACGAAGAATCGATTCGAAAATAATCGAATTGAGGATCCAATATCGAAAATCGAGTCGAATCGAGTTCTGGGTGAATCGTTGCAGCCCTAGTTTGACATGGTATCCCAGTCTTAGGTTCATGACAGTGGCCTGTACATAACTGAGCATGGACCAGACAATCCATATAAAGGTCATACAACACTTTACAACCTGAGTGCCGGGTTTTAAATAGTCTTCAGCAGCACGTGCTTGTTGCAAGAGGATCAGACTCGATGGTTAGGTTGGAGCTTGTCATGTCCTAGTTACAGGTGCAAGACAGTGGTCTAAATCATCGAGCCTGGGCCAGACAATCCAGTGTTTGACATCAGGAGATACAATTACAGAGCATGTGAATATGACTGTCAAATGGTAATGAAGTCAGGTGTTTCCGAAAAGCTGAGCATATCCTGTCCCACACTTAGCACCTTTCAGAAACATATGCAAAGGCGAGTCAATTGTTCACCTGAAAGTATGCTACAAGTGAAAATAGGGAATTACATTGGACATCATTTTTGTCAAGTCAAAGTCAAAAGAGTTTATTGTATTTAAGGCGTCCGGCCCACATACAATATACATTTGTAAATAATTAGACTAACAACTAGTCTCTGAAATGAACATATTTTACTGAAAAAAAGTTCATAGTAAAAAAATGTATAATATAATGAAAAGGAGCCCTGAGACTTTCTTCATTTTCAGGACCGCCTCCGTGGTGTAGTGGTTAGAGCGTCTGCCCGGGAGAGGGGAATGTCGTGGGTTCGATTCCCGACCGCGTCATACCAAAAGACGTTAAATATGGTACTTGTTGGTCCCTGCCTGGCGCTCGGCATTAATGGGTACAACAAGGACTGGTCGGCTCGGAGTCAGTATAATGTGTCTGAGTGGGGTATTCATGCTTCACTGCGGCATGGTATCTCAGTGGGATAGCACTATAAAACCAGCTTCAGTCTGGGCTAGTACAAGCAGCCGCACATACACATACACACGCATGCACGTCGTCATATGAGCGAAATATTCTCAAGTACGACGTAAAACCCTATTTCAGCTCACCTCACCTCTTCATTTTCAGAAGCTGAGGAAATCTAGACTTGCCACATTTTCTAGACTTGCGTGGGCTTTCTTGGATATATTTACTTCAGGGTCTGTACGACAGACTAGTAAATAATATACAGTATACAATACATATAATGGAGAGAACAAAGTGGCAGGCTATTGTAAAAGTTCGTTCTTGCGTTGTAAATTGTTTGACAGTACATATCTTAGTCTCATACTATACCACAAAAGAAACGTCAGTTAGGAATTTTCCTTCGCAAAAACGGATAACTGTAAACTCATTTAATGTTTTGAGCAAAGACATTCCTTCCCAAACTCAGAATGGAACCCAGGAAAAGGTCTCAACAACGCAACCTGATCTCGGAGATGGTACGGTGGTCTCCATGCTTTTCATGCAACTCATGCTGCACGTGCTGTTTACAAGGACCGACCCTATAAAATGCACCCCCAAACCAGGTTGAAACATTCACATTACAACATCAGCAGGTTGCCGCGACTCACGACAGCTCAGAGGAACCAGGCGCTAGGAAGACTTGAAGCTGGCCACACAATCATTTCCAGGTCAACGTTCGGACCATCTACAGGCTGCAGCAACGTTTTTTCCAGGCCACCAACACCACAAATGATCGCCCCCGTACTGGCAGACCAAGGGTGACAAAACGACGACAAGACCACTATGTTGTGCGACAGCATGTACAGAATCCCTTCATGCAGGCAATCGAAACAGCACGCCAGACAGTGGGAACACACGGAAGACCATCAGTACTGATACAGTACGCCGACGTCTTAACAGCGGGGACCTCCATTGCCGTAGACCACACCGGGGACATATCCTCACCCCTCGTCATCGGCGTGAACGTCTACAGTTTGCCCTACAACACCAAAACTGGCGATACAGGCAATGGAGGACTGGTTTGTTGACAGATGAGAGTCGGTACTGCGTATCAACTGCAGATGGCAGAACAAGAATATGGCGACGACGTGGCCAGCGTTAATCAGACCAATGTGTTATGGAAAGAGACTCATGGGAAGGTGCAATCATCGTGGTATGGGGTGGAATAGGTCTGAACCAGAGAGTGGGTCCTGTGGTGTTCCAGAACCTTGGTCCAGGGAGAGGAGGCGGCATCACAGCGGTGCGCTACATCGACCAAGCTCTCAGACCCCACGTCATACCACATTTCGCACGTCACTGGAACAATATTTTCCAGCATGATAACGCCCGGGCCCATACTGCCAGAGCTACACGGGACTTCCTACAGCAGAACGGAGTCAACATTATCCAGAGGCCAGCCCTTAGTCCTGATTTAAACCCAATTGAACATCTTTGGGATGAAATTCAGAGGAGACTGAATAATGTCATACCAAGGCCGAATACAGCCGATTTATTGCGCCAGGTCTTTCTCAGAGTGTGGTACCAGGTGCCAATGGCCTTCATCAATCGATTGGTGCACTCCATGCATAGACGCTGTGCTGCAGTTATTGCCGCTCGTGGGGCGGTGGGGTAGCCTAGTGGTTACAGCGTTCGCTCGTCTCGCCGAAGACCCGGGTTCGATTCCCCACATGGGTACAATGTGTTAAGCCCATTTCTGGTGTCCCCCGCGTCGTGATATTGCTGGAATATTGCTAAAAGCGGCGTAAAACTAAACTCAGTCAGTCAGTCAGTTATTGGCGCTCGTGGTGGTCACACTAGATACTGAAGTCAAGAGTCTGAGGGGACTGCAAACGTTCACGTAATGTCTTGAAATTGTGCTGAGTTATTCATTAATGTGTCAAGATATTTCCCAAAAAAAATGTTTTTGATCCGCTTAATATGTCCATTTCTGTAATGATTTGATTACAGTGCCTATCTCATTTTGAATTCGTACTGACGTGTTTTTGATGCTGACTATATATATAATCAAATACACACAGCGATATATATACAGCGGTCCTTATATATTAGTATGTACAGTACAACTATAAATTATTGAGAATTTAAAGATTGTAATTTTATTGTTTTCACTCATTACTCACGTATTAAATGTGAATATTAGCAGAACATAACTCCAGATTCAAAGACATGTGAACAGTTAGTATTTTGTCAATTCACCATGGGCAGCAACGCAGGCTTCAATGCGGCGGGGCATACTACTGATCAAAGAAGTTAGAAAGTCGTGTTCCATGCTGTCCCAATATCGGACCACCTCTTCTTTCATTTCAGCAATATTTGTCAGATTTTTCTTATTGACACTTTCCTTCATAAGTCTCCAAACAGTTTCTATTGGATTTAGGTCAGGGCTATAGCTTGGCCATTCTAATAATGTCATATTTTGGGTCCGAAACCAGGGCTGTGAATGCTTTGAAAGATGTTTTGGGTCGGTGTCCTGCTGGAAAATCAAAAAATGTCCATAGAACACATGAGCAGATGGAAGTAAATGTCCCTCGAGAATATCTGTGTACCGCTCACTGTTCATATTCCCTTCAAATACACAGAGGGACTTGCCCCTAACACAGATATGCCACCCCACACGTTAAATTTCGGACTGTATTTTGGGCGCTGATACAAAAGTTTTTCAGTTTGTTTGGTCCAGAATTTCAGTGTACTAGGAAACAGCAACACAGAATGTTCATTTAAGAAATTCACATTGTCCCAGTTAAAATTTCTATGCTGTTAGCACCAGTTCAACCTTCGCTCCTTTTGTTCAGGTTTCATGATCGGTGATGGAATTCCTCGACTTTTCTGCCAACCCATTGCATGCAGCTCAGTTCTAACTGTCTCCTTAAAGACAGCCACATTTCCTCTACCAGTCATATCCAGCCTTAAGTTTTCTAAACCGCTTCCTTTGTTTTTAGAAACAAGAATACCAAGCCGCCTCCTGTCACCGACAGTCAATTTTCTGGGCCTACCTGCGCCTCTCTGGTGCTCAATGCCATATCCATTTGCAATTTTTTTCAAAACACTATAAACAGTGGACAAAGGGATGCATGTTCTACTTGAAATCACTTTAGCTGATCTGATGTCTTTGTTATAATACTCTAAAATCAACTTCCTCTTCTCTAAATCATCCATACTAAGGATCACTGAAAATGTCGTCTGCTAGCAAGTAAACAAAGGGGGATAACTCTTCACAAACTAATGAAAAAGGATTAACGGAGTTGTCTCTCTTGAATGAAACCAAGCACTTGATAGCTGGTTAAGGTTGTTTATACTAGAAATCCAATTAAACATATTTCTAAAATTCTCAATAAATTCTGGTCATACTAAATATATACCGCAGTGTGATACAGAGTAGAGGCTGTAAGAAGCTATCTTAATTGTGAGACAACACGGAAGTGTTGAATCATAGCAGGATGCAAATTAATGCTGGACAAAGCTCATTGTACAGTGTCTGCTTTCATCACATCGACTGTGCAATGGAGTTGAGGATTCTATTATTTGCAACAATGATTTCATTCGCCACTGGCCAGGGTAAGTAGACCACACCACGGAGCTAAAAAAACAACTCTTTATCGACATCGTACCTTCTTTATGAAGTAAATAATACAACAGGCTGTATTAAAGATGTAATAGTATAATGGGAAGTTATGTAGACATGATGCAGTTGTAAGTTGATGGTGCTCTCTCCGTAACCAAGATTCAAGTATGTTTTCAGGAATAATAATAATGACCTAAATCCCTGAGTTGATGGGAATGAGACCAGGAGTTCGTTGAAGGCACAGAGAAAACAATTTGAACACGACTGGCAAGTTTATTTTGGATGGGATCGTATTTAGTATGGTTCTTGAATTTGTCTTACATTGATGTTGTGTATTTATATTTACTGTCCACAGTATGTTCAAATAACAGACGGGGCGGTGGGGTAGCCTACTGGTTAAAGCGTTCGCTCGTCACGCTGAAGACCAGGGTTCGATTTCCCACGTGGGCACAATGTGTGAAGGCCATTTCTGGTGTCCCCCGTCGTGACATTGCTGGAATATTGCTAAAGGTGGCGTAAAACTAAACTCACTCACTAACTCAAATAACAGACCAGGCGACTAACGGGATCGGGTAGTCAGGCTCGCTGACTTGGTTGACACATGTCAGCGTATCCCAGTTGCGTAGATCGACACGTATGATGCCAATCACTGGATTGTCTGGCCCATACCCGATTATTTAGATGTAGCCGTCATGCAGATGGAACTGGTTGAGTGCGGCGTAAAACAACAAACAGACAAGCAAATAAATAATCAGCCAAATACCAGAAAGTCACTCACGTGTTCGAAACATAGTGTATATGTCTTCACTGTTTTCTTTTTAACGTGAGTGTGTTTACGTCGATGTTTTTCAGTGACAATGGCGATTTCAAAAAGGAAAACAACTTTAGGATCTCTAGTAGAGCTTGTGTGTCAGCAGCCTGAACTAGGGTGGCAAAGTGATTGGAATCGTGACGGCCAACTAGTCCTCACTGTGACGAAGACAAGGAAAGACCCCTGTGGCATGGAATGGCATATAGATACTCCGGCGAATGTGGAAGTGATTTGTCAAGAAAACAGAGGACGTTTCCTGCTAAGGTTCCACCAGTCTAGGATTGAACTAAATGGCACAATATGGGATTGCAAGATTGATGATTCAGTTGGCAGCAACAGAGTCAGTATTGAATTAACAGAAGAGAAAAAAGGTAAATCAAATATGCACAATGAATAGAGTGAGTGAGTGAGTTTAGTTTTATGCCGCACTCAGCAATATTCCAGCTATGTGGCGACGGTCTGTAAATAATCGAGTTTGGGACAGACAATTCAGTGATCAACAATATGAGCATAGATCTACGCAATTGGGATACGATGACACGTGTCAGCCAAGTCAGCGAGCCTGACCACCCGATCTCGTAAGTCGCCCCTTACGACAAGCACGGGTTACTGAAGATCAATAGTCTAACCCGGATCTTCACAGGTCCATGAGGGATCAGATTCGAAGGTATGTTTCCAGCTATCTTTCTGACACAAATCTACACATAACACTTTGAACCCATTCGTCATTTTGATCAAAATGAAGAGTTTTCACCTGACAATAGTTAGGCAGAAATATTTGTTGCAAATATTAAAATTTATAGAGGTGACCTTTAGTCAAAATGACTGTCAAAATGCAGGTAATATAAGAGATCTACAGAGTGTCAGCTATAGCCTTTATATTCTATAGTGCGCGTGTGCACGTATGTGTGTGTGTGTGTGTGTGTGTGAGAGAGAGAGAGAGAGAGCAGGGGGGGGGATCCGTTCGTTAAATGAAACAGTATATCACATTTAATAATTACACGTGTCTCTTCTGTTCCAGGCAGCGCAACCACAGAAGGCCTAACAACATATGAAGGTAGGTTGAGAAACAAAATGATGTCAATGCATCACAGAACCCTTCAAGATAAGGGTTAGGAATGATCTTAGTTTAAAGTAACCCATAATTGTTGAGGTGGCGACTGACGGGGCTTCTTCGATTTATGTCATCGTGTTCAAAATGCGTTCATCAGCGTCAGGCACCTGATTGCCTGGTCCAGGCACGATATGTTAATGACTGCCATCGTAGATCTGTAACCTTGCAGCCTGTGTCGTTAAACTACAAACAAAGCACACCACTTGCTTATAGACAATGGTATGCTGATATGATGTATGTGTGTCGGTAACATTATTCATAAGTGAATGCAATATGAGATCTACCTAATTGAGAAAATGAGAAGAAAATGAGCTTTTTTTAAGATTTAAGAGGCATTCCTTGAGGTTGTTATTTGATGTAATTGACGTTACTGACATCACTTTTGCTTGTATCGACATTCCAAGTTATAAATTTATTCCTTTTAATTTATTTTTTTGAGAACAAACGACAACAGAGGCAATCATTCCTGAAATAACCGAAGGTGAGTTGTATGTCCTTTTAGACTCAGAACTAAAGTTCAATTATATGGTGTGCATATCATGTATATGATTCAGGTTAGAATGCCTACCAAGCAGCCGACCCGTGAAGATCCGGGTTGAAATATCTCCTTAGCAACCCATGCTTGCCATAAGAGTCGGGGTCGGGTGGTCAGGCTCGTTGACTTGGCTGACAAATGTCATGGTATCCCGATTGCGTAGAACGATGCACATGCTGTTGATGACTGGATTGTCTGGTCCAGACTCGAGTATTTACAGACTGCCGTCATATAGCTGGAATATTGCTGAGTGCGGCGTAAAACTAAACTCACTCACTCACTATGTTCATTGTGCATATTTGATGTACTTTTTTCTATTCTGTTAATTCAATAGCCACACTGTTGCTGCCAACTGAATCATCAATCTTGCAGTCCAATGTTGTGCCATTCAGTGGAACCTTAACAGGAAAGGTCCACTGTTTTCTCGACAAATCACTTCCGTATTCCAAGCAGCCTATACTGGTTGTGACTTGGTGGCTTGTTTGATGCCGCGTTGCTCTTAATATCAATCACTCTTTGGGCTGGTCCAGGCTTGATTACAATCTTATGTAACAAGAATATTGCACAGTAATTATTACAACAAAAAACTTGTATGTAACGAATCAAGCTGTCAATTTTTGCATTATCATTTCATATTTTCATATTTTCCATGTAAACATCCATCAGCCCTGCCAGAGTTGTGTGTTCAAAACCCTAGTAAGTCGTACCTTGGTGTTGGAGTTGCCATAGGTGTGAGTGTCATGCTGATCGTGGACGCCGTCTGTCTGGCTCTGGCGTTTATCTACAAGGACAAACTATTAGCCAGGATAACAGGTAACATTTATGTACTTGTTAACACGTGAGTGAGTGAGTGAGTGAGTATGGTTTTACGCAACGTTTAGTAATATTCAAGCAACATAACGGCGGGGGACACCAGAAATGGGATTCACACATTGTGCTCATGTGTGGAATTGAATCCGTGTCTTCGGCTTGAGCGCTTTAACCGCAAGGCCCAGCCCCTACTTCAGTGAGTGAGTGAGTGAGTGAGCTTTTACGCGGCTTTCAGCAATATTCCAGCAATATTCCAGCAATATCACAGCTGCTGCCCTACCTACCACATTTAACCTGTTTTACAACTCAGCTGTAATTGTGTTGGCAGTGATAATACAGTTTGGGGCAATGTGTCATGCCCTTTTGTTGACAGTGTCGCATTCAACTCAAGTTCACATTTACTTCATACCGATAAAAGTACAATTAACACGTAACAGAGAATATTATTAATAATCTGATGAAGAAATATGAGAGCTCCGTTATTATTAGTATGGCCTAAAAATATACTTATACGAGCTAGTGAGTGAATGTTACGACCCATCTGAACAGGATATTTAGTTATTTCGTCTCCCGTTAAAATCATACGGGTTTGATGTTGTTTTTTCTCGAACACCTGGTGTCATCATATTTTGAGTGATCCATACATATAATTTTCACCTTTACTCCAAATAGAATTTGTTTACGACGACAGGAAGAAACCCGGATATTAGTTTGCACTGATACTTTACAATTATATCTGAGGGCAATCTCGGCATGGAACCAGATCATTTGGGAACAGTTCTTCACAGTGAATTGCATCGTTTTAGAGAACTTGGCCACACATTTGTCTCAGATACTTAAACCCTTGTTTTTTTTGCGTTCAGACAGATATTAAGATTACACAACGCCATTTATTATAGAAAGTGGTCAAATGTATCATATGTATATTTGGGATTACTGGGAAAGTCTCTACTCGATAAAGTACTAGAATCTATACTTTACGGAGAAAGTGCAATCTGCTTACAAGCAGATATTGCTGATTTAACGAAATATTACATATTAATGTTTTTGTTTTTCTTTCAGGGACAAAGGAAACCAGTGATACACAAATGAGCAGGTAAAATTCCTGATTAAATTGATTATTCAAACAATGATTGCAGACATAAAGCTTTTTATGCATTTGGTTTACACTACAAAGTGCCATGTTTTTGCGTATCCCTGAAAGTGTATATGAAGTGATCACTTCATTACCACGCGAACCTTATAATTGTATTAACCAGACATTCTGTGTGTTCATACATTCCATGTGCTCTGTTGTGGTTGTAATATTCAGCTTCGGTTGTAACTGTTCTGTTGTGGTTGTAGTAGTCAGCTTCGGTTGTAAATGTTCTGTTGTGGTTGAAGTAGTCTGCTTTGGTTGTAAATGTTCTGTTGTGGTTGTAATATTCATCTTCGGTTGTAAATGTTCTGTTGTGGTTGTAGTAGTCAGCTTTGGTTTGTAAATGTTCTGTGGTGGTTGAAGTAGTCTGCTTTGGTTGTAAATGTTCTGTTGTGGTTTTAATATTCATCTTCGGTTGTAAATGTTCTGTTGTGGTTGTAGTAGTCAGCTTTGGTTTGTAAATGTTCTGTTGTTTTTGTAGTAGTCAGCTTCGGGTGTAAATGTTCTTTTTTGGTTGCAGTAGTCAGCTTCGGTTGTAAACGGTTGCTGAGGTTCCTGGTATTAGTTGGGGTTTTTTCATAACTGATATTCTTACTATTACATTTAAGATATGTATATTAAAGTTGTAATAACAAATACATGTGACATTTTAATACGTTACAGTTATAGTTATATCACAAGAGATCGATTCATATATTCCTATCACCTGTTGTGTATGTATATCATCAACATTTGTGCATTCATTTTGTGTTCATATCAAAACTAATTATGGTTTTAATTCACCAAAAAGTTCCATGACGCAGGATTGCTCCATTACTCCATCCAAATTACTGTCACATCCCATATTTTGTATGTAATCACATTCTTCTTGCTCAAACATTTGGCGCCAAAAAAAACACATTCTAGTGACTCCTTTCTTAATAGTCCGTCATAAAACATGTGTTCAAAATAGACGGTTTGTGGCAGGACATCAAATACTCTGACCACAACAACCCGCTCCCCCAACCCAAATCCCGAATAGTTGTACTCCAGCACGCTATTCATGTATCTAAATTTTATAACATGTTATATCATTCTCTTTAGAATACCTATATCATCCCCTGTGGCCACTACAACCAGGAACCAGGTACAACCACAAGGTGAGCGTGTATTATTGTAATTCTTTACAAACATAAACTTGTGCCCGCAAAAAAATATCACAGAGGATGAGAATGTAATATTCCCTTTCTGGTCTACTGAGGATATAGAATTATTTGTAACAGAACATTTTGTACAATTTGCATAAACATGATCAGGCATTGATTGCAAACAAGCAAACTCATATTACTTGTTTTTTCATGCCGTGGACGTCTGACAAATACATGGATGTTACCAAAATGGGTCATTTACGACCTTCAAGAGTATGTCCTTGAGGCAAATTAGTTAATCGAGAGAGAAAATCAGATTGGTTGAAATGCTTCCTTATGTTCTGATAATAATAAATACTTTCTGAAAACATCTGAGAGACATTTTGGCACAGTTTATCCTTACCTGCACATTTAGTGCTGTTATCAGCATAAACGTGCACTTATTCAAACAGACAAATAAAACATGCACAGTTAGGCATATATATCTACTAATGGACAGTTCTCACATCATTTTCTGGTGTGCAGTTACTGAAAATTATTAATGGTATTCTTCAATACGTCTCTTTCAGAAGCGCAAACACCAGCATCAAGCAATGAGTATGAAGCGTTACAGAGAGAAAATGTTGATGCCCATAACACATATGAGAAGATGCACGTATACCAGAACTTGTGAGCATTAAAGAAGATATACTCTAGGACCTCGATATCAGCGTGATGTCATCTGTCCCCAATTTGTACGGAACACAGCCTGTTGGTTTTTATATTAAATGTCATGTTGAGATGTATTTGATTTCACGAGGGAACCATATTCTGGAAGTGTACATTTTACAGAGAACATGCGGCACCATCACGTTTACAGACCGTAAATTGTCAACACAAAATTCTCGTTAGTGTTGGTTGTGTTGGAAGTTAAACAAACCCAGTAAATGAATAGTCCACTAAATATAGTGAAATTAGAAGAAATGCCTTCTTATATATCCACAGATATGATCTAGAAAGTATGTGTGTATGTCTTATATGGTACGTTTCTACGCAAACATGGTGAAATGTATATATCAAAGTCTTTTCATCATTTCTAAAAGCAATCGATTTGAAATTGTTTCATAAGAATAATGACTGCAAAATCTAGAAATCTTGACAATGTATGTCTGTATGTTTACTTGGTTTCATTACAGCACTTATTATCAAATTGTTTATTGCATCTTTGCTTCCCTTATTTATGAATACATGTACAAAATGAGTTGTCAACTACTTTCGTTCTTTGTAACCATTTTTAATTGTTATCCTTCAAGGGCGGTATTTAAACAAGCAAAAATGTTTGTTTACCAACCCAGGTTTCCGAAATAAATGTGTTCAAACTGATATAATGACGAGCCGGAAAATTTAAGTGGTGAAACAATTACCATACAAGGAAGTGAAATGAGCATGTGACACAAGTAACGGGATCCCATCATTGATATTTACAATGGGTTTCCTCCGTGGCGTGAGATGCGGTTACGAACGACAGTTCAACTCGTTGCTGGAATGTGACATGAACTTTGTCTTTAGTGTTATGACTAACTGAGTTTGGTTTTACGCCACTTTTTGCAATATTCCAGCAACATCACGGCGGGGGACACCAGGAATGGGCCTCACACATTGTACCCATGTGGGGATTCGAACCCGGGTCTTCGGCGTGACGAGCCAACGCTTTAACCACTAGGCTACCCCACCGCCCCTCTTTAGTGTTATGACTAACAAATGACTGACTACAAACAAGTCTCGTTTCCTTAAGTCATGTCTGAATGCACGTGCAGCGCATTTAAACGAATAGGAATGGTATTCTGTAGTTGTGAGTTCTGAACTGTAGTCTCGTCTGAGTGTAAATTGTATATTTATTCATGATAGTTTTATATGTTGATCCGCGCTCATTTCCGTGAGTTCCAAACTATAGTCTCGTCTGAGTGTAAATTGTATATTTATTCATGATAGTTTTATATGTTGATCCGCGCTCATTTCCGTGAGTTCCGAACTATAGTCTCGTCTGAGTGTAAATTGTATATTTATTCATGATAGTTCTATATGTTGATCCGCGCTCATTACATGCAGTAACAGATGGCAAAAGTTATATGAATGTAGTGCTGAAGATCCGTGACGACGAAAGTGACGACCTCGTTAGGATGAGAAAGCCACAATAACTCGGTGCGCCTAGTGGCTGCATGGGTTGTATACTCCCCAGGGAGTTGAGATTGATAATGTGATTTGCCGTTGAGATTGACATCCAATGATCGAGGGAAAAAATACCAGCGCCTTGAGCATGCACTAGTGCGTGGATATGTGCGCTATGTAAATATCCTATAATAATAATAATAAAAGGTATAAACCTCTCCTGCCTCAGCGGTAGCACCCACCATTCGCACATGTGTTGGTGTTTTGCTTGATAAAGTGATAAATACGTCACCATCAGATACCAAGCACGATGAACAAGCACTCTCAACAGGATGAAATATGACCGGACGATGAGCCATATCTGATGCTCACAGACGCATACCGCTCATGAGCAGGATGTGAGGCGTTATATCACGAAACTGCTTAATAAACTTTGCTTTACTACCATACAGCTACAATACTTTGAGACCCGTTAAGGTCAGGGTCAAAAATTGTGGTCAGCAAGCCATTATTCTGATTTGAGGCAACATACGGGATCGGGTGGTCAGGGTCGCTGATTTGACTGATGTAACTCATAGGGGTGCAACGATTCGGTTCGATTCAAAAATCGAATCTGACACCTTAGTTTCGATTTTCGAAAACCATTATCACTATTTCGATTAGATGTTTGAGTGATGTTCTGTGTTTAAGTTTCATATCATATGTATTTGAAAAAGGTTACATCATTTACATTCCTAATTTCCTTGTCAAATCTTGGAAAAGTGTGTTTTCAGTGTGATATGTTTTGCTTAATAAACTCAGCGAGTTAAATGAAATCTGATGTTTTTACTTGTACGAAGAATCGATTCGAAAATAATCAAATTGAGGATCCAATATCGAAAATCGAGTCGAATCGAGTTCTGGGTGAATCGTTGCAGCCCTAGTTTGACATAGTATCCCGGTCTTAGGTTCATGACAGTGGCCTGTAAATAACTGAGCCTGGACCAGACAATCCATGTAAAGGTCAAACAACACTTTACAACCTGAGTGCCGGGTTATAAATAGTCTTCAGCAGCACGTGCTTGTTGCAAGAGGATCAGACTCGATGGTTAGGTTGGTGCTTGTCATGTCCTAGTTACAGGTGCAAGACAGTGGTCTAAATCATCGAGCCTGGGCCAGACAATCCAGTGTTTGACATCAGGAGATACAATTACAGGGCATGTGAATATGACTGTCAAATGGTGATGAAGTCAGGTGTTTCCGGAAAGCTGAGCATATCCTTCTCCCACACTTAGCACCTTTCAGAAACATATGCAAAGGCGAGTCAATTGTTCACCTGAAAGTATGCTGCAAGTGAAAATAGGGAATTACATTGGACATCATTTTTGTCAAGTCAAAGTCAAAAGAGTTTATTGTATTTAAGGCGTCCGGCCCACATACAATATACATTTGTAAATAATTAGACTAACAACTAGTCTCTGAAATGAACATATTTTACTGAAAAAAAGTTCATAGTAAAAAAATGTATAATATAATGAAAAGGAGCCCTGAGACTTTCTTCATTTTCAGGACCGCCTCCGTGGTGTAGTGGTTAGAGCGTCTGCCCGGGAGAGGGGAATGTCGTGGGTTCGATTCCCGACCGCGTCATACCAAAAGACGTTAAATATGGTACTTGTTGGTCCCTGCCTGGCGCTCGGCATTAATGGGTACAACAAGGACTGGTCGGCTCGGAGTCAGTATAATGTGTCTGAGTGGGGTATTCATGCTTCACTGCGGCATGGTATCTCAGTGGGCTAGCACTATAAAACCAGCTTCAGTCTGGGCTAGTACAAGCAGCCGCACATACACATACACACGCATGCACGTCGCCATATGAGCGAAATATTCTCAAGCACGACGTTAAACCCAATTTCACCTCAGCTCACCTCTTCATTTTCAGAAGCTGAGGAAATCTAGACTAGCCACATTTTCTAGACTTGCGTGGGCTTTCTTGGATATATTTACTTCAGGGTCTGTACGACAGACTAGTAAATAATATACAGTATACAATACATATAATGGAGAGAACAAAGTGACAGGCTATTGTAAAAGTTCGTTCTTGCGTTGTAAATTGTTTGACAGTACATATCTTAGTCTCATACTATACCACAAAAAAGAAACGTCAGTTAGGAATTTTCCTTCGCAAAAACGGATAACTGTAAACTCATTTAATGTTTTGAGCAAAGACATTCCTTCCCAAACTCAGAATGGAACCCAGGAAAAGGTCTCAACAACGCAACCTGATCTCGGAGATGGTACGGTGGTCTCCATGCTTTTCATGCAACTCATGCTGCACGTGCTGTTTACAAGGACCGACCCTATAAAATGCACCCCCAAACCAGGTTGAAACATTCACATTACAACATCAGCAGGTTGCCGCGACTCACGACAGCTCAGAGGAACCAGGCGCTAGGAAGACTTGAAGCTGGCCACACAATCATTTCCAGGTCAACGTTCGGACCATCTACAGGCTGCAGCAACGTTTTTTTCCAGGCCACCAACACCACAAATGATCGCCCCCGTACTGGCAGACCAAGGGTGACAAAACGACGACAAGACCACTATGTTGTGCGACAGCATGTACATAATCCCTTCATGCAGGCAATCGAAACAGCACGCCAGACAGTGGGAACACACGGAAGACCATCAGTACTGATACAGTACGCCGACGTCTTAACAGCGGGAACCTCCATTGCCGTAGACCACACCGGGGACATATCCTCACCCCTCGTCATCGGCGTGAACGTCTACAGTTTGCCCTACAACACCAAAACTGGCGATACAGGCAATGGAGGACTGGTTTGTTGACAGATGAGAGTCGGTACTGCGTATCAACTGCAGATGGCAGAACAAGAATATGGCGACGACGTGGCCAGCGTTAATCAGACCAATGTGTTATGGAAAGAGACTCATGGGAAGGTGCAATCATCGTGGTATGGGGTGGAATAGGTCTGAACCAGAGAGTGGGTCCTGTGGTGTTCCAGAACCTTGGTCCAGGGAGAGGAGGCGGCATCACAGCGGTGCGCTACATCGACCAAGCTCTCAGACCCCACGTCATACCACATTTCGCACGTCACTGGAACAATATTTTCCAGCATGATAACGCCCGGGCCCATACTGCCAGAGCTACACGGGACTTCCTACAGCAGAACGGAGTCAACATTATCCAGAGGCCAGCCCTTAGTCCTGATTTAAACCCAATTGAACATCTTTGGGATGAAATTCAGAGGAGACTGAATAATGTCATACCAAGGCCGAATACAGCCGATTTATTGCGCCAGGTCTTTCTCAGAGTGTGGTACCAGGTGCCAATGGCCTTCATCAATCGATTGGTGCACTCCATGCATAGACGCTGTGCTGCAGTTATTGCCGCTCGTGGTGGTCACACTAGATACTGTCAAGAGTCTGAGGGGACTGCAAACGTTCACGTAATGTCTTGAAATTGTTATTCATTAATGTGTCAAGATATTGTACACAAAAAATGTTTTTGATCCGTTTAATATGTCCATTTCTGTAATGATTTGATTACAGTGCCTATCTCATTTTGAATTCGTACTGACGTGTTTTTTAATGCTGACTATATATATAATCAAATACACACAGCGATATATATACAGCGGTCCTTATATATTAGTATGTACAGTACAACCATAAATTATTGAGAATTTAAAGATTGTAATTTTATTGTTTTCACTCATTACTCACGTATTAAATGTGAATATTAGCAGAACATACTCCAGATTCAAAGACATGTGAACAGTTAGTATTTTGTCAATTCACCATGGGCAGCAATGCAGGCTTCAATGCGGCGGGGCATACTACTGATCAAAGAAGTTAGAAAGTCGTGTTCCATGCTGTCCCAATATCAGACCACCTCTTCTTTCATTTCAGCAATATTTGTCAGATTTTTCTTATTGACACTTTCCTTCATAAGTCTCGAAACAGTTTCTATTGGATTTAGGTCAGGGCTATAGCTTGGCCAATCTAATAATGTCATATTTTGGGTCCGAAACCAGGACTGTGAATGCTTTGAAAGATGTTTTGGGTCGGTGTCCTGCTGGAAAATCAAAAAATGTCCATAGAACACGTGAGCAGATGGAAGTAAATGTCCCTCGAGAATATCTGTGTACCGCTCACTGTTCATATTCCCTTCAAATACACAGAGGGACTTGCCCCTAACACAGATATGCCACCCCACACGTTAAATTTCGGACTGTATTTTGGGCGCTGATACAAAAGTTTTTCAGTTTGTTTGGTCCAGAATTTCAGTGTACTAGGAAACAGCAACACAGAATGTTCATTTAAGAAATTCACATTGTCCCAGTTAAAATTTCTATGCTGTTAGCACCAGTTCAACCTTCGCTCCTTTTCTTCAGGTTTCATGATCGGTGATGGAATTCCTCGACTTTTCTGCCAACCCATTGCATGCAGCTCAGTTCTAACTGTCTCCTTAAAGACAGCCACATTTCCTCTACCAGTCATATCCAGCCTTAAGTTTTCTAAACCGCTTCCTTTGTTTTTAGAAACAAGAATACCAAGCCGCCTCCTGTCACCGACAGTCAATTTTCTGGGCCTACCTGCGCCTCCCTGGTGCTCAGTGCCATATCCATTTGCAATTTTTTTCAAAACACTATAAACAGTGGACAAAGGGATGCCTGTTCTACTTGAAATCACTTTAGCTGATCTGATGTCCTTGTTATAATACTCTAAAATCAACTTCCTCTTCTCTAAATCATCCATACTAAGGATCACTGAAAATGTCGTCTGATAGCAACTAAACAAAGGGGGATAACTCTTCACAAACTAATGAAAAAGGATTAACGGAGTTGTCTCTCTTGAATGAAACCAAGCACTTGATAGCTGGTTAAGGTTGTTTATACTAGAAATCCAATTAAACATATTTCTAAAATTCTCAATAATTTCTGGTCATACTAAATATATACCGCAGTGTGATACAGAGTAGAGGCTGTAAGAAGCTATCTTAATTGTGAGACAACACGGAAGTGTTGAATCATAGCAGGATGCAAATTAATGCTGGACAAAGCTCATTGTACAGTGTCTGCTTTCATCACATCGACTGTGCAATGGAGTTGAGGATTCTATTATTTGCAACAATGATTTCATTCGCCACTGGCCAGGGTAAGTAGACCACACCACGGAGCTAAAAAACAACTCCTTATCGACATCGTACCTTCTTTATGAAGTAAATAATACAACAGGCTGTATTAAAGATGTAATAGTATAATGGGACAGTTATTTAGACATGATGCAGTTGTAAGTTGATGGTGCTCTCTCCGTAACGAAGATTCAAGTATGTTTTCAGGAATAATAATAATGACCTAAATCCCTGAGTTGATGGGAATGAGACCAGGAGTTCGTTGAAGGCACAGAAAAAACAATTTGAACACGACTGGCAAGTTTATTTTGGATGGAATCGTATTTAGTATGGTTCTTGAATTTGTCTTACATTGATGTTGTGTATTTATATTTACTGTCCACAGTATGTTCAAATAACAGACGGGGCGGTGGGGTAGCCTACTGGTTAAAGCGTTCGCTTGTCACGCCGAAGACCAGGGTTCGATTTCCCACGTGGGCACAATGTGTGAAGGCCATTTCTGGTGTCCCCCGTCGTGACATTGCTGGAATATTGCTAAAAGCGGCGTAAAACTAAACTCACTCACTCACTCAAACAACAGACCAGGCGACTAACGGGATCGGGTAGTCAGGCTCGCTGACTTGGTTGACACATGTCAGCGTATCCCAGTTGCGTAGATCGACGCGTATGATGCCAATCACTGGATTGTCTGGCCCATACCCGATTATTTACATGTAGCCGTCATGCAGATGGAACTGGTTGAGTGCGGCGTAAAACAACAAACAAACAAGCAAATAAATAATCAGCCAAATACCAGAAAGTCACTCCCGTGTTAGAAGCATAGTGTATTTGCCTTCACTGTTTTCTTTTAAACGTGAGTGTGTTTACGTCGATGTTTTTCAGTGACAATGGCGATTTCAAAAAGGAAAACAACTTTAGGATCTCCAGTAGAGCTTGTGTGTCAGCAGCCTGATCAAGGATGGGAAAGTGATTGGAATCGTGACGGCCAACCAGCCCTCACTGTGAAGAAGACCCGTGAAAATCCCTGCGTTGTGAAATGGTTTATTAATACTCCGGCGAACACGAACGTTATTTGTCAAGAAAACAGTGGACGTTTCCTGCTAAGGTTCAACCAGTCTAGGATTGAACTGAATGGCACAATATGGGATTGCAAGATTGATGATTCAGATGGCAGCAACAGTGTCACTATTGAATTAACAGAAGAGAAAAAAGGTAAATCAAATATGCACAAAGAATATAGTGAGTGAGTGAGTTTAGCTTTACGCCGCACTCAGCAATATTCCAGCTATATGATGGACACCTGTAAATAATAGAATCTGGACCAGACAATCCAGTGATCAACATCATGATTCAGTTGGCAGCAACAGTGTAACTATTGAATTAACAGAAGAGAAAGAAGTTAGTTCAAATAGAATCTTCAGTTAGAAGTTAGAACTCTCAGTAACCCATGCTTGTCGTAAGAGGCGTCTTGCTTGGCTGATACCATATCCCATACTTTTGAATGTCAAGACATTTTTGGTAGTGTAGGACTACGAGTGCTGATATACAGGGCCTAGATTTTCGATTTTAGACTTACGACTATCTTAGCGCTAAGGGAGCTTCGAAAATCTAGGCCCAAGAGTTTTGTCAAGAAGACATATCTGGACTCATAAGTTATATATTTATTGCTTATACACCTGCAGAAATCACTTATTTATACGTATGTATGATATATGGAATTGATTTATGTATACACATTAATGCCTTTTAGACGTTTCAATGTCTATGTTTGTAGCATCAGATACAACTACCGCTGGAGCTGTTATTGGACACACGAAAAGTACAACTACCGCTGGAGCTGCTATTGGACACACGAAAAGTGTCTGTGCGATCGTCGGTTGTTTCCTCCTGATCACTGCATCGGTTGGTGTTATCATAATTTACAGGAAGCACTGCAGAGCGCGCCAAAGCGGTAACGATAACACGTGGTTCATTTCGCATTGTCATAATTTCACAGCATGCTCTCCATGTTTGTATCTATCTTGCAGTATACGTGTTGTAATATGTTGTTTAGGGAACCAGGTACATGTTGATAAATCATGTGATCGATCATCACAGAATGGCTCTTAGTGGTATGTATGGATGCACGCTTCTGGCAGTAGGACTAATTACATTAACCCTAGTGGGACTGTGCGGGGACTGATGAAGGAGAGAATAAACCAACAAGGACTTAGAAATATGGAGGATGTGAATAAAGAAGTGGTCGAATATTGGGAAATATTGTACCTAGGGGCATTCAGTCGTGTATTTCAGGGCAAGGAGGTCTCACAAAGTACTGAAAAGACACTTAGACTGTAAGAGAATCATATCTCAACATATCCATTTGAGTAAAACTTCTATAGTTTATATACATGTTTTAGATATTGCCGAAACAACTTTCTCAATAATTACTGGGAATACAATATATCCAAGGAATCCGAGATTATGCCATATGTGTTCAGGTGCTCACATTGAAAATGGATATCATTTTCTCTTAATATGTTCTGCCTAATATCCTCAACGTGTATCATATATTCTTGTGAACTTATCTTTGAATAAATATAATACTTTGATGTCTGTTGACAATCCCAATGTGCCACGAAACCTAGCTATGTACATATATCTATTTTATGCGAAAAGCTGCGGTCAAGCCGTTTGTTGGCTGTCTGAAAATAACTGTATGTGGTCCGGTGGCCTACGTACTCCTGAATAAAGAGACAAAAAGTATAGCATAGGGATTTTAGGGCAGAGTGAGTGACTGAATTTAGTTTTACGCCGCTTTTAGCAATATTCCAGCAATATCACGACGGGGGACCTTGAGGGCAGAAGGGAATATGAGCGATGTTGATGAAGGAAGAAATCCAGCTACTGGATTGTTCTCAATGATACATGCTGGATCACGCATTGATCGCATGTCGGTATACAGTTATATAGAGACGTGTGTGCAATAGTAACCACCCAAAAGTTTTTACACAAACCTGTGTGGATCAATACTATACTCCCATGTCCACCTTTAACATTTATTAATGAATACATAGACTGCAGTCCATGACTAGATTTGGGAAATAGATTGTCGTAATGCTAAATGCCTTACAGTCTAGATTACTGCATTTGTTAAACGGGTGATGTTGACACGACCAAGCTCAAATATTATACAATGACGAACAAACAAAACGTACAATAGATTCATTCAGTGATGTGTTCATGCATTGATATATCCATGTATTGTTGTTTACAGAAACCAGAACACTGACTAACAGGTATTCATCTGAATTTAAACCTTCATGTAAACATGTAAATGTAAAAAGGTTTGTGTCATTGCTTGAGCATTCGTTTGCTGGGTACAACTAAACAGAAAACTAACGCTTTTTTTCTTGCCAAAGTGTAATATGCTCTTCGGAGACATAGATGATCATGGAACTAAAATGTTAATGTCGAGTATAAGAACGAAGATAAGTGTTGAAGACAAGTCCTTTACACGTAGCACAATTCAACATCCAATAGTTTCCAAGTGCTAGCCGTTACGTGTTATTCCTGATTCTGTTACTTTCAAGGAATGTTGATTCTCCCTGTGGGGTATTATTCCTGCCAATTCTTAGATATTGATGTCGTGTTTTTTTATGCAAAACCTCTTTCTATTGTCAGCCATGGTGGTACGACAGGGCGAACAACTAATAGCTTAGGTAAGATTATGCATTGTTTACAGCTTGGTGAACTCACATTACTAACTGGCATTACCAACTGATATTACTAACTGACATTAAGGACAGGATACAAGCTAGAAATTTCAGTAGGTCAGTATGTGTATGCTCAAAATGATTCTATCTAAAGGATCAGATATGTTGCTCAAAAATGTTCATTTTATGAAAAGAGGTAATTATTTTATTTTAAACTGCTCAGCGGGTATGGCGGCTGTCCATCTGTGACAGGTTAGCTATCATGTAGGCGTAACTATGTCACCAGAAGATGACTGTATTTCAAAACACAAATTGTTCCTGGTGTCATGTTCAAAATTTCAGTATCATATTTGTTACTTCTCTTTTGTGTAGCCATACATATATACTCTCCACTGTTTCAGTATGCATGTATTTTTATTCCATTGTTTCAGTCATGCAGGAGAATGACTTGTACGAACAAGGAATTACAGAACGCGACTCAGGTAAGGTCAACAGATATCATGATAATTTTACATCAACAATTTGAGTGAGTGAGTGAGTTTAGATTTACGCCGCACTCAGCAATATTCCAGCTATATGGCGGTATGTAAAGAATCGAGTCTGGACCAGACAATCCAGTGATCAACAGCATCAGCAACGATCTGCGCAATTGGGAACCGATGACATGTGTCAACCAAGTCAGCGAGCCGATTCACCCGATCCCGTTAGTCGCCTCTTACGACAAGCATGGGTTACTGAAGATCAATATTCTAACCCGGATCTTCACGGGTATCAACAATATGAACGCATGACATTTGTTATGCACAGAGATTGATGTTCTAAAACGTGTAATGTTATACTGTGAGGTCAACGGATATCATTTTACGACATCCATCAACAATTTGAACCTTTGACATTTGTTATACATAAAAATTGCTTCAAGCAACAACTTACAAATATGCCATCTGAGACATCTTTTTCGATCACTATCGTCGTGATTTCTAAAATGAATTCATTTGTTTCAGTGATGCAAGAGAATGACTTGTACGAGTCAAGTAAAGAACACGACAGAGGTGAGAACAAGATGAATATACTATTCACACTTTGTTAAGGATAAAATCATTGATTCAACAGAAAAGTATGATGTGGGGTCTAGTATGGTTTAAATATCTAAACTTATTGTAAGCATGGATCCTAGGTTTCAGTATGTCACTTCATCCTGTGGAACCCATACCTGCTATTGACAGGTGTTGTGTACTTGTCAATGACTCGTTCCATGCTTTGCCAAATGGTTGATTGGTGCCATGGAAACAATTTTTATGGTTACTCATGTATCGAGTGCATAAGGTTAGATTAAAGTGGCTGTTTGCCTAAAGAGAGGTTACCGTATCATTATTTATCTTTTTTTAAATGGATACGATTTCAAATTATAAATCTGTGATCCTTAGCAAAGTGTGAGTAGTATATGTAGCAGTCAACAATCAATGTCCCAAGGTTCCCAGTTTGTTTATTGTTTGTTTGTTGATTTGTTGGTCTCTCTCCTATCTTACACCTGATTTATACACTGTCCCCAACGCTTTCCAAGCTCAGTATGGCGTGAAGTATGACAGATTGAGATTTGGTTTAAGGCTTAGCAGTATCCCAGTGAGAA
Source organism: Haliotis rubra (assembly GCF_003918875.1). NCBI lineage: Eukaryota > Metazoa > Mollusca > Gastropoda > Lepetellida > Haliotidae > Haliotis > Haliotis rubra. Next base: position 2,405,595 of record NW_025767346.1, on the reverse strand, counting down.
CACGGTGTGTAAGCTTGAACCAAAGCCATGCAGGTCTCGGTTGATGACGATAATTCACTTCTCTTTATTCATCGGCCCATGATACAACGTTATACATTACAACCTTCAAGCTGCAGCGACGACGATTGTTAGCATAGAAGATGAACATGGCAAGATTTCTTAAAAACAGAGAAATAGCATTACACATCAGTCCGTTAAATTTACACAGGGTTGGATGGCGGAAAACATCGACGGGGATAAAACGTTTACGTAGATCATCATAAGCAGTACATATTAACAACAAGTGGTACTCATTTTCTGCATAGTTACAGGAACACATTTCACACCATCTTATGTCATCGGATCTCAATTGCTTAGATTGATGCTCATGATGTTGATCACTGGATTGTCAGGTCCTGACTCGATTATTTACAGACCGCCGCCATATAGCTGGAATATTGCTTAGTGCGGCGTAAAACAGCAACAAAACAATCAACAGTTAGTATATTATTGTGAAGATCACCATAAAGATAAAGAACATCAAAATACCTACAAAAAAAATACGACAAACCTGGTCCGTGAATATTAATCCTTCAGTCACCATTAAATTTGTATTCATTTCAGAACACACAACTGAAATTTACACAGAAGCTGGCTTGAAGTAGCCATGTGTGTATCTCTGCTATCAAGTCTAAAACGTCATCAGTGTTTGCATGTATTCATATAAGGAATCAAGAACGTGCCTGCAACTGACGAAACGTTTCACAAGTTACTGACAGTGTACAGATGACCATTATGACAATAAAAGCATTTCTATAAGCTTTTACATTATGCTTTTCGTTAATGTTGAGTATTATTCCAACATCTCCATCCTTTGCAATTTACATTGTACAATGTGGGGGGTAAACTCGAGCAGAATTGTTTCATCAAGATTTCAAAGAGCGCCATACGGCTCTTGTTCAGAAGGTAACAACCCGTGAAGATCTGGGTTAGAACTGGTCTTTAGTAACCCATGCTTGTGGTAAGTGGCGACTACCCGTGAAGATCCGGGTTAGAATTGATCTTCAGTAACCCATGCTTGTGGTAAGTGGCGACTACCCGTGAAGATCCGGGTTAGAATTGATCTTCAGTAACCCATGCTTGTGGTAAGTGGCGACTACCCGTGAAGATCCGGGTTAGAATTGATCTTCAGTAACCCATGCTTGTGGTAAGTGGCGACTACCCGTGAAGATCCGGGTTAGAATTGATCTTCAGTAACCCATGCTTGTCGTAAGTGGCGACTAACGGGATCGGGTGGTCAGGCTCGATGACTTGGTTGACACATGCCATCGTATCCCAATTGCGTAGATCGATGCTCATGCTGTTGATCACTTGATTGTCTGACTCCATTATTTACTGTCTCGATTATTACAGACCGAGGTCATAAAGCTGGAATATTGCTGAGTGCGGCGTAAAACTAAACTCATTCACTCAGAAGGTAACAACATTCAAGATCTAAGTAAAACGTTTTGAAAAGTTGAGAACATCTTGAGATCTCCAATAATGATGTCCAATGCAATTCCCTATTTTGATTGTGCCATACGTTCCCAGGTTTTCACAGGTGACCAATTGCCTAGCCTCTGCAAGTGTTTATAGCGAGTGGCACCGCCCGCTTTTCTTTTCACGAACGCCTGGTATCCTCACAGTGTGACCATGATTCATAAACACGTGAGCATCATGATGTCGGAATCGTACAATCGACACTGTGGAGATTTCTTGTAGATGTGCAAAGGGTTTAGTCTCTAACTGACGTACAACACAAAGTACACACCTGATGCTTTGGTAAAATGTTTTCCTGAAAACAGCGTAATATTTAGAAGAGTGTTTTGATTGCGACTCACAAGTCACAAACATTATACATAATGAAAAGGCTTATACGATTTGGTGCTTGGAGCGTTGTCAAATATGAAATATGTGTGTCTCGGTGTGGTGTTTATTGTAAATGCTTGTGAGTAAGTAGGTGATTGCTTGAGTGAGTGAGTGAGTGAGTGGTTCATTGCTTGAGTGAGTGTTTGCATGAGTAATTGCGTGAGTGAGTGCAAGAGTGAAAGAGATTGCATGAGTGGGTGATTGCGTGAGGGAGTGATTGCATGAGTGAGTGCAAGAGTGAAAGTGATTGCGTGAGGGAGTGATTGCGTGAGGGAGGGATGCAGGGAGGGAGCGAGTGAGTGAGTGAGTGAGGGAGGTTTTCCCAGCATTATCACGTTGTTGAACAGAAATGGGCTTCACATACTGCACCCATTGTTCCATGAAGAGAATCGAACGGAATTGTTTGACGCTTTAAGGACAATACGCTTCCCCTGTCCCTGAGACCGCCTCCGTGGTGTAGTGGTTAGAGCGTCTGCCCGGAGAGCGTTAAAATATGGTACTTGTTGGTCCCTGCCTGACGCTCGGCATTAATGGGTACAACAAGGATTGGTCGGCTCGGAGTAAGTATACTGTGTCTTAGTGGGGTATTCATGCTTCACTGCGGCATGGTATCTCAGCACTATAAAACCAGCTTAAGTCTGGGCTAATACAAGCAGCCGCACATACACATACACACGCATGCACGTCGTCATATGAGCGAAATATTCTCAAGCACGACGTTAAACCCAATTTCACCTCACCTCACCCCTGTCCCTGAGGCATGTGCAGTGACATCCTACAGATCATTCCTATAGCAACTAGGTTTATAACTTCCGGAACACCACAGGATATTCATTTCCGGGTCGTCTGGCCAGAACACATTCATGGCTGTCTCACACAGGGTTGTGTTGACACCATACATGCGCTATGTGTTTAGTGTGTCGGTAGGAAGATGGACCTGAAAAATCTTTTAATTACCACATTGATTCAAGTCATCTCATGTCAAGACGGTAAGTATGTGATGCACGTCATTTTGAGTGAGTGAGTGAGTAATGTTTTACGTCGCTTTCAGCAATATTCAAGCAATATTCCCAGGGGGACACCAGAAATCGGCTTCACACATATGGGGAATCGAACCTGGGTCTTCGGCGTGACGAGCGAACGTTTTAACCAGTTGGCTGTCCCGCCGCCCTCGTCATTTTGAAGCTGAATAGGACCTGTCTCTCCTTTCACATATTCGATGAAAATGCAGCACTGTTCAAACTCAACATATCATTAAATAACACTCCATTGCGCAAAGTAACGGGGCATGATTTACTTGTTATTCACTTTCTAAAATATTTGTGATTTCTGTTGTTGTACAATCACAAACACTGAATGTTTATAAAGTCATTCACTTTGCCGGTGTGATAAAGCCAACATACCAACGGGGTATATGGAGAGTGGGGGGTAGGGTTTGGGGGTACATCCCTGCTCGTTTAGATTTCCAGTACGACTGTCTGGCGGTGGGTAGCCTAGTGGTTAAAGCGCTCGTTCGTCACGCCGAAGACCCGAGTTCAAGTCCCCACAATGTGTGAAACCCATTTCTGCTGACCCCCGCCGTGTTTTTGCTAGAATATTGCTGAAAGGGGCGTAAAGCTAAACTCACTCACTCACTCAGTACGACTGTCTGTCAATCAATGTGAACATATTATATTCCACTCACTTACACATACAAACGGTTAAAAAAAATTGTTATAGCATATGGTGAAACCTTGATTCAGTGTAGTTTTCACGTCATCCCCAAATCAACGCCATGAAACCCACATCAACTAGTATAATGCTCAAGGAACATACATTATTATTGATATTGTCGGAAGGTCCCTTTAATATATGAGGAAAGTCAGAGCTACAGATAACATTTTGAGCCATTGCGTTACGTCCTCGCTTGTGTTTATCTCAATTGGGTATACTAATTTTCCTTTGAGTAACCAAATAAGTTATACCCACCTCATTCAAACTCAGTTGGGTATTTTGCGATTTTCCATTATTTGTGAAAATAGAATGAAGTTTCAATGCTAAATGTTTGCTTTTGTATTATCTATATATTTGATCTGTAATATGAGAAAAGATAAGAAAGGCTACAAGTTGCCAAGTTCGTGTGCTGAAGTAGAACCTCACAATATATCTCAGTTATTCTATCTACCCTCAGTAACCTCCATCTGTAGCGCATGGGTCTGCTTACTTCAAATTTTAGTAGGTTTGGTGAATGCTACAGTACGCAAGTTGAGATTCGACATTTTTGTGTGTACGCATGTAAGATCAAATTTAGTGGGTATTTACAAAGATGCAAGCGTACATAACTATTTGCGTAATTTACGCAGATACGCAACTAGAATATCACTCGTCAATGTTGAAAAATCAAAGACGAAATTACATTCCTGCATGCGTAAACACGGAAGAGTTTCGGTATTGCATTCCTGTCGTTGAATCAGTAAATACTGGATTGTGATTGGTTAATTCAAGTCATTCAGAGGTATATAAACACGTTATACAGGACTCTGATTTTCCGCGCACAGTTATACATGGTTTAGGGTAATGAGCTATTTTCGTTTGCCCACCAACATGGCGGACACCACACAAACTTCCGATACGTCGATAATCGATTTTGCATGAAATTACAAATATGTCTGTGAAAAAGAATTTAGAGATGATGAGCTCGATTCATTATTTGCGTAAATCACAGAAATAGGTGATAATACATAAAAATTACTGAACAAGCATTGAAACAAATATTCAGTCGAACAAGATCCAAACTTCAGCAAGAAACATGTGTTTACGTTGATTCTGTGTTATGTCAAAACAGATTAAGCGATATACTGTTACATAAGTTCCATATTCAATTTATTAGCAGATTGCGTTGATGATATGGCCACTGATCTTGCTTCGGAAGCGGAGGGGCTGTTATAATTCCGTTATACTATATACTAGTATCTCTAATTTCGAAACACAGTAGGTTTATCTCCTAAATATACTCATGCCAATAACGGTTGTCACCCCCTTCAATTTTTTTAATTGGAGAGGGGGTGGGTGGGTGTGGGTTGAGGGGGTGACAACCATTATTGTCATGAGCATATAACAATTCTACCCAATAACATCTCTTCTAGGAAGCGTTCATTGTCTGAGAAAGTATATGTTCAAAGCAGACAGGTAACGAATACAAAGAGTGTAATTAATATCAATACATCTTTTATGAGCACAGTGGTGTAGTGGTTAGCATGCTGGCCTCTCACGCAAAAGGCCCGGGTTCGAATCCCGGTGGAGACACCAAAATGTGTGACCTGGGTCTCATACTGTGTTGTGTCCCTGGGCAAGGCACTTCGTCCACATTGCACTCAGTCCACCCAGCTGTTCAAAATGGGTACCTGAGAAGCGGATGTACGGACCTATATGGTCCCGCTTAGCGCTTAGTAGCAGCTTTGAAAGTACAATTCCGTCAGGGTAATAATGTAACGCCAGAGAACAGCATCGCGTTTGATTCTAGGCGCAAATATTAGCGTTATTATTATTATTATTATTTTATATATTACAGTTACTGTAACATTAACGATATCACAACCGGGAACAACTGCGGGATCGCTGGTAGAGCTTGTGTGTCAGCAGTCTGGACAAGGGTGGAAAAGAGATTGGAATCGTGACGGCCAACTAGTCCTCACTGTGACGAAGACAAGTAAAGTCCCCTGTGGCGTGGAATGGCATATAGATACTCCGGCGAATACGGAAGTGATTTGTCAAGAAAACAGTGGACGTTTCCTGCTAAAGTTCAACCAGTCTAGGATTGAACTGAATGGCACAATATGGGACTGCAAGATTGATGATTCAGATGGCAGCAACAGTGTCACTATTGAATTAACAGAAGAGAAAAAAGGTACATCAAATATGCACAATGAATATAGTGAGTGAGTTTAGTTTTACGCCGCACTCGGCAATATTCCAGCTATATGGCAGCGGTCTGTAAATAATCGAGTCTGGACCAGACAATCCAGTGATCAACTGGAGCGTCGATCTGCGCAACTGGGAAACGATGACATGTGTCAACCAAGTCAGCGAGCCTGACCACCCGATTTCGTTAGTCGCCTCTTACGACAAGCATGGGATACTGCAGATCAATTCTAACCGGGATCTTCAAGGGTCACGGCTTTAACGAACCCACATTGACCACTAGTTTATAAAAGTATCTCTTTGTCTGCATGTCGAGTAAAATATGAAACAAGTGGCCGGGATATAAGTTATCAGTCAGTTCGTTATAAGCGTGTTCGTTACAAAGGTAGTTAGATGACTAGCACTAGTTGGCATTATAGTGTTCGTTACAAAGGTAGTTAGATGACTAGCACTAGTCGGCATTATAGTGTTCGTTACAAACGTAGTTAGATGACTAGCACTAGTTGGCATTATAGTGTTCGTTACAAAGGTAGTTAGATGACTAGCACTAGTCGGCATTATAGTGTTCGTTACAAACGTAGTTAGATGACTAGCACTAGTTGGCATTATAGTATTCGTAAAGGAGAAAAAGTTACCCTACGGAAAAATGATTTCATGGACTTTAACCACTAACCGGATACAGTTAGGCGAACTGAATACAGAAATTCATTCCACATGCCCTAAATAAGAAATATAAACGCAAGTGCAATATATTCTTGTCTTGTGACTAGTTAAATAACAAATGTCCCTTTTCTGCAATTTTAGCTCAACCAAACGTACATGTCTTCAAGAAAACCAACGCCCTTGTTGATGGTGGTAATGTAACTTTAATATGTAACGTCAGTGGAGTTTCTAACGTCACATACATCACCTGGAGTCAGTACTGGAAGGACCAGCTCATAAGGAAAGTCAAAGGTCCCTTCTCCTCTCTGCATCAATTCAATGTCTATGGGGCAACGTACGCAGATGAAGGCAACTATACTTGCAATGTAACGGCTCTGGTTCCAAGTGGACGGAAGATCTTCCTCTCTGGATCTGAAGAAATACTAATAAATGGTACACACTTTCCCTTGTGGGTTTATATATATTTGAGCCTCTTCTCAAGGCGCGTAGCAAGCCAATTTTATGTGTACGCCCGATAGGTTGCAAAGCGTTATGTTTAGATAGTATTGAGGGTTGCCAAACCTTTTTAGCCACAATCACGCGTAAGGCTTTTTTTTCATGATGGTCACTACGCCCCTGTTCTCGTAAATACTCTGTTTTAGTTACTTGATTCTCTTTGTGTGGTAAATACATGATAAAACGCTTCAAACACGAGTAACAAGATACTACGTTTTGTGCCAATGTGTCGCATGTTAAGGCAAAGATGAAGAGCTGCACACAACTGACATTATTCGGAACCCTAAAGGGAGATTACCGAATGCCGAGCTTTATCTTACCTAATGTAAAATGCCTTAATTTCATTGGTCAATGACGTTTTAACCCTCCCAGGAGGGTTCCAACTGGAAAGAATAATACCCGCGGCCACGGTTACCACCAAACTCTCCGCCGAGGAGCTGTATCGGTAACAATCGTATGACGTCATAGTATGACGCATGCAGTGCACGGAGATGGAAAACCGTTCGATTAGCTGTTTTTTAGTTCACTATGTGTACATTTATTTACGACTTTCACTGCTTTATTTAAACTATTTTATACATTGAATCGTTTGCACACTAAAATTTAAACATACTTAACCATTTTAATAGCAGTTTTAAGCGTGTCAGAATATGTTTCACTGATTTTAAAAATCCAGTCGAGAGGCAGACGCCATTTTGTTTAAATGTCATATAATCGGTAGCGAGCTTTTCGATCTTCAAATTAAAATAAAACGATATTTTGTACATTTAACATGGCGGTAAGATAAATACGTTGTAAACGTCTCCCTCGGGTAATACGGTCCGACGTCCGCCTTTCTGTAGCAGTGTCATCCCTCGCCTACCGGCTCGGGTGACACTGCTTACAAAGAGGGTACATCAGACCGTATTACCGTCGAGAGAAACATACAACTTATAGTGTCTCACTTGGCGGATACAAATTAGGATACGAGCTTGTGTGTTATGCTAAATTTGGGTATCATTTCGTCTGAGTGTCCATGTGTTTATGAATAACTGTAAAAAGGAAAAGGACAAATATGAAAGGTAGCTGGTGTGAAGGTGTGATTTTTTTCGTGAACTTTAGTAACGCTGACGCCTTGTTATAACATTACTAATCAAAGTCTTAAAATAATTTTGCTGTCATCTGTGACACTTTGTTAAAATAATATACACGATATGTATTTTTCAGTTATGGCATATGTTTTTGACATATTATTGCACATGGGGGCAGGATAAGAAATAATTATGATCAGGTCGTAAATAACTTCAACTAATGAGCCTCTGTGTCGTGGAACTGGGCATTTCTTTAACGGTATTCAGAACCACCGCTTTTCTTTGCACGTTTGTAAGAGAAGTGGCTTCGAACGCCATTATTCATCACATGGACATACAATCTGTAACCCGGTTCACTTGTTGTATCCTTATTATTACTTAAATTACGACCCGTGAAGATCCGGGGAAGAATAGGTCTTCAGCAACCCATTCTTGTCATAAAAGGCGACTATGCTTGTCGTAAGAGGCGACTAACGGGATCGGGTGGTCAGGCTCGCTGACTTGGTTGACACATGTCATCGGTTCCCAGTTGCGCAGATCGATGCTCATGATGTTGATCACTGGATTGTCTGGTCCAGACTCGATTATTTGCAGACCGCTGCCATATAGCTGGAATATTGCTGAGTGCGGAGTTAAACTAAACTCACTCACTCACTCACTTAACTTACCATCATTTAAATTGAGTTTCAGCTTAAGTGTACTTACGTTCATCATAGCTAAGGGACGCTCATGTATTAACCGGGGCGGTTGGGTAGCCTAGTGGTTCAAGCGTTCGCTCGTCACGCCAAAGACCCGGGTTCGATTCCCTACATAGGCAAAATGTGTGAAGCCCATTTTTGGTGTCCCCCGCCGGGATATTGCTGGAATATTGCTAAAAGCGGCGTAAAACTAGACTCACTCACTCACTCACTCATGTACTAGCCCATTTCTAAACTGACGTACAAAAGAAAGTACACACCTGGTGTTTTGGGGATTATTTTAAACGTGTTGTGATTTTGACTGGCAACTTCGCAATAAGGCACGATGTCTGTCGTGTTTTGGCAACATATTAGGAAAGTGTGTGACATATATATCACTGTAAAAACTCTTTTCAAAACATTTACGTCGCTTTTTGGAAAGTAATCCAAAAGCACTGGATATGTACTTTCTTTTGTACGTCAGTTTATTTCATAGGTCCTCCAGTTTTCAAGCGACCAGATCAAAGGATCCTATCAGCATTCCCAGGTCAAGATGTCATCCTCTCCTTCCAATATCTCTCCAGTTCTATTGATGTAAATCACACTGTTCTTCACGACGACGTTCATCAGAGCATCTCGAACTGGAGCAGTGGTGTCCAAGTTACCTTCATTGTGCACAGCATCACACTGAAGAGAGAAGGATTCATGGTGAACTTTACGTTGAACAATATAACAGACCTCCAGAGAGGGACATATTCCGTCACGACATGCAACGATTTTGGTTGCGCTACATCGTACTCAATTCAACTTCGTGTTTCGGGTATGTGTCTTGAACACCAGGTATTTCAGTGATCCATTCACAAAATAGATTATTTATTTTTCTTGTTTCCCCATTTACACTTTTCTGAAGATAGCCAAGACTGGGTATTTTTATCACCGACGTTCTATTATTTATAACATACAGGCAGTTTGACGTCATAAATGTCAGATACCTATTTGTGCAGCGCCGAGTTCCAGCTAGGCTGAAGATCCGGGTTAGAATCGATCTTCAGTTATCCATGTTTGTCGTAAGAGGCGACTAACGGGATCCAGGTGGTCAGGTTCGCTGACTTGGTTGACACATGTCATCGGTTTCCAATTGTGTGGATCGATGCTCATGATGTTGATCACTTGATTGTCTGGTTCAGACTCGATTATTTACAGACCGCCGCCATATAGCTGTGACCTGTGACTATCATCATGGTAACTCGTACTGGGAACAGGGTCAGTTGTGACGTCACAAAACCGTGCGGAGTTTCTAGTTGCGTAGATTGATGCTCATGCTGTTGATCACTGGATTGTCTGGATCTATATTCGATTATCTACAGACCGCCACCATATAGCTGGAATATTACAGAGTGCGGCGTAAAACTAAGTCACTCGTTCCAGCAAGGCTGTTCACGGGAGTTTTCCTAGGAGTATCAAATCAGAGAGAAAAGACAATATTTTTAATGACACGACATGACACTGCCATGATACCTGCAGTCGTGCTATGAAGACCATGTTGACCTTCTCATATAAGCATCATCGACATTCACTGACCTAGGTTAAATAATTTGCATTCATTCAGACATGTCATCAAGGTGGCGTACACCATCCCTTTGGTATTCTTACAAGATTATCAGAAAGTGCAAGCAATCTTCAGAACATACATTTGCTCGATAACCGTCAAACCCACGGAGAGAGAAATGCTGTGTGATCAAGGTTATATTCTCATATATCTAATGTCAGCGTCACAGTACGTTGAAATACTTTTAAGTCGTAAACCAAACAGGTATTGAATATTTCAATGAGGAGGCTCTTCATCGTCAGGGGACCCGTGAAGGTCCGGTTAGAATATTGATCTTCAGTAACCCATGTTTGTCAAAAGAGGCGACTAACGGGATCGGGTGGTCAGGCTCGCTGACTTGGTTGACACATGTTATCGGTTCCCAATTGCGCAGATGGATGCTGATGCTGTTGATCACTGGATTGTCTGGTCCAGACTCGATTATTTACAGATCGCCGCCATATAGCTGGAATATTGCTGAGTGCGGCGTAAAAACTAAACTCACTCACTCACTCACTCACTCACCCATCGTAAGGGACATTACAATGTGATAAGTATGGAATAAGACGCTTTGTGCCTCCACATATGTATGGCATTTTAAGACTAAGATGGCTGCACTCAGTCGACTATATTCGGAATCCTGTTACTAACTCAGCTGATACGAATAAGCATTGGGACTTGGTTTGGGTTTGGTTCAGCCTGTTTAACGCCGCACTCAGCACTATTGCAGCTATATGGATGCTGCCTGTAAATAATCGAGTGTGGACCTGACAATCCAGTGATCAACTTTATGAGCATCGATCCACACAATTGAGATACGATGACATGTGTCATCCAAGTCAACGAGAATGACCACCCGATCCTGTTAGTCGAATCTTAAGACAAGCATAAATTGCTGAATACAGGATCTTCTAACCTTGACTTTGGGAAACGAGCATCAGAATTATTTTACTACCCGACCAAGATAGAGGATAATGCACGACTTTCATAAAATCAGTACGATACACATACAAGTGTACTAATTTATTTATTACCGATTATTCCGTAATCCTTTCGAGATCCCCTTTAGATAAATGCAGTGATCACGACGGTCGTATGACATCAAGTTTCATTTCTCATAGTAATTGTGACGTCATACTTGACTGGATATTTATCCTTAAAACAACAGCAACTACAACCTCTTTCGATGACCTAAACAATACACTAGTGTATGTGTCAAATTGAAGTGAAAATACATTCTGCCATACAAAATATACATTTATGTCAGTTATTTCTAAACCAAAATAACATTACTGTTAACGGCCTGTCTATTCTGTCTTTAATTCATATCTATTTAACAACACGCATGTGGTGTTCATAATCCAAGGACGTGTGTCACTCTGCAGATCCAACCACACCCAACATGATAGCATCGTTATTCAACTTCCTGATTACGTTGACTGTGAGCGTGGGATGTGTCCTGTTAGCGGGAGTCGTGGCCGGTATCATCGTCACTGTGAGGAAACGCAGTCATCGGAAGTCCCTTGACAACGGTGGTATGTTTATCATTTCAATATGCATTTTCGTAGTGTGCATATATTCCTAGAAAAAGTTACACTTAGTTTCTTTTGTATTCATAGAAATAGTTACACTGAGTTTGTCTGTATTCCTAGAAAAAGTTACACTTTGTTTGTATTCCTAGAAATAGTTACTTTGTTTGTATTCCTAGAAAAAGTTACACTTAGTTTGTCTATATTGATAGAAATAGTTACACTTAGTTTGTCTGTATTCCTAGATATAGTTACACTTTGTTTGTATTCATAGAAAAAGTTACACCTAGTTTGTCTATATTGATAGAAATAGTTACACTTAGTTTGTCTGCATTCCTAGAAATAGTTAAACTTAGTTTTCCTGTATTCCTAGAAATAGTTACACTTTGTTTGTATTCCTAGAAATAGTTACTTTGTTTGTATTCATAGAAAACGTTACACTTAGTTTGTCTATATTGATAGAAATAGTTACACTTTGTTTGTCTGTATTCCTAGAAATAGTTACTTTGTTTGTATTCATAGCAAAAGTTACACTTACTTTGTCTATATTGATAGAAATAGTTACACTTAGTTTGTCTGCATTCCTAGAAATAGTTAAACTTAGTTTTCCTGTATTCTTAGAAATATTTATACTTAGTTTTCATGAATTCCTAGAGAAGGTTACACTTAATTTGTCAATATTCCTAGACACAGTTACACTCAGCTTTTGTGTATTCCTACAAATAGTTACACTTAGTGCCTGAACTATGTAATATGACATTGGAACTTGGTCAAACCGATAGTTCATACGAAAGGTTTATAGTGTGCGTATATTCCAATGTATTTATTATTCAACTCTTTAAGACTAATGTAAACCTTACATATGATATATATATATATATATATATATATATATATATATATATATGCATAATATTAAATGTTGTCCATGCATCAAATCAAGCATTTTTTTAAAAAAACACATGTTATATATATCGTTCCAATTAGTATTTATGCATTGGTTATTTAAAATACTACTAGCTGACTATATATATGTTGCAGTTGTACAGAACGACCTGTATGAGACTTCCAGTCGTATCAATGACGATGACGTTGCCGATTCTTCTGCAGATGATGCTACGTTCAGGAGATCTGTATTAGGTTGGTTTTGCCATGGACAGTGAACGACGTTTATAACGAACTTGCTATATAACGACTGACGTATAAAACGAAGTTGGGGGTTTTTTGGTTGGAAATTACTTTTCTAAAATAAACCACCATTTGAAGCTGTATATTTTAGATGCGTAAAGCGAACTACGGTTTTAACGAAATAGAATTAGTTGCAATGTTTCGTTCATTATAAACGTACTTTACTGAAGATGCATAAAGACCCTTCATTTATAATATCGGCTCTGACTATATTAACGAAATGTCAGTTAATGAAAAATGAAACTTGATGCCAGAAGAAATAAATACTGAAACATCTTTCCTGATTCATTCATGCAGGTGAAAGAACATACACAGAGATTATTACACGAGCAAGTGTGTGTCATTACGGGTGTACTCTCTTTCGGGCAATACACAATTACACACTCTTTTCGCATACGTCTTGACACACTTGCTCGGGTGTAACACTATCTTTATTATCCATTTTATCCATGTACATATGTACAGTAAAACACTGTAAGTAAGTGTCTTCATTGACGTCACGTTCAATTGTTTAATGACGTCACATGCAACGAAATACAGAAACAATGGTTGCTCGGCAAATGTGATTTGTGCACATGTGCACATATGATAAATACTCATGCCAATAATGGTTGTCACCCCCCTCCCCACCCACACCTCACACCCCCACCCCACACCCCTTCTCCAATTAAAAAAATTGAAGGGGGTGACAACCATTATTGGCATGAGTTTATATGACACTGGTTTATGTTTCACCATATGGGTAATAAATTGTTATACGATCCAGGAAGTGTTGTATATTTCCCCTGACCTCTTGCGATGTCAGCATCTCGTTCAAGTAAAACAGTTTAAGATCAGGTGTTAGTCTATGTACGATCTCTTGTGTTTCAGTCATGCAGGAGAACGAACTGTACGAAAAGAGCGGTGAAGGTCAAACAGGTATAACCATAAACATATCCAAAGTTCTCAACATATGGTCCTGAAAAATACAGAGTTAGTGGGTTTGGTTTTACGGCTCTTTTAGCAATATTCCAGCAATATTACGGCAGAGGACACAAGAAATGGGCTCCACACATTGTACCCATGTGGAGAATCGAACCTGGGTCATTGACGTGACGAGCGAACGCTTTAACCACTAGGCAACCCCACCGCCCCAATAAAATAAAGAAACACGGCGTTTTACGCCGTACAACGCGAAAAGGAAATGTGATGTGCTTATATAATTATATTCTAAAAACATAAGTTTAGAACTCACTACAAAGTAATTACAAATGGCAATGTAATATAAAAACCGTGATTCTAGCCATAAAGACATGTACAGAGATGGTAATATTCACCTTCCTGAAACTGTTGTCAAGCTTCCAAAATAGGCCCAGGCTGAGGATCCAGGGTGAAAAGTGATCTTGCCTTGTAATGTACGGTGTAATACAAGGTGACAAAGGTGACCAAGAGTTCCTCCTTTAATATGTATAAAGTTTCTGTTCTGGAACTTTCTCTAACCAGACTGCACTGGAATATTTTGGGTGCTGTAAGACCTTCTAGACCAGTTTTGACTCCCAGTCTAAATATAGTAAGATGAACACCACTGCATTTTACAGAATATCAACTGAATGTAATAGAATACAACCTCATAACAACTGTCAGGTAAATTCCAGCTCTAGATGATGGCAGTGGGCGGTAACAAAAATTTCTTGCATATTGGTTCAGAAGTTGGTTACTGGGTGCTCATAGGAGTGAATCTATTGAAATTAATATGTGACTACCGTATACCGGGAAATTTTCGAGGTATCTAATTTTCGAGGTTTTCGAGGTTAGAAGCGCAACCTCGAAAAATATTATATCCATGAATTTTTCCGAACTTCAAACCTTTGGGTTAGATTTCCTATCGATAAGCATTTCAACTGCTGGCAACCAATGACTTCCTGACATGCGCATTAACTCTTTAATGCCTGTCTACAACTAATCTTAACGTTCAATGACCCTGAACGGCCTGAATGAACAAACAACAGAAATGCGGTGTCGAGATTATTTAATTGTGTTTGTAATTGTTGGTCCAGAATAACATGCATTATAAAAATAGGTAATTCAATCAGTGTGTTACATGTGAAGTCAAACCAACTGTCAATACACTCGATGTCACTCTCTGGCCAAACGGACCGCATCGGCGATGCCAGGTTTGATGAATGCGCATCTTTAAGGGATTGTTTACACAAACATCCTGGGGCTGTAAGGCATCCGTGCTGTTGGTCAGTTTCGCTAAAGAGGTCAACTTGTCAGCTTTCTAACAACAACATAGTTTCAACAGAGACCCATCATACATGCTTATAGTTAGTTGTTAAAAACAATATCGTCTGAGAAAAATGGCGTCATGTTTGAACACTGCCGACAGAGTGTTTCATGGGTAATTTATCACAACAAAGGAACAAAGGGTTGTTTTCATTACTATTATTTCTGCCATGGACTGGTATACCGGTAGTTATAACAGTCAGACGGCAGTTATCACTGGCTACTTGTCGATAGTTCACTGAGTATTAATCCGGTAAGTCATGTTTCTGGGCACTTTCTTCTAACCTCGAAATTAAAATTGTCTTAAATATTTATATATTTTAGGCCCCCAAAACCTCGAAATTTAAATCACCTCGAAAGCTCTGGAGGTCTCAAACCTCGAAATTTTAGTACCTCGAAAATTTCCCGGTATACGGTAGTTAATTTGTTGTAGCCTAAATGCTATCATTCGTCACCACTTCTTTTTTAGTGCAAATAATGGACACAACTGATATCTACTCAGAAGTCAAAAAGACATGAAGATGAAGCAATTTTGGATGCACATGTCACCACAGTCCAGCAGAAAACTCCATGTTCTACCGGAACTGTCCGATTGCCAATACTACGCAGCGCGTTTGTATTGTGAATTAATTCTTCTCGACTGTTATACGGCTTGTATATAGCGTAATCAGTTTCTTTACATTACTGCCATCTTGCTGCCACTGATAAATCATTATGTTCCAACATGACGGAACAGGAAACCAAATGAGGGCTTAAAGGCTCATCTACACTTTTTTCGAATTGACAGGAATCAAGGAGTGTCAGCCAGAAAAAAATATTTCCAAACTTCTAACTGCATTCAGGAGAGAATGTCAAAATAAACATTATTTTCAAGTTTTGTAAGATTGCCATTTTACTGGCGACTCAGTGACAGGTGGTCACGTTTTTATGCGAGTCGGCAGTGTTCTGATGACGTCAGGGCTCACTTGGAGAGCAATCGGGACGTTCTGACCGCATTCGAGCTGTATTCGACGTGCATTCGAGCTGTATTCCAACTACAAGCGAAATATTCCGATACATTTGAAGAATATTCCACCTGAATTCGAGCAGCAATCGAGTTCGAAACTCATTCGAGGCGCATTTGAAGTGGCTTCTCCATTGTCCCTACGTTCAAAATACTTAGAATAATACACTAAGACTACAGTAAGAGCACTTAGAATGCAGTTAGAATGCACTTCAAATACCGTTCGATATTTTTCCACTTCGAATGTACCTCGAAAGATTTGAACATGTTCAAAATATTCGGGCATGTCACAAAAAATTATAGTTGGAATGCATTTGGAATGCAGTAAGTAGTTTTAGAATGCAGTTCGAATTTCCAGGAATCTCCAGGAGTTTTCAATCCGACAGAAATCAGGCTCGTTCTTCCTTAAGTGTAAGGGGGGTATTAACAAAATCATTATAAAACAAGTACAGTGATAAAACTAACTCTGTTGGCGCCCTTGTCGCTGTAGTGAGTCTGATACAAGTTCTGATTTTGCCTTACAAATTATGCATGTTCCGCGTTTGCTCAGTGATTCATTGACTCGCCTTTGCATGTGTTTGTGCCTGATAGTGATAATAAACCCATGCTCATTTTTTAGTCTCAACCGTAAATCGATTTTTTTTATTCTAATTTGTACAAACCACATTTCGTGCCTGTATTATAATATTTGACGGATACATATTTCGTTTATATTTTTCACAGGAACCATTGTTTGTTATTCTTGAACAATATTACACGAATATTGAGGTGAACGATACATCACAAGTTCAACGTAGTGCATTGCTCGACTATTTCAAAAGACATTTGTTTGTGACGGGTTCACCAGTGTGGCAGAATATCGTAAGTAACGTTTATCGTAAGTACTTTACAGGGGCGGTGGGGTAGCGTAGTGGTTAAAATGTTCGCTCGTCACGCCGAAGACCCAGGTTCGATTCCCCACAGGGGTACAATATGTGAAGCCCATTTCTGGTGTCCCCCAGCCTTGATATTGCTGGAATATTGCTAAAAGCGGCGTAAAACTAAACTCACTCACTCACTTACATCCCTCTTTATGGTAGATTTTTGGGGACATTTCAAAATCTGACGTCTCACTGACAAAAACTTATGTGAAAGGCAACTTCTATTTGTACTTGCACCATATGTCCCAATATTTTAGTCACTTAACTTATTTGATTCATACCATACGTCCCAGTGTGTTTGTCAGGTGGCTAATTGACTTGCTCTTGCATGTGTTTGTGACCGGTTCAAGGTTACGCTCATCATGCTGTAATCACTATTAGATATTGATTCACAAACACATGCACATGATCAATACAATGGGCTATTTATGGTAGTGTTATTATGATTATGTACACAGTTTTGTCGGTATTCTTTAAAGTGGGTGGGTTTAGATTTACGCCGCACTTAGTAATATTCCAGCTATATGGCGGCGGTCTGTAAATAATCGAATCTTGCCCAGACAATCCAGTGATTAACATCATGAGCATCGATCTACGCAGCTGGAGTACCTTGACATCTGTCAACAAGGTCAGCGAGCCAGACCACCCGACCCCGTTAGTCGCGTGTTACGACAAGCATAGGTTACTGAAGATCAATTCTAACCCGGATCTTCACAGGTATCTTCTTTAAAGCAAACCAAAGTCGCTTACTGTTTAGTTATAGGCTGTCAAAGCATAATATGTGTCCATGTGTTTATTTTGTTTGTTATTTCTTTTTATGTCACAACCAAATAAAGTTTAATTATGTGGAGTATTATCATTTTATGTACAAACATGATGTACACTCGCATTGACGTATGACTCTGTTGATAATGCTGAACTCTCCAGAAGTCATGGACTTGTTTTCTTTGCTATCTTACGCCGCACTATGCAGTTTTCCATCTAAATGATGTAAAATGTAAAATCTGAAACATGTAAAATCTGAAAAATATATTTCACGAAAAACGTTGCTATGCTGCAAGACTCGCAGGAACTCTGCACGCTTACAATGCAAAATACTACACTGTTCTGTTCGTTTTATTAAAAAAGGGTGAACAATGTTTTTGCCCTTCAGCTGGAAAAGTATTCTATAACATTCAAGGTTGATATGTCCAGGAATACAACTAGTTACTACACGGCATCTATAACAAAAACAAGAGTATTTTTAAATGACTTTATTCATTAAAACAAGCCTCAAAGCAGCAACATAACCGCACGATGCGAAACCAACTAATATACAGTATGTTGTGTATAGAATTTAATATTTAGATTTGGGAAGTGTTTTGAATACGATGCCAACGTATAAATAAATTCGCAGTATTCAGAGAGAAGAGATTAAAGAAATATACTGGACAAAAATAGTTAGGATGTATGTAAATTTTGAAATTATGAATAAAGATTATTCATTCACAGACACACCGATAAAATATCAATTTTAAAAATACCAATATCCCTAACTTATTTTGTCCAGTACATGTAACACAGGTGGTAATGATGCCACCAATCACTGTGTCCTTATTGGATGTTGACAGCAGTTGACCCCTCGGGTTCTGTCCCAGTATTGCAAAGTAGGTCACACCTTGAAAGTGAATGAATTGTTAGGATATTTTATCATATTTAAATAGCTTTGGTGAATTTCTGGACCTCATTTTTTTACAACCTCCTAACCTGCTCCAATCCTCTACATCAAGCACCTACCAACGTATTCACTGTTCTGCATTTGGACCTCATGCTACTGTGAAAGTGTGCGTTGCGTTTGTGCGATTCTGAAGATTCTGAACAATGTATGCACTGTGTTGTTCTCACCTTGCTAGAAGTTACTACCACGGGTAACTTCCAGCAAGGTGCATACATTGTTCAACAACAAACAATGCAACCCGTGGTAGTAACGTCCAGCAAGGTGTGAACAACACAGTGCATACATTGTTCTGACAACAACAAAACAATGCAACCCGTGGTAGTAACTTCCAGCAAGATAGAACAACACAGTGCATACATTGTTCTGAGAACAACAAAACAAGCAACCCGTGGTAGGTGTGAACAACACAGTGCATACATTGTTCTGAGAACAACAAAACAATGCAACCCGTGGTAGTAACGTCCAGCAAGGTGTGAACAACACAGTGCATACATTGTTCTGACAACAACAAAACAATGCAACCCGTGGTAGTAACTTCCAGCAAGGTGAGAACAACACAGTGCATACATTGTTCTGACAACAACAAAACAATGCAACCCGTGGTAGTTACTTCCAGCAAGATGAGAACAACACAGTGCATACATTGTTCTGACAACAACAAAACAATGCAACCCGTGGTAGTTACTTCCAGCAAGATGAGAACAACACAGTGCATACATTGTTCTGAGAACAACAAAACAATGCAACCCGTGGTAGTACATTCCAGCAAGATGAGAACAACACAGTGCATACATTGTTCTGAGAACAACAGAACAATGCAACCCGTGGTAGTACATCCAGCAAGGTGTGAACAACACAGTGCATACATTGTTCTGAGAACAACAGAACAATGCAACCCGTGGTAGTACATTCTAGAGAACAACACAGTGCATACATTGAGAACAACACAGTGCATACATTGTTCTGAGAACAACAAAACAATGCAACCCGTGGTAGTACATTCCAGCAAGGTGAGAACAACACAGTGCATACATTGTTCTGACAACAACAAAACAATGCAACCCGTGGTAGTAACGTCCAGCAAGGTGTGAACAACACAGTGCATACATTGTTCTGACAACAACAAAACAATGCAACCCGTGGTAGTTACTTCCAGCAAGATGAGAACAACACAGTGCATACATTGTTCTGACAACAACAGAACAATGCAACCCGTGGTAGTACATTCCAGCAAGGTGTGAACAACACAGTGCATACATTGTTCTGACAACAACAAAACAATGCAACCCGTGGTAGTACATTCCAGCAAGGTGTGAACAACACAGTGCATACATTGTTCTGAGAACAACAAAACAATGCAACCCGTGGTAGTAACGTCCAGCAAGGTGTGAACAACACAGTGCATACATTGTTCTGACAACAACAGAACAATGCAACCCGTGGTAGTTACTTCCAGCAAGATAAGAACAACACAGTGCATACATTGTTCTGACAACAACAAAACAATGCAACCCGTGGTAGTACATTCTAGCAAGGTGAGAACAACACAGTGCATACATTGTTCTGAGAACAACAAAACAATGCAACCCGTGGTAGTAACTTCCAGCAAGATGAGAACAACACAGTGCATACATTGTTCTGACAACAACAAAACAATGCAACCCGTGGTAGTTACTTCCAGCAAGATGAGAACAACACAGTGCATACATTGTTCTGAGAACAACAAAACAATGCAACCCGTGGTAGTAACGTCCAGCAAGGTGTGAACAACACAGTGCATACATTGTTCTGACAACAACAAAACAATGCAACCCGTGGTAGTTACTTCCAGCAAGATGAGAACAACACAGTGCATACATTGTTCTGAGAACAACAAAACAATGCAACCCGTGGTAGTTACTTCCAGCAAGATGAGAACAACACAGTGCATACATTGTTCTGAGAACAACAAAACAATGCAACCCGTGGTAGTAACTTCCAGCAAGATGAGAACAACACAGTGCATACATTGTTCTGAGAACAACAAAACAATGCAACCCGTGGTAGTAACTTCCAGCAAGATGAGAACAACACAGTGCATACATTGTTCTGAGAACAACAAAACAATGCAACCCGTTGTAGTAACTTCCAGCAAGATGAGAACAACACAGTGCATACATTGTTCTGACAACAACAAAACAATGCAACCCGTGGTAGTAACTTCCAGCAAGATGAGAACAACACAGTGCATACATTGTTCTGAGAACAACAAAACAATGCAACCCGTGTTAGTAACGTCCAGCAAGGTGAGAACAACACCGTGCATACATTGTTCTGAAAACAACAAAACAAACTTGGTATATCTGGTAAAATGTGGAGACCCCTTCGTTTATCTTATATGTCTGTGCACTCTTATGTTGGTTTTCCAGGGTTCAAATCGAACCAATTTCATGTTAAACAAGGTGTCGGGCAAGGCCGTGTTATATCAGCGTGGTTTTTTTCACTGTACATAAATGATTTATTATATGATCTTAATAGAACAAATTGTGGATTATACCTCCCATGGGGAAAATGTCCCGGCTTATTGTTAGCTGATGACACAACCCTTACCAGCTCCAACCCCAAGGGATTACAATGTTTGTTAGGCGTACCTGAATGTTATGCAAACAAACAAGAGTGCTGTATTGATGTTTGGTAACAACAAAAATGTATCGCCCAATGACCTTTTATTCTGTAATATCCATGTACCTCCAAAACAATTCATTATTTATGCTGGAGTGTATTTTACTACCTCCAAATCATCTGTTAATAGAACAGGTAATGTTTGTGAGAAACTGAGAAAAATTATTAATATTAACCATGACTCAGGGTTGCATTATGGAGGATTAAATGCTATTGCTGCAATTCGTATATGGGACAGAGTTATACTGCCATGCCGCCTATATGGATGCAGTGTATGGGGAAAGCTATCTAATAAAGAATATGATATGTTGGAAACACACAGCGTTATTTCTGTAACAAAATACAGGGTTTTGATAGGTATATGCCTAATGAAGTTGTTGTGGATAACCTTGGTATTTTATCATTACAAGCTTATATAGATCAACGCTCTCTGTTGCTACTTGGCAGATTATGTAACAGCAGTATTAAGTTTTCTTTTAAACAGTTGTTTTTACATAGAATCTCGCAATATGACAATGAAATTATGAATGGCAGAAAGCATAAACGAGACATGAAATCTCCTATATTTCATATGTTGGAACTATTAGCTAAATATGGTATCCAGGAAGAAATTAAACTATATTTAGTGTGTTCTAAATTTTCATGTAAAAGGAAATGGTCAAGAATGGTACGGGAAAAGGTCTTACAATGTGATAGAAAAGCAGCAGAGTATGCCATGCAGTCAAGGCTGTCATTGATATGGTATCAGTCAATAAGATGGGACGGTGTAAATCGACTATGGCAACTGGTGCTTGACAGACCAAGGTACTATAAACGTATTGGTTTTCTTATTAAACTGGGTTCTGTTCCCATTCAGTCAAAGGAATGTGAGTGTGGCACTGTGGCGCACGATATTTTAAAGCACGTTTTTATGTCTTGTAAGATTAATATTGCTGAAAGAAATGTCTTATTTGAACAAATTTCTGACTTACTTGATGTTAATATCGCTGTAAAATTATGGACCTACGATGATGATGATGAATTCCTGAAATTTCTACTTGGCGGAATACCGGAAGATGTAAAGGACCAGCTAAACTATGATGTGTGGGCAAATGTTATAATATGTGTCTCAAATTCTGTATGTAAATGGAAAAATATTTATAACTGTTGTATTTCACCTTACCACCCTGTATAATTTTTTTATGAGCATTTCTGTTGTATCATGTGCAAGTAATATGACTGTATAATATACATATACATTTGTAATCTTCAAACTATGGAGGAAATAAAGAATATTTATCTATCTATCTATCCGTGGTAGTAACTTCTGGCAAGGTGAGAACAACACAGTTCTCTTTATCTCTGGAAAGGACCAATATGTTTTGGGATTCAAGCTATTAACCAGTGCATGCTTTGTTTCATTTCTATCCTGTATGTCAAGCTACAATCCTGTGCGTGCTTTGCATTGTTCCTATCCTGTATATCAAGCCACATTCCTGTGCATGCTTTGTATTGGTCCTATCCTGTATGTCAAGCTACAATCCTGTGCCAGCTTTGTTTTGTTCTGTGCCAGCTTTGTTTTGTTCCTATCCTATATATCAAGCCACATCCCTGTGCATGCTTTGTATTGGTCCTATCCTGTATATCAAGCTACAATCCTGTGCATGCTTTGTATTGGTCCTATCCTGTATATCAAGCCACATTCCTGTGCATGCTTTGTATTTGTCCTATCCTGTATGTCAAGCCACAATCCTGTACATGCTTTGTATTGGTCCTATCCTGTATATCAAGCTACAATCCTGTGCATGCTTTGTATTGGTCCATTCCTGTCCTATCCTGTATATCAAGCCACATTCCTGTGTGTGCTTTGTATTGGTCCTATCCTGTATATCAAGCTACAATCCTGTGCATGCTTTGTATTGGTCCTATCCTGTATATCAAGCTACAATAATTTCCATGTTTTGTATTGTTCCTATCCTGTATGTCAAACTACTATCCTCAGCATGCTTTTCTTTTGTTTCTATCCGGTATGCAAAGCTACAATCCTGTGCATGCTTTGTTTTGTTCCTATCCGGTATGTCAAGCTACAATTCTATGTATTCTTTTCTTTTGTTCCTATGCTGTATATCAAGCTACAATCCTGTGCATGCTTTGTATTGTTTCTATGCTGTATGTCAAGCTACAATCTTGTGCATACTTTGTTTTGTTTCTATCCTGCATGTCAAGCTACAATCTTGTGCATACTTTGTTTTGTTTCTATCCTGCATGTCAAGCTACAATCTTGTGCATACTTTGTTTTGTTTCTATCCTGCATGTCAAGCTACAATCTTGTGCATACTTTGTTTTGTTTCTATCCTGTATGTCAAGCTACAATCTTGTGCATACTTTGTTTTGTTTCTATCCGGTATGTCAAGCTACAATCTTGTGCATACTTTGTTTTGTTTCTATCCTGCATGTCAAGCTACAATCTTGTGCATACTTTGTTTTGTTTCTATCCTGTATGTCAAGCTACAATCTTGTGCATACTTTGTTTTGTTTCTATCCTGTATGTCAAGCTACAATCTTGTGCATGCTTTGTTTTGTTTCTATCCTGTATGTCAAGCTACAATCTTGTGCATACTTTGTTTTGTTTCTATCCTGCATGTCAAGCTACAATCTTGTGCATACTTTGTTTTGTTTCTATCCTGTATGTCAAGCTACAATCTTGTGCATACTTTGTTTTGTTTCTATCCTGTATGTCAAGCTACAATCTTGTGCATACTTTGTTTTGTTTCTATCCTGCATGTCAAGCTACAATCTTGTGCATACTTTGTTTTGTTTCCATCCTGTATGTCAAGCTACAATCTTGTGCATACTTTGTTTTGTTTCTATCCTGCATGTCAAGCTACAATCTTGTGCATGCTTTGTATTGGTCCTATCCTGTATGTCAAGCTACAATCCTGTGCATACATTGTTTTGTTCCTATCCTGTATGTCAAGCTACAATCTTGTGCATACTTTGTTTTGTTTCTATCCTGTATGCCAAGTAATAATCCGGTGCATGTTTACCTTTGCTCTTGACTTTATGTTGTGCTATAAAACCTTATATGCATTGTATATATTTTTATCCTCGTTTCAAGTACTCACTTGCATATATTTTGTTTTACTCCGCGCTGTTAGTTTCCTCCGTCTTTGGCCTCAGTGCCTCCAGCATGTCTGGACCAAATGGTAACCTAAATTCCACAAACACGTTAGACATGCCATCTTAAAACTTTCCGTGTTTACTACATCAGCCTAACATATGAATTCATGTCAATTTGCATCTATGACACGGATGTCCATCCTTTGCATACAATGTCTCAAGTAAACACCTCGTTGATTCCGGTTAAGCCACAGTGAACAAATGTACTACGTACGGGTACGTGTTAACTAGAGTGACTTAAAAAACATGTAAAATGGGTTAACCGGTGAAGATCCAGGTTAGAATTGATCTTCAGTGAGGTGAGGTGAAATTGGGTTTTGCGTCGTGCTTGAGAATATTTCGCTCATATGACGACGTGCATGCGTGTGTAGGTGTATGTGCGGCTGCTTGTACTAGCCCCGACTTTGGCTGGTTTTACAGTGCTAGCCCACTTAGATACCATGCCGCAGTGAAGCAGGAATACCCCACTTGGTTGACACATGTCATCGGTTCCCAATTGCGCAGATCGATGCTCATGCTGTTGATGACTGGATTGTCTGGACAAGACTTGATTATTTACAGACCACCGCCATATAGCTGGAATATTGCTGAGAACAGTCAACCAACCAATCATGATGATCTTCAGGTTGTACGGTACACGACTCCTTGTGTACGGCCGACCACAGATGAACTACTCTGCTTTTCTGGTGTAAATCTGAGATGGAACTCCGCCGAGCACATGTACTTATGAGCTGCACATTTGTTCATGTGTCTCTGAGGTGCAACACCGCTTAGATCTTGTATGTCAACTTGACATCCGCTGAGTACACGCACGAGTGTCGGCTCAGGTATATGCGAGCTGTGAGCCCGGGCAGCTCATGTGCGTCTGAGTTGTAACTCCCACCAGCGCATGTATCTTCGAGATGGAGTTTCCCTCAGTTCTTATGCAGCGCTGCTCAGTTCATGTATGTCTGAGCTGTAACTCCGCGCAGCTCCTGTATACCTAAATTCCGCTGAGCACGGGCAGCTCAGCTCAGCTTGAACTCTTCTCAGCTCATGTAAATCTGAGTTTGACCTCTCCTCTGGTCATGAATATATCCACTGAAACTCATATAAATGCTTGCATGTCTGATCTCCCACAGTTCTGATATGATCTAGTTTATTAAACAAATTGTGACGATTAAACGACTGTTGAATATATAATTAAATAATATGTGAGTGTGAAGTTTCTAGTTTAACTTAATATATGTGCACCATGTTTGCTAATCATAATCCTATGTATATCTGGTTAGATCTTTGTGAAGAGAAGAACGGTATCGAAGAAACCCTAACCTAATTTAGCCACAGTCCACAAACTGCCTCCGCGTGGAAAATGGAAATGTGTCTCAAGATTTTCACATTCATCTGGGATAGTTTAATTCTAACCTTATGTCGGGCATTTCATCGTTTCGGCATGGCGGAGTGTAATGATAGCAAAATTATCAATGTCGTCCTTTTGTTGGACGAGAATTATTTTTATTTAAGCATTAAAATTCTTCGAAGATACAATATTTTTCTCGAATGCCATCAATTATTGGTTTCAAGGTAGGATGTCACACTGCTGACTCGGTTTTTTGGTTTTTGTTGTTGTTGTTGTTGGAGTTGTTGTTGTTGTTTTTCTGACTCGGTTCATACGTTACCTCAAAATTAAAAAAGACTTAGATTGAAAACATGGCAAAAGAATTAAACTTACCGATTACTCGGACGTCCTGTTTGTTCCAATAACTCCGCTGTAAGAGAAATGGCGAAAGAGTCGATCGTAGTGGTAAGTGAGGTTTAACGCCGCTATTAGCATTTTTCCAGCAATATAACAACGGGGGACACCAGAAATGGGCTTCACACATTGTACCCAAGGTCATTAGCTAAGTACTTTTTATGTGCAAAGTAACAAACATGACGCTTGACCGGTTGTTTAATGGTGAAACTGAACTTACGTTGTTAATTCTAAAGTTGTTAAGCATCTGTCATAGTTTGTCATGATTTGTGATACACAGGGACTAAAATCTTAAATGTTTTCGGAACAAATACATTATTGCACATTTGCCCTGAGGAAAATGAAACACGTACTAATTTGTTTGTGTTAATGGAAAATATTATTTGATCAGTTAGTTGACGACACCATTAAGTATTTCAATGGTTGGTTTGCTACCAGGGAACCAAACTAGTAACAAATATCATCACAATGGAAGCTGATTTTTTCAGTGAAAATATCCTCAAGTAAATAATTGTCTGAAAACATTGACTGCTATGTTAAGTGAGGACACATTGACTGCTATGTTAAGTGAGGACACATTGACTGCTATGTTAAGTGGGGGCACATTGACTGCTATGTTAAGTGAGGACACATTGACTGCTATGTTAAGTGAGGGCACATTGACTGCTATGTTAAGTGAGGACACATTGACTGCTATGTTAAGTGAGGACACATTGACTGCTATGTTAAGTGAGGACACATTGACTGCTATGTTAAGTGGGGGCACATTGACTGCTATGTTAAGTGAGGACACATTGACTGCTATGTTAACTGAGGACACATTGACTGCTATGTTAAGTGAGGACACATTGACTGCTATGTTAAGTGAGGACACATTGACTGCTATGTTAACTGGGGGCACATTGACTGCTATGTTAAGTGGGGGCACATTGACTGCTATGTTAAGTGAGGACACATTGACTGCTATGTTGAGTGAGGACACATTGACTGCTATGTTAAGTGAGGACACATTGACTGCTATGTTAAGTGAGGACACATTGACTGCTATGTTAAGTGAGGACACATTGACTGCTATGTTAAGTGAGGACACATTGACTGCTATGTTAAGTGAGGAAACATTGACTGCTATGTTAAGTGAGGCCACATTGACTGCTATGTTAAGTGAGGGCATATTGACTGCTATGTTAAGTGAGGACACATTGACTGCTATGTTAAGTGAGGCCACATTGACTGCTATGTTAAGTGAGGACACATTGACTGCTATGTTAAGTGAGGACACATTGACTGCTTTGTTAACTGAGGACACATTGACTGCTATGTTAAGTGAGGCCACATTGACTGCTAGGTTAAGTGAGGACACATTGACTGCTATGTTAAGTGAGGACACATTGACTGCTATGTTAAGTGGGGACACATTGACTGCTATGTTAACTGAGGACACATTGACTGCTATGTTAAGTGGGGGCACATTGACTGCTATGTTAGGTGAGGACACATTGACTGCTATGTTAAGTGATAACACATTGACTGCTATGTTAAGTGGGGGCACATTGACTGCTATGCTAAGTGGGGGCACATTGACTGCTATGTTAAGTGAGGACACATTGACTGCTATGTTAAGTGAGGACACATTGACTGCTATGCTAAGTGGGGGCACATTGACTGCTATGTTAAGTGGGGGCATATTGACTGCTATGTTTAATGAGGACACATTGACTGCTATGTTAAGTGAGGACACATTGACTGCTATGTTAAGTGAGGACACATTGACTGCTATGTTAAGTGAGGACACATTGACTGCTATGTTAAGTGGGGACACATTGACTGCTATGTTAAGTGGGGGCACATTGACTGCTATGTTAAGTGAGGACACATTGACTGCTATGTTAAGTGGGGACACATTGACTGCTATGTTAAGTGGGGACACATTGACTGCTATGTTAAGTGGGGGCACATTGACTGCTATGTTGAGTGAGGACACATTGACTGCTATGTTAAGTGAGGACACATTGACTGCTATGTTAAGTGAGGACACATTGACTGCTATGTTAAGTGAGGACACATTGACTGCTATGTTGAGTGAGGACACATTGACTGCTATGTTAAGTGAGGACACATTGACTGCTATGTTAAGTGAGGACACATTGACTGCTATGTTAAGTAGGGGCACATTGAGTGCTATGTTAAGTGAGGACATTTCTTGACACATCGTGGAAAATAAAAGTTTGTTTTTCTTGTTTTGAAAATGTGACATATACGTTACTTCCTGCAACTCTATCACGAAACATAATTCTTGCATCACTGGCAACATATTTTTAAAATGTTGCCTCATAAACTTTGAGCATATATAAAACAGCATTCTCTGGAATAACAAACAAAATTTCTACCATTACCATTTAAAAACTAGTTCCTATGCATTTGGGTGACAAAGTATTTTGAGCAATATCAGCAAATAAGAAAATAGAATATTTTGTGACAATAAAGGTAAAAACCCTTCAATCAATGCAAGTTTCATTTCCTAAGTATTTTGAAACTTTAGCTTTAAAGTGAATTATATAAAAATGTGACCCCAAACTGGCATTCAAGAGGTAACGTATCTGTCACCCTTACCACTTAAAAACTAGTTCCTATGCATTTGGGTGACAAAGTATTTTGAGCAATATCAGCAAATAAGAAAATAGAATATTTTGTGACAGTAGAGGTAAAATAAATACCCTTCAATCAATGCACGTTTCATTTCCTAAGTATTTTGAAACTTAAGCTTTAAAATGAATTAATTTGAAATTGCAAGAAAAATGTAATTATATAAAAGCTTGACCCCAACTGGCATTCAAGAGGTAACGTATCTGTCACGTGACTAAATCTTGGGTCTGTTTTGGAGTGTCTGTGTCACAATATCCACGACTGCTGAAGGGAAGCCATCTTAACATCATATCTTGGCACTATTCAACGTTAATTTAAGACAAAGTATAGTTCATATTTTAAAGAACAAAAAGTTAAAAAATAAAGTTCATAAGTGGATTGGCGCCTGTTAGTGGAGAATGAGTGTGTAGTGTTATCATGTCAGTTTTTGTGTTCACCAGGCAAATGAGTGGTCCACAGCATGAGTATTTGCCCATTTATCAGATTTTGTAAACCATCCATCCTCGTATAGTCAGCTCTTAGGCCAAACATAGGGTACTCCGGTCTAATTGGAAGTCTCTGTTCCGTAAGAGTGAGTGAGTTTAGGTTTACGCCGCACTCAGCATTATTCCAGCTATATTCCAGCGGTCTGTAAATAATCGAGTCTGGACCAGACAATCCAATGATCAACAGCATGAGCATCGATCTGCGCAATTGGGAACCGATGACATGTGTCAACCAAGTCAGCGAGCCTGACCACCCGATCCTGTTAGTCGCCTCTTACGACAAGCATGGGTTACTGAAGGCCCATTCTAACCCGGACCTTCACGGGTTGTTTCGGAAGATGCCCCGTAAATAAACTCTGATTATTGGTGTTTCTTATAAAAGGACTGTACCAGCATAAACAAGCTCACCCTGTGCGCGGACCTCTTCTACAAGCGCCAGCGTTTCCTCTGACATCTGCAGCAGAAATAAATCTGAGGCAACACATGCGTAAGGGTGAGTGAGTGAGTTTAGTTTTACGCCGTACTCAGCAACATTCCAGTTATATGACAGCAGTCTGTAAATAATCGACTCTGGACCAGACAATCCCGTGTTTTACATCCTGAGCATCGATCTACGCAACTGGGATACCATGACATGTGTCAACCAAGTCAGCGAGTCTGATCAACCGGTCCCGTTAGTCGCCCTCTTACGACAAGCATGGTTTACTGAAGATCAATTCTAACTTGGATCGTCACGGGTCTACAAAATAAGACATACAGGGGAAACGAATGCATCTTGGGGTTGGAGTAGATAAACCCATATAGTGACTATATGCCGTAGTGATGTTTATGTCGTTGATCACTCACTCACTCGTATTTTGTAACAGGTACTCTGTTAATAAAAATGTTAAATAAGAAAAAAATCAGGTGAATAAATAAGTTATAAGAGTTTTAAAGTTATAATTAGGTAAAGGATTAAACTGTAAAAGACTAAGGGAGTACTTTCCTTGACATCAGTGTGGATGTTTCTTTGAGATGCTCCACTCACCGGCCTGTTATAGCCGACAAATGCTCCTTCTGTGACAGCGCTCGCCACCACCGCCAGCAACACAACAACGGCGATCTTCATTTTGTCAGCTACAACAATAAAACTCGAAATGAACATGGTGGACGGTTTGGATTTCATATCATCACATTATAAATGAACAAACAGTTCAGAGAACTTTAACCAGACAGGTGTGTTTGGGATGAGTGAGTGCGTTTAGTTTTACGCCGCTTTTTAGCAATATTCCAGCAATATCACGGCGGGGGACACCAGAAATGGGCTTGAACCCGGGTCTTTGGCGTGACGAGAGAACGCATCACCCACAAGGCTACCCCACCGCCCCTGTGTATGGAATGAGATTGATTGAATGTTGTGTGTTATGTGTCGGCTTCACTTGGGGTTGAATGTTCCTTGGGTCAGAATTCAGTCATCGAAGAATATGGTGTTTTTCAGGGAGGAGACCCCGATGGGATAGAGGACAGAAACCTATAAACACGGGCATGGTTCTGCCAAAGCACGGATCATGAGTACATATCACAAGCTTAAGAAGTGACGTTTATTTAACGCAGCTTTTAGCAATATTTCAGCAATATCACGGCGGGGGACACCAGAAATGGGTTTCACACAGTGTACCCATGTGGGAATCGAACCCAGGTCTTGCGTGACGAGCGAACGCTTTAACCACTGAGCTACACCTCCGCCCCTTAAGCCTAAAGAACGCAATACTGCAGAACTCCCAGCCACCCGTACCCTCCATAACAAACAGTGATGGAGATCTTACCTTGTGTAGGCTCTGTGTCTTACTTACACCATGAGATAAAGACAATGAATAACGGATTCAAGCCAGAATTTATAAACCCCGTGTAATTGAATTTGCAGAGTTGTAATTGTCATAACAGCGGATACCGGAGACAGCTGTTTGTGGACTCACTCACCCGTGGCTGTGTTATGTTAATATATATAATTAAACTGGTATACAGTGAAGCCCCTTTTATCCGGCCGAAACTGTCCGGATTAACGAATCATGGGTATGCAGTGGGGTCCCCGGTTCTCTATACTCGCAACAGAAAGGTTCTCAAGTCCAAAGATATGCCTCATTGCAGCCATAATTTATATAAATTTAAAATGTGTTTACCTTCAAGAGCAGAAATGTACGTGAAACGTGAATCTATCTGCAAAGTGATATTTGTAATATTCTAGATCACATTTTTCATATAATGTATAGAGTTATGAATGCACGTTGCCATTAAGAAAGTGGTGAAACATTTTTCAAATTTGGGATTGCGCTTTCTCAATAAAGCACAGATTTCAGTTTGGTGAGTGAGTGAGTGAGTGAGTGAGTTTTTACGCTGCTTTAAGGGATATTCCAGTAATATCACGGCGGGGAAACCAGATATGGGCTTTACACATTGTACCCATGTGGGGAATCGAACCCGGGTTTTCGGCGTGACGAGCGAATGCTTTAACCGCTAGGTGACATACAAGAAACGTATCCAAAGACATCAAGCTCCCAAACACGACGGGTTGACAGTCATGAACAACGTGAGCTCGGACAGCGCGTGAAAGGCTTGGTATTGCAGATTTACCACTATTATTCAGTTTGTGTGCAGGCGGATTTCGGTATCTTGGAACCAAACGCTCAAAGACATCAGATTAAACAGATTGGAATTATCAATAGCCTAGTGGTGATGACCAATTACTTCTCATGGACATGTTACTGCATGTTTCTCATCAGCGGACAGCGGGCCGAACAAACAGATTACGTACAGACAGATATATACTGAACAACATTAGAAACGCACCACCCATATAATAACAAATACCCCCGTCAGACTGAAACGTACCCATGATATCTGAGCATTGTCGGGGTATTTTAGTGTGGTGCGTTTCTAATGTTGTTCAGTATATTTGAGTCTCACCTCATGTAAAAGTACAGATATATACACATAATATATATAGAATGAGCCACCCTTTAAGGATTATGAGAGACTATATTTATGGTATATTACATAAAAGTGACATATATGATAAAAGTAACAATATAAAATTAGCCATATAAAAGATGTTTTCATTTTTGAAGTATATAAAAGCAGGTTTTGTCTGTAAAATAAACATGTTCTTGAAAAGTAAAGTGTATTACACTAATAATAAAGTGTGTCACATAAATCTAGGAAGTTGGGATAGCTGAGACAAACACGGCCGTATAATCTTTCACGCAAATCATCGCACAGCGGACATTCCAACAGGAAAAGACGTTCATCCTCAATCTTATCATTGTATCCCGGGCTGGTTAACGGTTTTTTGTTAAAGCGTTTTGGGGATATCTGTCTCTTCAAATACAGAAGTCCATCAGTGGGTCCACAACACTTTAATCGGCGTCTAAATATGCAGTTAGATGGTAGTGCAGCAACGGCCAGGCAGCATCACAGAGGCGATCGTCAGCCCACCTGCCTAGCCGCGCTGTCCGAGGGTCAAGTCCCGTTACATTACGAATTCATTGTCTATATACTATTGACTGTCAGGCTGCCCTGTATCGTATTTCGATACATGTATGGTCAACCTGCAGTATCCAGCATGAACCTCATCCACAATGTTAAGCTTCCGTGGCCAACCGGCCATACTCTTAAGTTAATTAGGGTTAATTACACGCAGGCAGCTGATCTGTACATGGCTGTGCTGATGGTCATGATAATAAGCTGCTGATATTTCATGGATATTGTCAGCACTGTGATTTAGATTTAGATAACACAACTTTAACTTAACTCAGAGAATATACAAACATGTCTATATTTCCCGATAAAACCCATACCCCATCAAAGGACCTACGACAATGGCATTGGAAACACACCCTTTCATTTGCGTACAAGCTGGTCTGTACCAACTCCAGGCATATTGGCCAGAACGATGACATTAAAACATCTGATGTAACAGACATGTCCAGTCTGTGCAATATACATCATGTTAAGAAATGTGAAGGATGGAATATTACTCTGTGTTGCAGGTATTGTTATTAAAAAATGGTCTTCCCTGCTCATTACTCGACATCGGTATATAGCTGATATATAGCTCTATGTTTCATAGGGGCGGGGGGTAGCCTAGTAATTAAAGCGTTTGTTCGTCACGCCGAAGACCCGATTTCGATTGCCATGGGTACAATGTGTGAAGCCCATTTCTGGTGTCCCCCGCTGTGATGTTGCTGGAATATTGCTAAGAGCTGCGTAAAACCACACTCACTCACTCACTATATTTACTACTATTGGTTAAGATGACATAGGTTTTTCTGTGATCCCTCTTGCAAGTTGACATTCAGAGCACGGGGCGGAAATCACATTGCGCCAGGACCAGGCGGTGGCCATCGCAATGCATTGTTTTAATTTGACAGTCGCTTTGTTTACAGAAATTTTTATCCAAGAAGTCTTTCCCTAATCAAGACTCGAGCATTTGAGGACATAACGATACAGCAGGAATATAGCCGAAAAATGAGGAAAATGAAGACCCAGTTTTGACTATCCTCAGAAATCGATTCCATTTGGTGTAAAGGAAAGAAAATGTCTCTGAAAAGCATGTGAAAGGATCCCTCAAAATACGTGCTGCCACCGGGTGTTTGGGAAACATATTATCACACATTTACATGATCTCTCAATGGTAGAGAAGGCAGAGGAATCTGCGTGTTCAGTTTTCAAGTTCATTTAGAGTTGAACATTTTGGGTATTATTACAGAAATTATATATTATTCCAGATGTCCATACCGGTCACGCACCTGTCGACCCTTAGTTGACCCTTCCCATCACCACCCACTGAGCTACATTCCTCAGTTATCGAACAGCCTGTGTATGTATGTCTAATGACGGTTGAAACTGCATCACTAACATGTACCTTAATTCTTATATTGTAGGGGGCGGTGGGGTAGCCTAGTGGTTAAAGCGTTCGCTCGTCACGCCAAAGACCAGGGTTCGATTCCCCACATGGGTACAATGTGTGAAGCTCCTTTCTGGCGTCCCCCCGCCGTGATATTGCTGGAATATTGAAGCAGCGTAAAACCTAACTCACTCACTCACACACTCATATTTTAGGGGCATGGGTGGCCGAACCGTCCAGTACGGCGAAATTTGCTGTGCAAGGTCACGCCCCTTGGTAATGCCAGAAAGCACAGATTGTGGGTTCGAATCTCAGTTCGCCCTTGGCCCTGTTCCTCAAAGTGATCGTAGCCATAAGATGATCGTAACTCCCATACTTTAACATAGGCTTACGACAGTCGTAGCGCTACGATAGCTTTGAGGAACGGGGCCCTGGATATGTTTTTTAGCACCATAAATCATTCATTTCACCACGGTAGTAACGTCTGAGACCACCACATTAAAGTCACAGAGCTAGTTTAGTTTTACGCCACTCTCAGCAATATTCCAGTTATATGGCGGCGGTCTGTAAATTAATTAGCCTGGACCAGGTAATCCAGTGATCAACAACATGAGCATCCATCTATGCAACAGGGATACGATGACATGTGTCAACCAAGTCAGCGAGCCTGACCACCCGATCCCGTTAGTCGCCTCTTACAAGCATGGGTTACTGAAAGTTCATTCTAACCCGGATCGTTCACACTTAAACAGTTTTGAACCCTACATGCAAATTGTGTGAATGACGCATGCTACCGATGTAGCAGGACATGCTTACCCTTTTCGCGAACACCTTGGGCCGTATTTATAAAAATTATCAGACAATTTGTAAGACTACTCTTATGTCGCTAAGAAAATTCTTAGCTAAGAGTGATTAAAAGTGCAGTTACAATGGCTCTGAGAGTAACTTTTAGCTAAGAGCAAAAGGAAACTCTGAGCGTAACTCTTAGAGCCGACATTGGTCGTAACCAGGGGATTCCCTGTGCTATATGTAGATTTTAAA
This sequence comes from Haliotis rubra, assembly GCF_003918875.1. Taxonomy (NCBI): domain Eukaryota; kingdom Metazoa; phylum Mollusca; class Gastropoda; order Lepetellida; family Haliotidae; genus Haliotis; species Haliotis rubra. Next base: position 2,370,090 of record NW_025767346.1, on the reverse strand, counting down.
GCACTCTTCCGGTTTGGAGGCGAAACTTTATACCATGTGACTGTCACATGATGTAAACAAGCACACGTGAATCTAACATCCGTCAAAAAACTTCGCGCGATGGATTCATCACACAGTGTTTCGATGAAACGGAAGCCAAATTGGACATCTGACCAGACACTGCTGTTGGCCCGACTTGTTGAAGAGCGAAAGTCAATTATCAAGGACAAGTTTGGACCGGGAGTAACATCTCGAATGAAAAAGGAGGCATGGCGGGAGGTGGCAGCAAATATCAACGCTGCATGAAGTAAATCAGCATGCCTGACCACCCGATCCTGTTAGTCGCCTCTTACGACAAGCATGGGTTACTGAAAGTTCATTCTAACCCGGATCGTTCACACTTAAACAGTTTTGAACCCTACATGCAAATTGTGTGAATGACGCATGCTACCGATGTAGCAGGACATGCTTACCCTTTTCGCGAACACCTTGGGCCGTATTTATAAAAATTATCAGACAATTTGTAAGACTACTCTTATGTCGCTAAGAAAATTCTTAGCTAAGAGTGATTAAAAGTGCAGTTACAATGGCTCTGAGAGTAACTTTTAGCTAAGAGCAAAAGGAAACTCTGAGCGTAACTCTTAGAGCCGACATTGGTCGTAACCAGGGGATTCCCTGTGCTATATGTAGATTTTAAAGCACTCTTCCGGTTTGGAGGCGAAACTTTATACCATGTGACTGTCACATGATGTAAACAAGCACACGTGAATCTAACATCTGTGAAAACTTCGCGCGATGGATTCATCACACATTGTTTCCATGAAACGCAAGCCAAATTGGACATCTGACCAGTCATTGTTGTTGGTCCGACTTGTTGATGAGCGAAAGTCAATTATCAAGGGCAAGTTTGGACCGGGAGTAACATCTCGAATGAAAAATGAGGCATGGGGGGGAGGTGGCAGCAAATATCAACGTTGCACGAAGTAAATCAGCATGCCTGACCACCCGATCCTGTTAGTCGCCTCTTACGACAAGCATGGGTTACTGAAGATCAGTTGTAACCCGGATCTTCACGAGTCTAAGGTGACAGAGGTGTTAAAGCTGGAAATGCTGTTCAAAGTGGCCTTAAACCTCACTCACTCACTCTTGTATCATAATAGCGACGAGTTTCCATGCATTTTGTCAATAGCACAGTTGAAGCACACTAAACGTTTTCAAGAAACAAACGTCTAACGATTTATGTGTAACAATACAGAATGTTATATATACTTGAAGATAAATCAGATTTGTTGCCTTCAAAATATAACGGATTGAAAGCATACTCTCCAATCCTTAATCTTTGAAAAGGCTCCAGTTGAGCTCGTGTCTTATACATACATATACAGTGTTCATACATGGATACCGACGAATTTATATATAACACTCCAGAAAAGAGACTGCCTTCATTCAAACATATCTGACTCTTAATTTAGAATGCAGTAGCTCTTTCTAACATGTCTTGTTAGCAAAAGGAATATGTTTAGCTCTTGCCTGATATGAGTGTTTCATATTGATATAGTTTGTAATTATGAGCGGGCAACATGACGGAAGGAAGTAATAAGTCAAAATCTGTAATATTGAATTACAGGATTTTAAAAGTTAAACTGGAGAACAGATATCTGTTTCAAAACACCTGTGAAAGACGTTTCACACCTATAATGTATTTTTGGCATACATGTATATAACCCTCTGAATTTTATTGCAGCGCATTATAAATGTCCTAGTTTGCAGCAGAGAGGGTTCGGGTGATCCTGGCACAGTCAGGCTGGTAGAGTTCAGGGCCCTTGCCCCCTCTACACGCAGCCCAAACAACGAATGGGATTGCCTAGTCGGACCAACCAAGAACTGCCCGGAGAATATGTATGACTCCCCAACACTGCAGCCTTCTGCATTACCCAGAGTGTTGCGCTCTCCTGATCTGCGCCAAGAGATTAGGAGGTACCAAACCAAGGGCACCGACAACAATGGGGAGTCTGACGACAGTGCACTAGGGATGCAAGCGAGACATTTCAAAGGCGAGGTCCGCATGTTTAGCATGCTTTTTCCTTAATCTTGCCAGTCACGTTGCTCCCAAAAGGGACAAAAAAAATCATTGGCTCTATCAAAGAGGACAAGATCAGGTTTGTTGGCTGGAATTCTTCTCAGGCTGTATATTGGTATATTCCAAAGAAATTAAAAGGCATAATTTTAGAATTTCTCTTAAGCAAACCCAGAGGGAACTTACGTGTTCTCATTTACTTGTGCGATCGTAAGCAATACTATCATAATCAATGCTCATAATGGCATGTGCCATATTATATATAAGTCTTATGTGAATGTCATTTCAGATTTTGCTAAAACGGATGCCTGCGTATTTTTAGGAACGTTATGGTACAAGCAAATTGTTCTCATAATCATTATCAAGGAAAATCTTTGAGTTGTCCACAAATGTAAGCACTTAATATTTCCGCCTCTATGTACATTTGTAGATGGAATTGCGGCGTTAAGCAACAAATAAAACCAACACTTCATGCTTTACATGACAACCATTATTGGCATGAGTATATTTCTTTCGGTTTGACTGAGCATTCATGCCTATATATGGTCTTGAAAGCAATTACAATGGCACTCAACTCTTTGATTTGGCATGTGTTACCCTAAATACTAATGGGTATTTATGCACAGCGGGTTTTGTTTGGTTTTTGTTGTTGTTGTTTGTTGTGTTTTTTTGGGGTGGGGTTGTTTTTGCTTATTTGTTTGTTGTCGTTTTTTTGTTGTTGTTTTTTTGTTTTTTTTGCTTATTCAATTTCTTCATGAGTATCTGTCTGCAAGTAACTCAAAGTGAAGCGAGTTATGCTTGTTTTCAGATGTAGTTTCTTATTTTAAGCAATCGCGCGCAGCTTATCTGGAGACGTATCATTGCATTATTACATTGTACAGATAACGTCTCTCATTTCCATGATTCCACTACCCCGTGGATAATTGGGGGAAGTAATAATATAATGCCAAATAAGAGATCACACAAGCACATCGCACACGCAATGTACATTGATGTGAAGACGCACGTAAGTTCAGTGATACCTAAAGCATTATATTCATAGTAAAGCATTTTCGTAGCCTTTCCACATTCCATCAAATCAAACAGTTATTAAATATCATAAATACATGTTGATCGGCTGCACTGCAAGCATAAAAAATAACCGTGATTTTATGAAGGATCAAGGTATTGTGTCACATTTCAGAGACCCGTGGGGGCGGTGTGGTAGTCTAGTGGTTAAAGCGTTGGCTCGTCACGCCGAAGACCCGGGTTCGAATCCCCACATGGGTACAATGAGTGAAGCCCATTTCTGGTGTCCCCCGCCGTGATATTGCTGGAATATTGCTAAAAGCGGCGTAAAACCAAACTCAGTCAGTCAGTCAGTCAGTCAGTCAGGGACCCGTGAAGATCCGGGTTAGAATTGATCTTCAACAGCCCATGCTTGTCGTAACAGATCGGTTGGTCAGGTTTGCTGACTTGGTTGACACATGGGATTGTATCCCAATTGCGAAGATCAATGCCCATGTTGTTGATCACTGGATTGTCTGGCTACAGACCGCCTCCATATAGCTGGAATATTGATAAGTGCGGCGTAAAACAGCAACCAACCAAAAGATAAAGAGAACCCCTTGGACAAAGTACTATGACTATGTGTCCCAGTCCACCCAGCTGTGAATGGGTACCTCGTAAGGATGGGAAAGTCACATTAACTCGGTGCGCCTAGTGGCTGCAAGAGTTGTATGCTCCGCATGGAGTTGAGATTGATAATACATTGTGCCCTTTTGAGACTGACATCCAAGAAACAAAGCGCCTTTGAGCAGGTGATCTGGATATTGGCACTATATAATTTGCAGGATAACAAGGGCACCCCATCTTCGTTTTACTTCATTTTACATTATACCTGGGGAAAAACGACCGCGAATACATACAGACTGCTGATGCAGCGTTAAACACTCTGCCATCCTTAGAAATATGTGTGTTGAATTTATACAGTGCAGACATAACATGTGTTATAATTCCACGTAATGGATTTTGTAGTGTATCTTTGGTACAACATACGAGTCTTAACTCTATATTAAAAATCATTTCATTTTTATTCGTGGTTCTGTTTTCCTCAGCAAACCCAAGAACAAAATAAAGTATCGAACGATGTCTGCATGTTTATTTCTAGTCATAGCCAAAAGAAACCTTGGCATTTACGTACTCAAGTACACACACTAGCATATTAAAGAGTTCAGGCAGGAAATTGTTACTATTCAACAATCCTTTCTTCAAATATTGCTCATCAGTGCCTAGTGACAGAATTCAGTTCCTGACTATTTAAATGGTCCACACCCCCATTCCTCTCGGCCGTTGCCCAGGTTCACTCTGCAGGAGCAATCCTCGCCATTCATCGTCTCCGGTTGTACATTAGCTTGACATTGACCATCCTTGTAACACACTGCAGGCGAAAATATCAGCCTCATTAACAACATACACAACGTTGCTATACCCTACTGTACAACATCATAGTCACTGCAGGCGAGAATATTAGCCTCATTAACAACATAAGAAAGACCAATATTTATGCAAGTTATATTACCAGTATTACACAGTATCATAGAAGCTGAGAGTCTGAACATCAGATCAATTAACAACATATGAAATATTGATGTACATCTCATGATCACTGATATCCACGTAATCAAAAACATGTACGACATCATTGTTAATGAAGGCGAGAATATCAACCTTATTACAAAACAACATTGCTGTAGGTTCGTGTACAACTTCATAGTTATGCGGGAGAGAATTTCAGCATTTCGAACCACATACAAATAAAATCTTAACCTTGATGTACAACTTCATAATCACTGCAGGCGAGATTTTTAGCCTTTGTCACAGCATATTCAACAAATGAAGCCTACTATGCAACGTCTTTGTCATTGCAGGCTAGAAAATCAGATTCATTGGAACAGGTTAAGTGTCTTATTTCATTTGCCCTGGCCGTTTGAGCAAGGGGGAAAGAAAATATCACAGGAATGATTTGGTTCGTCAAGAATGTCCACATACCTTTCAGTGCATTCGGGTTCGCTCGGTTAATTCCGTTAACTACATGTATCTGTACTCACATGTTTGTGGTGGTTTAACCGAACCTCGGATACATATGTATTTCTTGCAGGTGTTGACGTTCAAGTGGGGCGGTCTGAAGCTGCGGATACAGACGCCCTCCGGAGTCGTGCAGTCTACAACGACATCATCGTATTATGCACTCGTATATGCATTATGTGTAATGAGTATGTGAGTTGGGTTTTAGCAATATCACGGCTGGGGACACCAGAAATGGGCTTAACACATTGTACCCATGTGGGGAATCGAACCCGGGCCTTCGGCGTGACGAGCGAACACTTTAACCACTGGGCTACCCCACTGCCCGCAACTGACCAGGAAAGATATAATAAACAATAAAAAGGTCATTCGATTTGTCTTAGGTATGTTTTCACCTTCAAAAAACGCGTACATAAAGAAAACTCAATCTGCGTATTATTTTAAGTCAAAAACAGTCAGATATAGTTCTGTTTTGCTTTATCGTGACAAGTGAATTAACCCTTTAAAAATATTTCAAATGTTGAACGGGAGTTATCAAATTTCATTGTTTGGAAGATAAAACATAATTGATTTGTGGTAAAAGGTATTCTTCCACGCTACCTTGCGAGTTCATTCCAGACCCGGGTTTGAACGCGTGTTTGCCACCGCCGATATCAGAACAAACAGCTGTTCCGCAGTCATTGCTGTAGTTATCTCCCTTGGCTTTGCAAGTCCCGTCTTCGGTTTTACAATCGCAAACTGCTGTAAGTATGAAGAATGAAAGCGTGTGGCTAAATTACTTCTTTAAGTTGCATTTAGAAGCTGGTATGATGAAGAGGAAGACTTTTTTGTAGATATACAACTTCTGTATTGCAATGTAGGTGATATTTCAGCGTGTGACTATAGTCACATCATTGTCGGAGTAAGCTTGAAGTCACTTACCTGGTACAACTGATGGGCAATCTGGAACCGTGAACATGGATAATTAAATTACAAACAGAACATATAATGCATTTAGCATCAACTCTCAGTAATGTTGCAGAACTACAGAATTACTCATTCAGCTCGCTTATGCTGATTCACACAATCAATCATTCAATCAATCAATCGATCGATCAATCGATCAATCCCTAAAATCGTTGAGCAACGTGTTACAATTATCAAATGGATAATATTTATATTAAAAATGGATATAACGCTTTTCCAGAGTCATGAAAATTTGCATTTATTGGGACCTGTACGACAGAATCGATAACATTGTCCAATCATCATAGTAAAGGACCTGTACGAATCTGAAGAAGAAACATTCCCTGGATGATAGGTTCAGCCTACCCTGTTTGATTTCCTGGAGTGGCTCCCCGGGTACCCGACACTTTAGAGTAGTGCAGGCATCTACCTGTCTCTCATACCCCACATCACGACACACGTCTCCGTCAGGGCAGGCTCCTAAATGCACAGGACGAGTCGATGAAGGCATCGATTTCAAAAAAGGCTCAATAGGGTAATTAAATTTTGCTCTTTTGAAGAGAGGGCATAGATAGATGTGCATAAATTCAGTGAGACATAATATACATGGATGTACATAGTGTCAGTGAAGACATGGTATACATAGATGTACATAGTGTCAGTGGAGACATATGGTATCCATAGATGTACACAGTTTCAATGAAGACATGGTATACATGGATGTACACAGTGTCAGTGAAGACATGGTATACATGGATGTACACAGTGGGAAGACATGGTATACATAGAGGTACACAGTTTCAATGAAGACATGGTATACATAGATGTACACAGTGGGAAGACATGGTATACATAGATATACACAGTGGGAAGACATGGTATACATGGATGTACACAGTGGGAAGACATGGTATACATAGATATACACAGTGGGAAGACATGGTATACATAGATGTACACAGTGGGAAGACATGGTATACATAGAGGTACACAGTTTCAATGAAGACATGGTATACATGGATGTACACAGTGTCAGTGAAGACATAGTGGGAAGATATGGTTTTCATGAATGTGCACACTGTCAATGAAAACAATCACGTCGATGAGAGGTACAGTATACCCTGTTTGATTTCCTGTAGTGGCTCCCCGGGTACCTGACATTTCAGAGTAATGCAGGGATCTACCCGTCTCTCATACCCCACGTCACGACACTCGTCTCCGTCAGGACAGGAAGCTGTTGAATACAACATGTATGCATGTAGCTGCAGAGGTTCGTGAAGACACTGATGTTCACCGGATCGATTGAGACTTGGTACACGTGAATGTGCATAGTATGTATCAGTGAAGACATGATATTGGTTATCGTTCTGTACACTCGTTTTCTTTGACAAGAAAATGCTCCATTCGTGCATTGTGCAGGTCAATTGCCTTCTTCCATATTGGAGTATACAATCCTGAGTCTAGCCTACCAGTGCTATCATGAAACTGCTCCCGACTACCTCAATGAGTTTGTAACCAAATATGTTCCACCAAAAGACTTACGATCAGCTGATCAACATCTATTGGTCATCCCAAGACGTAAACTAAAAGCCTTTGGTTTCCGCTCTTTTAGTTATGGACCCGTGAAGATCCGGGTTAGAATAGGTCTTCAGCAACCCATGCTTGCCACAAAAGGCGACTATGCTTGTCGTAAGAGGCGACTAACGGGATCGGGTGGTCAGGCTCGCTGACTTGGTTGACACATGTCATCGGTTCCCAATTGCGCAAATCGATGCTCATGCTGTTGATCACGGGATTGTCTGGTCCAGACTCGATTATTTACAGACCGCCACCATATAGCTGGAATATTGCTGAGTGCGGCGTAAAACTAAACTCACTTACTCACTCTTTTAGCCCCAACACTATGGAACCAGCTGCCACTCGAACTCAGACAAACAACATCCCTTGATTCCTTCAAATGTGCCTTAAAAACACTTCTCTTTAGAAAATACTACACTGACTAACAAACATATCCTCAAAGGATGCAAGGATTTTATGTACAAATGTTTTTGGTCTTGTAGCATCCCAATCAGCTTCATACGTAGCGCTTTGAGCATACATTCTTGTATTGAATCCAGCGGGGTGTAAATACAGATATTATTATTATTCAGCGAACCGAAACAAATCCACAATTTTAATAGTTGAGTTTGTATTGCTCAGCCACACGTGATGCGAGAAATAACAGCTACAACCACACGGAGAGTATACACGATCTGTAATAGTGAGTGAGTTTAGTTTTACGCCGCTTTCAGTAATATGGCTGCAATATTACTGTGGAGGACACCAGAAATGTTGGGAATCGAACTTTGGGTCTTTGGCGTGACAAGCGAACGCTTTAACATCTCGGCTACCCACCACCCAAACACTTATGGGGAGACATAAATAAGTACAAATACATATATCTGGTGAAAGATAGTTGAATGGTTGTTTTACGCCGCACTCCAATATTCTAGCTATATGGCGGCGCTTTGTAAACAATTGAGTCGGGAGCAGACAATCCAGCGATCAAACTCATGAGCCTCAGGTGGGATACGATTACAAGTGTCAACCAAGTCAGCGAGCCTGACCAACCGATCCCGTCACTTTCGACAAGCATGGGTTAGTGAAGATCAGTTCTCATTCGGATCTTCACGGGCGATCAAAGACTGAAAAAAGACGTGACAATGTTACCTTGTGGTTGTGGTGATAATGACGCCCCTACTCTCGTCCCATGGGGTCTCTTATGGTTGTATACGAAACACTTGTACTGTCGACATCCAACAGTCACCTCGTCCTTCATGGGCACACACGCCCCGTTGTACTCACAACCTAAAATATCACAAACCTCTCAGAATATGTCACATGATAATCATTCCTTTCCGTGACATCATTTGAGAGGATTCCATGTGTGAAGCGTTGCCAATGATTCAATATGTGTTTGTTTTTCACTTTGTTTGCTTCTTTGTTTAACGACCCATTCGACAATATTCATGCTTTATGACATCGGTCTTAAAATGATTGTCTAAACCGGACAATCCAGTGACTGAGTGAGTGAGTTTTAGTTTTACGCCGCTTTTAGCAATATTCCAGCAATATCACAGCTGGGGACAACATAAATGGGCTTCACACAGTGTGCCCATGTGAGGAATCTATTATTTAAAATCGACATGTAAAATAACTGTCTACCAACTACTCGGGTGTTTGACACGTACCGCTTTGACTCCAAAACACCTGGGGTCCACCCATGGTACACTTGAGGAACACACAGGGCTGTATATCGGGGACTGAAAACCGGGTATGACGATCGTAGGCAGTTCCATCAGCAAGGTAACATATCTGTTTGTCTTCACTTAGAGTGGCCGGAACGAAGACTGGAACACATAGGCTTATAATAGACAAATCAGGTTGTGAGATATTTATCAAGGTAAGATGCTTACATCTATTCATCAATTTGAGGTGACTATAGTTATTCATCAAGGTGAGATGTTTCAACTATTCTTCTAGGTGAGATTTCTATAGTTATTCATCAAGGTGAGGTAAGATGCTTACATCTTTTCATTAAGGTAAGGCAGCTAAATTGATTCTTCAATGTAAGGTGGCCATACTTATTCATCAAGGTAAGGTGGCTATAGTTATTCATCAAGGTGAGTGGCTATAAATAGTCATTAAGGTAAGGTGGCTATAGTTATTCATCAATGTAAGGTGGATATAGTTATTCATCAAGGTTAGGTGGCTACAATTATTCATCAAGGTAAAGTGGCTATAGTTATTCATCAAGGTGAGTGGCTATAATTAGTCATTAAGGTAAGGTGGCTATAGCTTTTCACCAAAGTAAGGTGGCTATAGTTATTCATCAAGGTGAGGTTACTATAGTTATTTATCAAGGTAAAGTGGCTATATTTATTCATCAAGGTGAGGTGGCTGTACTTATTCATCAAGGTGAGGTGGCTATAGTTATTCATCAAGGTAAGGTGGCTATAGTTATTCATAAAGGTGAGATGGCTATAGTTATTCATAAATTTGAGGTGGCTATAGTTATTCATAAAGGTGAGGTTACTATAGTTATTCATCAAGGTGAGGTGGCTATAGTTATTCATCAAGGTGGGAAGGCTATAGTTATTCATCAAGGTAAGGTGGCTATAGTTATTCATCAAGGTGGGAAGGCTATAGTTATTCATCAAGGTAAGGTGGCTAGAGTTATTCATCAAGGTAAAGTGGATATAGTTATTTATCAAGGTAAGGTGGCTAGAGTTATTCATCAAGGTAAGGTGGCTATAGTTATTCATCAAGGTGAGGTGGCTATAGTTATTCATCAAGGTAAGGTGGCTAGAGTTATTCATCAGGGTAAGGTGGCTATAGTTATTCATCGAGGTGAGGTGGCTATAGTTATTTATCAAGGTAAGGTGGCTATAGTTATTCATCAAGGTAAGGTGGCTATAGTTATTTATCAAGGTAAGTTGGCTATAGTTATTCATCAAGGTAAAGTGGCTATAGTTATTTATCAAGGTGAAGTGGCTATAGTTATTTATCAATGTAAAGTGCTATAGTTATTCATCAAGCTAAAGTGGCTATAGTTATTTATCACGGTGAGGTGGCTATAGTTATTTATCAAGGTGAGGTGGCTATAGTTATTCATCAAGGTAAGGTGGCTATAGTTATTCATCAAGGTGAAGTGGCTATAGTTATTTATCAAGGTGAGATGGCTATAGTTATTCATCAAGGTGAGGTGGCTATAGTTATTCATCAAGGTAAGGTGGCTATAGTTATTTATCAAGGTGAGGTGGCTATAGTTATTCATCAAGGTGAGGTGGCTATAGTTATTCATCAAGGTGAAGTGGCTATAGTTATTTATCAAGGTGAGTTTGCTATAGTTATTCATCAAGGTGAAGTGGCTATAGTAATTATCAAGGTGAGGTTGCTATAGTTATTCATCAAGGTGAAGTGGCTATAGTCATTATCAAGGTGAGGTTGCTATAGTTATTTATCAAGGTAAGGTGGATATAGTTATTTATCAAGGTGATGTGGCTTTAGTTATTCATCAAGGTAAGGTGGCTATAGTTATTCATCAAGGTAAAGTGGCTATAGTTATTTATCAAGGTGAGGTTGCTATAGTTATTCATCAAGGTAAGGTGGCTATAGTTATTCATCAAAGTAAAGTGGCTATAGTTCTTCATCAAGGTAAGGTGGGTATAGTTATTCATCAAGGTAAGGTGGCTATAGTTATTCATCAAGGTGAGGTTACTATAGTTATTCATCAAGGTGAATTGGTTATAGTTATTCATCAAGGTGAGGTTGCTATAGTTATTCATCAAGGTGAGGTGGCTATAGTTATTCATCAAGGTGAGATGGCTATAGTTATTCATCAAGGTGAGGTTGCTATAGTTATTCATCAAGGTAAGGTGGCTATAGTTATTCATCAAAGTAAAGTGGCTATAGTTCTTCATCAAGGTAAGGTGGGTATAGTTATTCATCAAGGTAAGGTGGCTATAGTTATTCATCAAGGTGAGGTTACTATAGTTATTCATCAAGGTGAGGTGGCTATAGTTATTCATCAAGGTGAGATGGCTATAGTTATTCATCAAGGTGAGGTTGTTATATTTATTTATCAAGGTGAGGTTGCTATAGTTATTCATTAATGTAAGGTGGCTATAGTTATTCATCAAGGCGAGGTTGCTATAGTTATTCATTAATGTAAGGTGGCTATAGTCATTCATCAAGGCGAGGTTGCTATAGTTATTCATTAATGTAAGGTGGCTATAGTTATTCATCAAGGCGAGGTTGTTATATTTATTTATCTAGGTGAGGTTGCTATAGTTATTCATTAATGTAAGGTGGCTATAGTTATTCATCAAGGCGAGGTTGCTATAGTTATTCATTAATGTAAGGTGGCTATAGTCATTCATCAAGGCGAGGTTGCTATAGTTATTCATTAATGTAAGGTGGCTATAGTCATTCATCAAGGCGAGGTTGCTATAGTTATTCATTAATGTAAGGTGGCTATAGTTATTCATCAAGGCGAGGTTGTTATATTTATTTATCTAGGTGAGGTTGCTATAGTTATTCATTAATGTAAGGTGGCTATAGTCATTTATCAAGGTGAGGTTGCTATAGTTATTCATTAATGTAAGGTGGCTATAGTTATTCATCAAGGTGAGGTTGTTATAGTTATTCATCAAGGTGAGGTTGTTATATTTATTTATCTAGGTGAGGTTGCTATAGTTATTCATTAATGTAAGGTGGCTATAGTCATTCATCAAGGCGAGGTTGCTATAGTTATTCATCAAGGTGGGAAGGCTATAGTTATTCATCAAGGTAAGGTAAGATTCTTATATATATTGATTAAGTAGAAATGGCTGAGTTACTTACGTCAAATTACTCAAGCAGCGAAGTAGGTTGTAGCTGTTTGTTGAGATTGGATGGTTTGCGTTTTTGCTTAGGATACATATTTCTAGCTATACAGCAAGGAACGAAGGTGATTCAGCCGCTATTTATCGATAGGAGATGATTCTTAGTTAGTAACGTCAGGTAGTTCAATGTGGCCGTTCATATCGCTCCGTGACATAAAGAAGCCGAATGTCATTTTCCGGAAACGAAGAACGAAGTTTCCTAGGTTCTGCCTCACTTAACGTCAATAATATCTTACCTTGACGTGAAAGTCTAAATACTAAGCGATTAGAATAAGTTTTGAAACTGTAACAATTACTTAAATATGCGAAATTCGTATGACTATAGATTCATGTCATGTCAGCATTCCAATTTCTAGTCTACTACCAGATAGAAATTGGGAAACTCACCATCCAATCGGCTCAGTTCAGGGGGATCCTGGCAGATTACACTCGTTGCCACGACAGCAACAAGCAAAGCTGCACACGTGGTGGGTACGCTCATTCTGAAATATACCCGTGCAGATCCGGGTTAGAATTGTTCAGCAATGAATGCTTGTCGTAAGAGGCGTCTAACGTGATAGGATGGTCATTCCATCGTATCCCAATTGATCGATGTTCATGCTGTTGATCACTGGGTTGCCTGGTGCAGACTCGATTATTTACAAACCGCCGCCATATAGCTTGAATATTGCTGAGTGCGGCGTTAAACAACAAACAAACAAAAAACATTCTGAAATATAGAAAATGAGAAACAATAACAAGAATTCACCTCCAAGGAGAAGATGAGCAAATCCGATACATGGGATTGCACCATTGAAACGTACATTGAAAGAAATACAATACAATACAATACAATACAATACAATACAATACAAAACAATACAATACAATACAAAGAACTTACATCTGGTTAGGTCAAAGAAACAATTCGCAAAGAAACTGTGATCGCATGTCAGTCGCCACTTACACAATGTTCAGTAAGCCTAACCGGGCGGTTGGGTAGGCTAGTGGTTAAAGCGTTCGCTCGTCAAACCGAATACTCGGATTCACACCCACACCACACACACACACATAGGTACAATGTGTGAAGCCCATTTATGGTGTCCCCCGCCGTGATATTGCTGGAATATTGCTAAAAGCGGGGTAAAACCAAACAGACTCGCTCACTCAGTAAGCTTAACCAGCCATTTCAGTGTAAGTCGCTTGTAAGTCACTTGTAACACTGTAAGGTCGACAAGCTAGTACGCAAGTTAGTCGCCTCTTATACAACGCAAGGCACTGATAATCATAGGTTCAAATTTAAGATTTGTTACACGTTTCACAAAGACAAACCCTTCCAGCGACCTCGTTCAGTTGGGACTTTCCTACATCTTATAATATTTCACACACATTCCTGGTTATTTCTGAAACAGTTTCTTCGAGACCAATAGAACAAGCTTCTAGACCGTTTTACATCACCTTAAATGGTCCGGTTCGTCTTCAATTTGTGGAGACAATTCCTGGTATACCTCGCTCTGACATTGCGTTAACATTGCCAGAAGCATCACAACTAACAAACCCCAAGAACTCACTTCTCACTCAGTCATGAAACTGACCAATGGAATTAATGATGAGGCGGTGCATATTATGTCATAAAGGCACATGAAAATAGCATGAAGTCATAATGTCATCAGACACTGTACGAAACATTCCTTCCTTCCTGAAATACAGTGGCGTTTAAAACGGAATCTTATCACAGCACAATTAAATATATGTGAAATGTCAAATATGAATTAAATATACTCTCCCCAAAAAGAAACGCATCATGAAAATAGCAATTTCATGTAGCAATGAATTAAAACGTGATTTATTTTACAAAAGGTTTTGCTCTGTTTATGAGTCCTATGTTTTGAAACATCACAACAAAACGCACCATCTGTAACATACCCGTATTTACCAGCATGATTTTCAATTTCGGCGTGTAGTGTCACAGAATACACAATTCACATGCAATGCACGTGAAAGTTGGGGATCAGATAGTCTCAATGATGGGTATAAAAGGTTGATCGCTGTCTGTCGATTATTCACTGTATTTGGAATATTGTTGACGAACGCAAAATGCCATGTCTATGTGAAGCCAACCGTCATATCGCCATTGGTTTGCTTGAAGCTGGCCAGTCTCAACGTACAGTTGCCCGACGCATGAATGTTCACCAAAGCACCATTTCACGGCTCTGGGAGAGATATCGCCGGCAGAATGCGGTAGCAGATGCCCCTCGTAGTGGGCGACCTCGAGCGACCAGTGCGGCGCAGGATCGCTACATCCGGGTACATCACCTGCGTCATCGAACAGCTACGGCGACCAGTACCACTCGACAAATACCCGGGTTGAGGAGGCTTTCTGCACAGACCGTCAGGAACAGGTTGAGAGAGGCTGGTTTACGTGCCAGAAGACCTTATTTTAGCCCTGTGCTTCGACAACAACATCGTCGACATCGAGTTCAATGGTGCACCAACGTTCAGGCCTGGAACCTACCGCATTGGCGTAGAATCTGGTTCAGTGATGAATCACGATTTCTATTGGAACGACGCGATGGCAGAATGCGGGTGTACAGACGTCAACGTGAACGTTTCGCCGACGCTTGCGTTCCCCAGGTGGACAGATTCGGCCGGGGCAGTGTTATTATGTGGGGAACGATCACCTGCCGTGGGAGAAGTGATTTGGCGATGATCCAGGGCAACCTGACAGCCTGTGACAACCTGTGATGAAATCCTACGCCCACACCTCCTTCCAATCATTGATCGCCAGAGGGAGTTGTTTCAACAGGACAATGCCAGGCCCCACACAGCACGTCACTCTAGAGACTTCCTCCAGAACCACATCATCAATGTGCTAGCCTGGCCCTCAAGATCACCGGACTTAAACCCGATCTAACATCTGTGGGATGCCCTGGACAGACGGGTGCGACGCCGTAACCCTCAGCCCCAGACACTTCAGCAACTCGCACAGGCACTACAGGCAGAGTGGGCTGCGATTGGGCAACACGTGATTCTGAGACTTATTCGTTCGATGCCGAGGCGATGCCGTGCAGTTCTGGATGCCCACGGTGGTCACACGAGGTATTGACTTCAGCGCTACTACACGTCTCCATGTGACACTCAAACTGACTTTCCTCGAGTTAGTGCCAAAGACGGATAAGTCTGCATTCCCAGTGTGCGATTTCGCTATATTTCATTGACTCATAAAGCCTACAAGATGTTTCAAACTAAACATAAAAATACAGTTGAAATTCCTATATGCGTTTCTTTTTTGGGAGAGTATACTTATAGACAAATTTACGTCAATAAGAATCTAATGTTTATCTTAATACTGACTGACTGAGTATGGTTTTACGCCGTTTTTAGCAATATTCCAGTAATATCACGGCGGGGGACACCAGCAATGGGCTTCACAAATTGTACCCATGTGGGGAATCGAACCCGGGCCTTCGACGTGAGGAGCGAACGCTTTAACCATTGGCTGCCCGACCGCCCCGTCTATCTTAATAACATCAGTATACAAAATACACAGAACTTGGGAGACCATCTCATACCTTCTTGAAGTATATGATGTTACAGAGTAACTTTACCTTAACACAATTGAATATATGTGAAATATCAAATGTAAATTAGATACTGAGTCTGGATAAAGGTTTATCAATAAGAACATAATTCCCTTCTAAATAGCGCCAGGACTATACCAAATACACAGAACTAGGGAGAACATCTCATACCTTCTTGAAGTATTTGATGTTACAGAGTAACTTTACCTTAGCACAGTTAAATATCTACGAAATATCAAATGTAAATTAGGTACTGAATTTGGATAAAGGTTTATCAATAAGAACATAATTCCCTTCTAAATAACTCCAGGACTATACCAAATACACAGAACTAGGGAGAACATCTCACCTTCCCAAGACCTTCAGAAGGACAAGTATCACCAGCTTGCTTGTTGCTGAGGGCCGTTGGTGAATAACAAGAGTATTGGTGGGAGAGTCTACTTACAAAGTACATTCATTCTTTGTACTTGTGCCTGATGCATGGACTATATCGAGTCATGCTCAATCTGTCACCAGCAGAACCCTGACTTTCTGTTCAAGATTTGTCTGGGTTATTGATGTATTGTCCAGAAGGTAATAACGAGCGGACTATTACAGGTTCACCAATACGAACTCTGAATAATATTATTCATCCGGAACTTCTAAGGTAGTAGGTTATTGTGGGCAAATAATGCTTCCTATTGACAGAGAATATGATCTATACGTCTATATTCCGGTCAACAAAATTTTATGGGTTTGAATTCCTGACCTGTATTTATTACCCTAGATCAGGTCGTTCATTTGTTATTCTCGGTCAGATCCGATAATGACCCTTTGGTATTTCAGATAAAGTCTGACAACTACATTTGGTTTGTTATCCTAGATCAGATCTGACAACGACATTTGTTTTCCCAGATCAAGCTTAATGACGACCGTTGTCTTGCTATCTTAATTTAAGGCAGACAACGACAGTTGGTTTGTTATCCAAGATCAGAACTAACAATGACCGGATCTGACAACGAACTTTGGTTTTTTTCCTGATCGAACTTGATAACGACCTTTGCCTTGCTATCCCAGATTAAGCCTGACGACGACCTTTTGGTTGGTTATCCAAGAGTGGACCTGACAACAAACTTTGGTTTCTTTTCCCAGATCAAGCTTGATAAAGACGTTTGCCTTTTTATCCTAGATTATACCTGACAACGACCATTGCCTTCTTATCCAAGATCGGATCTGACAATGACATTTGGTTTCTTTTCCCAAATCAAGCTAAATAGGGATCTTTGCCTTGTTGTCCTAGATTAAACCTGACAACGACTTTTGCATTATTATCCTAGATTGAGCCTGACAACGACCATTGCCTTGTTATCCAAGATCGGATCTGACAATGACATTTGGTTTCTTTTCCGGGATCAAGCTTAATAGCGATCTTTGCCTTGTTGTCCTAGATTAAACCTGACAACGACCTTTCGTTTGTCGTCCTTGATTGAGCCTGACAACGGCCATTGCTTTGTTATCCAAGATCAGATCTGGCAATGATAGGTTTGTTATCCTATAGTAAGGCAGACAACGCCCTTGTTTTCCTATCCAGGATCAAACTGACAATGGACTGATCTGACAACGAACTTTGGTTTCTTTTTCCCTGATCAAGCTTGATAACGACATTTGCCTTGTTATCCCAGATTAAACCTGAAAACGGCCTTTGGTTGGTTATCCTAGATTAAACCTGACAACGAGCTTTGCCTTCTTATCCCAGATTAAGCCTGACAACGAGCTTTCATTTGTCATCCTAGACTGAGCCTGACAACGAGCTTTGCCTTGTCATCCTAGATTAAACCTGACAACGACATTTGCCTTCTTATCCTAGATTAAACCTGACAACGAGCTTTCATTTGTCATCCTAGACTGAGCCTGACAACGAGCTTTGCCTTGTCATCCTAGACTAAACCTGACAACGACATTTGCCTTCTTATCCCAGATTAAGCCTGACAACGATCTTTCATTTGTCATCCTAGACTGAGCCTGACAACGAGCTTTGCCTTGTTATCCTAGACTAAACCTGACAACGACATTTGCCTTCTTATCCCAGATTAAGCCTGACAACGATCTTTCATTTGTCATCCTAGACTGAGCCTGACAACGAGCTTTGCCTTGTTATCCTAGATTAAACCTGAAAACGGCCTTTGGTTGGTTATCCTAGATTAAACCTGACAACGACATTTGCCTTGTTATCCAAGATTAAACCTGAAAACGGCCTTTGGTTGGTTATCCTAGATTAAACCTGACAACGATCTTTGCCTTGTAATCCCAGATTAAACCTGACAACGAGCTTTCATTTGTCATCCTAGACTGAGCCTGACAACGAGCTTTGCCTTGTTATCCTAGATTAAACCTGACAACGACATTTGCCTTCTTATCCCAGATTAAGCCTGACAACGATCTTTCATTTGTCATCCTAGACTGAGCCTGACAACTATCTTTCATTTGTCATCCTAGACTGAGCCTGACAACGATCTTTCATTTGTCATCCTAGACTGAGCCTGACAACGAGCTTTCATTTGTCATCCTAGACTGAGCCTGACAACGAGCTTTGCCTTGTTATCCTAGATTAAACCTGACAACGACATTTGCCTTCTTATCCCAGATTAAGCCTGACAACGATCTTTCATTTGTCATCCTAGACTGAGCCTGACAACGAGCTTTGCCTTGTTATCCTAGATTAAACCTGACAACGATCTTTCATTTGTCATCCTAGACTGAGCCTGACAACGAGCTTTGCCTTGTAATCCTAGATTAAACCTGACAACGACATTTGCCTTCTTATCCCAGATTAAGCCTGACAACGAGCTTTCATTTGTCATCCTAGATTGAGCCTGACAACGGCCATTACGATCTAACAATGACATTTGGTTTCTTTTCCAAGATTAAGCTCGATAGCAATATTTGCCATATTGTCCTAGATTAAACCTGACAACGACCTTAAGTTTGCTTTCCTAGATTAAGCCTGACAAAAACCTTCGGGTTGTTATCCAGATCAAGCCTGAAAACGACCTCAGGTTTATTATCAAAGATAAAACTGCATGACGCCTTTTCACGTGTTTTTTTTAACCCTGATCAAACCAACCTTATTGTGATCGATCGAATAACATCATGCTAAGAACGTAGCACTATGTCATTCGTAAGCCTATGGTAAGGCATAGAGTTACGATAGGTCGTAACGTTACGATCGCTTTGTGGATCGGGATGCAGATGTGTCCTGATAACGACATTTGGTTTTTCATCCTGGCAATCACATCTGGCAAAGACATTTGATATGTTATCCAAAATCAGATCTGACGTTTGTTATCCTAGATCATATCTGATAACAACATTTGGTTTGTTATCCTAGATCAGATCTGATAACAGCATTTGGTTTGTTATGCTAGATCATATCTGATAACAACATTTGGTTTGTTATGCTAGATCATATCTGACAACGACATTTGGTTTGTTATCCTAGATCAGATCTGATAACAACATTTGACTTGTTATCCTAGATCATATCTGATAACGACATTTGGTTTGTTATGCTAGAGCATATCTGATAACAACATTTGGTTTGTTATGCTAGATCATATCTGACAACGACATTTGGTTTGTTATCCTAGATCAGATCTGATAACAACATTTGGTTTGTTATGCTAGATAATATCTGATAACGACATTTGGTTTGTTATGCTAGATCATATCTGACAACGACATTTGGTTTGTTATCCTAGCTCAGATCTGATAACGACATTTGGTTTGTTATGCTAGATCATATCTGATATCGACATTTGGTTTGTTATGCTAGATCATATCTGATTACAACATTTGGTTTGTTATGCTAGATCATATCTGATAACGACATTTGGTTTGTTGTCCTAGATCAGATCTGACAACGAAAGTTAGTTTGTTATCCTATATCAGATCTGACAACGACAGTTAGTTTGTTATCCTATATCAGATCTGACAACGACAGTTAGTTTGTTATCCTATATCAGATCTGACAACGACATTTGAATTCCAGGATATTTCATGGATTTTAGCTTCCTTATTCTTTCCCCAACAAGGTTTCGGGATCATTACAGATCATCGTGTGAAGTGACAGTTGACACTATGACATCACAATCCACAAGGAAGAGTACAGCATAAGTGAAGATGAAAACTTGAACTGTTAATTACATAATGATGATTGATTCGTGCTAGATAATAGACTTGAAACTTGAATTGTTAATACACAATCATTGCTAATTACATAATGGTTGCTAATTACACAATGATTGCTATTACACAATGATTACTTGATAGTAGGCTTTTCAAAATGAATGGATAATAGGCTTCGCATTTATCAAAAGTTATTCAAAAGGTCCCACGTGCTTGGCAGGTAGACACCTTGATCACGATTCATTGTCGGGTTATGTTTTCTTATTTCCACAGCCTCCTGTAGTTTTCTCCAACCCCAGTCGTTGTTATTGCTCGAAAGCACCCTGATGTCAGTTCACATGATGACATGAATTGGGTTATTTGCCTTGTGCTCCGATATTGCTGACTTATCATTTTGTTTACATACTGACGACCAACACGGGTGTTGATGGGCCTGAGTGTCTCGCCAATATATTGATCGCCACAGCGGCATAGTATTTGGTATATACATCCTCTAGGGTTGGGACTTCCATTGCTAGATTAAATGCCGCTAAAAGACATCAGACGACATTTTGTTTGTTATCCAAGATCAGATCTGATAACGACATTTTGTTTGTTATCCAAGATCGGATCTGACATCGACAATTGGTTTGTTATCCAAGATCAGATCTGACATCGACAATTGGTTTGTTATCCTACATAAGATCTGATAACGACATTTTGTTTGTTATCCAAGATCAGATCTGACATCGACAATTGGTTTGTTATCCAAGATCAGATCTGACATCGACAATTGGTTTGTTATCCAAGATCAGATTTAATAACGGCCTTTTGGGTTGTTATCCTACATCAAGACTGATGTACACCATACCACTCCACCATGCCGGAAGCTTTTTGAAAATGAGCATTGTCGTTAGAAATGGGAATGTGAATATTTTAGGTTTGCTTCAGTTTATGTCATCGGTTGCGTGAGTGAGTCAGTTTTATGCCGCTTTTAGCAATATTCCAGCAATATCACGGCGAGGGACACCAGAAACCCGGATCTTCGGCGTAAGGAGCGAACGCTTTAACCGCTAGGCTACCCCACCGTCCCCTCTCATCGGTTGCGCTTCCGAGAGCTAGCATGAGTTAGAAAAGGTAAAGTTTATGTTATTAAGACAAGTGTTGTTATTAGGCTAATTGTATACATGTCTTTTTCCCCATCTCCCACCTGCCATGAATTATGTCGATGTGAAATAATAAAAACTAATCTATCTCAGGCTTCTGCTCCTCTGTGAACATTTATTTCCAGATGTGTGAGTGAGTTTATTTTATGCCTCTTTTAGCAATATTACAGCAATACCAGGGCGGAGGACAACAGAAATGGGGAATCGAACCCGGGTCTTCTGCGTTACGAGCGAACGCTCCATCCACTAGGCTACTTCACTGCGCATGCCTAGATGTGATACACATAATTAGATATACCCTTAACCATGAACACGCTTAAGAAACACAGATCACCTTGTCCTTGGTCTATCTACGATTATCAAAAATGGTTTCCAAAGAAAACCGGACTGATCTGCATCAAGAATCAATTCAAAAATTATTTTTGCAAAATATGTTGCAAAAAAAACCATGTCTCTTATTGTATTTTTAAAATATGTGTTATCCTTTTTCAGTGGTATTGCTGGTTGCGGGTGGACATTAGAAACACATAAAATGTCGATGATGAGAAGCGTCTCGACTCAACTTTGACATCTGCCTTTGAATGGATGACATTGAAACATGATGGGGAATGAAAGAAAAAATAGCAAGAGTTGTCTCCCTTTGACCATGCTCAAGATCGCCACCCTCGGCTATAACCCAGCAACCTGATGGCGGCCAGTAAATATTCAACTGACACTCAGTCAAGCCTTGATCCCCCGATCCTTGTTGGTACCTCTTACGTCCAGTGTAACTTGTGTGGGATCCCACTATTTATTTGAGTGGTATAGATTGTCACCAAGAAACTCCAATGATGTGGCAAAAAGATTATTAGAGTCCATTAAATCAAAAACCTCAAAGGTCTCGAAATGTTTTAAAGGTATCTGCGCTGTTAAAGCAGTTTTAAACAGAACATATAATCCAAGTAGAGATCGCATTTAATGTATTACTTTGCCTGACGAATAAGCAAACACTTGAAAATCAATAAGTTCGGAATTGCGTTGTGAATATTTTACGTACGCTTCCATTAATTTATCACCTGGCACAAATACTCTAGATTACACTGGATTAACTGGTCCAGAGAGAGTGAGTGAGTGAGTATGGTTTACGCCGCTTTTAGCAATATTCCAACAATATCACATCGGGGGACACCAGAAATGGGCTTCACAAGTTGTAACCATGGGTGGAATCGAACCCGGGTCTCTCTGGTCAAGAGTGAGTGAGTGAGTGATATTCCAGCAATATCACGGAGGGGGGACACCAGAAATGGGCTTCACACATTGTACCCATGTGGGGAATCGAACCCTGGTCTTCGGCGTGATGATCCAACGCTTTAACCACTGGGCTACCCCACCCGCCCCTCTGGTCAAAGACACGATTATACTATATATTATATAGGAAATACTGCGACGTTCAACAACAGACATCTCTTCAGATTTCCAATATTGGTTTCAATATTTCTATTTAATTTATCCACGGTTGATGGAAAAAGAAGCAAAGAAAACAGTGACGGGGATGTGAAATGGGGAATAACGTGGGGTTCAAGATGCTTTCATTTTTATAGCGACGTACATGAAAGTATGTGTCTGTGTGTGCCAGGTTTATAGTGCTGTGTTTGTCTCCACGCGTGACGATCTGGGTTAGAATTGGTCTTCAGCAGCCCATACTTGTCTCCACCCGTGAACATCCGGGTTAGAATTAGTCTTCAGCAACTCATATTTGTCTCAATCCGTGAACATCCGGGTTAGAATTGGTCTTCAGCAACCCATACTTGTCTCCACCCGTGAACATCCGGGTTAGAATTGGCCTTCAGCAACCCATACCTGTTTCAATCCGTGAACATGCGGGTTACAATTGGCCTGTGGCTTGCCTTCAGCTTGCTAGAATTGCAGAAACCCATGCGTGTCTCCAATCACTTAGAATTGGTCTTCAGCAACCCGTTCTTCCCGAAAAGGGGCACTTTAGGTGGTCAGACTCATTTTACTTGGATGATACATTGTATCGGAATTGCGTAGATCGATGCTCATGATGTCAATCACGGGATTGCAACTTGTAACCGTCATATTCCCAAAGCAGATGACGTGACTCACTCCGAATACCCTCCACTCAGCTTATGTTGTTTTTCGTGTTTTATCCAAGTGAGTTTATCTTTCATTTCAGCATCCTAGTAATTACTGTAGTGAACATGCAAGGGTAAAACCAGCCTTTCACTTAGACTGCAGTCTCGAATCAACCTGTTTCAACAAATCAATGTAAGTTCATTCCGGGAAGGGGCCGTTGGGTAGCCTAGTGGTTAAAGCGTCCGCTCGTCGCGGACGTATAAATATCTGAGCAAATTAGTCGGATTTAACCTACTTGTTTCATTTTAAAAAATGATTCATGCCATCACGTGTGAGGAGGGTCCGAAGTGCGGATTTTGTATTGTATTTTGTATTGTCATAATGAAAGAAGTGTCCGTAAAATCAGGGAATACTTCCAGTGAGTAACTTTTGTCGCCGGCCTCGCCACAAATCGATCTTTTCCAGGCAAGTATCGTGAATGAATTATTCTGGTAGTGGAAGAGTAGTAGTAGTAGTAGAAGTAGTAGTAGTAGTAGTAGTAGTAGTAGTAGTAGTAGTAGTGGCTGTAGTAGTAGTACTTGTAGTAGTAGTAGGAGTAGTAGTAGTAGTAGTGCCTGTTGTAGTAGTAGCCGTAGAGATAGTGGTGGTAGTGGTAGTAGAAGTAGTAGTAGTAGTAATCGTAATGATAGCTGTAGTAATCTTAATGGTAGTAGTAGTAGTAGTAGTAGTAGTAGTAGTAGCAACAGCAGCAGCAGTAGTAGTAGTAGTACTTGTAGTAGTAGTAGTGGTTGTATTAGAAAATAACAGAAACAAGTAGTAGAAACAAGACACTTAGCACTCGATTTCAAGTTCGATAGCTAAAAGATAACAAAGCATAAATGATCAACATAAACGGTTTTGTAAACATCAATATTTTGTGCAAACAGTCTAAACAATACAATGCACGATGAATCAAATATGGCTGGTAATCTCCATGTGGGGTACACAAAACAGTTTTTCAATACATGTCCGTAGGTGGTGTTATGCGTCACCCTAGTGCAGGCAAACACTCTGCTACGCACTGAATTCATCAGTCGCCTGATGACGTCACGTGGGATGCGTTGCCATTCTTAGTGGAGGGTCGCTATGAGTTCTTCCTGGGTGTTTGGAGGTTGTTGTTGCCGTCGACTTTGTCTGTCCATGATATCCCAAAGGTACGCTATTGGATTAAGGTATGTAGAGTAAATTGGCCAAGGTAACGCATGAACGTTGTTGACGTTAAGGACGTTTTGCACGACGTTAGCAGTTTGAGGCCAGGCATTGTCGTGTTGGAACATGATACCCTGTAGCTGTTGACGAAGGAATGGAAGCACGACATGGCGCAGGACCTCATCTCTGTAGCGTACGGCATTCAAGCTCCTATCACTGATGACTAATGGCGTCCTTTTGTCACCAAAAATACCTCCCCTGAACATGGCACTCCTACCGCAACAACGGACAGTGCGTTCTCCTCTTCGACGATAAGTGCGTTGTCTGCCATCAGAATGGAACATGCAGAGCCTTCTCTCGTCGGTGAAGAGGACGCGCTGCTAATTATGACGTTGCCAACGTCTCACTGTTCTCTCAAGTTTGCTACTGTTTGTCTGCTGACCATCACTGAACCAGACTCGCCTCCAGTTTCTAAGGTTCCAGTTCCGGACTCTACGACACCACCGTCGATGGCAGTCTCACAAAACAGGGGCGACAACTGGCCTTCTTGGTGGAATCCCTACTTCACACAATCGATTCCTGACAGTTTGGTCGGAAATTCTTCTCAAACCAGGGATGCCTTGTGCAGTCTCCACGGCTGTGGCAAGATGATGAAGGAAGTGAGCAACCCGGATGTAGCGGTCCTGGACTTGGGTGGTAACTCTTGGACGACCGCTTCTCGGGCCATCTTGGGTGGAATTGGTCGACAGGAAACGATCCCAAAGGAGAGATATCGTGCTCTGATGAACGTTGAAATGTCGGGCAACTGCAGGCTGCGACTCCCCAGCTTCAAGGCGACCTATGGCGATGTTTCGATTGTAGGCACTTTCCCCTTTCCCAGGCAAAAACGATTGACAAAATTAAAAACAACGTTTGCCTTTTCATAGTGATCGATACCGCATGCTTTTCCGTTTATTTACACGTGCATTTTGCCTGTTTTCCTGGTGACGTTTTGTCGAATATTTCTTCAAACGCTTCTAAAACAAGGGAAAAGTTACAATCGCCGCGTTTTGGCGCTGAAGCTGTTTACAAAAACACAAGGATGACGTTTTGGTAAGGAATAGTATATTTGTATTGTTTTTGCCGCAGCTACACGAGTCAACTATTTTCAAAATCACGAATGCATTTCTCTTTTCTTTTCTTTTTTCTTTTTTGTGTGTGTGTGTGTGTGTGTGGGGGGGGGGGGGGTAAGAGTGTCTATCTCTCTAGACAGTCTCCCAAAACTATGCTGTACATTTGACTAAACAATCATCCAAACAGTCACTACAGAATCACCACAACAATACTATACAGCTGTATATACAATCACTAAATCAATTCTGTACATCTTCCCACACAATCATCCAAACAATCCCATACATCTCACAACACAATCACTAGAACTATCCCACGCATTTTACTAAAACATTACAGAACAATAGTATGCATTTCAATACACACTCACCCAAACAATAGTGTGAATCACACTACACAACCACCAGAACAACCCCATGCACGTCGCACCGTGACGATCCGGGTTAGAATTGATCTTCAGTGACCCATGCTATATTCCAGCTGTATGGTGGCTGTCTGTAAATATTCGTGTCTGGACCATCGATCGATGCTGCTGGGACACGATAAAATGACAGACAATAGTTTACTAATGTCTCATAATCATAATCTCATAATGTACATATACTATCCACAAAAAGAAACGCATAAGCGTTTTGTAGTTTTAAAAATCTATTAATTACCAATTGTGTTCAAACAATCGTCCAAATATGTAACAGAAGTGTTGATAACATGATTTTACACAATTGCACAAGTGAAAAATCGACTTTACCGGAAAATGTTGATTTTGATGAGATTTCTAACAAGAATTAAAAAGCCATCACCACAACGCAACAGAAATCACCTTCCAGTTGAAATTGTGCAGCAAAGAGCATGCGCTGTCTGGCTATGAAATATCCAGGTTACCTTCGATAATCGGCATCCGTTTTGAAAAAAATTCAAGGTCAAATCACTACGCCACGTCTTGACGCTGCGACACGGAACATCACCATAGAAAGAATGCACGCTGGAGATTACCAATTTTCTGTTGCCAGGCGTCTGAATGTTAGTCTGAGCACGATATCACGGCTTGCAGCTCGTTACCCAAGATCGGTACATCCGGGTACTACTTTTGCGTGATCGTACTGCCACGGGGGTGAGCACAGCAGCCAGGGTGTCTGGGCTTAGGAGGACATCCGGTTGTATAGACATTACCTTCTTCTAAACTGATGTAAAAATTCATGTACTAAAGTCTATTTATGGACGAGTTATGCATGTTTGAAAATACAACATTTTCGCAACAGATTTCTAGGTTATGCCGTTTCTTTTTTGGAATAGTACAATTGAAAAAGGTATATATACACACATAAACAAATCGTAGAGAACCATTCTCAATAATTATGAGAGGCAAAATAATATCACAACAGTAAAGCACCATAAGAAAAATATATATTATCCATATGAAAGATGCTTCCTTCGACTTAGTATTAAATAGCAGCTTTTGGCACGGTTGATATGTGTCAACCAAGTTAACGAGCCTGACCACCCGATCCCGTTAGTCGCATCTTACGACAAGCATGGGTTACTGAATTCTAATCAATTCTACCCGGATTCTTCACGGGTCACTGTATATTCCTTTTGATAAATACTTGACAGAAAAAAACAACATGGAGATTATTCTTGATTACCATGGATAATGTCATTGACTTTTCATGACGTAATAGATGACGCCAGGTCAGTCTTTATTTTACAGTATTGATAAACACTATATGCTTGACGGTATGTTCTTTTAACAAAGGTCCCAAAGAGCGTCACGCGGTTCTTGTTTAAAACATTTTTCTCAAGGTTACAATACTCAAGACCTCAGAAAAACATTCAAACCACTCACAAATATAACATCAAATACACAATACCATTTTAGAAAGTGGTCAAATGTAACGTATGTTATATTTGGGATTACACTTTCTTAGTTGTGGAAGCCGCGGTGGCTGAGCGGTCTAGGCGTCTGACTATGTGTGCTGGCGATTAGGTGCCTGACTCTGAGGGTGTGGGTTCTAATCCCGGATGGGACTCAACCCCAAAAGTACTAGAATCTGTACTTTACTAAGAACGTGTAATCCCAAATATAACATACGTTAAAATTAACATCGGTGATTAAATGGTGTCACAATTCCCTATTTTGACTTGTACTATATCTTCCGGGGTATTTGTCTGGTGAAGTCTTGACTTACCCGTGCGTGTGTTTGTCAGGATGGTTCATTCCTTGTCTGACTACTCCCAGTTTGACTACCCGTCTAATATACAATATGTTCCAGTCGAGTGGTTTTTAATTACTAGCTCTCTCCCCTCCATCAGGTTGACTGTTCCACCAACACTTATAAACAATTATAGCTGTCCCAGATTCATAAATATTTATTCAGTTAAGTACATAGGTCATTGTTGTGGAAGAGTTCAAGTATACACATATACCGAGTTACACAATATATCATATACCCAACACAGCAAGTGAATTATGAAGTTATTGTGCTGGATTGTCGAGCCCGTGATTGTGCTCTCCAGTAACTGTGCTGGTGAAATCTCCAATTGTTGACAATTTGCTTCCACATCTTGGAACAACACCCTTTCAGTATTCCACACTACCAGACCGAAATCCTGCATGCAGCACTAGTCGCCTCCTCTCTGAGAGATACAACAAACTCTGATCGCTTAACACCAGCCACAGCTGAGACAAAATCTAGGTGACTGGGTCTTATATACTGATTTCTATTTATTTTATTATCATGTTTTTAAGCGTTTTCATTCTAAATTCATGGTAAGTTAATACCCCTCCATTTACATTTTGGGGTAGACTAAGGCTTAGTCTCTGAATATATATAATTTTGATAGTAACAAACAAGCCAATTTATATTGAAAAGAAGCCCTAGGGAGACCAGAGATTCAGAACCTGAGGAAATCTAGACTTGCTTTATTTAGGGCTTTAGCACTGCAGAGAGGGCTTGGCAGTAGGGAAATTAATATGGTTCAGGGACTGTGAGACTAATTTTGGGGGTATGGTGGTGTATTCCCTATTATTGAATTTTTAATTATTAAACTGAAGATATCGTCAGGATACCCTCACTGTTTCACGGATGCCTGATATTATCGCTATATGATAATGATTCCTAAATACATGCTGATGATGTAATCGCATTTCACTCTCTACCCTGCTGTTACCCGGTTTTTTATAGGGTAACAATTTATAACCCTTAAATGGAGAATTCCTTGGGACAATGATCAATCAAGGAGATGTTTCAATATTTATTGTGAGGTCAAGTGTTTAGATAGGAAATCACTGACCTCTTTTTATAGTCGAAACATCACTGATCCATATTGGAATTTTTGTGTGATTGGCCAAAACATATAATAGGTTATTTAATTACGAGTTTTGGTTGGTTGACATAGGTAAGGTACTTTTACTAATAGCAACTGATTGGATAGGCACAAATGGTTTTTTTTTGAAGGGTAGTCACGTGACCGTGACAGGATAATTAGACTAGCTTAATTACGGTTTGTTTTACAGCTCTAGTCTAATTAGTTTTAGCTTATATGTGACATGACCATGGCAGACTGGTAATTGGCGTTCAATAGATCAGACTTATTACGATTCGTTTGAACAGCTGTGGTCTGGAGTAATGTGCTGGTGCTTGAAACAATAGACTGAGTTTTAAGTAGGCACTTCAATGGCATATGGTTCATGTTAACAGAGACCATATGGTCTCTGATGTTAATTGTCTTTGCAAAGTGCGTTACGTCAGCTTGAGCCATAACAAGAAGGATAGCTAAAGTAATATTTCAATATTAGTTACTGTTTAGAATGAAAGTGAACATTGTGGAAAATATACACAAAACATATACATAAAGAAAAATATACAAATATAAAGAATTTAATCATATGTTGTGCACTGTCACACTGTTTTGACAGAAATTCTTATGAGTATCGGAAGTGTTCTGTCAATTTTATTTAGGTATGAGGGTGTTATTGATTTGTCGATATACGGAAAATATTTAAGTTCTAAGAAACATTTCCACGTATCAGATACTCATTAACACCAGTCAGTCCGAAATCAATCAACAGTTGTTTTATCTTAAACACAAAACGAACAAATTGCGTTTTTCTGATTTCTCAACTTAGTGCCCTGGTTAGTCTGCCATATATACCCGTGAAGGTCCGGGTTAGAACTGATCTTCAGCAACCCATGCTTATCGTAAGAGGCGACTAACGGGATCGGGTGGATCAGGCTCGCTGACTTGGTTGACACATGTCATCGGTTCCCAATTGCGCAAATCGATGCTCATGCTGTTGATCACTGGATTGTCTGGTCCAGACTCGATTATTTACAGACCGCCGCCATATAGCTGGAATATTGTTAAAAGCGGCGTAAAACTAAACTCACTCACTAGTCTGTCATACGGACCCTGAAACAAATATATCTAAGAAAGCCCATGCACGTGTGGCAAATCTAGATTTCCACAATCTGAAAATGAAGAAAGTCTGAGGGCTCCTTTTCATTAGATGTTATTTTTTATTATGAACTGTTGTTTTTTCGGTTTAATATGTTCGTTTAAGATACCAGTTGTTAGCCTATGCCCTGGCATGCTAATCTATCAAACAAAAGTATGTTTTTGAAAATTTGATTTGGCTAAACCATTTCAGACGTTCTCAAAATGCTACTAGGCAGAAAACAATCGCCAAAACACCGTAGACCCAAAGTCTAAAATATGACAGAGATACCCGGATCAAATCCTTCACTAATGAATATACCTTTCGTTTCTTCTATTTCAGCCAGCATAGAATACACGTTTCTTTTCCCCGACAGGACATATTACGATGTTAAAAGTTTTGGAATATTGATTTTAGATTTTTCGTAATGACTCAATGATCGTTATTTCAATAATTTAAGAAGCGGGTTCATGTTAGCAGAGGAACGGTTCAGAGATCTATATAGAATCCAGGGTTTTATTTGGTTATTATAGCCGCTTTCAATCCAACAGGGGTGTTATTTTCCCTAAAACGCATATCCATTTTTGTTTGGGTTTTTCTTCAAATATATTTTATATATTTTTTAAATTCTCCAGTCTTAATTTAACATGATACAACGTGTTTTCGTAATCGGGTTATCTACTTTAACGTGCTGTTATTCAGTTCAACAGATTATGCCGCTGTTGGTTGTGATCAAGCAGGTTTTATTTCATTATCATTGTCTCTGTAACATTAATTATTAGCATCGTGGGGGCGGTGGGGTAGCCTAGTGGTTAAAGTGTTCGCTCGTCACGCCGAAGACTCGGGTTCGATTCCTCACATGGGTACAATGTGTGAAGCCCATTTCTGGTGTCCCCCGCCGTGATATTGCTGGAATATTGCTAAAAGCGGCGTAAAACCATACTCATTAGCATCGTAGGTTAGCCCTTGTTTTGTAACAGGTAAAACAAGATACAACTGCAAGTCGGTATGCACAAATATCTTAAAATAAAGAGTAACGTTGCTTAAGATTTTTTAAGTCGGGGCTCGAGATGTTATCCAGATAATCTGATTCTTCCATCTCTTACTTTTTCTAAGGAATATATAATTAAGTGACTTGTTGGGCGTCAATAGATCATTACGACCCATTTTCGCATTAAAACCAATGCTAGTACTTGCTACCACATACTACTTCTGCCCAAATCACTGTAACGACTACTACAACTACCTGCTACCACGGCTACTACTACCGCAGCTACAACCACTGCGACGACGACGACTACAACAACTAGCTACTGCTACGACTACTGCTGCTTCGGCTACTACTACAACTAGCTACCACCACGTCTACTACTACCGCAGCTACAGTCAGTGCGACGACGCCTACAACTACTACTACTACCACAACTAGCTAACTCTAATACTACTGCTGCTATTGCTACGATGACTTCTACTACCACCATCACAACTAGATACCACCACGTCTTCTACTACTGCTGCTACGGCTACTGCCACGGCGACGTCTACTACTACCACTACAACTAACTACCACCACGTCTACGGCTACTGCCACGACGACGTCTACTACCACCACTACAACTAGCTACCACCACGTCTACTACTACTGGTCTTCCTGAGAGGATACGTAAGTCCCCAATCTTTCAAAGTAAATTAAACTTACCAATTTCTAAGCGTAGTAAATTTATTTTTGTTGTTTTAAAGTATGGCTAAATGTCCCCACAATCCCCAGCGGCTGCAGGGATGGTGTAAATCCAACTAGGGTCAATGCAGGTAGCAAAGGTACTGTAAGTCCCCATGGTCCCTAGTATGGTGATCTACCTTCAGTTGCTACGGCTACTGCCACGACGACTTCTACTACCACCACGTCTACCACTACTGCCACGACAACTTCTACTACCACCACTACAAATAACTACCACCACTACAACTAACTGATACCGCTACTGCCACGGCGACTTCTACTACCACCACGTCTACCACTACTGCTGCTACAACTACTGCCACTACAACTTCTACTACCACCACTACAACTAACTACCACCACTAAAACTAACTGATACCGCTACTGCCACGACGACTTCTACCACCATCACAACTAGATACTACCACGTCTACCACTACTGCTGCTTCAACTACTGCCACGACAACTTCTACTACCACCACTACAATTAGCTACCACCACGTCTACAACTACTGGTCTTCCTGAGAGGGTACGGAAGTCCCAAAACTTTCAAAGTAAATTAAACTTACCAATTTGTTAAACGTAGTATTTTTGTTATTTTAAAGTATGGCTAAATGTCCCCACAATCACAAGTGGCTGCAGGGATAGTGTAAATGAAGCTAGGTTCCATGCAGGTAGCAAAAGCACTGTAAGCCCCCATGGTCCCTAGTATGGTGATCTACCTTCAGTTCTTGGCGATCTATAGCCCGTGTTTTCTTTTGCATTGTCTTCTTTAATTAAACTATTTTAATTTATATCTTTGATAATCTAGTTGTTATATTGTCCTTCGTTGAAAGGTGTTTATAATTTACTTTTAATTATTATAAAACTATCACTTGATTTAGTCACGATATGGCTGAAACATTGCCGATGTGACTTAAAATCTTACCTCATTCACTCTACCACTACTGCTGCTACAGCTACTGCCACGACGACATCTACTACTACGACTACAACTTACTACAACCACGTCTACCACTACTGCTGACACAGCGACTGACACTACTACTACCACTTCTACCACCACCACCACAACAACCATGACTACCACTACCACCACCATCACTACAACTACCATGACTACCACTACAACCATAACTACAACTACCATGACTACAACTACAACTACCACCACTACAACTACCATGAATACCACCACAACCACCACTACAACAACCATGACTACCACTACAACAATAACTACAACTACCATGACTACCACCACCACCACCACCACAACAACCATGACTACCACCACCACCACCACCACAACTATCATAACTACCACTACAACAATAACTACAACTATCATGACTACCTCTACAATAACTACCACCACTACAACTACCATGAATACCACCACCACCTACCACCACCACCACTACAACTACCATGACTACCACTACCACCACCACCACACAACCATCACCAACTACTACCAACTACCATCACCACCACTACACTACTACAACTACCACCACTACAACTACCATGACTACCACCACAACCACCACTACAACACCAACCATGACTACCACTACCACAACCACCATCACACTACAACTACCATGACTACCAACTACTACAACAATCACTACAACTACCAATGACTACCATGACTACACTACATACCACCACCACTACAACTACCATGACTACCCACCACCACAACACCACCACCACCACAACCACCATGACTACCACTACAACTACCACTACAACTACTACTACAACTACTACTACCACCACCACCACCACTACAACTACCATGACTACCACTACTACCACCACTACAACCACTACAACTACCATGACTCTCACTACAACCACCACTACAACTACCGTGACTACCACTACCACCATCACAAGAACTAACATTACTACCACTACCACCACCACTACAACAACCGTGACTACCACTACCACCACCACCACTACAACTGCCATGACTACCATGACTACCACTACCACCATCACCACTACAACACCACCACTACCACCACCACTATTACTACCATGCCTACCCCTACTACCACCACCACCACTACATCACTACAACTACCATGACTACCACTACCACACAACCACCACAACTACTACCACCATCACAAGAACTTGCTGCTTTGCCGTCGCTGGGTTGTCTATTCTATTATTTACCGAAGACCGAGGTGAAGCCGTTTTATTACGGGATAAAACAACATTTCTAAGCTTATTAATGGCACCACACTATCAAATATAGGTAGTCCATGAATTGCATGTACTACCAGTACTACGAGAATCAAGGACAGTATCAAGGTACGACACCGAGTTGAGGTCGGGGTTGGAATAGGTCCACAAAATCCCATCGAGAAGTATGGGAATCGACTCTGGATCTCTGACATCATAGAACAACGATTGTTCCACGTGGACAACCAACCCTCTTTCCTGATAATGTCTGGCAATTACAAAGATTATCACGTAAGTAATGCAAATGTTTTTTTCAAAATACTCGTACTGTTTAACCTTACAACATGTGTCTCGTTTATTGTGTGTCATTTTCAAATGTGTTCATCTCTTACCAAGTTTTTAAATTTTAAATGTGGCAATTGACTGTAGACTGCAAACGTGAAGTGTGTGTTAGGAAGCTATAAAGTCACTACCTGCTCACAAAGTGTAGTATACAGATATTTTATTACATTGTGGTGTCTGGTTACCATGGAAACGGGGATGGCCACGATGCCATGAAATGTGTGACTAAACATACAAACTATGCAGATGCATATGGTCTCGATACATTAAACTACTTCTTGAATGCATTTTCTCGCATACAGGAACGTTTAAACGTGATATTTAGAACCCACATGTCTGAAGAGAGTTGTTGTCTGACACGCTTGGTTTTCTTTGAGATTTTATTTTATTTTATTTTATTTTATTTTATTTTATTTTATTTTATTTTTATTTTATTTTAATTTTATTTTATTTTATTTTATTTTATTTTATTTTATTTTATTTTATAGGCATTCTAATTTCATCGCTTTAAATAAATAAAGATCATCATCATCACCATAATCATCATCAATATTATCGTCGAGCATAGCTTCGTGTTTTGTTGTTTAATATGTAAGAATTAGGAGGACCATGGCCAAAACGAAGGTGTACACCTACTCGCTGTGCCGTGTGTAGTTTGCTTATTGTTTCATATAAGTATATATATATATATATATATATATATATATACAGCTATGTGACAATAGTTAATGTATGTATGTGCTTTCACATGAAATAGGTGCCTTCAGTAATGCGTGGAGACAACACCCAACAGGCAAAGTGCATTGTTCGATTTAACTGTTTTTATTACAACAATTCAGCTTTCAAACTTAATCAAAATTCCTTGTTAAATAAATCGATCTGATGATTGCTGTGTCCAAATATAAATAACTTTACACATGTCAGATTGTTGTTTTTGCTACTTGTTGCTATATATTTTTATACACATAATAAAGTAAATGTAATATTATATATGAATATAAACGTGTTATAAAATTTAGATTTATCCATTTTACTTAGCCACTGTATAACTGAACACAGTAGGTCAGAGCAGCCTATCAGGTTATATTTTTTCTGACGTTGAAAGTACTACGGAGCTCATATTTACTTGTAAAGATCACAAACAAGGTTATTTTTATAATCCGTTATCCAGACTATATTGACATTGTAAGAAAAGCCAAACCAAATACACATGATCAAATATTCAACGTTTATAACAATAATACATGTATTTATGGATCGATCGACGCCATTACGCTGTGTAAATATTTCTTTAGGTTTTCGTGTTCTGTCAAGCAGGAGTAAGTAATGCTAACAACATTTAACAACATTTAAATAAATTATGAAAGTATTATCAACACCCATACAGTATTTGTTAATAAAATGGGTTAGCCGCTGACACAAGCTTCGTAATACTTAAAGTACTTAAACGAGTACTTAAAGTTTATGCATGTATATACAAGCGTTGCGTTTCATATTGATTAAGGACAGTGGGTACCTATCAGTTTCTTAGATAAAATAGACGTGCAGTGATTGAGGAGATAGTGTTTGTATTTATTTCACGCTATTGTTTTGTTACATATTTTAAATGTCAAATCACAAATTAACCAGAATATAACAGAGGCAAAGTAGATTAAAATTCTAATAAAATTCTTTATACTATTTTTTCATTTAAAAACATTTATTTTAGCTGTACTAATCCACTATTATCAACATAATTAGGGGTGGAGGGTGATATTGCAAGTGACTTTGTTCTGTATTAGGATTTACATCTCTAGTCGGCACACCAATGGCTATGTACACATAATTCGTAATATCCTGATACTTACGATTTAGATTTTGAAGAGAACCTGCGCACGTTCAATGTATTCAATAAAACATCCTGACGAGTTAGAAATCTGCCATAATCTTCAAACTTTGTTTAATTTTATTTAATGAGTTTTCATTAATCTTATCTCAAATATTTTTGAAGGAATCTTTGTTAAATGCAAAATCGAGTGTATGATTTTGACTATATCAAGAACATGTGATTATAAGTCATCAGTTAGTGATGACAACTACAAATGTATTTCTTCCTTTATTGATTATTATTAATAGATGATTTGTAAATAAACAAATGTCTACGCCCACGACAATCATGTCCATATCCAATCATACAACCGCAGACACTTTTCTCGGGGCTGGGCCCGGGGTTTTCCAGAAAATATATTGTCCCCGAAACGTCTTTAAAAATGTATGCTGTTTCAGACTATTAAGAAAACGAAAATACATTGTTGCAATAATATTTTAATATATGTTTTGGTATAGTTTAAAGTTTAAAATACCAAATAGTCGGTTCCTTAGTCCGGACTGATGGTTTCCTGGCGCTGACGTTTTGGAATTTTATATAACTTTAAGACGACGGAATTCACACTTACTGCTTAACAGGTGAACAAGCTTTTGATGTTATACAAACAATATTCGTATTGTTAATTTAAATTTTAATGAAAAAATGTGTCTGCCATTTTGTTTTATCCGTCAAAACATTACGCGAAGTACATTTCTTCATTGATTCATTCATTCATTTTGTTTCGCAACGGCATGAGATACAGATTTGTATATATGTTTAATGTCAAACAATTCAAAGGATAATATATTCTTGTAATGTACAATTAGAAGGGTAATAAATGCATAACTGATTTTTAAGACAGGTTTCCTATCCTCGAAAGTAAAATTTAATTTATTTATATATTGTTATTTCTTGAAATCGTTGTTTGAAAATAGTTTTAATAGCAATGCCAATAGTGTGTGATTCCTTCACCGTTTGTATGTTTATAACTTTTTCTTCATTTTAAGGATTTTCCTAAGTGCGCAATAGTATTTATCTATATATGAAACAAGAACTAAGACAATATTTATCATTAGTTTTCATGTCAGTGAGGTTTTGATTGTTTGTTTTCGTATTTGTTCATTGTTTAACGCCGAAATATTTCAGTTTTGTGGCGGTGGTCTGTAAATATTCGAGTCTGGACTAGACAATCCAGTGATTGACAAGATGTGTACTGTGTGACATGCTATATGTTGTTTGTAGTGATGTGGTCTGTTGGTGGGGGTGATTGTGATGCATAATTCTAATAATTTATTTCAGGTCACTAAATTAGGATTAAGTCATGAGATATTCATTAAATGCACACCTGAAGTATTTCGAGTTCATAATAGCATGTTCTTGTAAATAATCGTTTTATTTCGATAAATCCAAATTCAAACCCCCCATTTTGTGTTTATGAAATTATTCAAGAAAACACTCCAACGACAATTAATTTATGCCAAACGAAATATTCACAACGTAAGTATCGAATCAATTATACGAGCAAAAATGTTCTATTTAGTAATTTTCTTAAACGAAGTTTCTATATTGTATTGCATTTGTACGTTTATTTCGTTAATTATGAATTAATATGACATGGAAACGTTGAACGTTAAAAAACCCGCGTATTGAACGCGCTTGCCGGGTCACGTGACCTGCCAGAGTCTATTTGCCGAGCTGTGGGACTTACAGTCGGCGCTAACCTCTAGCCCCGTACGTGACGAGACGAAGCCGTGGTCTAGGTCACCATGACCTAGAAGCTCACGCGATCCGAGCAGGCAGACGACACCCGATCTCGCGCCTGATTGGTTGAAATTAAACCGGAGGCGAGACTACTTTTCGCTTTAGACTGTGAGATTGCCAATCATTTACTTCGTAGGGGAGAAATTATATGGAGTCTATGAACAGGGTGACCTACGACGGTTACATAGGTAAATGATAGCCTTCCGCCGCCATCTTTCAAAGGGGCGTGGCATCGTCCGCAGTCACGTTATTTTGCTTGTCACCGGTAATCCTTTTCCATCACAGGCATTTTTTTATTTCCAAAAATAAACAATAATAGTTTGAGATAGATGGTTATGTCTGTGCCCCAGACAGGAACTGTATTGTAGTCGCGGGACTTTTTAGAACGAGGTTATGCAAATGAGAGTCTGGCTATATTCTCACAGTCTGAAAGTTGTCCGTGGAAATATCCCTTTTTACAGGTCTGCTGAACTTTGACTTTAGTTTAATTTGACTTTCCAAATTTTTAGTGTGTGAAAGGATGTAAGTTTTAAATGTTCAGGTTCCTTTGACAAGGTATCGCAAACATACCTCAAACAATAACCACCTATGGCTGATCAATTATGATTAATTTTTTTCATTTCAAACATAGGGATGATTTACATTTTCAAACATGCACATGCATGTATTGCATTTAAAAATTAATAGGATAAAAATGTTGCTTTATGTGACTCGCCTCTGTACGTCATGACACCTGGGTGCTGAAAAAGTTTTGTCGCTTGTATTTTCATTAAATATCAATTAAGGAACAGCCATTCCAGATTATCACAATTCAGACAAAAAGTTTAGTTTATTTATGCATAGAACTGCATGTATTGTGTGTGTTAATTAGCAGACACATTGCTTAACAAATACTATTTACTTTTATAAGCGTGATAAATAAACAAGCTTGATTATTTGATTAGTTGACGGTTGTGTGTGACTATGATAAATGTATACATATTTATGTTAGGCATGCAATGCTTTGGTAAACATTTGATTCTAGTATCATCAAATAAAGCACATGTATTTATGTTCTATACCTCGAACACATAAGGGACTGATTCCCATTTACATGTTGGTCACCTACCTTAATTTTTCTGCCGTAATACCAGATTTAACCTATATCTGTATTTTGTAAGAATGGGACAAGAGAAATTAATAATTAGGTAAACTAATCATATATTATGAACATTATGTTCTCTGTGTGTGAATGTTTCACTTTGTGCGTGAGAGAGAGAAAGTGTGTGTGTGTGTGTGTGTGTGTGTGTGTGTGTGTGTGTGTGTGTGTGTGTGTGTGTGTGTGTGTGTGTGTGTGTGTGTGTGTGTGTGTGTGTGTGTGTGTGTGTGTGTGTGTGTGTGTGTTTGGATACGGAACTAACAATGCTATACATATCTGAGCAAAAAAGTAACAAACGTTTGACAACATCTGACATGAAGAGAACCTAAACGTCAATATTGACTCCACAAAAACAAAGTTAGAGGATCAACTTTCTTATTTTACTGTACAGAAATACTTCCATTTTTATTTTAGCTACAACAATAAGACGAATCGAGCATATAAATATCAACCGCTTCATTTGTTACACATTATACAACTGGAAAGTTTTTTCTGCAAAGGGAGATACAAGGATCATTTAAAAGTATCATAAAAGAGGAAATTCAAGGCATTTTGAAACTTTGTTAAACAATGCATTTAATACGGAAGAACATCCAGGCATTTTATATGTGGCATGAATCTAAGGGGATATCAAAAGCATTGTACAAGGAGAAGTACCTGTAATTTTACTGGGGATAAGGATCGTTTACACAGCAGTATACAACTTGAAATACAAGGCATCTGACAAGGGTGATAAACAAGGCATTTAACATGGCTATATAAGGCATTGACAAATACATGGCAGAAATGTTATGGCATAGACGAATGCACAAAGCACTGTAAAAGGGGAAAATACAAGATACATGCAAGGCCAAATACTGTGGAAAAAATGCAAGATAGATACAAGGCATTGTACAATGGGAAAATACAAGATAAATACTAGGCACTCTCGAATGGGAAATGCAAGATATATACAAGGCACTATACTTTGGGGAAAAGGCAAGATAGATACAAGGCATTGTACAATTGGAAAATACAAGATAAATACAAGGCACTCTCGAATAGGAAATGCAAGATATATACAAGGCACTGTACAATGGGAAAATGCAAAGCATTCAGCAAGGACTGGATGTACATATATGTTGGTTATGTCAAGAGAATAGTCTTAACTAGGTGACATATTAGCTGCATATTTCAGTAATACTGCTATGTGTATCGAAGTACATGTATTGCATGTTTACGTAAAGACAATGTTTGCAAATATCGCTAATTTATTAGAACAATATAAACTATGATAGACATGCACTGTATCAGTTAAAAACAGCTGTGTTTAACTTAATACGTCCAATTAAAACTAATAATAAATGAAGTATTGCTAAAGATTTCTAGGGATTAAGAATATACTGAAATTGCACAGTGATTTGAAACAGTGCGATCAGTAGAATTTTACCATTCAAATGAAAAATTCAAGCATATTCTATAATTTAGAATTTTACCATTCAAATGAAAAAATCAAGCATATTCTATAATTTAGAATTTTACCATTCAAATGAAAAAATCAAGCATATTCTATAATTTAGAATTTTAAAATTCAAAGGGTATCATATGAGCGAGATTATGTAATTGGGATTCTTTGTCTGGGATTATAGGAACATGTCAGTATCAAACACCTACTCGAATATATTTAACAATGAACAAAAAAGAACATACTTCTATCATATACTTTTAAAAGTATAGTTAATCTATTGAAGCCAAATTATCAATGCATAAAGTAAATGCTGTGTCGGATGTTGTGATGTATCTTAGAATCTGGTTGAATTAAATGGCTTTAATTATATTCACGTGCAGCTTCAAAATAAATGCATTATTCACGTGCAGCTTCAAAATAAATGCATTATTATCTAAACATTTCCAACAAATCATGGGATTTCACAGATGAAACAAAAAGGTTATTTTTTCTATTTTGTATGTCAGGACCACTAACATAACATGCACATATCCAATCAAACTGAAATGATATAATTATTTTATTTTCCATTATAATAAAGCGACAAAATCCTTTCCACGTTCATAAGAAATCTCTGCCAAAAGCAAATGTGACTATATCATGAGCAGATATATGTTTCAGCAGTATTACAGCTGTATAAACGAATCGAGTCTGAACCAGACAATCCAGTGATTGTCACCATGCGATACGATGACAGAGCAGTGTGATGTCAGTTGTTACCATCGCAATGGCGTACACACACTGGAGTTCTGTACAAATGGATAGCACCATTAGTAGTGGGAACATGGCAAGGTTGTTCTCCGAACCATTGTTTTTTTCAAGATTTCAAGGATGTCTGTACGTATCAGTTTCCGTATTATGTAAACATAGTTAGCCATCATTATTTAATATTTGGTTTAATGATCCAAATAGAATGGACACGGTGATCACGTTGCTTTTGTGAATGATCTATATGTAACATATAAGTAGATCATAGGTAGATCTGTGTTGCTTTGTCTCATTGTTTGGGAAATACAACCTTTGACAGATCAAATATCATAATGTCGTATGGGCATTAACGATTAGTATCACAGATGTTCTTAATTTATATTATGTCGAAAGCATGTAATATGTACGTATTAACATTCTACCATTAGCTCTA
This sequence comes from Haliotis rubra, assembly GCF_003918875.1. Taxonomy (NCBI): domain Eukaryota; kingdom Metazoa; phylum Mollusca; class Gastropoda; order Lepetellida; family Haliotidae; genus Haliotis; species Haliotis rubra. The sequence continues at coordinate 2,328,278 of NW_025767346.1, read as the reverse complement.
TTGTTAACAACAAATGGAAAGTCAAAAGAAATATACCATGGTAAATAGGTGTTTGTTTGTATATCGTTGTTGCTACACGATGTCATTTAAATCACTGTTGATACTCCAAATTTTGGAAATAAACAAAACCACTGGATATACAGTTATTGTTTTCTTAAAGAAAGTAATTTGTTAAAGTTATAATATGTCAAGCAAACATCGTTATTGATTAACAAATGCACAGAGAGAAAGACAGACTGACAGACAGACAGACTGACAAAAATAAACACAAACACACTGCTAACTGCTGTGGACGATAAACTTAGGATATATGTTTAATTGAAGTATTTGATTATGGAGTTCGTCCTATGTTGTTTTGTTTTTATATGTTAATGTTACCCTTTCTGTAATCAAAGAAACTTAATGGGCAATACATATGGACACTTAGTTTAATTACCAAAAAGAAAACAAACTAATTACCAAGGTACTGAAGCTAAGCAGTCGCTCATTAACCAGAACAAGACGAATTACCGAGTGTCCAATGCACGACTGCCTGGATTCGTCAGGTTTCACTGTTCCTGTCCAACACAAAGAGTGTGAACATTTCTTGCATGGCTCAAGGACGTGGGCGCTTATTCCACTGTGTGGTAATTAGTATAAGAGACATTTTGGACAAGAACATTTGACAATTAAATTACATGCTCGTACTGTTTTCTTTCAAATACAAGGCTGTTGTTTTTCCACCCTGGTGTGAAGAGATAACTATCAGTAGGATTCGGTTACAACAATGCAACGTAGAAAGTCCATAGCCTGTAACTCTGTCCTACATATGGCGACGACTGTGCTCGTATGGGATAGGAGTGGGTAGCTGGGGGATTAAACATTGTCTTGTAGTGATAGAGTGCTTGTTACCAATACATATATCGCCAAACTGGCAGGCAGAAAGGTTCTTATAAGCAAACAAATTGGCACTGAGATAAAATCAGAAACTAGAAGCGAACAAACAAATATATTTCTTATTTACGCTCAAATTCAATTAAATTAAAGGGCTGGTCAGAGAATACATGCAATATATACTATAATAACGTATGTAGTAAGCGTGTATGAATCCCTGATGATGATGATGATGATGATGATGATGATGACGACGATGATGGTGGTGACGATAATGATGATGATTGGCTCTTGCTGCTGTATAAACTTCAATCTGTAAGTAAAGATACTAATAATCTCCTTATTAATTCAATGTAAAAATGTCAACTCATTTCATAACTATTCGTAAGGGCATATGTTCTCTAAGTTGTGTTTAAGTGGTCTCGCGCCTTCACCAGACACAATACGTCACTTGAAGACGACTTCAGACAATATACAACAAATACCGTCTATAACTCGTCACGAATTGTCACTTATATGGTCCCAGGCCTGAATCAGAGTGGCAATTAAGGACCTCCTACAGAAGCAGATGTATTAACTATGACCGCATGAGCATTCTCTGTAACAGAGTAATGGTTAGTAATGATCAGGATGATTGTAAGTCGTGAGGAGAGAAGTTTTGAGGCTTGCAGCTGGTCTTAATGCTAATCACTGGTTCTAAGGATACACTGGGTCTGTGAGTCTGCCTTGCACTTTGAAAACCCCCATAAACGTATAGTCCGTAACAATAGCGTTAAAAAAAAGCATTGTTGGTATATATTTCTGACGCTTAAATTCAAATTTATTTTAATTTCATTCAAACACTAACAATAATCATAATAAAGGGTATTCGTAATTAAAAAATATTTTCCATCTTCAAAAGAAATGTCTATCCTATTAAAACTTTGCATTTAATGTTCAAAGAAGTATAATGTTTTAAAATAAACAAAGTCTGATTGTCGTGGTATTCTTTTAACTTTCATTCATGGCCATTCCAAATTTATGCTTATACATTTGGGTAAAAATGGTTCATACCATACTCGTTTTAATTCGATATCGTCTACCTCCTAAGGTATATAGTACATCATATAATGATATAAATAGTTTCCACAACAGTAATCATAGGAGATCTCTGCCAGAAGCAGATTTATGATTCCAGCAACAGTCATAGTGCACACCTGTGGTAGAATTGAATATTTTAGTAGATGTCATACAATGGTAAAGTTCTATGCGTTTACATTACATAGTTTGATGAATACCTCCATCATCAAGCAATTATAGTTTAAGCCTGTGCATCATTTTTGTGTCATATCATGTCTTTAAAACTAGAATTAAGTGTTATTTTGTATTCTTTCATGGACGCCATACACTTTTTCATAAAACAGATATAATATAATCATTGATGAAGGAGTATGTTCTGACTAAATCGTATCAACATTGTTATTAATGAGATAATATAGAGAAGGATATTGCAATTCTACAAAGTACGTGATTATTGTTTCATATAAGTATTCATTTTGCTTAACATTTTTGTGCTGCTGTTGTTGTTTCTGCTGTTGGTGTTGTTGTTGAGCAATCTTCAAGTTATATGAAATGGGACTGTAATTATCTAACCGGGGCCAGACGGTACGGTGATTGAAATCATGATCACCATTCCACGAAAACCGAAACATAATGAAAAAACTTCAACCACTAGGCTACCACATCTGCTGAAATATAATTAGCGACATACATGGAATAGTAATTGTGTTCTAATACAATAAAACCTTGTGGTTAGCTAATTGTCTCATTATTAAACAACGAGGTTCCAGAAAATGATATAATTTGTGCCCGACGTCGTCAGAAGGTGCTGGACCTTAAGGAAGCCGTAATCAGTAATTCATTTTTTTCGTTAATTGTTACTTTTTTACCTATATTTAGAAGTTGGTGTTGGTCATATTCGTTTTTTATTTCATCAACGGATCCGATGTATTCAGGTACTTTATTCACGGAACAACGAAAACGCGGGATATGCATTCTATAAGTTTTGTTGCCATCGAACCTAAAAGTGGACTTATTTTGTAATTATCAAAAAATAAAACCTGAAGCAAATGTACAGCTGGTCACTTATCTGACTGCCAGAGGTGCATGAGGCAAAGAGAGCATATACAGCTCAGGGAAATCTTAAACCAAAGTCAATATTTTCTAAGTCTAGTTATAAATCATACTCGTAATCATGTATAACTGCCTGCGGAAATCTTAAGAATTGTATCACTGTCCAAAATCAAGCTTAGACGATAATGGTTGCAATTTTAAATCTGATCCCGTCAGAAAGTGAATAATAATTATTGTTAGCTCTATCTCTGTTAGGCGAAACCACTCATTAAATGTTAATGTCTCCCCCTAGAAGGGCCAACCTATAATTTAAATATGGCCGACCATGTTCATAAGACATCTCGTAACTTATCGCGCTAACGAGATTTCCTCCGGGTCGTGCCTGAGACACCAAGGTTTGTTGGCATGGCTTTTGAGTTTAGTACAGTTCTTTGGGTATAACTTTTAGAATTATTTTGTGAAATGTCCTCAGTTTCATTAACATTAATAACCGAGATTAGAATATAATCAACATTTAATATTGAAAGAGAAACAATAAGGTCTATGTTGCTTTTAATGCCAGTGGTCTGTATGGTATGAATGTCATTTTCTTTTAAGTGTAGCATAATACTTTGGATACAGGAACATCAATATTTTATAACTTGATCATGTGAATGAAAACATGATATTGATGGAATCATTTTTATTAAGGCCACAGAGATAGAAAAAAGCACCTTTCAGTCACTACTGATCCATATAAAGGAGAGTGGTCTGTATAGAGTACAAGCAGTTGCTTGAAAGCGTGAGCAAAAATCAATACTATCGAGGTTCGATACCACACGCAATCAAAAATCAGATTCTCATCCATGTCGACTGCTACGAGACCCGTGAAGATCCGGGGTAGAATAGGTCTTCAGCAACCCATGTGCTTGCCATAAAACGGCGACTATCTTGTCGTAAGAGGCGACTAACGGGATCGGGTGGTCAGTTTCGCTGACTTGGTTGACACATGTCATCGGTTCCCAATTGCGCAGATCGATGCTCATGCTGTTGATCACTGGATTGTCTGGTCCAAACTCGATTATTTACAGACCGCCGCCATATAGCTGGAATATTGCTGAGTGCGGCGTAAAACTATACTCACTCACTCACTCACTCGACTGCTACGACAGACTGAAGATGCGAGGTATCTCCTGTTTCGAATTCACTTTGAGCTATGTTCAGGTCATTGAGCACAAAACGGCGTCTACATTATTTCAGTACTAATATTGGCGTCCTGTATAAACTATATATTGAAAGGATGTTTAAACAGAGTGTGCAGAATCAATTTACTCAATAGTTTCTTCTTTAACTGTTTTGACTGCGTTTACTTTAATTTGTCGAATGTAAAAAATATTTATCGTTTCTGTGTTCATATGGAAAGACAAGCGAGAGGCGGATTTTCAAAATTTCATTTAAGCCAACTCACTCACTCACTTCGCGGGGTCGATTCCCCACATGTGTGAAGTCCATTGCTGTTGCCCTTAGATATTGCCGGAATATTGCACAAATGTAAAAAATCACTCACTCACTCGTAATATCGTAATAAATGCACCTCTGCAATTCCGAATCAGGGAGCTTAAGGTTCAATACTCACTCACTCACTCAACCACTCACTCAACCACACTCACTCACTCAACCACACTCACTCACTCAACCACTCACTCAACCACTCACTCAACCACTCACTCAACCACTCACTCAACCACTCACTCAACCACTCACTCAACCATTCGGTCAATCACTGACTCAACCACTCAACCACTCAACCACTTAGCCACTCACTCAACCAGGAACCATTCAAGCAATCACAACTATTTTGTTTTTCAATGAGCAATCTGTTAGGCAATATGTCAATGATAAAGCACCGAACATAAAATATGTCTGTAGTAGGTGTAAACATTATGCTGTTTCAAAGTTTATTGGGAAAATAGATTCGGTGTTGGGGGGTAGAAGTCTATTAGAAATTAGCTATGTTGATAGTATTGTATACAAGAAATATAGATACATTGTTCTAATATTGAGACAAATAAGTACATAAGAAATTTACGATACATAAGATATTTTGATACATGGAAGTAATCTGGAAATATAAAATTAATATTGGCAAACAGACGTTAACTCGGTATAAAAATGTTATGTTTGCATACAAATGTTAACAAGAAATATAGATATGCTGGTTTATAGAAGTATTTTAGGAACATTAACATAATTTTCGTCGACAAAGTTTCGTTACGTAAGATACAAATATAATAAGTGATTTGGGTTTAACGCCGCTCTTCTGGTGGGGACACCTGAAATGAACTTCACATATTGTACTCATGTGGGGAATCGAACCCGGGTCTGCGGCATGACGAGCGAACGCTTTTACCACTAGGCTACCCCACCGCCCCTACAAATGTAGATATTATCACATGTGTTGAGATGGAAGGATGGATGGATGTTTGTTTCTTGTTTAAAGCTGCACTTAGCACTTAACATGACATCGGTCTGTAAATACTCCAGTGGTTGACATCAGGAACATCGATCTACGTAGTTGGGATGTGATGACCCGCATCAACCCAGTGTGCAACATGGGACGGTGGGGTAGCCTAGTGGTTAAAGCGTTAGCTTGTCACGACGAAGGCCCAGGTTCGATTCCCCACATGGGCACAATGTGTGAAGCCCATCTCTGGTGTCCCACGCCGTGATATTGCTTGAATATTGCTAAAAGCGGAGTAAAACCGTACTCACTCACGCACTCAACCATACTCACTCACGCACTCACTCACCAGTCTGCGACACAAAGACGACATGCAGTACAGGCAGAGGTATAAACATGTATTATGTTGATACTTCCAACATCATGTGTAGACGTGGAGTGACATGGTACAGACATGGTACATAGATTATTATTCAAATGTAGTTATGTAGCGTGATGGCACAGAGAGTAATATTCAAATGTAGACATGGAATGTGGTGGTACAGAGAGTTTTATTCAATTGTAGACATGGAGCGTGTTGGTACAGAGATTATTATTCAAATTTAGACATGTAGCGTGATGGCACAGAGAGTAATATTCAAATGTAGACATGTAGTGTGGTGGTACAGAGATTATTATTCAAATTTAGACATGTAGCGTGATGGCACAGAGAGTAATATTCAAATGTAGACATGGAATGTGGTGGTACAGAGAGTATTATTCAAATGTAGACATGGAGCGTGGTGGTACAGAGATTATTATTCAAATTTAGACATGTAGCGTGATGGCACAGAGAGTAATATTCAAATGTAGACATGTAGTGTGGTGGTAACGAGAGTATTATTCAAATGTAGACATGTAGTGTGGTAGATACGAGAGTATCATTCAAAATGTAGACATGTAGTGTGGTAGTAACGAGAGTATTATTCAAAATGTAGACATGTAGTGTGGTGGTAACGAGAGTATTATTCAAATGTAGGCATGTAGTGTGGTGGTACTGAGAGTATATATAAATTTGTAGACATGTTTTATGTTGATACAATGAATATCATGAAAAATGTAGACATGTATTGTTGGGGCACAGTGAATAATATTAAATGTGTAGACATGCATGAGTACAATTAAATGTGTATTGTCGTGGTGATGAGATTAGTTCTAAACGCGTACAAGCAATGTGTTGATACAGGTAGTAATATTATATGTGTAAATAAACAGGCCTTTGGCATTTTTGTGCAGACAAATCTAAAGTTTATAAAACAGAACACGTGTCGTGTTTGTCTAGGGCCCTTTGGAAAATGTTTTCTGTTCACAGTTTGCAACACACATACATATTTGAACCATGAAATAAAACGAAATCGTAAAATATATCATACAATGGGCGACCATTGCTTTGGTCTCTCTTGTACCATTTTATGATAAACCTGTAATAATTTTGGTTCAAGTTTCTTTCTATATTTCCTCTTTAATATAACAATACGTGTAAATCCCCTGAAGGTAAACGCCGTTCCCCATGTAATTGAATGGGCGATGGATCGCAAAAGATAGTTATGGCTGCAATATAAAGGTGGATAGAAATACATTGGACCCCGCTTATCCGGACACTGGTAATTTTCAGCGAATCGTGATACATTTCGCGGAACATGGGAATAACACATTAAAGTGACACAATAAATTACACAGGCCTCAATTTTACCCATAATTTCTACCAACGTCTAGGTACATACATTAACATACATGTTAACATTTTTATTTGTTTCACGTAACTGAAGAACGCAACCGACGAGTCTCAGATGCGGATATGCATAATTTGTAAACGCTTTCATTTGAACATACACGTGCATGCTGTTCATTTTGTAATTAATTATAAGTGGCAGACTGTCAATAGTAACTTTAAAAAAAGTGAAAAATATACCAACAATAAGTACGCCCGTGACACGAGGTGAACGTTTCAGCATTTTATTGATATCTCAAAAGATAAATGTTTATGTGAAATATACTATTCACACTTTGCTAAGGATCAAATCATGGATTCAATAGAACACTATGATGTGGGGTCAAATTTGGTTCAAATATCTAAGCTTATTGTAAGCATGCTTCCTAGATTTCAGTATGTCATTGCATTGTGGATCCCATACCTGCTATTGACAGGTGTTGTTTATTTGTTAATGACTCGTTCCATGATTTGCACAATGGTTGATTGGTGCCATGAAAACCATTTTATGGTTACTCATGTATCAAGTGCATGAGGTTACAATAAAGAGGCTGTCTGCCTAAAGAGAGGTTACCATATTATTATTTATCCAGTTTTAACTGGATACAATTTCATATTATAAATCTACGTTTAAGTAAAGTTTGAGTTTTTGTGATCCTCATAAAAGTGTGATTAGTATACAAGCGTCAATGCCTCTCGGTTATAACAAGAAATGTTTGCTAAAAGCAGAGTACATTGCACGATACCGACTCGGTCATAATGTTTTAATCCCTACAGGTAATATTGAAACCAGGCGTCACCAAACGAATTTCCAAAACCCTTTGACCACATATATGTATACAAAGTAGTCCAATGATCTGACTGAAAATGGAAAAGATTCACCAGTTTGACGGGGTGGTCATTTTCCGTTTCTGTGAAAAGGTATTTACTCATCTCCGATGCCCCCATTTCCAAAGGTTAAATAACAACATGAAGATACTATCTTCCTTACAAATATGATTCACGCCATAACATTATATAGCTTTACACCAGAAGCCCTGAAACGAAGCAGACAACTTTATTTTAAAAAAAACATTCGACTGTTACAATAGCCTTGTTTGTATAGTTTAGGGATTGTGGCCATTTCTCTGTCACCTTTGGTTTTGACGGTTTTCAAAAGAAGGCATGCGGTACATGTTAAGTCATTACGAGCTGTGTTGAAGGAATATTGCGATATATTCATACCCCTGTACAGACACGGAACAGATAAGGACAAACATATCGACGGGCCAATGAGTCATACGAAAGGCAACCTTCTTTCCTGGAACTTTACGAAACAGTGTCATAGATTTATTTGCTTTTGTACATTTTCCAAGAAACTAGATACCACTGTCTGTGGTTTTGTAAGTGCGAAACATTCGCATAGTTTCCTATAAATATACACGCAGTCTCGTGCCCCCTTACAAAAATGTAATAGGGCGGAACTAGCGCGGCAGACAGAATCTCCTCATGAATGAGCAGCCAATAGGCGACTGCTGCATAAAGTATGATCACACCGCGGCCAATGAAAGGGGAGGGCGGTATCACGTGACGTCTGCAGCTGTATTCCTACGCGACATATTTGACTCACCACTAAACAAGCTAGACAGAACTGAGAAGCGGACTATTTTGTATACATGTAAACATAAATGACATGTAGCGCTTCAGCCTTGACAACTATGAATATCTCCGTTCTTTTGTACTTGTTTGGTAGAGGGAACTTGTTTTGTGTGACACCATCATCTTCCTTCGTACTAATGTTATGGTAAACAATCTAAATATGGAAATTAACGTTTATACACCTTGTCACATATTCATGCAGTGTCGATTTGTCAGGTATGTCAGTATAGTAATAGATATAGTTGGGTTATTTACCCATGACTAGTATATGCCCTTTCCAGTTCAACATTCCACAAAGTTGGAAAGAAAATATGTACAGACCTTGCTATTTCATGTTTCATTCCAACTGTTGTAATTATTCAAAAGTGCTGAGTGCTGAGGGCGCCTTAGAAAAATAACTTTTCTTCCATGTTTCGTCCTCAAATTTCTCATCAAAGCTGTTTAGCATTACATGTGGAAGTATACAAGACAACAGCTTATATGTGTTTCTTACATATGCTCCACGTTAATCCACTGTTAATCCAATTTGAACTGTTTTTGAGGTTTAACTGTTCTATAACTGTTTAAGGAAATGAAGAAGAAAACACACGAATGCAATGAGACTAGTCTGTATGTTTTACCGTAATTTATTCCATGTTACATAATTATAATTTCATAATGGTGACATATAAAAAATGAATGAGCAGCCAATGAATTATAATTTCATAATGGTGACATATAAAAAATGAATGAGCAGCCAATGAATTATACTTTCATAAAAGCAGCCAATGAATTATAATTTCATAATGGTGACATATAAAAAATGAATGAGCAGCCAATGAATTATAATTTCATAATGGTGACATATAAAAAATGAATGAGCAGCCAATGAATTATAATTTCATAATGGTGACATATAAAAAATGAATGAGCAGCCAATGAATTATAATTTCATAATGGTGACATATAAAAAATGAATGAGCAGCCAATGAATTATAATTTCATAATGGTGACATATAAAAAATGAATGAGCAGCCAATGAATTATAATTTCATAATGGTGACATATAAAAATGCACTTGGAAGATACAGCGAGACATTCTATGCACAGTAACTATATATAGGATATCTGTGGTATAATTTGACGTGATACGCTTCTTACACTCATGTTTTCATGAGTTTTGACAAGGTGAAAATATTTAACAAGGATCTTACTGAGATTTGGAAAACATTCATAATTCATTCATACATACACACACACGCGCACACACAGGCATACACACACACACATACATACATACATACATACAAACATACATACATACAAACATACACACACACATACATACACACATACATACATACATACATACACACATACATACATACATACATACATACATACATACATACATACATACATACATACATACATACATACATACATACATACATACATACATACATACATACATACATACATACATACATACATATCAGCTATCCCTGTTTTGAAAACAATCCTGTTACTTATATCAGACTACACGTTACTTGTAACCATTCCTGTTTTCAAATAATTCACAATATATGTTTCATTCGTTATGGAGACTATTCGTCATTTGCAACTATTGAATTTTGTATTTCAAGCAATTTATGATAAATGTTACATTCGTTATATCCGACTGCTCGTTACTTGCAACTATTCGTATTTTCAAGAAAAACATGATTATATATCCGTTATATCTGTCTTACCGTATATCCAACTATATGTCGGTACATCCGACAATTAGGAGATAAACATACTGTGTTGGAAATAATAACGAAATTATAATAGCTCAATTGTTTTTATTTTAAACCTCACCTCGGTTTTAAATCAAATTTCGAGCTATTATAATTTCGTTATATGCCACTCATTTTTGTTGTATACCTCTGATTTTCCAACACAGTGTGTTTACCTCCATTCTACTGCGTTATTAAGATTTAGAAAACAATGCATACTGTGTTTGACAATCAGAGGTATATAACGTGATTATATAACTCTGTAAGACTTTAATTAACCAATCACAATTCAGTATTTACTTAAGTCATGGTAGAATTCATTTTTCAGTCCCCTTTGTCAACAGTGTGGTGTATAACACCGAAACGTCCCTTTTTAGTTACATAAAGAAGTAGTTAGCGACATATGTTTTTGCTATATGAACCTGTAATTTTCATGATTCAAAGTATTCAGCCCAGGTACATACTGGCACGTGTATCTTGTTATCTGAGTGAGTGAGTGAGTATGTTTTTACACCGCTTTTAGCAATGTTCAACAACATCACGGCGGGGAATACTAGAAATGTGCTTCACTCATATCACCGATGGGGGGATCGAACCCGGGTCTTCGGCGTGCGATCTAACGCTTTAACCACTAGGCTACCCCAAAGCACATTTGTAATCCGAATAAATTACCAAAAGCATACTTTGATGAATATAACTCACAAACTGTGACAATTGACAGGATACTGTGTACGGGTCTTCAGTAAGAACTTTTCATTGTGAGATACATCATGACGGATAAGTATGGACGATTTAACCTTATAACTGCTGTCCTATTTGTTAACGTCCGTATTGGTATATCCTAATATTTGTTATATCCGTCATTCGTTGGGTACGTGTCTCTCTTATAATACTTGATTTGTCTACCCGTGAAGGTCCGGGTTAGAATTAAACCCATGCTTGTCGTAAGAGGCGACTAACGGGATTGGGTGGTCAGGCTCGCTGGCTTGGTTGACACATGTCATCGGTTCCCAATTGCGCAGATCGATGCTCATGCTGATGATGACTGGATTGTCTGGTCCAGACTCGATTATTTACAGACCGCCGCCATAAAGCTGGAATATTGCTGAGTGCGGCGTAAAACTCACTCACTCACTCATTTGATTTGTTTTCTCGTTACCCCTAACTGTTCATTATTTCAAGTCATTCGTTATATCTATCATCTATCCATTCAGTCCGACGACTTGTTATAACCGTTATAACTGATTCTCCTGACAGTAACTATTCGCTTTTTCAGTGAGTGAGGGAGTTTGTTTTTAGCCCGCCTTTTTAGCAATATTCCAGCAGTATCACGGCGAGGAACACCAGAAAATGAGCTTCACTCATTGTACCCATGTAAGGAATCTAACCCGGGTCTTCGGCGTAACGAGCGAACGCTTTAACCACTAGGCTACCCCACCGCCCCGCTGTTTCAGAGTAATTATATTGGATTACTCATCATATACCAGGCGTGGCTTCCATTTTATCGTTACTTATGTTGGTTGGTTTGTTGTTTAAAGCCGCACTCTGCAATATTCCAGCTATGTGGCGGCGGTCTGTTAATAATCGTGTCTGGACCAGACAATCCAGTGATCAACATCACTAGCATTGTTCTACGCAATTGGGATACGATGATATGTGTCAACCAAGTCAGCGAGCCTGACCACCCAATCCCGTTATACGCCTCTTACGACAAGCATGGGTTCCTGAAGACCGTTACTTAAGACTTTCATAATAACTCTTACATCTGTTATATCCTGACTATACGTTATATCCGACTTTATACATATCCGCAATATCCTACAACTAATTGCTTGTTATATCCGTTATATCCGGCTGTTTTGATTTTTTGACTTTGGTCACCAATTTATCTTATCTGTTCTATGACCTTTCGTTAAAACCAACTGTTATTGTTTCTTGTTTTCGCACATTCTACATGATCCAAGCTTTTGCTTTTGTTATTTTACTCTACACTGTAAACCCTTCTCAGCTCGGACACCTTTCGTACGGACACCCGCAGTCTGGCTCAAAGTCCCCGAACCACAATATTTTCCCCACTGCCTAGCCCTCCCTGCAATGTAGTCTGTCTCACAGTCCCTGAACTACATTATTTTCCCAAATGCCTAGCCCTCCCTGCAATGTAGTCTGTCTCACAGTCCCCGAACCACATTATTTTCCCCACTGCCTAACACACAAACACACACCCATCCCCCTGCTATGTAGTCTGTCTCACAGTCCCTGAACCACAATATTTTCCCCACTGTCTAGCCCTCCCTGCAATGTAGTCTGTCTCACAGTACCTGAACTACATTATTTTCCCAAATGCCTAGCCCTCCCTGCAATGTAGTCTGTCTCACAGTCCCTGAACTACATTATTTTCCCAAATGCCTAACACACAAACACACACCCACCCCCCTGCTATGTAGTCTGTCTCACAGTCCCTGAACTACATTATTTTCCCTACAGCCTAGCCCTCCCTCAAATGTAGTCTGTCTCACTGACCCTGAACCACAATAGTTTCCCTACAGCGTAGCCTTCCCTGGTAATGTAGTCTGTCTCACAGTCCCTGAACTACATTATTTTCCTAAATGCCTAGCCCTCCCTGCAATGTAGTCTGTCTCACAGTCCCTGAACCATATTATTTTTGCCCACAGCCTAGCCCTCCCTGGTAATGTAGTCTGTCTCACAGACCCTGAACCACAATATTTTCTCTACAGTCTAGCCCTCCCTGCAATGTACTCTGTCTCACAGTCCCTAAACCACATCATTTTCCCTACTGCCTAGCCCTCCCTGCAATGTAGTCTGTCTCACAGTCCCTGAACCACAATAGTTTCCCTACAGCGTAGCCTTCCCTGGTAATGTAGTCTGTCTCACAGTCCCTGAACTACATTATTTTCCCCACTGCCTAGCCCTCCCTGCAATGTAGTCTGTCTCACAGTCCCTGAACCATATTATTTTTGCCCACAGCCTAGCCCTCCCTGGTAATGTAGTCTGTCTCACAGACCCTGAACCACAATATTTTCTCTACAGTCTAGCCCTCCCTGCAATGTAGTCTGTCTCACAGTCCCTAAACCACATCATTTTCCCTACTGCCTAGCCCTCCCTGCAATGTAGTCTGTCTCACAGTCCCTGAACCACATCATTTTCCCTACTGCCTAGCCCTCCCTGCAATGTAGTCTGTCTCACAGTCCCTGAACCACATCATTTTCCCCACTGCCTAACCCTCCCTGCAATGTATCCTGTCTCACAGTACCTGAACTACATTATTTTCCCTACTGCCTAGTCCACCCTGCAATGTAGTCTGTCTCACAGTCCCTGAACTACATTATTTTCCCCACTGCCTAGTCCTCCCTGCAATGTAGTCTGTCTCTAAGTCCCTGAACTACATTCTTTTCCCAAATGTCTAGCCTCCCTGCAATGTAGTCTGTCTCACAGTCCCTGAACAACATTTTTTTCCCAAATGCCTAGCCCTCCCTGCAATGTAGTCTGTCTTACAGTCCCTGAACCACAATATTTTCCCCACTGCCTAACACACAAACACACACCCATCCCCCTGCTATGTAGTCTGTCTCACAGTCCCTGAACCACAATATTTTCCCCACTGTCTAGCCCTCCCTGCAATGTAGTCTGTCTCTAAGTCCCTGAACTACATTATTTTCCCAACTGCCTAGCCCTCCCTGCAATGTAGTCTGTCTCACAGTCCCTGAACCACATTATTTTCCCTACTGCCTAGCCCTCCCTGGAATGTAGTCTGTCTCACAGTCCCTGAACTACATTATTTTTCCCTACATGCCTAGCACCTCCCTGCAATGTAGTCTGTCTCACAGTCCCTGAACTATATTACTTTTGCCCACAGCCTAGCCCTCCCTGGTAATGTAGTCTGTCTCACAGACCCTGAACCACAATATTTTCTCTACAGTCTAGCCCTCCCTGCAATGTAGTCTGTCTCACAGTCCCTGAACCACATTATTTTCCCTACTGCCTAGCCCTCCCTGCAATGTAGTCTGTCTCACAGTCCCTGAACCACATTATTTTCCCTACTGCCTAGCCCTCCCTGGCAATGTAGTCTGTCTCACAGTCCCTGAACTACATTATTTTCCCCTACTGCCTAGCTCCTCCCTGCAATGTAGTCTGTCTCACAGTCCCTGAACCATATTATTTTTCCCTACACTGCCTAGCCCTCCCTGTAATGTAGTCTGTCTCACAGTCCCTGAACTACATTATTTTTTCCCTACTGCCTAGCCCTCCCTGCAATGTAGTCTGTCTCACAGTCCCTGAACCACATTATTTTCCCTACTGCCTAGCCCTCCCTGCAATGTAGTCTGTCTCACAGTCCCTGAACCACATCATTTTCCCTACTGCCTAGCCCTCCCTGCAATGTAGTCTGTCTCACAGTCCCTGAACCACATCATTTCCCCACTGCCTAACCCTCCCTGCAATGTATCCTGTCTCACAGTACCTGAACTACATTATTTTCCCTACTGCCTAGTCCTCCCTGCAATGTAGTCTGTCTCACAGTCCCTGAACTACATTATTTTTTCCCCACTGCCTAGCTCCTCCCCTGCAATGTAGTCTGTCTCACAGTCCCTGAACTACATTATTTTTCCCAACTGCCTAGCCCTCCCTGCAATGTAGTCTGTCTCACAGTCCCTGAACCACATTATTTTCCTACTGCCTAGCTCCTCCCTGCAATGTAGTCTGTCTCACAGTCCCTGAACTACATTATTTTCCCTACTGCCTAGCTCCTCCCTGCAATGTAGTCTGTCTCACAGTCCCTGAACCACATTATTTTCCCTACTGCCTAGCTCTCCTCCCTGTAATGTAGTCTGTCTCACAGTCCCTGAACTACATTATTTTCCCTAACTGCCTAGCTCCCTCCCTGCAATGTAGTCTGTCTCACAGTCCCTGAACCATATTATTTTCCCTACTGCCTAGCCCTCCCTCCCTAATGTAGTCTGTCTCACAGTCCCCTGAACCACATTATTTTTCCCTACTGCTCTAGCCCTCCCTGCAATGTAGTCTGTCTCACAGTCCCTGAACTACATTATTTTTTCCCTACTGCCTAGCCCTCCCTGCAATGTAGTCTGTCTCACAGTCCCTGAACCACATTATTTTCCCTACTGCCTAGCCCTCCCTGCAATGTAGTCTGTCTCACAGTCCCTGAACCACATTATTTTCCCTACTGCCTAGCCCTCCCTGCAATGTAGTCTGTCTCACAGTCCCTGAACTACATTATTTTCCCCTACTGCCTAGCCCTCCCTGCAATGTAGTCTGTCTCACAGTCCCTGAACCACATTATTTTCCCTACTGCCTAGCCCTCCTCCCTGCAATGTAGTCTGTCTCACAGTCCCTGAACCACATTATTTTCCCTACTGCCTAGCCCTCCCTGCAATGTAGTCTGTCTCACAGTCCCTGAACTACATTATTTTCCCTACTGCCTAGCCCTCCCTGCAATGTAGTCTGTCTCACAGTCCCTGAACCACATTATTTTCCCTACTGCCTAGCCCTCCCTGCAATGTAGTCTGTCTCACAGTCCCTGAACCACATTATTTTCCCTACTGCCTAGCCCTCCCTGCAATGTAGTCTGTCTCACAGTCCCTGAACCACATTATTTTCCCCCCACTGCCTGCCTAGCCCTCCCTGCAATGTAGTCTGTCTCACAGTCCCTGAACTACATTATTTTCCCCACTGCCTCTAGCTCCTCCCTGCAATGTAGTCTGTCTCACAGTCCCTGAACTACATTATTTTCCCTACTGCCTAGCCTCCTCCCTGCAATGTAGTCTGTCTCACAGTCCCTGAACTACATTATTTTCCCTACTGCCTAGCTCCTCCCTCCTGCAATGTAGTCTGTCTCACAGTCCCTGAACCACATTATTTTCCCTACTGTCTAGCTCCTCCCTGCAATGTAGTCTGTCTCACAGTCCCTGAACCACATTATTTTCCTACTGCCTAACCCTCCCTGCAATGTAGTCTGTCTCACAGTCCCTGAACTACATTATTTTCCCCTACTGCCTAGCTCCTCCCTGCAATGTAGTCTGTCTCTACAGTCCCTGAACCACATTATTTTCCCCACTGCCTAGCCCTCCCTGCAATGTAGTCTGTCTCACAGTCCCTGAACCACATTATTTTCCCCACTGCCTAGCCCTCCCTGCAATGTAGTCTGTCTCACAGTCCCTGAACTACATTATTTTCCCTACTGCCTAGCCCTCCCTGCAATGTAGTCTGTCTCTACAGTCCCTGAACTACATTATTTTCCCAACTGCCTAGCCCTCCCTGCAATGTAGTCTGTCTCACAGTCCCTGAACCACATTATTTTCCCCACTGCCTAGAACACAAACACACACCCATCTCCCTGCAATGTAGTCTGTCTCACAGTCCCTGAACTTCATTATTTTCCCTACTGTCTAGCCCTCCCTGCAATGTAGTCTGTCTCACAGTCCCTGAACCACATTATTTCCCCTACTGCCTAGTCCTCCCTGCAATGTAGTCTGTCTCACAGTCCCTGAACCACATTATTTTCCCTACTGCCTAGCCCTCCCTGCAATGTAGTCTGTCTCACAGTCCCTGAACCACATTATTTTCCCCACTGCCTAACCCTCCCTGCAATGTAGTCTGTCTCACAGTACCTGAAATACATTATTTTCCCTACTGCCTAGTCCTCCCTGCAATGTAGTCTGTCTCACAGTCCCTGAACTACATTATTTTCCCAAATGCCTAGCCCTCCCTGCAATGTAGTCTGTCTCACAGTCTCTGAACTACGTTATTTTCCCCACTGCCTATCCCTCCCTGCAATGTAGTCTGTCTCATAGTCCCTGAACTACATTATTTTCCTAAATGCCTAGCCCTCCCTGCAATGTAGTCTGTCTCACAGTCCCTGAACTACATTATTTTCCTACTGCCTAGCCCTCCCTGCAATGTAGTCTGTCTCACAGTCCCTGAACTACATTATTTTCCCTACTGCCTAGCTCCCTCCCTGCAATGTAGTCTGTCTCACAGTCCCTGAACTACATTATTTTCCCTACTGCCTAGCCCTCCCTGCAATGTAGTCTGTCTCACAGTCCCTGAACTACATTATTTTCCCTACTGCCTAGCCCTCCCTGCAATGTAGTCTGTCTCACAGTCCCTGAACCACATTATTTTCCCTACTGCCTAGCCCTCCCTGCAATGTAGTCTGTCTCACAGTCCCTGAACTACATTATTTTCTCCCTACTGCCTAGCTCCCTCCCTGCAATGTAGTCTGTCTCACAGTCCCTGAACTACATTATTTTCCCTACTGCCTAGCCCTCCCTGCAATGTAGTCTGTCTCACAGTCCCTGAACTACATTATTTTCCCTACTGCCTAGCCCTCCCTGCAATGTAGTCTGTCTCACAGTCCCTGAACTACATTATTTTCCCTACTGCCTAGCCCTCCCTGCAATGTAGTCTGTCTCACAGTCCCTGAACTACATTATTTTCCCCTACTGCCTAGCTCCTCCCTGCAATGTAGTCTGTCTCACAGTCCCTGAACTACATTATTTTCCCTACTGCCTAGCCCTCCCTGCAATGTAGTCTGTCTCACAGTCCCTGAACTACATTATTTTCCCCACTGCCTAGTCCTCCCTGCAATGTAGTCTGTCTCACAGTCCCTGAACTACAATATTTTCCCTACTGTCTAGCCCTCCCTGCAATGTAGTCTGTCTCACAGTCCCTGAACTACATTATTTTCCCAAATGCCTAGTCCTCCCTGCAATGTAGTCTGTCTCACAGTCTCTGAACTACGTTATTTTCCCCACAGCCTATCCCTCCCTGCAATGTAGTCTGTTTCATAGTCCCTGAACAACATTATTTTCCCTACTGCCTAGCCCTCCCTGCAATGTAGTCTGTCTCACAGTCCCTGAACAACATTATTTTCCTAATTGCCTAGCACTCCCTGCAATGTAGTCTGTCTCACAGTCCATGAACCACATTATTTTCCCTACTGCCTAGCCCTCCCTGCAATGTAGTCTGTCTCACAGTCCCTGAACTACATTATTTTCCCTACTGCCTAGCCCTCCCTGCAATGTAGTCTGTCTCACAGTCCCTGAACTACATTATTTTCCCTACTGCCTAGCCCTCCCTGCAATGTAGTCTGTCTCACAGTCCCTGAACCACATTATTTTCCCTACTGCCTAGCCCTCCCTGCAATGTAGTCTGTCTCACAGTCCCTGAACCACATTATTTTCCCCTACTGCCTAGCCCTCCCTGCAATGTAGTCTGTCTCACAGTCCCTGAACCACATTATTTTCCCTACTGCCTAGCCCTCCCTGCAATGTAGTCTGTCTCACAGTCCCTGAACTACATTATTTTCCCCACTGCCTAGCCCCCCTGCCAGCAATGTAGTCTGTCTCACAGTCCCTGAACTACATTATTTTCCCTACTGCCTAGCCCTCCCTGCAATGTAGTCTGTCTCACAGTCCCTGAACTACATTATTTTCCTAACTGCCTAGCCCTCCCTGCAATGTAGTCTGTCTCACAGTCCCTGAACCACATTATTTTCCCCACTGCCTTGCCCTCCCTGCAATGTAGTCTGTCTCACAGTCCCTGAACCACATTATTTTCCCCACTGCCTAGCCCCTCCCTGCAATGTAGTCTGTCTCACAGTCCCTGAACCACATTATTTTTCCCTACTGCCTAGCTCCCTCCCTGCAATGTAGTCTGTCTCACAGTCCCTGAACCACATTATTTTCCCAACTGCCTAGCCCTCCCTGCAATGTAGTCTGTCTCACAGTCCCTGAACCACATTATTTTCCCTACTGCCTAGCCCTCCCTGCAATGTAGTCTGTCTCACAGTCCCTGAACCACATTATTTTCCTACTGCCTAGCCCTCCCTGCAATGTAGTCTGTCTCACAGTCCCTGAACTACATTATTTTCCCTACTGCCTAGCCCTCCCTGCAATGTAGTCTGTCTCACAGTCCCTGAACTACATTATTTTCCCTACTGCCTAGCCCTCCCTGCAATGTAGTCTGTCTCACAGTCCCTGAACCACAATATTTCCCCTACTGTCTCTGCAATGTAGTCTGTCTCACAGTCCCTGAACTACATTATTTTCCCTACTGCCTAGCCTAGCCCTCCCTGCAATGTAGTCTGTCTCACAGTCCCTGAACTACATTATTATTTTCCCTACTGCCTAGCCCTCCCTGCAATGTAGTCTGTCTCACAGTCCCTGAACTACATTATTTTCCCTACTGCCTAGCCCTCCCTGCAATGTAGTCTGTCTCACAGTCCCTGAACTACATTATTTTCCCTACTGCCTAGCCCTCCCTGCAATGTAGTCTGTCTCACAGTCCCTGAACTACATTATTTTCCCTACTGCCTAGCCCTCCCTGCAATGTAGTCTGTCTCACAGTCCCTGAACCACATTATTTTCCCTACAGCCTAGCCCTCCCTGGTAATGTAGTCTGTCTCACAGACCCTGAACCACAATATTTTCCCTACAGCCTAGCCCTCCCTGCAATGTAGTCTGTCTCACAGTCCCTGAACCATATTATTTTCCCCACAGCCTAGCCCTCCCTGCAATGTAGTCTGTCTCACAGTCTCTGAACCAAATTATTTTTCCAACTGCCTGTCCCTCCCTCAATGCTAAAGGAGTAAATGAAGCAAGCCTACATTTCTTCAGGTTCATGATTTCCCACCTCACTGGGTCTCCTACTGCCTAGCTCTCCCTGCAATGTAGTCTGTCTCACAGTCCCTGAACCACATCATTTTCCCCACTGCCTAACCCTCCCTGCAATGTATCAAAATTATATACATTACGTTAATCAAGGACACCCGCCATTGCAAGGAATATTTAAAGGGCTTTACCAATGCAAATGGGGACGGTGGGGTTGCCTAGTAGTTAAGCAGGTTCCAGTACCACAGGGGTATAATGTGTGATGCCCATTTCTGGTGTCCCCCACTGTGATACTGCCGGATTGTTGCTAAAAGCGGCATATAACTAAACTCACCCACTCACTCACTGCATGTTCCTGCCTTATTGCCATTATCTCGGTCGATGATTTTTCTTCTCAGGGCCCTGGAGGGTATACAACTCAAGCTGAATGTGAGTAACTAGGATATTCACTGCAACATTACCATCTCACCTTGTCTGATATACATTTCCTGCTGGAGCGGTGGGGTAGCCTGGTGGTTAAGCGTTCGCTCGTCTGGACGAACGCCCGGGTTCGATTCCCCACTTGGGTACAATGCGTGAAGCCCATTTCTGGTGGCCCCGTTGTGATGTTGCTGGAATATTGCTAAAAGCGGCGTAAAACCCGACTCACTCACTCCATTTACTGCCTGGTGAAGAAAGCGATGCATCAAAAACGCTTGCATAAGCACCCATCCGTGTTACAAGGATACATAGCAAGATAGGGAGATAGAGATCACAAAGGTGCAAGCTCAACAGCACAGATGGTCAGTCCCCACAGACGTCACCAGAGGCGATTACATACGCAAGTGATTTTTTTTAATTTCGCTGAGGGGGTTGAAGGGAAACAGTGTTGCTTTAAAGTGTTTTATACGGCAATCGGTTTACTATGTTGTTGCCTCGAGGACCACATCTGTTGGTCCGTCACTCAGATTGCTCAACAATAATCTGGTGTCGTGCTCAAAAAATGCTGGATACACACGATGCATGCTGGCCAGTTTATATTACCCCCAAGTACTTCACAGCCACATCGCAGCTCTGGGGATTACATTCACACAGAGAATCGAACCGGACCCTGCTGCGTTTCCTAGTGAAGTTATGACCATTTTCCGATACATAACTGCCATTAGCTCTGTAATCGTAAGATTTAGATTTATGTTGCTCGCAAATATATTCCAATTTCATAATCATAAGTTATCATTGCAAAATGCCAGGTTCATTGTAACTATATTCCATGCTTGCCTTTATCATCGCTCACAAATAATTTCGACATCAGATGCTTGCTAAAGTGAGTGAGTGAGTGGGTTTTACGCCGCACTCAGCAATATTCCAGCTATATTGCGGCGGTCTGTAAATAATCGAGTCTGGACTAGACAAGCCAGTGACAGCAGGAGCGTCGATCTGCGCAATTGGGAAAAGATGACATGTGTCAACTAAGTCAGCGAGTCTGACCACCCGATCCTGTTAGTCGCCCCTTACGACAAGCAGGGGTTACTGAAGATCATAATTCTAACCCGGACCTTCATGGGTGTGCTTGCTAAAGGATCATCATATCCTGCCGCACCTGTCACAAACACATGCAAAGGCATCTCAAATTCATAAACACAAGCATTTGATTTAGTTAGAATCGAACATGGAGAATCCTTAAATTATGATTACGGGTTGGACTGGCATTTAGTCCAAGAAATGAACTTATCGTATTTAAAAATAAATACAATGTTTCAAAAATCCAGAGGGACACCTGAACGATATATTCAATGGTTTACCTTACTTAAATTTCTCTGGAACAAATCGTGAAGATAGAAATTGCATTTTATTTCGTTACATCGTCAAATTTGTAAACCTCTTCACATGTCTACCATTACACGTTTTGAAAGCTGTACTGAAGCCTTGTATATTTGCAAATCTGATTGAAATACGTGTTAAATCTTTGTAGAACAAGCATGTTCGATTATATTTTAAACACATTGTTAAACATAAATTCCTGAGGCGGGAAACCTGAGCTGATCGATTACTGATCAACATAAAAGAGAGGTGAAATCATGCCTTTTGTCATACAACCTTGTGGATAATTATATGTCTCTGTGAAACATAAATTCAAAGACATGTCATCATGCTGAAAATATCAAAAATATCAAAAAAGCAGTTTTAGTGACATGTTTACCTTAACTATGCATCTGACATTCTTGTTTGAATACAGGAGACCTTTGTAGCGTTATTCTGTTACATTTTAAAGTCCGTCAAAATGTTAAGCCAGTGGGTCAAGTAGCGTTACATCACTTTCAAATATTATTTTCTCGGTGAGGTATTACCTTGAGAACTTTAGAAAAACCTGACATAGATACGTAATACTCCTGTATAATGTGATATGTTTAAGCTGATCTGTTTAATCCCTGTCAATAGTTATAAGAAGTCTCTGTTAAGAGCAGAGTTCACTGTGCGATTATATGAAAAGCACACACACGTGTACTCACTCACTCACTCACTCACTCACTCACTCACTCACATGTAATATTTGTTACATCAGACATATTGTTAGCTACTGATATATGTTGTTTCTTACGTAATATTTGTTTTAGTAGCGTACCCCAATTGCGTAGATCGATGCTCATGCTGTTGATCACTGGATTGACTGATCCAGACTCGGTTACTTAGACTGCCGCCATATAGCTGGAATATTGCAGAGAGCTGCGTAAAACTAAACTCACTAAATTGTTATAGCAGACATGGTGTTAGCTTATGAGATATGTTGTTATCGTATGTGTAATATTTGTTACAGCGCACATGTTTTTATCCAATGAGATATGCTGTTATCACATATGTAATATTTGTTACAGCACACATGTTTTTATCCAATGAGATATGCTGTTATCACATATGTAATATTTGTTACAGCAGTCATGTTGGGTTTTTTATCTAATGAAATATGCTGTTATCACCTGTGTAATATTTGTTACACTAGACATATTTTTATCTAATGAGATATGCTGTTATCACATATGTAATATTTGTTACAACAGTCATGTTGGGTTTTTTATCTAATGAAATATGCTGTTATCACCTGTGTAATATTTGTTACACTAGACATATTTTTATCTAATGAGATATGCTGTTATCACATATGTAATATTTGTTACAGCACACATGTTTGTATCTAATGAGATATGCTGTTATCACATATGTAATTTCTGTTACACTAGACATGTTTTTATCTTATGAGATATGCTGTTATCACATATGTAATATTTGTTACAGCAGGCATGTTTTTATCTAATGAGATATGCTGTTATCACATATGTAATATTTGTTACAGCACACATGTTTTTATCCAATGAGATATGCTGTTATCACATATGTAATATTTGTTACAGCACACATGTTTTTATCTAATGAGATATGCTGTTATTACATATGTACATATGTTACAGCACATTTGTTACATGCTCACATGTAATATTTTTATCACATGATGGGTTTTTTATCTAATGAAATATGCTGTTATCACCTGTGTAATATTTGTTACACCAGACATATTTTATCTAATGAGATATGCTGTTATCACATATGTAATATTTGTTACACTAGACATGTTTTTATCTAATGAGATATGCTGCTATCACGTATGTAATATTTGTTACAGCAGGCATGTTTTGTATCTAATGAGATATGCTGTTGTCTTATACATAATATTTGTTCCATTTACCAGCATTCTGTGAAATGAGAGCTAAAACTTGGTTTTCCAAGTCACAAATATTCCTAGTGCCAATGTTGTATGTCCGTATGGTTAGACGACTGTAAACACTGATGATTGCTACGTACGTTTAAGTTGTATAGAGCTGTATTATATTACTGAGAGTTCATTTTAATGATAAGGTATATTTAAATATTTTACTTTGAAAGATTTAAGGAAGTATTTAACAATGATTGGACTCTCTTACTATCAGCGAAAAACTGAAACAGAAAAGAAAATTCAGACTCTGTATAATGTGAATAACAAAACGTTGAATGTACTATATAGTTCTGCTGATGACTCTTAGTTTTACCAAAATAAGAGTACTTATAAAATAAAGTAGAGCGTATACAAGAGAATACTACAAGGAGTCTGTTATCTTTTCCCATTTTGATGTAATCAACAGTCACTGAACATTATTTATCCTGAAACAGTGGATATCATCGACAGTCGTCATTTTAGATGATGTCAGATTGGGAATTAGTCAAAACTTGATGTCGTCATAATGGGCCGTAGTACAAATGGAAATGTCGTCATAATGGTGAGTGGTCACAATGGGATGTCATCATCATAGAATGTAGTCACAATAAGATGTCATCATAATGGTGAGTGGTCACAATGGGATGTCGTCATCATAAGAAGTAGTCACAATAAGATGTCATCACAGTGGTGAGTGGTCACAATAGGTTGTTGTCATAATGGAAAGTATTGACAATGGGATGTCGTCATAATGGTGAGTGGTCACAAGGGGATGTTGTCATAAGAAAAGTAGTCACAAGAAGATGTCGTCACAATGGTGAGTGGTCACAATGGGACGTTGTCATTATAAAAAGTAGTCACAATAACATGTGTCGTCATACTGGAAAGTAGTCACAATAGGATGTTGTCATAATGGAAAGTTGTCATAATGGGATGTCGTCATAATGGAATGTAGTTACAATGGGATGTTGTCATAATGGAAAGTTGTCACAACCCCCCTCTCTCTCTGTCTTTTTCTGTCTCACTCTAATTCTCTCTCTCTCTCTCTCTCTCTCTCTCTCTCTCTCTCTCTCTCTCTCTCTCTCTCTCTCTCTCTCTCTCTCTCTCTCTCTCTCTCTCTCTCTCTCTCTGTCTCTCTCTCTCACACACACACACACACGCACAAACTATGAACTGAACTGGATTATGAACTAAATGCCATGGCATATAGTCAAAAACAGACAAGTATATTTGTCTGAGATTATATCAAATAAGTTATACAAAACCGAACAACCATATACATGAAACAACAGAATATTTACAGATATCTTTCCTTTCAAAATGGAAACTTATGCATGAACATTTCGTTTCAAACTGAAATAAAACAATAAAACGTGGGCGTACCGATTTCAGTTTATATTCAACGTAAAAACATACAATATACAAGCGTGAAAGCATTTTAAAAATTCCTGGAAGTTCACCTAATCATCATAAAACAACCGTGCATTAACATAAATCATGCGAACAAACATTGAGGCGAAAGGTACGGCAGAAAGATATTCCTTGGGGCATTCTAAAAATACGACAACGCCATATAAATGTCTACCCCACTGATGAATCAGCTGAGTCCGTCTCGCGGGACTTCAAATTCTTGACCACTTGAGAATCCAGGCGTCGAGGTGTCTCCACCAATCAAATAGGCTGTTACATGTCAGTGGCATTCTGACCGTAATGGCGCCGCAATGTCTACGGTTTCCGGTCTGCTGGCTTGTGGCATCTCTTGCTGTGGGATCACCTGGCTTTTTAATAAGATTTTGTTCTCATCTCTTTAATGAATTTCAAAGAATGTTGTTTTAAACGATTAGGATTTTATTGGCTTCTTCAATGACAGTTTGAAACATTAACTCGGGTTTAGTCAATTTTACGTTACCCAGCAGCTGTGCTATAATTAGTGCTTCCAAAAGGTCCAAAACAGTTGAAATAATTAGGTAAAAGGTAAAAAATTAATGAAGTCAGTTTCTTTGTTTACAAAAAGAGCTAAAAAAGCTAAGGCATGCTTTCAAAGGGATACGGAGAATTTATGAAACAACGTTTGTGTCTTCAATCAAATTCATTTTGCTATTTTGTTTGTTCATATCGAGTGCGTTTTTTATAAAGAAAAATAGCCGATACTGATAATTCTGCCAAATTCGTTTCTGCATCCCGAAAACTGCAATATGCTTGCTGCCTCCAACACAAGCCATACTGATATGTGATTATAATTATTTATATGAAACAGTTATTACGATTTTGGAAAGTGAACTTTTGAATGAAGCAATGGCTTTATATCTAAGATATGTGTTTACTATTTTAAAAATCAGGACTGCAAATTCCTATGAAATGTGTAAGATTACTTCTTTATGAAAGGATAAAGGGCGATTAAATATACTACCTTAGGATCCTGACATGGATAAGGGACGCAACTGTGCACCGTTGTCACCTGACATGTAAAAGTAACATGGACTTTTGAACCTGAGTAAAGATATGGTGCTGACGTTTCAAAGAAGGCCCCAACATCTTTCATAAGCAGGGGAATGTTTATCCACGAAATCGTCTATGGGTTCTTGTAATAAATGCACCTCTGCAATTCCGAATCAGTGAGCTTAAGGTTCAATACTCACTCACTCACTCACTCACTCACTCAATCACTCAATCACTCACATTATGACACGACAGTCAGACTCTACACAAACGTCACTCTTCAAAGACAAGGATTAGGGTAGCTTCCCTTTGAAAAACTGTTGCATCCTGTACAAAGGGTCACTTTCGTACCAAACGCATGCAGAGGCAAAGTTATTGATAACGCCCAAATACTCGGGTATGCTTGGTATAATTCAAAATATACTCATGCCAATAATGGTTGTCACCCCCTGCAATTTTTTTTATTGGAGAGGGGGGGTGGGGTGGGGGTGTGGGGTGGGGCGGGGGGGGGTGACAACCATTATTGGCATGAGTATAGTTAATTATTTTGTATATCGTTTTTGTCAAATAAAGACACTGGCTCCGTCGGGAGCTCTAGTTCGAATCGCAGATGTGTGGGTTCATCACCAACAAAGACACCCTGACAGACACCAGGTGTTAGCTGTGTCTACACCAAAGAAAGACACATGTATGTTAGTTGTGTCAGTAATAAGCAGCTATAGTACGAGGAGATTAGGAACATATACTGTCTATACGAAAGATGGTATAGGGCGTCGGAAATAGTTACCCAGAGTTACCTCCCGTGGCGTACCAGTATTGGTTCGAATCCATGTTCGGCCTCGAAGCGTTTCCTGATTTCTCGGCACCATACTGAGTGAGTGAGTATTTTTTTCATATGTGATGGGAATCGATCCCCGCGAATTATTACTAGGCTACAACACCAGAAGACCCGGGTTCGATTCCCCACATGGGTACAATGTGTGAAGCCTATTTCTGGTGTCCACCGTCGTGATATTGCTGGAATATTCCAAAAAGAGGCGTAAAACCATACCCATTCACTCACTATAACATTGTAAAACTGAAAGAGAAAAGTGTTTTCCCTTTTCAAATTGGTCAAAGTTGTCCTTTTCAAGGGCAAAAAGCAAGGTAATAAACCATTTCTTGGTGGCATTTAGAAGGACTGATGACGAAGAGGAACAGGTTTTATGGATTCACCACTTCTTTGTTGCAATAAATACAACGAAACCTTGCATCTATTGCAATAAAGAAGTCATGAATTTGTTCTTCGAGATGATTTGGTTCCAATTCTTTACAAAAGTTATCACCTATGTGTTGTTAAACTTTCATGACAAATATATTACCTACTAAATTACTGACTATATATGGAATATACAAGTTGATCCACAGTCGAAGAGGCCTCAGACAGAGAAGGAAACTTCCACGGTTGTCAATTCCATTAGATGGTAATTACACACCAACAGCTCGATCAGGGCTCGTGTTGGGTGTTTAGAGGCCCTTTCGAGGACGTAAATAATAATTGGCCTTCACAAAAATTCGGTTAAGTCCAACATGTTTCATACTACTCTGGAACGGACAAGGTGAAGGATGATTGTTCCGATTGTACTCTAAGGTTTCAGAGGTTGATGACTGAACAGCGACATCAAGGAGTGGATTCTGATACGAGGTAGGTAAATGTTTTAGTATATGGTTAGAGTTAGTAACTGTAAGTAATCGCTGGACTAATGGGTTTGTGACAAGTGAATATATCTGTATTCTGACTCTTGCAAACTAGAAGAATATTGAAGGAAAACCAAGTTCTATGGATTGTCAATTTCTTTATTACAATGGGTGCGACGTTTCGGTGTAGGTACTAACACCGTTATCAAGCAAGTTATCACTTGCTTGATAACGGTGTTATAGTACCTATCACTTGCTTGATAACGGTGTTATAGTACCTATCACTTGCTTGATAACGGTGTTATAGTACCTATCACGGGGCGATAACGGTGGTAGTACCTACGGGGCGGTGGGGTAGCCTAGTGGTTAAAGCGTCCGCTCGTCACGCTGAAGACCCGGGTTCGAATCCCCACATGGGTACAATGTGTGAAGCCGATTTCAGGTGTCCCCCGCCGTGATGTTGCTGGAATATTGCTAAAAGCGGCGTAAAACTAAACTCAGTCAGTCAGTTAGTACCTACACCGAAACGTCGCACTCATTGCAATAAAGAAGTTGACTATCCATAGAACTTAGTTTTCCTTCATCTATCCAACTTCTAAAATGCTTCTCAAAGAAGTAAGAGAATATTTTCAACGTGAATTCATCAGATGATTTATGAAGTTCCACGGCTGCAGAGAGGGTACCCGATAGGAACTAGATAGTTTGGTAAAATACATGATGAAAGTCGATACTCGGTACTCATAAAGGAGTGTGGTAATATGCAGTAGGGAAGTGAGTGCGTAATGTTTTACGTCGCTTTTTATACTACTTTAGCAATATTATGGGGGGGACACCAGAAATGGACTTCACAAATTGTACCCATGTGGGGAATCGAACCCGTGTCTTCGGCGTGACGAGCGGACGCTTTAACCACTAGGCTACCCCACCGCCTGTTTGCAAGAGACTGAAACTCTGTAGTATAGTATAAAAAGTATATTGATCAGGCGAAGCACATGCAACACAGCTACCACATTTGACTTTGTTTAAACGATGTCTTTCTCTTTGTTAGACTGTTTGTAAGTGTTTATGTGCTTTTAGCCGGTCAGTTGATGTACAAAATTGTTTTCAGTTTGGTGTTTTTTCTCTGCATCTTTTAAACTTTCACGATTTGTTTTTGTCGTATCCCATTAACTTGAATTACAAGTTGTAAATGAATTTGACGGTTCCAAGCAGTCCATGCCTATCTCGACAGGCGATTGCATTTAATTGATAACCAGCTTGCTGATGTGACGCCGTATCCCATGGATTTGGGACGGAGTTCAAAAAGACAATCATAGGATTGTCTGATTCAGGTCGGGCTATTTGCAGGCCAGCGTCATATAGCTGGAACAGCGTTGAGTGTGGTGTTAACACTTTAATAATATATATAACATAAATATCTCTCTCTATCACTCTCTTTCTCTCTTTCTCTCTCGTATGAAGATAGATGATTTTTACCTGTTTTTTTCTGGATGCTCCCGAGATTATTCAGTCGCCCCAACACACCGTCACGTTCCGTTTGCTCTATAATGACGCATCACATTGGTTGCATTGGCAGTTGGCGACGGTTAACGCTAATGCATCCCGTCATTAACGGCGATAACAATCGGTCAATCATTAAAGAGTAATCAGGCAACACCGACTGAACTATTTGTTTTCCGGTGATCTCCAGGACCTCCTCACCAAACACCATGCGTAGACAACAATTATAACTAACTCAAAGGAACGACTAATTTCAGAAGTTCGTTTTGATAAAAAAAATTGTCAGGCAAAGAAAAGACAACAGAAAAAAATCGTTACATCAGCCAGTTCGATACAAACGTAGTATACTGTATGTAGCTGACTAGACTAATGCTTAGTCTCTGAATATATATAATTTTGATAGTAACAAACAAGCCAATTTAAATTGAAAAGGAGCCCCAGGGAGACCAGAGATTCAGAACCTGAGGAAATCTAGACTTGCTTTATTTAGGGCTTTAAGCACTGCAGAGAGAGCTTGGCAATAGGGAAAATGTGGTTCAGGGACTGTGAGACAGACTAGTAGCTGGCTATTGACCAGACAATTCTGATCCCAATATATATTGTCATGGACTCCAAGTCGAGGGTATCCTACTTTACCTGTGGCACCGAGTGCCACAAATGGTGAATGTTCTTGAACTCAGTCTCAAATACTGGCCAATGCGTGACTTTCCCAAAGGAAAGCTCTGAAATGACTATCTCCCATAACAGTGTCCATCTAGCCAAATATTCAGGTCACAAACTTAATGAATAAACGTGTTTCTTAATTTCCGTTTCTGAACATCTGTGTATCACGAAACAAGCGCAGGAAACAGCTTTTATAGTGGTGTCAAGAATGAACATTTTTTAAAATACCTTAAACTGATTGCCAAGTACAATACATAAAGTATAAAATATAGAGCCTTTTTGATTTATCATATTAGCATTTCTGAATATGTATATCACGAAACTGCAGGAACCATCTTTCATAGTGGTGCCAAGCATGAACATTGTTACAAGGCCTTGAGCTTATTGCCATCTACATTGCATGCAAAATAATGTTTAGAGCCTGTTAGTTTGGTTATTTTAGCTGCCGACATTTGCATTTGAACAGTCAAGCCCAAGGAAACAGAACACTGCATGTTTCTCTAGTAGTCTGTCTCACAGTCCCTGAACCACATTATTTTCCCTATTGCAAAGCCTTATCTGCTGTGCTTAAAACCCTAAATAAAGCAAGTCTAGATTTCCTCAGGTTCTGAATCTCTGGTCTCCCTGGGGCTCCTTTTCAATTTAAATTGGCTTGTTTGTTACTATCAAAATTATATATATTCAGAGACTAAGCGTTAGTCATGTTTCTCTAGATGATTCACATCGGATACGTAGAAGCTGAGGAGGCAGTTGAAAGTGTGGTCAAACTGCTGATTTAGTGAGTGGCTTGGGTTTAACGCCTCTCTGACCATTTTTCAGAATGTCAGCATAATGTGAGCGGGAAATCAGGGGATACCACTTTGGTAAAACCCACGAGCGGTGCTGAGATTCGAACCAACTATCACAGGTTCCTAGCGTGTACAAGGGACGTAACCCTGCGCAGCTATCCAGATGCTATAGACAACTTGACCATCTGTTGTCATGCGTAACTATCGGGATGAAACCGTTAACAAATCAAGTTTTTATGTCATTAAATAAAACGAAATCTTGGAATGAGATATTTGATTAGTAAGATTACTATCAATATGCTGATGACAATAAGAGCACGGTGCGTATTATAAACCTGTTTTTAATGGACGGAGAATTCGTTTTGCTCAAGCCATCATTGTGCACCAACTTGGAATCTCATATCTATAGAATGGCGACGCATTGTGCTATCGTGTGAGTTGTCTCCCTTGGACCATCCCCACATCACAAAACCTCAGTGTCGCCCGTCACACCCGCCTCCCGACACGACAGGCAGCTGCAACGTATTAAGCTCATAATCCTCCACGGTAAACCACAACTATTTCCTGTTGGATATATATATATCAGCTGCCAAATACAGACTTGACAGTGATGCGGTAGATATGGCGCTTTAATCACCTCTGATTTAAGGCTATAACGACAGGCTCATTATATAGTCATATTGCGGTTAAGATATGTCAATACTTAAACCACCTGTACCGTCGTCCTAACCACAGCACTGTCAAAAAAGGGAATATCTGTTACACATGGTTTACCGCAAATACGTCCTGGCTCATCCATGCATCACTGCGTTAGACGTGTTAATAACCTTATAAGGCAGCGACGGTGGTTCGGTTAATCTGCTCCGAATATTTATTTCATGTATCCTCTAGAGAAAGGTTCCGAAAATACGAACGCAATTTAATAAATGAAAAGGTTTTAATGTGTTTTAAAATATGAAAGGTCAAATGTAACGATTCAAAAGGGTGTAAAAATAGAAAATAACACTAAATGGTATGTTATTTGACATCAACATATTTTACAGAAAATTGTTCTAAAATTATAATCATAAAATATAACGAAAAGGATTAGGTGAGTGAGTTTTCTTTTTACACCGCACTCAGCAATATTCCAGCTGTATTGTTTCGGTCTGTACATAATCGGGTCTGGACCAGACAATCAAGTGATCAACAGCATGAGCATCGATCTAAACAACTGGGAACCGATGACATGTGTTAATGAAGTCAGCGAGCCTGACCACCCGACCCCGTTAGTCGCCTCTTACGACAAGCATAGGTTACTGAAGATCAATTTTAACCCAGATCTTCACGGGTTAATGAAAAGGAGCACAGAAACTTCCTTTTGACCTGCATGGGCAGTATAGGGTATATTTGTTTTAGGGTCTGTGTGAGTGAGTGAGTTTAGTTTTACGCCGCTTTTAGCAATATTCCAGCAATATCACCGCGGGGGACACCAGAAATGGGCTTCACACATTGTACCCAAGTAGGGAATCGAACTCGGGTGTTCGGCGTGAAGAGCGAACGCTTTAACCACTAGGCTACCGGCCCATGAATTATAGGGGTTTAACTCTCAGTGTTTCTAGACACACGGACTCCAAGGAAGTGGATGCATCTCTGTAATTTGTATGCTTCATCTATTCGTGTAAATAATTAAGTAGACTATCTAGAGGGAGTGTATAAGTATGTGACGCCACGTTGCATACGTTTTAAGACATGGTTAACGGGGGGGGGGAGAGAAGAGGCCCTCCTGGGAATCCAACCAGGACTGTCGACCATCTTCACGGCAGTGTTAGGCTGTTGCACCTGTAAAAGGCTCAGGTCGTACATCCTTAAATATGCGTCACTTGGATATCCATCCTACCTTCTCGCCAAAACGGTAAAATCCGATACCATGTGCTCGCTGCCTCTGCGAGGGTAACCTTTCACTTTAGTCATTACTCAGTAAAGTTCCAGCTATATGATATCGTTCTGTAAATAATCAGGACCATACAAACCAGTGATCAACAGCATGAGCATCGATCTACGCAATTGGTATACGATGACATGTGTCAACTAAGTCAACGAGCCCGACCGCCCGATTCCGCTAGTCGCCTCTTACCACAAAACATGGGTTACTAAAGACCTATTCTATACCGGATCTTCACCCGATTCCGCTAAAAGCATCTTGCCACAAAGCATGGATAACTGAAGACCAGTTCTAACCCGGATCTTCACCCGATTCCGCTAGTCGCCTCTTGCCACAAAGCATGGATGCTGAAGACCAATTCTAACCCCGATCTTCACATTTTTAAACATGTTCAGACAAAGTACCTAAAATGATACATTTCCGCACAAAAGATGTTATTCTTATTAGAAAAAAACAGCTGCCCTAATCACACAACATGCAGGTTTGCATATCGAAACCCCAGCTTCGGTTCGTTTGTACAGAGACCGGTATATGGTCTCTGGTTTGTACGCTGTGACGTGGTACTGGAGCGACGTGCGTCATTTTCCTTTGTTTACAGTTAAGTGAAGAGTCATCGCTTCTTGGTCGTGTCATAATCCTGTGAGCATGGCCGCGAATCCCAGAGTCGGCGTGACTAAGATAATTTATCAAGGACGTTTTCGTCCTCATGGGTTCCACCGAAGTAGTTAACGCATTAGAGCTATATTACTTGAGGCTGTCTTACCATATGAAGTTGGGCATTAAATCACGATGGGCACCTTGTAGACGTTGTACGGTATCTTACAACAGACATTCTTTCTCGATTCTGCTCCAGTGCCTTGATCCGATTTCATCCGGGTAACTTCCTTACTATTAAAATCAATTTTTCCTTGTCAGTGTGTAACCAAATGTTAAACACTGCAACATCCACTCACAACTTCGATTATCTCGGAAGTACAAATGGTGATGTGTTTGTCGTAATAATCCGATTTATACCGAATGCAGCGTGGACGGTCCGCGGTAGCCATTCCACTCATTTTGACAGCAAATATCCTGGTAGCTCTTACCGTAGTTAACATTGTAAAGGACGTATCCTTATGAAAATGATAGTTAAAGTTCGTAAGCTGTTGCTCGTAGACTTCTCCGTAATATTTCAGGTAATAATTATCCCATGAGAAAATGTTGGCAAAGTGGCTTTTATCTAAGAAGCGATAAATATTACAGGTAAAATATGATAGATTAATGACTGATGTATGGAGGGTACCTGTCCGGGCGGTTATGGCCCGAGGAAGCGAAATCTGGACCAAACCTCCTCAATTTAGGCGTCGCTTTCGCGGAAACGGTTAAGCTACAGTGAACTCTGAATTTAGCGTTCCCGGGACTCTCAATACACAAGAAAAACAAAGAAATGTCAGTCGTCCGTCTGATACCGTAGTCTTGGTAGAAATTTAATAAATAAATCAAAGACTGTTCACCGATAAGTCACATTGATGGATCATGTGGAGGTGGATTACTGAAGGTTGATCAGGTCAGTGAGGTGGTCAGTGTAGTCCAGGACACCGATGATGTTGTTGACGAGGTCGTCCTTCAGTGACTGCAGGCGGGTGTCAATATGCCTGTACTTTCTCTCCCTGGGTGGGGCTGTCCAGTCTGCTCCGATCCGTTGGATGGCGACTTGGACTGTTCTCGCTGAAACAGTTTGACGACCTCAAAAACGTTCGGATGGCTCTTCCTCACAAGCTTGTTTATCTTGTGGTTCCATCCCTCGACGTCGTTGTTGGTTTGATGTCCTGGATTGCCGAAGAGGTTCCAAACTTCTGGTCCAAACTGGCGACCTTCCACCCACGTTGTGGTAACGTAGTCCATGAACGCTCGGACTTTGGCACCTGCAGGACTCTCAGCGATGACATCAAGCCAGACGTCGTCGACCTTGTCCATGGGACCCAGAGGCAAGGCTTCAGCTCTCCTCACTGGTCGCCTCACCTCATCGTCATCCTTGTAGAATGTAGCAAGACCTTCCTTCTGCACACAGCGCCAAATACACTTCATCCTCGAAGTAGGGTGTTCGGAGATGCACCTCGCAAGCATTGTGGGATGTAAGTTCAAAGTCCAACTGGTATGTCGTTGGATCGAGGATGCCTCATCTCCGTTGATGGTTGGAGTCGGCGTTGTCGCCGTCTTTGCACGGTGGGTTAGCGTGGACTTGTTAATTGTTTGATCTTTGTTAGACATGTAAAGGACCTCGACGTATTCATTTATTGTAATTTTATAAAAAAATAACTCAGTTAGGCCTCAACTCAGCTTACTCAGGTAAAAAGAAACTTCATCGCAGTTCAGTGAGTGAGTTTAGTTTTACGTCGCATTCAGCAATATTCAAGGTCTGTAAATAATCGAGTCTGGACCAAACAATCTAGTGATCAACAGCATGAGCATCGATCTGCACAATTGGGAACCGATGACATGTGTCCACGATGTCAGCGAGCCTGACCACCCGATCCCGTTAGTCGCCTCTTACGAGAAGCATGGGTTACTGAAGACCAATTCTAACCCGGATCCTCACGGGTTCCTCGCAGCTAAGAGGCTCAGAGATCGAGTATTGGGGTCGCTAATCTGAAGTACGGTAATCCGATGTTTTCATAGCAATTCGCTTGCGCGGCACTTTCTAGCACAACTTTGGTTTTCGCTTTACCGGGAATAGGGAATATTGAAATTTCGCTTTCCCGGGACGACACCGTCCGGGCAGGCGAAACTAAAACGGCCTTAAGAGTTCTGACATTTGAGGTGCCAACATCCTTAGTTCATATGCGTGAGTGAGTGAGTGAATATGTTTTTTCGCCTTTTTTAGCAATATTCCACCACGGCAGTCAATACTTGTGATTGACATCATGAGCATCGATCTCCAAAAATGGGATACGATCTCATCAGCCAAGGCATACAGCTTGACCATCCTATCCCTTTGGTAGTCTTTTACAACAATCATCGCCTGCTTACCCGTGAAGGTCCGGGTTAGAATTGATCTTCAGTAACCCATGCTTGTCGTAAGAGGCGACTAACGGAATCGGGTGGTCAGGCTCGCTGACTTGGTTGACACGTCACCGTATCCCAATTGCGCAGATCGATGCTCATGCTGTTGATCACTAGATTGTCTTGCCCAGACTCGATTATTTACAGACCGCCGCCATATAGCTGGAATAATGCTGAGTGCGGCGTAAAACTCAACTCACTCACTCACTCATAGGCTGCTGAAGAACATTTCTAATCATGCCATGTACATGTGTTAAAACCCCGGTGGTCCAAATCTGAGGGCGCCAACATCAGCTTCTTGTGCATCCGGCATACCCTTCATTTGTCTTGGCGTCAAGTTCCACAACTCTTGCGTCATATCCGTGTGCACAGCTGGTACAAGTAAATTACACTTGAAGTTTCACAGAGAATACTTGAGCATGTGTACTCATAAGCTAAGGGTTAAATATTTTACTGAGTTTCACTCGATGCAAAGAAAAAGAAGATAAAAATATACTAACAAAAGCGAAATTTCAGCCTAGAGATATTGGCATCCAACATTTCATGGCATCCAGCGTACTGCAATACGGCATCCAAGACGGTGGGGTAGCCTAGTGGTTAAAGCGTTCGCTCGTCACGCCGAAGGCCCCGGGTTCGATTCCCCACATGGGTACAATGTGTGAAGCCCATTTCTGGAGCCCCCCGTCGTGATATTGCTTGAATATTGCTAAAACCTGACCACTCATTACGATTGATCGTGTGTCGTCACAGATTGTATTCTTTTCGTGCTTATTTACTGAAAGGTCCAATATAACATATGCGTTTAAGATTGATCGGTTTCCTAAAGTTTGGAGTACGAATACAAATGTGAGCCACCATGTCAGGTAAGTGGAAATGTTTCTGTCAGTTTTCAAGGATCGAAACTGCGTTTTGTATTGCTCCATGCAAATAGATTTGACTTGGCTCCTGTCTACATCGAACAGCTAAAGTCGATACGCCCACCAAAGAGTGAAATCAGTCTCATAAGCAACTCAATACAATCATGAGAAGTACGAAATCGAGAAATATACATCGCACAGGTCACTGCCCCTGGTATCCAACAGTGAAGCATATTAACCATATTAATCACCGTCGTCGTTGTCGTCGTCAACATCATCGTCATCATCATCATCATCAGTGGTCGTGCTATGATGTTGATTATTTACAGACCGCCGCCATATAGCTGGAATATTGCTCAGTGCGGCGTAAATCTAAACTCACTCACTCATTCACTGAGTTACCGTATCTCGACTGTTTCCTCAAACGAACCCCGATATCATTCCAACTGGGCCTATGGAGGCGTGTAATTCATAGGGGAGATAACTACATTAAAGCTGAAGGGGCACACCACTAAACCGCTCGCGCATACTTGTGGTTGCAGGTGTTTTGGGGAGATCTATTGTGCGGAGCTACCAAGCCGGATAAATACCTTGCCATAACAAATCTTCGTAAATTCAAACATGCTTTATCTCCGCCCCGACAGCGAGAGGTTAAGTAGAAAGGTTAGATGTTGATGTAGGATAGGGTTGATGCGTCTCCTTAAGGGATGCACGATGGATTGTGATAGCCAGTGCTCCTTGAAGTGGTGTGGAGGATCTCTGTACATGTCGGTGAAAGAGTTATGGTCCGGCTGTTATGGTCTTGTGATGTTTAACCTTCTCATTCTTTTTATTCTTCTGGTACTTTCTTTCATTCTTTTCATCCTTCATTCCTTCATCTAGCGCATTTATCTACCCACTGTTTGACACCCGTGAACATCCGGGTTAGAATTGATCTTCAGCAACCCATGCTTGTCGTAAGAGGCGACTAACGGAATCAGGTGGTCAGGCTCGCTGACTTAGTTGACAAATGTCATCGGTTCCCAATTGCGCAGATTGATGCTCATGCTGTTGATCGTTGGATTGTCTGGTCCAGACTCGATTATTTACAGACCGCTACCATATAGCTTGAATATTGCTGAGTGCGGCGTAAAACTCAACTCACTCACTAACTAACTCACTCACTCCCAGTGTTTGACTTATACTGTCGCTTTACCCATTCACTCATGCATATTTACGTTGACACTCACTCACTTATGGGAAGATTTACTCACTCACTCACTCACCCACCCAGCCTATACCAACTCAGTCACTCACTCACTCACTCACGCGCCTACTCACGCACAAACTCACTCATGGCGTCCAGCTGTGCCAACTCAAAATTATTTTGTTTAGTCTTGTTTTGTTTTTAAATCAAAATATACAAAGGTTACTCTCCGAGATTGCGTAACTTTTGATCCTCGGTATCAAATTATTCTCATGCACTTCATGAACTGGGCGGTAGATTGGACGACTCCTTCATTTCACCATGGTAATTTAGAGTGTGATCCCGGATTTTCATGGCGGCGATCGTTCAGATATCAGCTGAATCTCTCACAATAAAGTGTGGTAGGGTCGCCAAGCGGTTAAAGTGTACGCTCGTCACGCCGAAGACCAGGGTTCGATTCCCAACACAACATGTCAAACACATTTCTGGTGTCCTCCGCAGTAGTATTACTTGAATAGGGCCAAAAGCGTCATAGACCACACTCACTCACTCACTCACTCACAATCACGTCATATGGATGTTAAGCAGATCGTACACACCTTTTCAATCTGCTGGACCGGTGGGCTGTTTGGCGGCTATGTTGTGTTAGTTTTCAATTCAAATACGATGTGTTCATAAACAGCGAAGTTCAAATAATTAATTCTAATGCTCTAATGCACCTAATGCTCAATTGCAATAACGCACGCACGTAAGCAAGCAAGCACGCACGCGCACACATATACCTTTTTATAAAAATAAAACGTTATCAACATTGTAACTGCGAAATGTTTTCGGGATTTACGGTTTCACTCTCTTTCTACTCGTACTGTAACCGATAAGAGACAGATGTGACGGGATATTATGACAGTGGACGACGTCATATGCTTCATGAATATTTGACGTTCTCGAAGCAAAACCATTCATCTTTTATTTCAATCGTATAACTGGCCAGATGAATGGATAGGTACTGTTTAGACTTTTAGACCATATGTAATATATTATTGATGCATACTCTCATCAGAAACGACGGGTTTTGTTTTTCAAATTAGCAAGGAATTATGTTATCTGTAGTGCATGGGGTGTCTTCCCAAAAGTTACACGTCCCAAAAGTTGGACGCGTTAACGTTAAAACAACAAAGGTTATGGTTGGTTGCACTGAGGTTCACTACACTGTTACCTTCGTTAATTAATGGACTAGTCCAAATGTACTAATCCAAACACAAAGAGAAGAGATTATGGATA
Organism: Haliotis rubra; assembly: GCF_003918875.1. NCBI lineage: Eukaryota > Metazoa > Mollusca > Gastropoda > Lepetellida > Haliotidae > Haliotis > Haliotis rubra. Next base: position 2,288,980 of record NW_025767346.1, on the reverse strand, counting down.
ATGACAATGACTTTATTTGACATAAAACAAAATAAGTTAATTCAACAAGATAATATAAATGACCAATGGCTGACTTTGTAATGACTTTATTTGTCATAAAAACAAGATGAGTTAATTTAACAAGATAATTCAAACGGTTAATCAAATCATTCAAGAATTAAGATTTTACATTTTGGAATATGATTTAACATTGTTTGGGTTTTGATGGTGGTTTGTTTTACAGACGTAGAGGAGGTCCAAAATGAAATGTCGTCTGCCAATTTACCTCTTGAAATTTTGGGATTTGTTTTTTCTGGAAAGATGTCGTTTATCATAAAGTTGAGTAGAGTTGGGGACAGTATACTTACCTGGGGCGTTCCATTTTCTAAGGGTTAAGGGTCCGAAATGGTGTTGTGGGACTTGATAGTTATTTGTCTGTTATTTACTAGAGAGTGAATCAAATTTAGAATTCTACCGTGTATGGCATTTTTCTGGAGCTTTGGGATGCTCTTTATATTGTTTATGTTGGAAAAACAATGTTAGGAAGGGAGTAACTCCATTAGATTAATGAAAACTCAAAAACATAAAAAATCTATAATCCTGTTTTGATCAAAGTGTATATCGTAAAAACAAGCATGCAGAATCTATAATCCTGTTTTGATCAAAGTGAACATCGTAAAAACAGCCATGCAAAATCTATAATCTTGCTTTGATCTATGTGAATATAGTACAAAACAAGCATGCAAAATCTATTCTATCTAAAAACACATTTGGAAAACCTAGTGATTGAGTAAGCCAGTCAACATTAGTATTCTGATCAAAGTATTTCTGTACAAACGTGAAAAACATCTCGTTAGTGTATGGGATAGGTTCGTTATATCAGTGGGTAAGACTAGGTTGTAATCACAGTCACGCCGGACTGATTTGTCTGACAATTGGGATGTATGACTTTTGGGACGTCTAACTTTTGGGAGTAAACCGTGCATGGTATACGACCACGTTACGATTTTCAACCAGTCAGATTGCAGAACATACTGCCATGCGTTTTACAACTGGGCTTAACCACTTAAAATAGCATTTCAGTATCACAGCTTGTCAGAGTTGAAACGCCTACTGGTATTTTATATTGTGTGTTCACTGCTCAACTCGAACTGTCGTGCATCGTGAATCCTTTACGACATACTTAACGTCATCAACGACAATGTATTACCAAACTGAAGCAATGGAATCAGAGACTGGACTTGAACACGTATTTCATTAATTATAAAAATATATTCAATCCCAAATTACATCCGACTGCTACTTTCGACAGACTGCTTTTAATGCGATGAATGCGAGCAGCGTATTGTTACCTCGCTCCATGACGTCACAGTACTGCATGTCGTCATCAACAGAATATATCTCAGCTCCACTTTTTTCTTACGGTATAAAACTGAACATTCTATACATGCAAATACGTCACAGGGCCAGCAGATTAATATACGAATCACGTATCCACCCTGCGCAGGTGGTAACCCATGCGAAAATGCTCATCATTATTTCTTAGAGTCTTCGAACCGTGAAGATCCGGGGTAGAATAGGTCTTCAGCAACCCATGCTTGCCACAAAAGGCGACTATGCTTGTCGTAAGAGGAGACTAACGGGAGGCTCGCTGACTTGGTTGACACATGTCATCGGTTCCCAATTGTGTAGAACTATGGTCTTGCTGTTGATCACTGGATTGTCTGGACCAGACTCGATTATTTACAGACCGCCGCCATATAACTGGAATATTGCTGAGTGCGGCGTAAAACTAAACTCACTCACTCACTCTTAGAGTGTTCATTATATAATCATCATATAGAAAGATCATGTTTAAACCTATTTATGATGTCTGTGATTGTGATTCTGTGTTTGCATTAGCTGTTCTTTTAAACGGCATTGCAGATCTGACCAATAATAATAATGAAATAATATTTAAAAACGCACATATGTGTATAAACAAATCAAAACGATTCCAATAGTTTTCCTTCTGTGTACCTTTTGTATTATATTTCCCTAACTGTCAGTCTTGTTCTGTGTCTGACCCGTGAAGGTCCGAGTTAGAATGAACCTTCAGTAACCCATGCTTGTCGTAAGAGGCGACTAACGGGATCGGGTGGTCAGGCTCGCTGACTTGGTTGACATATGTCATCGGTTCCCAACTGCGCAGATCGATGTGCTCATGCTGTTGATCACTGGATTGTCTGGTCCAGACTCGATTATTTACAGACCGCCGCCATATAGCTAGGTTATTGCTGAGTGCGGCGTAAAACTAAACTCACTCACTCACTCTTCTGTGTCTGTTTCTAAAGACTGAAATTTGTCATTGTAAATATTCTTGGAGCTGGGGTATATAAGTTGTAAGAACTTGTCCTGGATCCTTTTCACTTAGTGAATAAAATGTGATTAAACTATACTAAGTTAATGCGCACGTTACATTCTGAGATTGTCACCATTCAAATTTATAGTAATCGTCTATGATTGTCATTTGTTCATCAACTTGATAAGCCTTGATGTACGGTAATAAAATACTCGTCAAAGCCACATTCAGTCTCCATTTTGACCACACAATGCGGCAGTTCGCCACTGAGGGACCGTTCATAATTTATCATAGTTAAGGGGTCATGGTGATTTTTATGGAGAAGCAAGTACAATGTGAATGCCCCCACCCCTGAAATGTATGTACAAAGTACATGCGCCCCCACCCTCCTGCATGTCATGTACAAAATCAATGACCCCCTAATTTTAATCCTATTGTTTAAATATTTGGAATGTACAAAATTGCTGACCCCCAGATAATGTGTATAAAATTGGTGACCCCTCTACCCCCTTAGACCAAACTGGGTGACACCCCACCTCCGTAAATCATTATTTTTTAACATTTTAATGTACAAAATTGCTGCCCCGCCCTGTACATATGTACAAAACGGATGTCCCCTTATCTCCCAGAACAAAATGGATGACACCCCAGTCCTCACACCCTAGCCACAAATTATGAACGCCCCCGTAGGCATACAGTACTTAAGTTTATCTGGATAAAATTGACAACGTGAAGAAATCATTAATATACAAAATACTAGGTGTTCTGACAAGTCGGTGGAAAGATTGACAATATGTTCTGGAACAGTGTACTTATATGTTACAGTCACTTTTATAACTAGAACTCTTTCTTGTTGAACTTCCCCAAAGGTGCTTTGTCGACGAAATCTGAAAACTTCGAATACCTGTGGTTTTATGGGATTGGTTGACACTTAATGGTTTAATGGTTTTTATACACGTTTTAGTCTATGCCTGATACATTCGATAGATAATGGCAAGATCCGCGGTTAAGGAATATGTTGGTGTGGGCGATATCAGCGTCGGTTTGTGTGGAGTTGGGATGGGTTTAATCATGGCGGAACACTCCCACTCACGTGCCGCTTTATATTGCATCAAGTCAGAAAACCAGTTTCATGGTTTTGATAAGAGTGCATGTGTGGGTTGTATCAGAAGGATTGTAATTGCACTCTTAACAATTTGTGTGTCATTCAAAGCTGTGTGTCCTTTCGTGGTTCGATAGCGAGTGAGTTTAGTTTTATGCCGCTTTTAGCAATATGCCAGCAATATCACAGAGGGGAACACCAGAAATGGGCTTCTTACAAGTACCCATGTGGAGAATCGAGCCCAGGTCTTCGGTGTGACGAGCGGACGCTTTAACCACTAGGCTTCCCCACCGCCCCGCTGGTTCAGTAGGTGGCTTATAATGGTGGAGTACGCAATGGTACTAGTCTTCAGTTCAACCACAAGAAATCTGAACGCTGATATTCACGTTTTGTTCAAAGTGTTCGTCCAGAAAATGAACGTTAGTTTAGTCCAGAATATTTAAGTTTGAGCGGCCTGTAAATAATCTATTGACGGGTGTTCTTGTCCTAAGCAACGTTCACGTAGGACAGTTTTGGCCAGTGAAACCAATGGGTAATAGCATGAACATGCCGTCGGGAAAGTCATACAGAAATATTGTTTCAACCAACCGATCCTCAAATTGTGTGATCCTACGACCAAGTGCTTGAAAGTGGGCCGTGTTTTGTGTGATTTGTCTTTATGTGACATGTTTTCAATTGTTGCCTGCGTGATCAAGGTAGAGTTGGATCCCTTGAGTGTGCCAGGATCCGATGATTCGATAATAATTGGCTTTTCAGCCGCAAGGTACTATAGTTAACAAAGAGGTTCCAAACGAAAAGTTATCCGTTTTGGAGTCACAGTGAACACGTGCTCTTTCTTGAATGACTGAAGATCCGGGCGTCCGTCTATTAGATAAACGTGAATTGGAGTGAGTGAGTGAGTGTGTATGTTTAACGCAGCTTTTAGCAATATTTCACCATTATCAGAATACCAGAAATAGGCTTTACACAATGTACAAGATATATTGGACCGGGTCCAAGGTCCAATGTGTGAAGCCTATGTTTTAAGATCTTGCTGGATTATTGCGTAAATCATCGTATCCAAATTGCGTAGATTAATACTCATGCTCAAACCAACCGAATTAACGTCTATTTTCAAATATTATTCTATTATTCAATATTATTACGCCGCTTTTAGCAATATTCCAGCAACATCACGGCGGGTGACACCAGAAATGGGCTTCACTCATTGTACCCATGTGGGGATACTTGAAAAACAAGAGCAGGGGTGTGGTGCTGACAGACCATTGAATCAACGAACATATGTTCTGGCATGCTTCAGGAATGTCACCAACCACCCAACTTCAATATACAAATCGTTTCAAGCGTAAATTATTGCCCTAAATCCTTGGATCGATCAGCATTCAATAATGAGATATCGGACCATGAAAATCGAAAGTCGTTGAAGAGAAAACCTTTCAGTGCAAAACAATCAATTTAGGGATATAAAAAAATGTTAAGTTTCTGTGTAAATGATAGTTCGCGAAAACCTGATTTACTCACTAATCTCGAAATCACTTTGACTGTCCAGCAAGCGAGAGAAAGAGATAACTTTGACATACTGTTCAGCAAGTGACAGATCACCAGCAGAGAGATCACTATGAGACTGTTCAGCACGAGAGAGATAACTTTGACACGTTGTTCAGAAAGTGACACATCACCTTGAGGTGATCAGCGAGAGAGAGAGAGAGAGAGAGAGAGAGAGAGAGAGAGAGAGAGAGAGAGAGAGAGAGAGAGAGGAGAGAGAGAGAGAGAGAGAGAGAGAGAGAGAGAGAGAGAGAGAGAGAGAGAGAGAGAGAGGAGAGAGAGAGAGAGAGAGAGAGAAAGAGAGAGAGAGAGAGAGAGAGAGAGAGGGAGGGAGAGAGAGAGAGATAGAGAGAGAGAGGGAGGGAGAGAGAGAGAGAGGGAGAGAGAGAGAGAGAGAGATCACTTTGACAGATTGTTCAGAAAGTGAGGGATCACCCTACTTAGCAAGAGTGAGAGGGTGAATATTGTTTTTCAGCAATGTAGCAGCTGATCAACAAGAGATACATCACTTTTACGCTGTTTAGCAAGCGCCAGGTTTTTCAGGTGGTGTTCAGCAAAGAAGGAGAGAGAGAGACAAATAACTTTGACAAACTGTTCGGCAAGAGAGAAATCACTTTGTTGCTATGCAGCGATTCCAATGACGAAAACCAGTAATCACAAAGATTGGGGAAAAGATATTCTCATGATATAAAATGTGTGTGTATTGTGCTAAAAGATGCACATCGTCTCACTGCATGTAAGTTCCTCAAACAATAATTGATAAGAAGCATTAATGTTGTTTTCTTTGTGTTTTGTTTAAAGTATTATATCATAAAGATGATGAAAATACCTTAAACTACATATAGGTAATGGTTAAGATGTGTTCTTTTATTTTTATTTTTTTAGTATTTTTATTCCAGATAAAAACCTGTTACATTTAGAGGTCCGTGCCCAAGTTACCAACGGACCAATTATAGCATAATGTCACCTTACATTGATCTGGATTTGTTTAAGAATCACAAAAACACACCCAGAGATATCCACTAATACATGAATAAATATTGTTTGTTGTTCTCAATAATCTAAAACCTTAGAAAAACATTCTGTTGACTGATGCAGGAAATTAACAAATTAAATACATTAGTTTATTAATTTAAGGAATTCATTAACACTAAGCTGCTTCTCTCTGAAAAAGCTTGTGATAAACATCTGATTTGTATAATAGTTGATTACTATTTTAAATGCTATTTTTCTCTCGGATGTATATCTATATGAAGCTTCTAAGATATGTGTTCTTAACTGACACGTTTAAGCCTGGATACTGCAGCTTGTGAATGGTACATAGAGATGGAGTGTAGCTATAAGCTACGAGGATAAATGGTGGTGAAAGCTTTCAACTTGAAGCATACAACTTTATAGATGACAACTTCTTTTATATTGCATAGGGTGACATTTCGATGTAGAATCTTACACCGTTATCATTCTACAAGAGACTACAACCTAGTGATGAGAAGTATATATGCATAGTATGTTATGACAAACAGCCGATAAACAAGACGTTGTCATCCATAAAGTTGTATACTTCATTTTTGATTCACAAACTTCTAGAATGTCGATCATGCATGCATCAAATTTGAATAACTAAATCTATTTTGAGATTTCGTTGAAGTTTTTTCGATCCGGGTGTACGGCGATCTGAAAATAATTTCAAATATAATTGCAAGCAACGATGAGGGCTACTTGGCTTTTGTTCTATCTATTGCATCTGAGGGCTAGAAATCATCGTCCAAAACGGAGCCAGAACACGTTTTTGACAGGCGAGCGGCTCTTCCAAATACAGCCCCTGGGGTCTCGGGGGTGATGTACCTTTTAAGAAGTTCCGGAGAAGAAATAGTTCACTCTTTAAAAGGCTGTATCTCAGTTGTACTTGGGTCTACGGTCAAAACAATTGGTGTTCTGGAATCACCAGGACATCATCTACCATACTGGCAAAAACATGGCCAAAAAATGAAAACAAAAATAACTGCCTAACGGTACGTTTTAGCGACTTGACCCGTCCAGGCAAAATTGTTGGGAATTCGATTGTGCATCTGTACAAGAGATTTGAAAGTGTTGGAACAATTTTTTCTTGAGATATTTGCTGTCAAACTTTGAAATTTTGGAATTAATTTTGAATTATCTCCCCTTTGCTATTGGGCCAAGAGCCTAGAGATTTTAAGGGGAATATCTACACCTCTGTGTGATCTTTTTAAGCGATTCGGAGCACTGGTTTAGGAGTTATGTTTGGTACAAAATTCGGCTGAATAATAAAAAATATTAAAAATAATAATAATAATAATAATCCGAACGATTACGATAGGTCTGGACCTCACCATGCAAAAGGACGAAGGAAATATATTCTGAGATTATGGTTTTCGAGAAGGTTATTCTATACTACCCATCAAAAGTTTAGACTCACTTAAAGAACTCACTATGTGTTATGTGTATATACATGGCTACATCGAAGTTGAATTTCTCCACTAACTTGGCAGAACCAACTGCAAACCTTATGCACATAGGTTGCAAGAGAATCATGCATCACATTGCTAAAAAGCATGTGCAAATATCGTGCATGTGAACAACTGCGTTTTTGTGCACATTTGTCAAGAATTCGCCAATTTTTACTGAATTTCACCATTTATTGAACCCATGACAATAGTCTTTTCAACGTTACGAATTTGTTTTGCAATACATCAGTTCATGTGTAAACAGTACATTTAAAAAGTATGGAATATTTTGCAAAATCTAGTTTAGAACAGTTGATTGAAGCAAGTGGCTACGATTACACTAGTGAGTCTAAATTTCTGATGGGTAGTATATATACTACTTAGAGTCATTTACCGAGAAAATGAGGACAAGCGTTGCAAATGTCAACCCTACATGCAAACATAAACACAATCAATTTGTGATGTCATGAACAATTGATGACGTCATATTGTATTGTTCTAACTTGTTGCATGAACACATGTCGTTCGATTTTTCTGTCCTTTTTGGGTAACAGGTGAACACATTGGGGCCTTAACGACCTCGCTTTGGATGGGCACCCATATATCGTCGTGGTATTTTGCGATTCAGTGGTTAATGTAGGGTTTCAGGGTATTAATTTGGACATGATAAGTGGATCGGGTGATATGTCATGTCTGGCTGATGGCGTGTCAACATGCCATGATGGCATGGCTCGTTGTCATAATACCACGTGGATTAACTAGTGCAGACCCGGTTACCTACAGGCAGACGTCTTGTAGCTGGACCAGCCTTCAGTGTGGCTTTAAACACACGTACACCTACACACTATTGTCAAATCTACCACAGATTTACCTGGCAAATATTTCTTTAATGGGCGATCTTTTTCAAATTGTCTTCCTCCACTAACCCGCTTGGTGGGCTGATCTGGACGGTCCAACCTTAAACTGACAGCGCATGCATGTCGTATGTGCGATGCGAGAAGTACGTATTTACCGTGACTCTATTTGTTTAATTATAGGTCGATATTAATTTTGAATATTTAGCCAAATTTATCTAAGACATCCGCTAATGTACTGAGCTGAATAAAAGCTTTTCGTCTGATACTTTATATAGCACTGAGGTCATTATCTCCCTGTATAATAATAAACACAACATTAGGGATGGCCGTGGTCACTACACCAAAACGTTATTTCCGGTTTCCTGTATGTAAAACGCTAACGGGAGCTTTGTTACTGCCAATGGCTCTGGAATGTTGTGAATGTGACATAAAACAAAATGTATTTGACAAAAATGGTATTGTGATGCTTATTTGTGTTGCTCATTTGGGTAGACCGAAGGAAAGGTATGATACTTTATTGATGACAACTTCTTGATTATATTATGATGATAGACCGTGTAGGAAAAATAGGGGCGTCATTATACATCGCCATGTGCCATGGCATCGTCCTTTACCAAAGCGCCATAGGGAGATTGCCAAAACGATGAGTCTCTGTACACAGGGTCATGTGAGGGTTTTAGATGGTCTCACCTCATCCTCATCTGGAGACAGACAATGTGTCTCATCAACCCTCATGAAGCTAGGTGGGTGTTTCTGGAAGTATCTGCAAGGTTAAACTCGAGCATATGGAATACAGCATTCGTAACAACTCTTGGAGTGACCATGTTGGGACATTTCATGATTTGTTGTTGACGTGACATAGTGCCAGGCTGTTTGGTATTTTGTATTAATGTCGAATTTATTCTGTAACATGCGTATGCACGTCTTAGTCTAATAATACCAAGCTGATGGACGAAAGCCATATTAGAACCCCTTTAAAATTTTCAAAGAAGTATTTACGTTCTCTAACTCGTAATCAATAAATCTGGGCACGGAGCAGGCAGAGGCTCGGTGGTTCCCACATATTTTATCATAACCCCATCGCGATGCGTTCATCCTTTGGAACTGATCGATAGAATTTTCATCAGCGCTACCTTTAATTCTGTTGCCTAGAAACGAAAAGAATAAATTTGACTTTTTCCTGACGTCATACCCTGCAGAGAAAATGAAGCTTTTCGAGGCATTAATATTCATTCATCAGCTTTTGGAAATTGTGGGATAAAATTGAGCTTATCCACTGAAACGCCCACAGTAATCACAGAAAATGGCCACCAACGATTGCACAGCTGATGGTGGGATACCATGACTGATACAAAAGGGTTCGGCATGATTTTAGAACTGGGACATCATTGAGATGATGCCTGTAACGAAATACATTAAAAGATTGGCTCATAGTATAGGGGAATTCATTTAAGGGAAAGCCATTGCCATCAGAGGACAAACCAGATTCCTTGACCTCTGCATGGCCCTATGGAACGTCATTGTTATCAAATTACATAACAGATTCCTTGCAATCTGCATGGCGCTATATAGAGCCATTGTTATCAAATTACAAAACAGATTCCTTGCAATCTGCATGGCGCTATATAGAGCCATTGTTATCAAATTACAAAACAGATTCCTTGCAATCTGCATGACGCTATATAGAGCCATTGTTATCAAATTACAAAACAGATTCCTTGCAATCTGCATGGCGCTATGTAACACCATTGTTATCACATTGCAAAGCAGATTCCTTGTACTCTGCATGACGCTATTGACTAAGAGAGTACAGTATGCCTAGAACAGTTATCTCGTGACAGTCCAAGGCTTAATTGCTGTAATGAAACACGCCATTGTACCTTGTTGGTGTAGTAGATTCCGGTTTATATTGGTCATTTGGCTAACACCCGGTATCATTACTGCATGACAATGCAAAGGCAAATATTATGGATGTCAACTTCCTCTTTATTGTATACATGACAGTGATTCGTAAGAACATGTTTAGGAATACATGCACAGTTGGAAAAGCATAGTTGATTTTGCTTCCAGCAGATATGCCTATGGTTATGGAATGGTTTTGTTGCTTTTCCTGTGTCCTAGGCAACCGATTAGTGGACGTCACCGAAATTTGCAATTGACATCAGCCTGGTCTGACCTGGGCAGCACAAGCAGGTGGTTGATATCATCAGCATCGATTTATCATCCAAAACTGAGAGAGTGAGTGAGTGAGTTTACTTTTACGCCGCACTCAGCAATATCCCAGCTATATGGCGGCGGTCTGCAAATAATCGAGTTTTGACCAGACAATCCAGTGATCAACAGCATGAGCATCGATCTGCGCAATTGGGAACCGATGACATATGTCAACCAAGTCAGCGAGCCTGACCACCCGATCCCGTTAGTCGCCTCTAACGACAAGCATAGTCGCCTTTTGTGGCAAGCATGGGTTGCAGAAGACCTATTCTACCCCGGATCTTCACGGGTCTCATCCAAAACTGACTCCCACAGTAGATATCGCATGTGTGAGATCAAGCAATATCAAGCAACAATTGAATTGTCATAATGCTATTATATCGTCAGTTAATGACCTCACAATGCTTTGACATCACTAAGAACACATCTGACAATGATATGACATCACAGAGTTGATGACGTCACAATGCTATGACCTCACTGGGATCACTGCTCAAAAAGCCTAATGGCAGTTATGTGTTCAGATAAATTCATTCTTTTACTGATAACTGATGAATAATGATTTGGGATGATATATAGAATCTCACCCTCGTGTCTTCTGATATCAAATATATCAACACTCGTTGATTAAAGTAAAATATCCCCTGCAAAGCTCGGATATTTGTAACTGTAATCAACTCGTGTTGATATTTTTGATATCATAAGACACGAGGGTGCGATTCTCTATATGCAGTCCAAGAACGATGTGACCTGTAGTCATCAAGGTCATTTGATACTCTGTAATAAGAACCGCCACATATTGCGATTACTATGAAATAATAATAACTACCAAAACACGAATAATCATATAGAGATCTCAGTATATGCCCTAATATCCATATACACTTGGAGGCGACAAATCCCTTTATGGCGTCAAACTGGCGCCCAGGTGCCACAAAGTGTCTAGGGTGAAGTGTTTCAGCAAATGCGTTTGACCTTCATGTTAGTACATTATGTGTTCTTGAGGTTTCATTTAGAACAATTGGAATCAATGAAACATTGTAGGATTTGGAAAATACATTGGATGAGATTTTCATAATTGTCCTGCACTACATCTAGGAGTAATGAATCTTATCTACTATGGTTAGAATACGTTTAAATATAGTTGTCACGCGGTAATAATGACAGTTTATTCAATCACAAACGTAGAATTTCAACATATTACATAAGTAATAGTGATATTTTGTATTTATGCAGTTACTTACAAATACCTGTAATGCCAATAGGGGGTGAGGAAGGGGGCGGGAGGAGGGGGGACCACCCCTCTCACGTCCTCTAGGGTATAATTTCAATTAAACCAGTCTGGAACTGAATCTGTTCTTACAACTGACGTAGTGTCTCGCGGTGTATGTAAGCAAATATCCTCGACTTTCCAACTTGACCCTCGATTAATCAGCGTATTGTGTATGCAGTCTATTAATGTGAATACCAAAGGCCAATTCGGCACCGACGGCCCATTTGCACGGCGCCAAACATACAGACATTCAATTCAATTAAGTTAATGATGGCATTCGACTTCAAAGCATCGGGTGAAGCCGTGCTGACCAAGGTATACACCACGTTTACCTCAGTAAACAGCCGACCAATGTCTTCACATGATTTATACCACACCTCAGTTAACAGCCGATCAATGTCTTCACATGATTTATACCACACCTCAGTTAACAGCCAACCAATGTCTTCACATGATTCAAGCACACCTCAGTTAACAGCCGACCAATGTCTTCAAATGATTTATAGCACACCTCAGTTAACAGCCGACCAATGTCTTCAAATGATTTATAGCACACCTCAGTTAACAACCGACCAATGTCTTCACATGATTTATACCACACCTCAGTTAACAACCGACCAATGTCTTCACATGATTTATACCACACCTCAGTTAACAGCCGACCAATGTCTTCAAATGATTTATAGCACACCTCAGTTAACAACCGACCAATATCTTCACATGATTTATACCACACCCCAGTTAACAGCCGACCAATGTCTTCACATGATTTATACCACACCTCAGTTAACAGCCGATCAATGTCTTCACATGATTTATACCACACCTCAGTTAACAGCCGACCAATATCTTCACATGATTTTTAGTACACCTCAGTTAACAGCCGACAAATGTCTTCACATGATTTATACCACATCTCAGTTAACAGCCGACCAATGTCTTCACATGATTTATAGCACACCTCAGTTAACAGCCGATCAATGTCTTCACATGATTTATACCACACCTCAGTTAACAGCCGACCAATGTCTTCACATGATTTATAGCACACCTCAATTAACAACCGATCAATATCTTCACATGATTTATACCACACCTCAGTTAACAACCGATCAATGTCTTCACATGATTTATAGCACACCTCAATTAACAACCGATCAATGTCTTCACATGATTTATAGCACACCTCAGTTAACAGCCGACCAATGTCTTCAAATGATTTATAGCACACCTCAGTTAACAGCCGACCAATGTCTTCACATGATTTATAGCACATCTCAGTTAACAGCCGACCAATGTCTTCACATGATTTATACCAGACCTCAGTTAACAGCCGATCAATGTCTTCACATGATTTATAGCACACCTCAGTTAACAGCCGACCAATATCTTCACATGATTTATACCACACCCCAGTTGACAGCCGACCAATGTCTTCACATGATTTATAGCACACCTCAGTTAACAGCCGACCAATGTCTTCATATGATTTATAGCACACCTCAGTTAACAGCCGACCAATATCTTCATATGATTTATACCACACCTCAGTTAACAGCCGACCAATATCTTCACATGATTTATACCACACCTCAGTAAACAGCCGACCAATGTCTTCACATGATTTATACCACACCTCAGTTAACAGCCGACCAATGTCTTCACATGATTTATACCACATCTCAGTTAACAGCCGACCAATATCTTCACATGATTTATAGCACACCTCAATTAACAACCGATCAATATCTTCACATGATATATAGCACACCTCAGTTAACAGCCGACCAATGTCTTCACATGATTTATACCACATCTCAGTAAACAGCCGACCAATGTCTTCCCATGATTTATAGCACACCTCAGTTAACAGCCGATCAATGTCTTCACATGATTTATAGCACACCTCAGTTAACAGCCGACCAATATCTTCACATGATTTATACCACACCCCAGTTAACGGCCGACCAATGTTTTCACATGATTTATACCACACCTCAGTAAACAGTCGACCAATATCTTCACATGATTTATACCACACCTCAGTTAACAGCCGACCAATGTCTTCACATGATTTATAGCACACCTCAGTTAACAGCCGACCAATGTCTTCATATGATTTATACCACACCTCAGTTAACAGCCGACCAATGTCTTCACATCATTTATACCACACCTCAGTTAACAGCCGACCAATGTCTTCACATGATTTATACCACACCTCAGTAAACAGCCGACCAATATCTTCACATGATTTATAGCACACCTCAGTTAACAGCCGACCAATATCTTCACATGATTTATAGCACACCTCAGTTAACAGCCGACCAATGTCTTCACATGATTTATAGCACACCTCAGTTAACAACCGACCAATGTCTTCACATGATTTATAGCACACCTCAGTTAACAGCCGACCAATGTCTTCACATGATTTATAGCACACCTCAGTTAACAGCCGACCAATGTCTTCCCATGATTTATAGCACACCTCAGTTAACAGCCGACTAATATCTTCACATGATTTATAGCACACCTCAGTTAACAACCGACCAATCTCTTCACATGATTTATAGCACACCCCTGTTAACAGCCGACCAATATCTTCACATGATTTATAGCACACCTCAGTTAACAGCCGACCAATCTCTTCACATGATTTATAGCACACCTCAGTTAACAGCCGACCAATATCTTCACATGATTTATAGCACACCTCAGTAAACAGCCGACCAATATCTTCCCATGATTTATAGCACACCTCAGTTAACAACCGACCAATATCTTCACATGATTTATACCACAACCCAGTTAACAGCCGACCAATATCTTCACATGATTTATACCACACCCCAGTCAACAGCCGACCAATGTCTTCACATGATTTATAGCACACCACAATCAACAGCCGACCGATGTCTTCACATGATTTATACCACACCCCAGTTAACAGCCGACCAATATCTTCACATGGTTTATAGCACACCTCAGTTGACAGCCGACCAATGTCTTCGCATGATTTATAGCACACCTCAATCAACAGCCGACCAATGTCTTCAAATGATTTATAGCACACCTCAGTTAACAGCCGACCAATGTCTTCACATGATTTATAGCACATCTCAGTTAACAGCCGACCAATGTCTTCACATGATTTATACCAGACCTCAGTTAACAGCCGATCAATGTCTTCACATGATTTATAGCACACCTCAGTTAACAGCCGACCAATATCTTCACATGATTTATACCACACCCCAGTTGACAGCCGACCAATGTCTTCACATGATTTATACCTCAGTTAACAGCCGACCAATGTCTTCATGTATAGCACACCTCAGTTAACAGCCGACCAATATCTTCACATGATTTATACCACACCTCAGTTAACAGCCGACCAATATCTTCACATGATTTATACCACACCTCAGTAAACAGCCGACCAATGTCTTCACATGATTTATACCACACCTCAGTTAACAGCCGACCAATGTCTTCACATGATTTATACCACATCTCAGTTAACAGCCGACCAATATCTTCACATGATTTATAGCACACCTCAATTAACAACCGATCAATATCTTCACATGATATATAGCACACCTCAGTTAACAGCCGACCAATGTCTTCACATGATTTATACCACATCTCAGTAAACAGCCGACCAATGTCTTCCCATGATTTATAGCACACCTCAGTTAACAGCCGATCAATGTCTTCACATGATTTATAGCACACCTCAGTTAACAGCCGACCAATATCTTCACATGATTTATACCACACCCCAGTTAACGGCCGACCAATGTTTTCACATGATTTATACCACACCTCAGTAAACAGTCGACCAATATCTTCACATGATTTATACCACACCTCAGTTAACAGCCAACCAATGTCTTCACATGATTTATAGCACACCTCAGTTAACAGCCGACCAATGTCTTCATATGATTTATACCACACCTCAGTTAACAGCCGACCAATGTCTTCACATCATTTATACCACACCTCAGTTAACAGCCGACCAATGTCTTCACATGATTTATACCACACCTCAGTAAACAGCCGACCAATATCTTCACATGATTTATAGCACACCTCAGTTAACAGCCGACCAATGTCTTCACATGATTTATAGCACACCTCAGTTAACAGCCGACCAATGTCTTCACATGATTTATACCACACCTCAGTTAACAACCGACCAATATCTTCACATGATTTATACCACACCTCAGTTAACAGCCGACCAATGTCTTCACATGATTTATAGCACACCTCAGTTAACAGCCGACCAATGTCTTCCCATGATTTATAGCACACCTCAGTTAACAGCCGACTAATATCTTCACATGATTTATAGCACACCTCAGTTAACAGCCGACCAATCTCTTCACATGATTTATAGCACACCCCTGTTAACAGCCGACCAATATCTTCACATGATTTATAGCACACCTCAGTTAACAGCCGACCAATCTCTTCACATGATTTATAGCACACCTCAGTTAACAGCCGACCAATATCTTCACATGATTTATAGCACACCTCAGTAAACAGCCGACCAATATCTTCCCATGATTTATAGCACACCTCAGTTAACAACCGACCAATATCTTCACATGATTTATACCACAACCCAGTTAACAGCCGACCAATATCTTCACATGATTTATACCACACCCCAGTCAACAGCCGACCAATGTCTTCACATGATTTATAGCACACCACAATCAACAGCCGACCGATGTCTTCGCATGATTTATACCACACCCCAGTTAACAGCCGACCAATATCTTCACATGGTTTATAGCACACCTCAGTTGACAGCCGACCAATGTCTTCGCATGATTTATAGCACACCTCAATCAACAGCCGACCAATGT
Source organism: Haliotis rubra (assembly GCF_003918875.1). Taxonomy (NCBI): domain Eukaryota; kingdom Metazoa; phylum Mollusca; class Gastropoda; order Lepetellida; family Haliotidae; genus Haliotis; species Haliotis rubra. Next base: position 2,272,315 of record NW_025767346.1, on the reverse strand, counting down.
CTTCACATGATTTATAGCACACCTCAGTTAACAGCCGACCAATGTCTTCACATGATTTATACCACACCTCAATTAACAGCCGACCAATGTCTTCACATGATTTATAGCACACCTCAGTTAACAACCGACCAATATCTTCACATGATTTATAGCACACCCCAGTTAACAGCCGACCAATGTTTTCACATGATTTATAGCACACCTCAGTTAACAGCCGACCAATGTCTTCACATGATTTATAGCACACCTCAGTTAACAGCCACCAATGTCTTCACATGATTTATAGCACACCTCAATTAACAGCCGACCAATGTCTTCACATGATTTATACCACACCTCAATCAACAGCCGACCAATGTCTTCACATGATTTATAGCACACCTCAGTTAACAGCCGACCAATATCTTCACATGATTTATAGCACACCTCAGTTAACAGCCGATCAATATCTTCACATGATTTATACCACACCTCAGTTAACAGCCGACCATTCTCTTCACATGATTTATAGCACACCTCAGTCAACAGCCGACCAATATCTTCACATGATTTATAGCACACCTCAGTTAATAACCGACCAATCTCTTCACATGATTTATACCACATCTCAGTTAACAACCGACCAATATCTTCACATGATTTATACCACACCTCAGTAAACAGTCGACCAATGTCTTCACATGATTTATAGCACACCTCAGTTAACAACCGACCAATCTCTTCACATGATTTATACCACACCTCAGTTAACAGCCGACCAATGTCTTCACATGATTTATAGCACACCTCAGTTAACAACCGACCAATCTCTTCACATGATTTATAGCACACCTCAGTTAACAGCCGACCAATATCTTCACATGATTTATAGCACACCTCAGTTAACAGCCGACCAATGTCTTCACATGATTTATAGCACACCTCAGTAAACAGCCGAACAGGTGAACCCATATTGACTAAGGTAAAGCCCAAGTTATTAAGCACTTACCCGATGAAGTAGCAAGAGTTTGCTCTGAAACTTCGTGATAAAGAATAAGAAGAAGCAGCTGTCCGTAAAAAGTATCATGTTTGCATGTTTTTCTAACTTCTAAATGCCTTCCGAAAACTTCAAGTTAACCTTGGTTGAGCTGTATTAGATCATGTTTATTCTTATACCTCACGTGTCGGTTCCAGGGTTTCCAATCCTTACTGCTTGTGTCCCATTCAAAAACAAACCTGGACTACCCGTGTGTACTACTTAAGCGTTTAATCACCTTAACCTTGGTTGCATAGTGATGCGCTGAGGAACTATGGTAACCAGCCCCTGAGTGACGTCACCATTAAAGAAAATTACTTCATTGGTTGATTTAATCGCAAAGTCCTTTAAATGTATAAACGTAAGACGACATGGATGACATACATGTATTCTGTTAACTTTCGGTTGTTAATTTAATTCTTAAGAATCACTTATGCAATGATGATTCTTGCATCCCTGGTGATGCTCTACGCGTTATTATAAACGTTCTTGTTCTTGAGGGGCGTTGGGGTAGCCTAGTAGTTAAAGCGTTGGCTCGACACGCCGAAGACAAGGGATCGAATCCCCACATGGGTACATTGTGTTACATGCCACATGTTACATGTTGCTGTAATGTTGCTAAAAGCGGCGTAAAACCAAACTGAGTCAGTCAGACTTGTTCTTGATATGAATAATATACAACAGATACAATGGCAGTTATGCCAAGCAATATTTAACTCTCACGAGACTATTGTGGTTAACCTTCTCCTAGAAGCCATTTTGTAGTAAGTTTTAAGCTTTTTATTTTTCTGGAACTGTTATTGACATCCCTGTCAAACAATAGAGACCGTCTCCGTGGTGTAGTGGTTAGAGCGTCCGCCCGGAGAGCGGAAGGTCGCGGGTTTCGATCTCCGACCGAGTCATACCAAAACGTTAAAATATAGTACTTGTTGGTCCCTGCCTGGCGCTCGGCATAAATGGGTACAACAAGGTACAACAAGGACTTGTCGGCTGGGAGTCAGTATAATGTGTCTGAGTGGGGTATTCATGTTTCACTGCGGCATGGTATCTCAGTGGGCTGACACAATAAAACCAGCTTCAGTCTGGGCTAGTACAAGCAGCAGCACATACACACACATGCACGTCGTCATATGAGCGAAATATTCTCAAGCACGACGTAAAACCAAATTTCACCTCACCTCACCTCACCTCAAACAATAGAACTCTTAACCTTTGATATTTATGTGTTATAGCTACAAACAAGGGTGTTTGGCTTCAAATTCTCCTGGAGGGGCGGTGGCAGCCTAGTGGTTAAAGCGTTCGCCCGTCACGCCGAAGACCCGGCTTCGATTCCCCACATCGGTACAATGTGTGAAGCCCATTTTTGGTGTCCCCCCGCCGTGATATTGCTGGAATATTGCTAAAAGCGGCTTAAAACCAGACTCACTCACTCACTGACCTTTCTCCTGGCAGCCATTTTGTATTAGGTTCAAGGTTGCATTTTATGCGTCATATTTCGGGTACTGCACCAAGTTATTTTAGATAAACTCTGGTTAACTTTCTTGTGGTAGTACATACGTTACATACACCAGATACAATTACATCCCTGTCAGGCAATATAACTCTCACATATATGTGTTATGGCTACACATGTAGACGTTGGGTCTCATCGACGATTTGAACCCACATCCTCAGAGTTAGGCACCTAATTACCAGAACACAATGTCTGCGCTAACCCGCTCAGCCACCGCTGCTTCCAATCATGGATGGTACTCAACCCAACAAAAAGCACAAGAACCTGTACTTTACCAAGAAAGTGTTATCCCAATTATAACATATGTTACATCTGACCACTTTCTAAATTGCATTGTATATTCATAGCTTTCGGCCGTGGGAGCCTTGCCAATTAACACTTATCAGAGGGGTACGCAAAGTCTGCAGTCTAGACTACCAGTTGGACTCCGGGGCTTAGGCGGCAGACTTTGTGTGCTGGCGATTAGGTGCCTGACTCTGAGGGTGCGGGTTCGAATCCTGGATAGGACTCAACCCAACAAAAAGTACTAGAATCTGTACCTTTCTAAGAAAGAGTAATCCCACTTTCTAAATAACGTTGTGTTTTCAGAGAGTATTACGGTTGTCCTTCTCCTAGTATTCTAGTATCCTTCTGGGCGCCGTTATAATTTACCCCGTTTTAAATCCAATCGTGCAATGAAATCCTTTGTTCCTGCCAGTATTAATCTTTTAAATGATTCCTAGTGTTTGTCGCGCCTTGTTAGCGTGTTATATGTGTGTTATTTATTGTATGAAAATAATTTAATCATTTTATCAATGTTTGAGCTCTGTACTTTATACAAGAATTCCCTCACGGGTAATAAAGTATTGTCATTGTCATTATCGTTTAGGCAGCGTTTTAAGCGCCACTCACTCACGAACGACCGAACGAACGAACGTGTTCGACATGGGCTGTACTATTCAAAGATGTGTTCAAGCCGAATGACACAGGTAATACATTTAGTTCGTGAACCCCACACAACGAACTGTTTCGATGTATAGAGAATATAAATCAGAGAGTTTATGAATCGTATAGCCACACCTTTTTTAGCCAAGGGCATTTGACAGGAACAATATTATCTGGATTCAAAGATGTGTCATTTTACGTTCTTATTCATTTCACTGAATAAGCCACTCTTTTGTCTATTTAACACAGCGTGTGACTATATTTATTGAGTGAGTGAGTGAGTTAAGTTTTACACCACTTTCAACAATATTCCAGCAATATCACGGCGGGGGACACTAGAAATGGGCTTCACACATTGTGCCCATGTGGGGAATCGAACCCGGGTCTTCGGCGTGAAGAGCGAACACTTTAACCACTAGGCTACCCCTTCGCCCCAAGAGTACATGTAGTAAAAAGACAAGATTTTCTCAAAAGAAGATCATCTCGAATGACGAATGAATTATCATCTCGAATCATGTTTTATACTTTTGTTGTGTTCCTGTGAAGTCAAATACGCAAGTATTTTTTCTCACTTTAGTACATAAAACAAGGTTCTCTGAAATTGACATAGAAACATTCTCAATTCGTCATATCGAGTGACTATAGTCCAATAACACAAGGCTTTCTCAATTCTCAAGTGTAACTAAACCTGTAGTCCATAAAAGAAAGGTTTTCTGGAATTCACATCTCGAGTGGCTGTAGCAAATAAAATATTTTTTCTTAGTTTGTCATGTCGAGTGATTGTTTTTAATGGTTTTGGATTCCTAAAGAATTTACAAGGCTGCATGGCAAACGTGGTGACTTCAACTATCCAACGACCAACTTTAGCTGTATGTTTACCACAGTTCCAGCCTTTGTTTGAGGTACATGCTCGTTCTCAGAGGATAGAAACTGCGTCATACGAATCTTACATGAACGTTAATTACTACGTAATCAGAGCTGCAATATTTAGGGTATCAGTAACAAATTTCAAAAGGTTTTCCCGGAGACATGTGGGGGTTATTACAAATGTGAGACATCAGTGACGCATATGATGACGTATGCAATTAGTTATTTTGACTGCTGTATGTTACCGTGTTTGAATAAATGACGTGCCTTTGCGTGTATTTGTGAGGGGTGCTATCAGTGGGGCAGAATGTTTTCACCACTTCACCCCTTTACCAGAGACATGAGTGGGTTATTACAAATGTGAGACATCAGTGACGCATGTGATGACGTATGCAATTAGTTATTTGGACTGCTGTATGTTACCGTGCTTGAGTGAATAACATGCCTTTGCGTGTATTTGTGAGGGGTGACATCGGTGGGTCAGGATGCGCTCATCCCTTCATGAACACTCGGTATGATCACTATTTGTAGCGATTCATGAACACCTGGTATGATCACTATTTGTAGCGATTCATGAACACTCGGTATGATCACTATTTGTAGCGATTCATGAACACCTGGTATGATCACTATTTGTAGCGATTCATGAACACCTGGTATGATCACTATTTGTAGCGATTCATGAACACCTGGTATGATCACTATTTGTAGCGATTCATGAACACCTGGTATGATCACTATTTGTAGCGATTCATGAACACCTGGTATGATCACTATTTGTAGCGATTCATGAACGCCGCACTCAGAAATATTCCAGCGGTCTGTAAATAATGGACCAGACAATCCAGTGATCCTGATAGTCACCTCTTTCGGTGCTGAAAGTCACTTCTAACCGTCAGGAATAAGAAATGGTTTTATCGGTCTCAATAAAATTTAATCAAAGTGAGGATCAAAAAGAGGTTCGGCAAATCCTAAACTTTGATCCCGTCTGATACAGCTGGAGTTGCTTATGCTTTTGGGAATGATTCATGTAGTTTTTCAGTAAATAAACACGTTTCGCAATTTGTCCCCGAGAGTGATTTTTAAAGCAGAAAAGACAGTGGCTCGTGGAGTGAGTGAGTGTGTGAGTCGATGTACATGTGAGCCACTTTAGCCGCTGACTTATTATTTTGCCTATTTGATTTTCGTACTGATGCTATCTACCGTCACTTGGAATCCCATCCTTCACGAAACCCACCAATCCCTTAAATTGTAATGAATGAAAATGTCCAAATGTTATGTCACAGCTTAAGATCAACGTTAGACTTTATTTAACCAAACACAAAATGCCAAACAAACAAAGCACATTCACAGATTTAATAAAGAAAAGCAAACAGCAAAACCAAAAATGTTATTAACGTTTACATGTTTGTCATGTCCACATACAAATATAGAACAATGTTATTTCATGCAAAATAGCAGCGTTATTAAATGGCCTATTCTTGTTTCTTGTTTCTTGACTGTGTTGACTTTTCCATTACAAGGGATAAGTATTTCAATGTCAAAACATTGTAATGTTTTAACATTTTAGTAATGCTAATTCTTTTTTAATAATATATTTTTTAAATGAATAGGACTTATTGACAAATTTTGATTGCTATGTATTTTAGATAGATATATATTTATAAATGGAAGTTAGAATTAGTAACAGGGATTGTTAGTGGCTGTATCCTCAAAGGGGGTTAAAGTACTGTAAAAATACTGTCCTCCTGAGAGGATACGTAAGTCCCAAACAAGCAAAGACAATTTAATCTCTCCACTCTTTTTAATCGTAGTACATGTATATGTGTCATTTTAATGTATGGCAAGATTTGTCTAAATTGCTAACAGCTGAAGGGATGGTGTAAATCCGCCTTGGGTCCATGCAGGAAGCACATGTACTGTAAGTCCCCGTGGTCCCTAGTGTGGTGATCTACCTTCAGCTGTTGGCAATATATAACCTGTGTTTACTTTGTGCTGTCATTTATAGTTAAGATGTATTAGAGTTAATTACTAGTTTTAAATTGAAATCTGGGATAAACTAGTTGTTTTACTGTCCTTCGTTGACAGGGTTTATAATTTATCTTTATTCATTATGAAATTATAACTTGTTTTTAGTCACGATATTGCTGAAATATTGTCGATGTGACTTAAAATCCTAACTCACTCACTCACCCTATTCTTGTTTAAGATGAGAGCTTCGCCAGGTATGATATATTTAAGTATAAAAAAATCGTTTCATAGATTGATATAAACTCGGCTTTGAAATAGTGAAAATACTGCACTTTCAGCGATTATAAAAATGATTACAATTTATGCTCTCGCTTACTTTTGGTGTGAGATGTTTTATTTACCTTTATATTTTTCCTATTTTTCAGGAGTATATGAAATATTTATTTCACTGAAAACCGAGATATCATTGCCAAATATTTCTCTGCCCAATTTCTCAAGAGCATACATGATAAAATGTAGTAATCGTTGGCCTTGTCATTTTAGGAGTACAATTCTAATGACCAAAAAAGTTTCTTAATAAAAATATATTGTATATCGACTGAGTGTCTCCGGAAGAAATATACGCATACGTATTCTCAGCCTGGTATATAAAGTTCGTCTGCAACCATTTCTTAGGTAGCATGGTTGGTTGGTTGTTGTTTTACGCCACACTCAGCAATATTCCAGCTGTATGGCGGCAGTCTGTAAATAATCGAGTCTGGACCAGACAATCCAGTGGTCAACAGCATGAGCATCTATCTACGCAACTGGGATACGATGACATGTGTCAACCAAATCAGCGAACCTAATATGGGTTACTGAAGATCAATTCTAACCCGGATCTTCTCGGGTCTCTCCGGAAGAAATATACGCACATGTATATTCAGTCTGGTATATGATGCACGTCTGCTACCATTTCTTAGGACGTATATTTACTAATATATCAAGCACACATGAACCAATATTTCTCACGACGTTTAGACACTATAACTTTAAACACATCAACTAATATTTCTCACGACGTTTATACACTAGGGCATTAAGCACATAAACTTATATTTCTCACGACGTTTATACACTAGGGCATTAAGCACATCAACTAATATTTCTCACGACGTTTATACACTAGGGCATTAAGCACATCAACTAATATTTCTCACGACGTTTATACACTAGGGCATTACACACATCAACTAATGTTTCTCACGACGTTTATACACTAGGGCATTAAGCACATCAACAAATATTTCTCACGGCGTTTATACACTAGGGCATTAAGCATACATATCAACAAATATTTCTCACGACGTTTATATCAATATGGCATTAAGCACATCAACTAATATTTCACATGGCGTTTATACACTAGGGCATTAAGCACATCAACAAATATTTCTCACGACGTTTATACATTAGGGCATTAATCACATCAACAAATATTTCTCACGACGTTTATACACTAGGGCATTAAGCACATCAACTATTATTTCTCAGGACGTATATTTAATAAATATATCTATCACATGAACAGATATTTCTCGGGACGTTTATACACTAGATCTTGAAGCACATCAACTATTATTTCTTACGACACATATACACTGATATATCTAGCAAATCTACCAGTATTTATTCGAATCGTACATATACTAATATCTTTAGCACATCAACTGTTTTTAGGACGTATATTTACTCATATATGTAGCCTATAAACTATTATTTCTTAGCACGTAAATATACTAATAATATATGGAGGACATCCACTAATATTTTTCAGGAAGGATACCAGTTGCTATTCCTCTGGGAGATTAAATTAAATAGTAGCTGCTATTCCTCTCGGAGAGTAAATATAACATCAGCTGCTATTCCTCTGGGAGAGACCTGGGTTCGATTCCCCACATGGGTACAGTGTGTGAAGCCCGTTTCTGGTGTCCCCCGTCGTGATATTGCTGTAACATTACTAAAGGCGGCGTAAAATCCACTTGCTAACTCACTCACTCCTCTGGGGGAGTAAATAAATATCAGCTGCTATTCCTTTGGGAGCATCAATAAAATACCGCTTGCTATTCCTCTTAGAGAGTAAATAAAAAATCACCTGCTATTCCTTTTACAGTGTAGCTAAAATACCACCAGCTATTCATCTTAGAGAGTAGCTAAAAACCCACCTGCTGTTCATCTTAGAGAGTAGATAAAATACCACCTGCTATTCCTCTTAGAGAGTAAATAAAATACCACCTGCTATTCCTCTTAGAGAGTAAATAAAATGCCACCTGCTATTCCTCTTAGAGAGTAGATAAAATACCATCTGCTATTTCTCTGGGAGAGTAGATAAAATACCACCTCCTATTCCTCTTTGAGAGTAAATAAAATGCCACCTGCTATTCCTCTTTGAGAGTAGATAAAATACCACCTGCTATTTCTCTGGGAGAGTAGATAAAATACCACCTGCTATTCCTCTTAGAGAGTAGATAAAATACCACCTGCTATTCCTCTTAGAGGGTAAATAAAATACCACCTGCTATTCCTCTTTGAGAGTATATAAAATACCACCTGCTATTTCTCTGGGAGAGTAGATAAAATACCACCTGCTATTCATCTTAGAGAGTAGATCAAATACCACCTGCTATTCCTCTTAGAGAGTAGATAAAATACCACCTGCTATTCCTCTTAGAGAGTAGATAAAATACCACCTGCTATTCCTCTGGGAGAGTCGATAAAATACCACCTGCTATTCCTCTTAGAGAGTAGATAAAATACCACATGCTATTCCTCTTAGAGAGTAGATAAAATATCACCTGCTATTCCTCTTTGAGAGTAGATAAAATACCACCTGCTATTTCTCTGGGAGAGTAGATAAAATACCACCTGCTATTCCTCTTAGAGAGTAGATAAAATACCACCTGCTATTCCTCTTAGAGAGTAGATAAAATACCACCTGCTATTCCTGTTAGAGAGTAGATAAAATACCACCTGCTATTCCTCTGGGAGAGTAGATAAAATACCACCTGCTATTCCTCTTAGAGAGTAGATAAAATACCACCTGCTATTCCTCTGGGAGAGTCGATAAAATACCACCTGCTATTCCTCTTAGAGAGTAGATAAAATACCACATGCTATTCCTCTTAGAGAGTAGATAAAATACCACCTGCTATTCCTCTTAGAGAGTACATAAAATACCACCTGCTATTCCTCTTAGAGAGTAGATAAAATACCACCTGCTATTCATCTTAGAGAGTAAATAAAATACCACCTGCTATTCCTCTTAGAGCGTAGATAAAATACCACTTGCTATTCCTCTTAGAGAGTATATAAAATACCACCTGCTATTCCTCTTAGAGAGTAGATCAAATACCACCTGCTATTCCTCTTAGAGCGTAGATAAAATACCACTTGCTATTCCTCTTAGAGAGTAGATAAAATACCACCTGCTATTCCTCTTAGAGAGTAGATCAAATACTACCTCCTATTCCTCTGGGAGAGTAGATAAAATACCACCTGCTATTCCTCTTAGAGAGTAGATAAAATACCACATGCTATTCCTCTGGGAGAGTAGATCAAATACCACCTCCTATTCCTCTGGGAGAGTAGATAAAATACCACCTGCTATTCATCTTAGAGAGTAGATAAAATACCACCTGCTATTCCTGTTAGAGAGTAGATAAAATACCAGCTGCTATTCCTGTTAGAGAGTATATAAAATACCACCTGCTATTTCTCTTAGAGAGTAAATAAGATACCACCTGCTATTTCTCTGGGAGAGTGCATGAAATATCACCGCTATTTTTGGGGAGAGTAAGAAAATAAATCAGCTGTTTTTCATCTGGGAGAGTAAATAAAATATCAGCTGCTATTCATCTGGCAAAGTAAATAAAAAAACACCTGCTATTTCTCCTGGAGAGTAAAAGAAATATCAGCTGCTATTCTTCTGGAAGAGTGAATTTAATATCAGCTGGGTTTTTTCGAGGAGATTAAATATAAGATCAGGTGATGTGATGCACGAGGGTGCAAATAGTTTCATAACTACTGTTCTTGGCCATCTTGTGATATTTCACCAACGCTACAACTCTGGCAATGTATATTGTATATTTCTTCTCTGTAAGAAATGTGCATACACAGCAGAATAGAAATATTCTCCAGTACTACTTTTCACCAAAAGTCACATCCTATCCTCATATCCAATTATACATCAACCGTTAGTTGTTACCAGTTCTGTTTTCATTCATATAGGGGCCCTTGAAGATATGGCTTAGAATTGCTCTTCTGCAGCCCAGGCTTGTCATAAAATGTGGATGACACCTGTCATCGTATCCCAGTAACGTAGATCGATGCTCAAGCGGTGGGTTATTGGATTGACCGATCCCGACACAATTAGTTAACCAAGTCAGCGAGCGTGACCACATGATCCCGTTAGTCGCCTCTCATGACAAGCACGGTTTGCTGAAGACCAATTCTAACCCGGATCTTCGTGGGTTTCAGGAAATGATGATATTCTCTGGGCTGTTTTTAATTTCATATTGAGACAGTTTCACCACACAAAACTAAAATATTTTTCAAGGTTTATATCTTAACTAATTTCAGTTACATCACAGAGTATGATCTTGATTAGGAAGGAGATGCTAAAATAATACAGGTCCTAGACCTTAACTACAACACTACAATAATTTCTGTATCTCCGGGGGGATATATACTAAAGACCACGGGTAAACCACGAATTTTAATGCCAAACCGTAAAGATCCTTACACGTCAAGTGATAGTCTGTCGTACAGACCCTGAAGCAAATATATCCAAGAAAGCCCACACAAGTCTAGAAAATGTGGCAAGTCTAGATTCCCTCAGCTTCTGAAAATGAAGAAGGTCTCAGGGCTCCTTTTCATTATATTTTATATTTTTTTACTATGAACTTTTTTCAGTAAAATATGTTTCAGAGACTAGTTGTTAGTCTAGTCAAGTGAGTGAGTGAGTGAGTGAGAGTTTAGTTTAACGCCACTTTTAGCAATATTCGAGCAATATCACGGCGGGGGGACACCAGAAATGGGTCAGCGTGGCGAGCGAACGCCTTACCCATTAGACTATATATCACACCACACTGCTTGTTAAAGAATCAATAGAGAATCAATAGAGTGAGTGAGTTTAGTTTTCAGCAATATTCCAGCTATGTGGCGGCGTTCTGTAAATCATCGAGTCTTGACCAGACAATCCAGTGATCATCAGCATCAGGAGAATGTTTGTCTCCTGTTTTAAAAATCAGTAATTCTAAAGAACACTTCACAACATATAATGGATGAGGAAATGTGTCTGTATTATGTTAACAAACAGGATTCTTATCAGGCGCTTGAGTAAATATAGAGCACTATGATATTAAAAGCAAAATGTCATTGCAACCAAAATGTCATGGTAACAAAAATAAAAACACAAAACACAACAAATATAGTTTTGTACATTTAATTCGAGTCGTTAAGCATGAAATAAAAATTGCCAGTAGTAAATAAAATTTATTTCTGTAAGAGGACTTCTGCACTTACGCCAGGTGCGTTCTTCAGTCGATCAGTCAACGGAAGTTCTGAAACGAAATATATTTCACTGTTAAAATACATCATCAAACTTTCTTTCTGAACCTTCATGCTATTTTCTGTTTGATAGCATATCTCATGCTCTAGGGCGCGGTGGGTAGCCTAGTGGTTAAAGCGTTCGCTCGTCACGCCGAAGGCCCCGGTTCGATTCCCCACATAGGTAAAATATGTGAAGCCCATTTCTGGTGTCCCCCGCCGTGATATTGCTGGAATATTGCTAAAAGCGGCATAAAACCCAACTCACTCACTCTCATGCTCTACAGTTGCGTCCCTTAGGCCCCGATTTCTCAAAACAAACCTAAGTCTGAGTTTTGACTTAAGTTAGAGTTTTTACTCAAATTTGAGAAAACGCAGGAAAATGCATTTCCCAGAATGAACTGAAATCGATATCAAACTCAAACATGGTAGACAATTTGAGTTTGGTTGACAGATTACTTAAGTTGTTTGGGGCTTTTTTATTTTAAAAATGCAGTTGAGTTAAACATTCAGCTGTTTCAAATTGTCAAACTCAGTTTGAAATTTGAGTAAAAATTTAAGTTTGTTTCAAGAAATCGGGGCCAGGTATGCAAGGATCCGATGATTCGGCGACCGCAATCTATCTGGTGAATATCGTTACTGTATTAAACGAATGAGATGTGCATCACTTTGGTCCTCTCTCTCAATGTAAAACTAAACTCACTCGCTTTCTCTCACATCGAGGAGACCGGCCGTGTCATACCTGAAACACTGTACGAACAGGCATCAAGCTCACTCACTCACTCACTCACTCACTCACTCACTCACTCACTCACTCACTCACTCACTCACTAACCTTGAAGACTAGACTTAAGCTAGGCAGTCAATTCATACCCCTTTCTTCAGGTTTGGTTGATTTATTTGTTGTGTAACGTAGCAGGGAAATGAGGGATCGGAGTGTATGAGTTTAGTTTTACGCCGCACTCAGCATTATTCCAGCCTCATGGCGGTGGTCTGTAAATAATCGAATCTGGACCAGACAATCCAGTTATGAACAGCATGAACATCGATCTACACAATTGGGATACGGTGACGTGTGTCAACCAAGTCAGCGAGCCTGACCACCCTATCCCGTTAGTCGCCTCTTACGACAAGCATCGGTTACTGAAGATCAAATCTAACCTCGATTTCCCGGGTCTATTTCAGGGACTATTACTGTTGTCGTTCTTCTGAATTCGTTATTTCTCTTAATAATAACTTTGTTGACAAAAAAAACCAAAAACATTTTTATTAGTAGTATTATATTTCCTTACATGAACGTACACAACTCGGAACAATACAATAAAGTCGGAGTGTACAAAAACAAAATCTGCTCTTTTCTGGAATGGAAAAACTCGCCTTTTGTATTGTACTTGTTTTAGTGGCGGGGGACACGAGAAATGGGCTTCACACATTGTGCCCATGTGGGGAATCGAACCCGGGTCTTCAGCGTGACAATCCAACGCCTTAACCACTAGGCTACCCCACCGCCTTCAGGTTCAAAGGACTACACCGAACATGATACCCTTTCATTATCCTCGCATAATTATCTTGCTTGTATTATCAACATGATAATTGTTGATTTCGTAACGTTTTCGTAAAAAAAAATAAAGTTTTTTTTAATGATATATTAATAGAAAGAACCCCTGCCTTTAATCAGCGGCCTCATATATAAAGATTGGAATGCAAGCAGTGTGCGAAATAGCTTCCAAATTTTGCAAGCGAGACAGGCTAGCTATGCCTGAAAGTCACTAGCCCACAAAATTATTCACTGGCCCGAAATTTGAATGTAAACACGGGTTTCATCATTAAGCTGCTAATATGATGACCATTTTTATCAGGCCATAATCTTGCATGATTTAAAAGTGTATTATAACTTAACAAGTCGGAGAGAGTGATATACATGTATTTACAACATGACCCCATACAAATCCACTAGCCCTTCGGGCCAGTGGCTGTGGAGATTTACTGGCCCGACTGAATTTACTAGCCACGGGCTAGCGGGCCAGTGGCTATTTCGAACACTGAATGCACGTAAACACTGTTAACGACTTAAGCGCACTTCTTCTGTGCTGACCAACAGTTTCTAAAAAAAAGCTCCGTGATTCCTAATCATTTCATTGAGACTGCCTGCAACACGATTTACAAGTACAAAATACTATATATGCTGTGCCACATGTCGTTACTTACATTGTCAATAATCGTTTGTTTGTTTGTTTTTTTGTGGGTTTTTTTGTGTCACAAAGTTTAAAACTGGAGCTATGGGAAGCCTCTTCATCATGTGCACACTCATTGTTCAATATTCCTTCAAAACATATCGCTGAAACAATGGATCAATGGATCTAATTTCCATAAATAAACGAAGAAAAATAAGTTCCGCTTTTGAAGTTTCTCTGTTTATGTATGCGTGAGTTAATGAGAAAGTGGGGCGGTGGGGTAGCCTTGTGGTTAAAACTCATCTTGGGTACAATGTGTGCAGCCCATTTCTGGTGGTGCATAGGCGGATCTAGAGGGGGGTGCAGGGATGCGCACCCTCCCCCCCCCCTTTGTCCTGAAAGTTTATTAAATGACCATTGAAACTCGGGTGAAAATGAAGTGTGCACCCCTCCTTTTCTCAATAGTGTGCACCCCCCTTTTCTCAAAAAGCTGTATCCGCCCCTGTGGTGATATTGCTGGAATAGTGGCGTATACACCAGCTCACTCACACACTAATGAGAAAGTTGAACATATAGGTTTCGCACTGTTACAGCATCCACGCATTGTCGTGACGGGGGACATGGGACCTTCACACATTTTGAAATCGAACCCGACCCGTAATCGAACCGGTGATGAGCCCGCGGCTACTGCCCTCCTAATGACAATCTGAACATACTGATATACTGATACACACCTGCATCGCGTATCTTTATTAATGTCGATATGACGCTTCCAATATCAATCAGTAACTCTATCTTTAATTGACGATGTATATATACTTACGAATATCTTGTTGCAACGGAACAGCTTATGTAAATAGATAGATGAAAAAAATGAATGAAAGAATGAATGAATGTATTCACCTCCATATGTACTGCATCTCATATCATTTGTAATACCGAGATGAAGCTCCTCATATCAGGCAGTACCCATACCTTTGATTGGCGATGTATATATACTTCATGATATCTTTTAACGAAACTGCTTATGTAAATAAATAAATAAATAAATAAATAAATAAATAAATGAATGAATGAATGAATGAATGAATGAATGAATGAATGGATGGATGGATGGATGGATATGGATGGATATATAAATAAATATTTGCTGATATCTCAAAAATATAGTTCAATGTATTCAAGTTGGAATGGTGAAAAAATAATTAAAACCAAAAGCGCCATCTTTGTGATTTGGTTTGGGATATAATCGCATTAGCCGAATTTATTGGCGCTTTTGAATAATGTGTTAAGAACTGATGAAGGTTAGTGAAATATAATCGCATAAACAGATTTTATTGACAAGGAGACAACGTTCTGTTTTATTCGATGGTTTAGTAGTAAATTAATAACTGATGAAATAATTCAAAGATTCGTTCTGTTTAACGTTGTTGTTTAGTTAGGAGTTGCGCTGTACTTTAATATCCTCATTTACTTTAATTTAACAATTTAATTTAAAAACACTGTATATCAGATGGCCATGATGGGTACTATAATCATTCTTGGTTAGTTTTGACTGTCTTAAATCTGTAGATAGAAAGATAATAAATAGTACCGACGGCCGAGGAGGATTTTTTTAAGAAATGAATGTGCGAGTTATCTCCCTTTGAAATACTTGCGCAATAAGATATTTGATGAAAGAATCAAACTGTATACAACAGAGTATCACAAGCATTCGTCTAAAAGATAAAAATAAAGATAAAAAATTTAAATCCATAATTATTTCTGAAAACTCATATAAGTATTGCATTTGAAAGAGGAGATGGATTACCCTGCATAAAACGCGTTCATTTTCTGTTTACGAAATGGCTGTAAAGGTGGGGAATATTCTTTCTTGCTGAGTAAACATGTTCAGTAATATTTAAGATTCATCATAGTGGTCTGTAAATTCACGTAATCAGCCACGCAAACTAATCGTAGGCTGCACGAACAACATCCTACGTCGTCGGGTACGACGCCGCGTAAGGTAAACGCTGTAATCAGAGGGTACGCATATGTGTCGGTCATGCGAGAAGAGTAGAAAACTGTGATCAGAGTCTGTCCAAAATCGCCATTATCAGGTTAAGAGAAAAAAACAACACGTCATAATCTTAGCTGCCTAAAGCATCCAAAACACTGGCATTTAATTGTTTACAATGTCTTGAAAAATTTATCAAAGAGGTCCTTCATTACATGTATATGTATTAGTTTATCATAGACGTTGTAGCAAATATCAAATACGAAATAATAGTATATCCAGATGGACAGTAACATGAATGAACATTTACTGGATATTAAGATAAGAACATCTGAGTTATAATTTCTCATTTCAACTCAGGACTTCATGTAGATGAATTCAAAACGTCAACGCAGATAATAACCTGTTTCGTGTATCTGTCGATTCGTTTGGACGTACACACGGTAAAGTAAACTACGTTTATATAGAACTCAAAAAGATTGTTACGCTTAGTTCGTTTATCCGTATTTCGTTATTCGCATTTCAAATAAAATATAGAGCGAATAAAAATGTCTGTAAAAGTATCGTGTTAGATATTTACCCGAAAATGTCGTAATTACCCTCATGTTCAAATATTTAGGGAATTGATGAGACAAGCGATAAGAATAGACTCTTACGACTTTGTATCTTTCTTAAAAAAGTGTTTGTGCTTCGATCGAAACAAATCTCTGTGAACACATGATCATATCTATTGAAGACGATCTATATTTTCAGTGTGGCGCATGTGCATGTTTTTGTCTAATTGTTTTACACATGTTGTACTGTTGACCTCATGGCAATCAATGCGAAATAAATGATGATGATATAATAAAAATATCCGTCAGTTTGCCATGAGCCCGTTGGTTACAAAAGCAGTTTACTCTATACTGAAGAAAATAAATTACACGAATAGGTCGCTGCAAATCAGATATGACACCAGGTGTTCTCGAGAACGATAATCATGTCTGTTCTACAGGTAGCACCCACTTCACACATGTTTAATCAAAAGTAAGTATATAAAGTAGGCAGGTGTCTTAAATTTCGTTTTGATTCATGCGCAATTAATTCATAATTGAAAATAGAAAATACAAATAATACAATGAGATGCAACATGAAAAATATCATTTCAACGAAAATAGGCATTGACAACGTAGAATTGGCAAAGGTGAATGATGAACGCCCTTTAGGAATAGTGATTTTGAAGTGTGTCTAAAAGCTAATCAAATGCAAACTGACGCATAAACGAAAGGATACCCCTCAGTGTATTATATAATGTGTTAGATTCCGAGGTGAAAATGTCTTAAGTTAACGATATTGTAGCTAAAATGCAATGTGCTGACACACAAAAAGCATTAAATGAACATTTCTACTTATCTTAATTTTCAGAGATATAATTTTATTTAAAACTTTAACAATTAAAAAAATGGTTTACATGATATATAACAGCTGCTGGATGTCTTATACATAGATGTTATCTTTGAAAATCACAAATTTACATTTCAAATATGATGGGCGTCATTTGCTTGTAATTTCATTTCTTGCACACCTTTCACTGAACATATTTCTTTGTATATGGAATTGAAATCCATAGTTAAATTTTACGAATTGACTGAGGAATTGGAGACGGGTAAGTAGACATGATATACTGCATTATTATAACTATCAACTGCTATTTTGATTTAAATCATCTTACAATCTCCATACACTTATTTTGCAACTCATTTTTATATATTGCGAGAAAAACAACTTTCCATTCGTTTAACAATATATCAAGAAATATATCTATTAAATAAGGAATGAAAGTTTACTCATTTTCAAAAAATTAAAATTATGTTTGGTAAAAATCATGTTGAACGTTTGATAAAAAGTACGCCGAAAACACAGTAAGGTTTAAAAAAATGAATAAACAAGCGAAAAGAATATATATGTCCTGTAGGCAGTAATTCTAAAACATATGCATAACATTGTGATCGTTCAGAACAAAAATGACAGACATACGTTTCAAATATATGACTGTACCTTCATTACCCAAATGAAGCGGAACGAAGTTCGGATAATAATTTTGTTTTTAATTTGTTCTTTTTGTGTTTGTGTTCCGTAAAGTGCAATATATTTCTAAGAAATATTTAGTAAATAAATAAATAAATAGATTTGATCAGTTTGATTGGCTATAGATGTGAAAGTATATAATTAATTTCTCATAATCTTTTATTAAACAACAAGTAAATATTGTATTGTATATTGTAAATCATGTCAACGAGTACATGGTTATCTGGGAGCATTACTTTTTTCCGAAATAGTTAGTCTCTGTAGCCAATATACTGCATTGAGCAACGACACGTGTCTATGATAAATTTACGAAAATTAAAAGGCATAAATATAATTATTGAAATTAATTTCAGCAAACTACACCAGGTTTAATGACAATTGTAACATTTTAAGCTACCACAGATATTAGTGTATGAGTGATCACGCGAGACTCATGATTGTGTTTAAATCCTTAGAATAATTATACAAATCAACTTATTTCACTCAATTTCATCATAAATGTAATTCATACAGAAGAAATAAAATTAGAAATATTACTTGTTGATTGTCATTTGCAAATGTTCACGTCAACTTAGTAATAGTACACATATAATATGACCGTCCATGCAGAGATTGGTGTAACAAACACGATTTACGCTGACTGTAAAGTTCCAGTTCTGACATACGCTGCATTTGTATACACTCAGGAGTGATGGAACAATTGAAAACCACTTTGTTTCTATAAAGAATAATTCTAATTATTCCTTAAATCATGATGCAAGCAATTTATTTTTAACTTTTCCCAAACGCCTCGTTTCATCACTTTTGATAATGATTCAAAAGTGCATGCTCGTGGTATTGCAGGATTCGTATATAGACTGTGATTTTGTCAGATATTATTTATGGATGTGGTAAAAGATTTCTCTCTATTCATTCATTAAACCAAGCATTTCATAGTCCGTGACAGAATGAAAAAAGGTATAATAACTTTGTAACATTTATTAATAATAATATACATTTATTGTTATTTATTCTTTCAAGAATCAGTACAGAAGCACATTCCAACTGAGATGGAACGAAGCGAACGCCTTATGGATAATAAGCGAATGTTGATAACTTCCTAACTTTCCCAACTGAAACACATTTAGTGTATCTGTCGTAGGACGTTAATGTGTGTCTATTATTTATTAAAATTCATTAATCTAGAAATGGCAGAATTTCAATTTACCGATGTTGTTCAATGTTCTGATCAAGCTAATATCAAAATTTAATAATGTCAAAATTGTTATGGTATGAGTATAATAAATAAACACTTTGCAGTATATAAATTAATGTGTAAACACAAGGTAATTTCCCTTATTTTATTCATATTTCGCTAAATAATAAAAATCCATTTACATATGGTCATGATCATGTTATGGCCAATGACTCGAAGAGATTCAATAAGATTGTGGAATGGTTTGTGCTGCTCATATTTGTTAATACATATGGTAATTCTTAACGCACATTTGCACGTTCCGTTGAGCACAGTTTAAACATGGCTGGCATTAAATACTGAATACACACACACACACACACACACACACACACACACACACACACACACACACACACACACACACACACACACACACACACACACACACACATATATATATATATATACATATATGTGTGTATGTATGTATGTATATATATGAACGGTCAACTTTAAACGAATTAACTCTAAATTCATGAATTATTTCGACAATCCATTAATTTATGCTTCCACAGATTGCGGTGGTTAACAGCAACACAATATTCGCTTTCTTATGAGCACATACGAGCATGTTCCAGTTTTCTTATGAGCATACCAATCTTACACAATATTGGACCCATTTCAACATTTGCCAAACCTGTGAAACCGCAATCATTTTAGATACTGGGTCACATACAACCGTTTAAAGGTATTTATTAATGAAACATGACAGACATATGATCAATTTATTTTTCTATGCCTGTGTCTTTGACAATTTTGTTCATACATGTGTACATAAACCAGAAGAATATGTTCCATGAATGTTTGTTGACAAGAGTGATTATTCACTTGTATTTACAATCCCATAATTTTAAATGTGTTTGTATGACTGCCAATCAATACATGTTCCGGCACATTTAAGCAGTAAAGAATCTTTTTAAATATAGGTACAAACCTGATTATTTTATGCATATAATTGCATTTAAAACTAGAGCAATGTGTTGGTCACTTCTTATTACATAAGGCCTTTAAATGAAAATGTGCCAGTTTCCCTGATAGTGCAAATATGTCGAGCCAATGATATTGATAATATTTAAATTTTCTGTATTTTAGGGAGATTAATTATTTCCCATGAAATCGATGTAACATGTTTGAAATGTATGCGAATTATTTTACACAAAGGACAGTCTCATAAAAAAAAACTTCATGCGATATCTTGGTTTAGATCCTTCGGCTTTTATCAGTAGACATTTAAAATGTTCATACTATTAATATACTTTCGACCTACCAAAAGGACATTACCTAAAGGCTTGGTATGTTGACATACAAAGCATTGTATATTTGTACGCTTTTTGTTCTGAAGGTGTTTAAATTTCCAGAAAACACACATAGAGAACAGATATGTGTATCTGGTTATGTGGAAAGTACAGTTACAAAATGCCATTCAGGAGAGTATGTTGTTATAATTAAATGACAAAATTTAATACTGACTTACAGTGCATACATATTTGATCATAAAGCCTTCCTTTTTAAATAACAACATGCATTCCTTGAGACATAAACCCCTCTGAATCAACACCTTCTCATTGCATGTACCGGAGCATGTTTCATTATACCTTCATTCAACACATGCATGAACCAATCTGTAAGACGAAAGTGTCATCTTGTACATGTTCTGCAACTTTCGCCAATACGAGTGTCAGGCAGAGTTATATACTGCTATAAATGGATATTCATATCACCTCCACTCTATTTCACCTATGAAACGCAATTACTTAAATCTGACATACACACATCACGTGACTAACGCCAGGGTCAGGGTCACCTGGATCGATGACGGAGGACCGACAGTTGTCTGTAAGTCATTGTAATTGCATATTTTAGTTATAGATATCATTGCATTACACGTAGACACTGGGAAGTACCATATTAATGTAATTAAGATTTACCATAAGACAATCCACGTTTCACTTGCTATACTTCGCAGAATGACGTATGCACATCCAAATGAAACCTAAACATAAGAAGATGGAGATTTTGTTCAGGGTTGTTGATAGGAGGAGTTTAATATGTAAATGTGAGTTTGTAAATAACACTGCTTCTCTTTATGCTCGTTATTATTGTTATTGTTATTATTATTGTTCATTTTTCGTCTCCTAGAACAATAACAAGTGCAGCAGTTGAATCTATTTTGAAAAATGTTTCAGTACGAGCTTGTCCGGTTATATCTTACCATCGTCGTCTTGTGGCTGGATGTTTAGCTTGAATCTTTCCCAGCATAGTGGAGCCACATGCTTAGCAATGTATTCGCACAATCCCACATCATATAGATTCAGGAACGTTTATTCCGTTTAGTTTCTTGATACAGTCTTAATAATAATGCATCGTCGAACACTTTCGGTTAAGATCAAAATTGCTCGAGAATTAAAAAACCCCCAAAAGAACAGTTTGTAGAATTAACATTTTTCATGTGTTTGTTTTAACCATGTATCAATTTCACACTCGAATCTATACTTACTTAATTTATGCATCTATCAAAACATTTTTTATGAATCTATCGGTTTATGCATCTATCAAACAAAAAATGTCTTAATCTCTGAACATCGTAGTTTGAATGCACATGCATTTCAAAAACGTAGATAAAGAATCGATAACGAAAAACACACTTTCTAAATACCAGTTTTCAAAATCATTAATTATGTATTAATGCCTCTACTTTTTCATCAGTTAAACAGGATGCTAGGTAGAATAAGTATGACATGTCATAAAGAGCACTGTATTAAAAAAAATTATTCCGAAATAAAATATCAGCTGTCCTTAAGATCAGTGTTGGTATGGGTAATCTTTCCACCTGAGTTAGGTTCGTATAAAAACATGATTCATCGTATTATTATGATCGAAATCTAGGTAATTCTAATATCCTTCAAACAAAACTTTGTTAGAAAAAGTAAGTATAATACTTTCCCTTTATGTGTTATGTGTTCAGTACAAGATGATAGGTCGATCAATTATATACTGTCTTCATGTTTTTCGGTTTAAAACGTGATTTTATAGTTAAAGTGTTGGTGCATTCTGTAGGCATTTGTTCATGTTTTTGTAAACATTGTTTCACCTTTCATGTTCAGAATACTGTTCACAAATAAGGAACACATGCATAGGACGCGCTCATGACCACTCCCTGTACACCATAAAGGTAATATAAAGATAAATAAATTGAATAATGATACCAATTTCTGCTACTTAAACAATGGATATCGCAGGAATGTGTTCATAGTCCTTTGACGACATTTGGACATTTTGCTGTTCTTCGTCGTGTTAGTTCAGCAGTCTCTACCAACAATACTTAGGGTCTTGTACGTTGAACCGTCTCCATCCGACCTTTGAATTATCTATATTTGTGTAAGAGATAAGACGAAAAGTCTCATTCCAATCTGAATATATCACATATGACAATGCATCAACTTAACAATTTTGTTTTTGATAATAACTTGTATGGATACTGTTTTTAAGCCCTAGGAACATATATAGCAGTATTTTCTTACTCGTCATTCTTCATTACGGGAGGTATGTATTTTAATATTTTAATCGGTATTAAATTTAATGTACTGTTACGATCGCGACCGTAAGTGTCTTTCGTTATGATGTTCAGAGCTGTGATGGTCGTGGGAAGAAAGCAATCTGATCAATTTGCAAAACCAACAAACACCTCGTATATGTTTCTGGTGTTTTCGTATTGAATTTGGTTTCAAGCAAACATTGATGTTTTAAACGTCCATTACAGATAATGATTATCGCTACTGACAACAAAAACATAACAAATAAGCACTGAGGTAAATATCCACAACAACACGAACATGTGTGCATATTTGGACATATGCTTATCAGCTCGACAGAAAAAATAATTTCTTGATGAAATGATTTGATCGTCATTGCACATGATCTTTTCATCACAAATAGAAATTGAGCTCCAACAGTCCAATGTCCTGTTCTTCAAAGCGATCGTAGCGCTACGACTGTCATAAGTCTATGTTAAAGTATGGGAGTTACGATCATCTTAGCGCTACGATCGCTTTGTGGAATGGGGCCCAAATTGGGACGTTGCTATTCTACTCAAAGGAACTTGATGAGAATCACATTCTTTGTCATTACTTCAACTATTCCGTCATTTCATTGAATATAGTATATGTAATATTAACCTTTATCTCTTACCTTAATAACTTTTTAAGTTTTCATACAATGGATATAATGACACCAAACATGAAGAAGTTACATAGTCCTGGTATTTTGGCAACATAGAGCAGTGTTGATTGGTACACAGTTTCCGGAAATCAAGGTAAAAGATCGCCAGAATGCACAGGAGATTGAGTTCGCATGCAATACGATCATTCTAGAAAGTGTTTATCATAATGTATTTAACAGACAAAATTTAAGTACCAATCTGTTATATTTTTTATCCTACATACATTTTAAGAAGAAAATATTTTCTGCAGAAATTAACATTTTTGTATTTATACCTTTCTCGGTGCATATTACGGGTTAATTATCTTGTGCATAATGCAAAGTATGATCACATGTATCAAACTATCGGAAGAACGAAAGTGTCACCTTGTCCTTACTCAGGTACTGTCTTGAAACTACACAAAAAAGGACTGCGAGAAAGCGTTGTTACTGTAAATAGATATCCTATAATCTGACTATCCTCATTCCACCTTGGAAACCCTAGACGGTGCATTTCTTTAGATATCAATGCCTGACAGACCAATTTTAACATTACTCCCAGGTGTAAATGAAAATGCAATTTTAATTTAAGCTAGAGTTAACGCAGTAACAATGATGTCTAAACTATTGACTCCAAAATGGTAGAATTGCAAATCCTAGTCCAGTATTTTGAAATTTGAACTTGATAGTGATGGGAGAAAACATATAGAAAAGTTTTACAGTTTCGTTGTCATGGAAACCAAAGATCAAATGTACATAGAGCTCATGTGTTTTAATGTAAGGTATACGATTACTATTTTCAAACTGTAACTTGAATATTGCCTGAACATTGGAAAACATTACCTGCATAAACACTACGTAAATATGGTTTTACGCATATTGTGTTACAACAGACAAGCAAATGAATGTACATAACTCATAAAGGTCCTGTCCTCATCGACAACAAGCATATTTTGATAAATATTAACATCACAGAAGATTATTCTTTCGAAAAACTCTCCTTCTGTGCATTTTTTGTTCATAAGTATATTGTTGGTTAATAAGATGCTATTCTTTGGACAGACGCTCTTTCTGTTTGTATCTATTGTTCATAAGAAGATTGTTGGTTAATATGACGCTATTTTTTCGACTACTCTATCAACTTATTTTTTCATCTGACTGTTCTGTTCTTGATTATTCGTTAATATGATGTTATTCTTTGAGCCGACACTCTTTCTGTTTATATATTTTTGTTCATCAGTCGATTGTTCGTTGATATGATGTTATTCTTTCCATGACACTCTTTCGACTTATGTTTTGTTTGTGTTTCTGTTCATCACATGGCTGTTCGTTAATTCTTTGGACCGACACTCTTTCTGTATGTATTGTTTTCGTTTTTTTCGTTAATATGATGTTATTCATGACACTCTATCAACTTATTTTTTGTTTTTCTGTTCATCACTTGGCTGTTCATTAACATGATGTTATTCTTCGGACCGACGCCCTTTCTGTTAATATGATGACCTCCAGGTATCTCTGTGCAAAGTAGCAAAGCTATGATTGTTGTTTCAAATTCCGCTTCACCCCGATTGTGTTTCATGGTTTGTCAGCACCATTAGCGTGAGTGAGTGAGTGAGTTTAGTTTTATTCCAGCTATATGGCGGCGGTGCACCTTTAGCAAGGTTGTGAAGGTCTGAGACTTGCATCGGTTCGGACGTTCCACCCATGCTACGTTGACACTGCGTTTAGATGGCTGGAATATCATTCAGAGTGGCGCCAAACTAAGTTCACTCCCTCCCTATTTTTCAAAACTTCTAACCCTGGATTGAAACATTTTGACTACCAACTGTTGGTTTGATATTATTATTTTGTTCTACGGATCAAAGATAGTATGCAGCAGAGAGGGTTCGGGTGATCCTGGCACAGTCAGGCTGGTAAGGCTCATCATCAGCTCAGGGCCCTTGCCACCCTCTACACGCCGCCCAGACAGCGAATGGGACTTTTACCAGGAAATGCTGCCTAGTCGAACCCACCAAGAACTGTCAGGAGAATATGTAGACTTCCCAACACTGCAGACTTCTGCATTTTACAGTGTACTTGGGATGTAAGCGAGACATTTCAAAGGTCCGCATACTTAGCATGCTTTTCCTGAATCTTGCCAATCACATTGCTGTCAAAAGGGACAGAAAATGCAATGATATCAATATACTCATTAGCTTTATCAAAAAGGACAAGATCAGGTTTGTTGCCAGTACTTCTCCTGAGGCTGTACATGGGCCTATTGCAAAGAAGCTTAAAAGCATCATTTTCCATGACGCCCTGGACATGTTCAGGGTCGTACCATGGATGGACCTCGGGGTCAAAGCCACAGGCATGGCGAAGACGATAGTAAAAGCAACGAACCATGCCATCATGTCGTTTAAGATATGCTGTTTGTGCCAAGGAAGGGCATCCACTGACAAGGTGTTGGACAGTCTCTGTACAGTCATTGCACAATCGACACTTCATGCAAATATTCTCTTTAAGAAGCACATTTAGGCGATTGCGAGTGGGACGTGACTGGTCTTGAGCAGCATAAAGGAAGTCCTCAGTTTCACATTTTGGACCAGCTGTCTTCGTCCAGGCGAAGGAGCTGGTTGGATTGCTATTCTGTTCCACACATTGCATGTACACACGATGTAGTGTTTTCTCAGAAAGCCTCTCCACAAAAGACCGACTCTGGGTAGACTTGGTGAAGGATTCACTTGGTTTACTCCCATCGCTGTACCGACCAGCAGTACATCGCCATCAACAAAATCAACCTCAAGTTTCAGATTCTGTCCATCAACCTTGGCACGCTTGAAATAGCTGTGGAATTCCTTGCTTTCATCATGAGTCTTGACATGCATCACCAGAGGATCATCCGAAAAATAAATATATGCAAAAAAGCACAATAAAATTTAATTATTATTATTATTGGAGTGTTTAATAGGTTGCATCATTCAAAGCCTCGGTCTAGTTTTCAAAAGTGTTGCAGTGTAAAATTCCGAAAAAGACCCAAGATTTCTAACCTTCAGTAACCAGACTCAATGCTGAAAGAATTGGTAACTTCCACTCTTAAATATTACTTTCGACATTTGTTTTAGACGACTATTAGCAAACCTTTTAAACATAAATATTACTAGAGGCATTTTCCGGGAATTTCTATTTTTCCATTAAATCCTAGCCACAACCTCACCCTCACCCCCACCCCGAGCCATAGTCCCCGCTCAAGCCCACGCCCTCGCTCAAGATCACACACACCGTCAGACAAGACGGTGGGGTTGTCCACACACACATTGGTATATGTCAGACAAGACGGTGAGGTGGTCCACACACACGTTGTGGTCTGTCAGACAAGATGGTGAGATCGTCCGATTACACGTTATGATCTGCCAAATAGATGGTGAGGTGGTCCACACACACCTTGTAATCAGTAAGAAAAGACGGCGAGGTATCCTCACACATCGTGGTGATCTGTCAGACAAGGCGGCGAGGTGGTCCACACACATCGTTGTGATCTGTCAGCCCAGGCGGCGAGGTGGTCCAAACACATCGTTGTGATCTGTCAGATAAGGAGAGGTGGTCCACACACATCGTTGTGATCTGTCAGCCAAGGTGGCGAGGTGGTCCACACAACATCGTTGTGATCTGTCAGACAAGGCAGCGAGGTGGTCCACACACACCATTGTGATCTGTCAGACAAGGCGGCGAGGTGGTCCCCACACACCATTGTGATCTGTCAGACAAGGCGGCGAGGTGGTCCACACACATCGTTGTGATCTGTCAGACAAGGCTGCGAGGTGGTCCACACACATCGTTGTGATCTGTCTGACAAGGCGGCGAGGTGGGCCACACACATCGTGGTGATCTGTCAGACAAGGCGGCGAAGTAGTCCACACACATCGTTGTGATCTGTCAGACAAGGCAGCGAGGTGGTCCACACACACCATTGTGATCTGTCAGACAAGGCGGCGAGGTGGTCCACACATATCGTTGTGATCTGTCAGACAAGGCGGTTAGGTGGTCCACACACACCATTGTGATCTGTCAGACAAGGCGGCGAGGTGGTCCACACACACCATTGTGATCTGTCAGCCAAGGCGGCGAGGTGGTCCACACACACAGGTTGTGTGTCAGTGCTCATGCTTCGAAGTTTATAACTAGTATTGGTGAGTCGCTTTTAATGAGGCTCTCTCTCTATCTATCTCTCGCTCTCTCTACGTTATAACGAAATAAAATTAGTCCCTTCAGGTGTTTTATTGCTGTAATAGTTGTCAAAAGAGCTGTTTCTAGGGAAATGTATGCTACAAAAGTAGAAATAATTTAAATAGAGGATTACCATCAGTTTGAGCATGTATTAAGAGAAGAATTTGTTCATAAGAAGGACTGGAGAATTATGCATTCTGCAAATATCTTATCAGGGCATGTTCATACTATCCAATTGTTGGCACATTTACACTGTCTACATATGAATGTACTTAAAATCATTTCACCCTGCAAAGTTCGTTAAATCCGACAAAAATAACCCATTGAAAACTTCACTCTACAAACCGCTTATTTGTACTACACTATACTGAAGTAATATTCCAGCTATAATACGGTGGTCAATAAGTGATAGAGTCTGGGCCGGACAATCCAGTGACTGGCATGGTGTCCTCCCATTACGCAGACAGGCAGTTCGCAGACACCTTAAAACAACAACATTTACGGTTCAGTGAACAGATTATCTACTACCTGTTACCTACACATTATAATGGAATATTCCCAATAAAAACACAGGAACAAACTGAAGCTATATTATTTATTTTGAAAGATGGACGAAAAGACAGTAATTTGAATTTCTATTTCTGCAATATAAAAACAGTTTATTTTCATAAACATTTCGGTTTAACCTTCTAGTCTAGTCTATTGAAAACATTAGCTTAGCTATTAGAAATTGTGACACTGTTGTATCATATAAATCAAATAAAGACAAATGTGAACCTAAATATTATTGATATGGAATAAAGAAGTTTTATGTTTTGAACACAATATCAAGATATATGACGAGTGCACTTAATTACGATATATTTAGAATAAATATTTAAAATATGACGCATCACGTGAATGTGGCCATGGATGTGAGAATGTTATTCATTACTTCCTTGAATGTCCATTGTATACTACTCAAAGACATAAACTGTTACAATCTTTAGAAAGTATTGTTGAAATTAGAACACTGATTGGTATTAATCGTATCTTACATGGCAATGCAGGTGTCTCATTTACTGCAAATCGGAATGTTTTCAAATATGTACATATCTATATCTCTCCAACAAAACGTTTTCTCAGTTAACTTTTGTTGTACATATGCTATTATTGGGAGGGGTCTTTTCTATCAATAAATACAATCAAACCTCTCAGTGACAAACCTGTTTTTATGTTCGATAGTAATTGATAGTAAAATCAATTTTCAGAAGAGAAATCATTTATCATTTAATTACAACAAATATTTACCCACAATCAAACTTCTCAGTAACGAACCTGTTTCAGGCTCACCCTGCTCTACTCACAGTGGACTGTTCCATTATACCCGTAGGTGTTACCCTAATTAACCTTCTAGTTCAGTGTCTGTAAACTGGGTGTCTGTCAAATGGGTGTCTGTCAATTGGGAGATAACCACTGGCATCATAGCCATAAATGTATCGAACTTGTTTACGATTAATGCATTAACCATATCAGTGATCACGGCCACCCGATCCCGTTAGGCGACTATAAGGAAGCATGGATTGTTGAAGATCAATTCTAATCGGGATCTTCACGGGTCAAGATGTTCAATTGAGAAAACCTTGTATTCACCTACTATTCAATGATAGATTGGGGAAACTGTAATATAATACGGACAAGCACAGGCTACTGAAGACTGATTTTAACACTTGTCTTCATAAGGCTAATAAGGTGAATTTCTTCATAATCTTATTACCAAACGTGTCAACTTTTCCTGACACAAATGACATCAAATTATGTCAACAGTGTAGTAGTTTGTATTTATTGATGCGGTGACAGTTAGTGGGTTTCCCAGTCCCAGGACCAAGAGAATATATAGAGAGTCTCAGCCGAGTGCCTTTTGATATCAAATATATCCCCACGAGTTGATAAAGTAACAAATTTATTTTTACTTTTATTAACGAGTGTTGATATATTTGATATCAGACGACAAGAGATTGAGATTCTATTTAACATCAAAAATCACTCTTCATTAGTTTTCATTGAAAAATGTACATCTCTGAACACAGTACTGCCATTAGACTTGCAGTGCAGCGATGTCATAGCATTGTGGCGTCATCAAGTTCATGACGTCATAGCATTGTCAGGGCATTGTGTAAAATCTACTGTCAAAACGATATCTCCAATGAGATATTGTCTGATCTCACACAAGCAATATCTCCTGTGGAACACAGTTTTGGATGATAAATTCAGTAGGAGTTCTACTCGAGTCTAGGATGATTTGGCAAGTCTAGAATGCCTCAGCTCTAGCAAATTAAGGACTTTTGGATTTGTTTTGCGGATAAATATAATTAAATTTTCTGAAATAATGCCTTTATTTCTTCGATTAAATATCAATCTATGGTGTCATTCTCATCGCATTTTGCCATGCAAGCAAACCAGATTAAATTAAGCGAAGGACATCATACTTCAAGCTATGATATATACTCAACATACACAAGAACTTTTGATGCTGAAAAATAGCTATTAGACTCTTCACTGTGAACTTATGCGCGCCAGTTTGCTCTTGGATGGGTTGGACATACAAGTCTACAGATTGACAGAGACCGAATATCAAATATACCCCGTGAGCAACGTATCTGCCCACACTGTGATCAATATGAAATCGAAGATCGCTATCATTTTACTTTGATATACCCTTCCCTTAACAACATCAGAAAAGCTATTCTACCAAGTTATGTGATCAGGAACCCATCATTAGAGATGTTGTCAAAACTTATGTCAACAACTTCACACTCTGTGCTTACAAAATTGATGACATTCATTCATGTTGCTTTTAAGAAACGAAAATGATTGTTTAGTATCACTCATATTATTGTATCATGTATTTGGATCACACATACATTATGGAAATATACAGTAAGTCTACAGAAGGTAGATGGACTATTACTGCAGAATAAAACTATTTATTGTGTAGTTGTTGTTTCAAAGTTCTGTTTATTCCATCGGTGTAGTATACATTTACCATGTAGATATCAAAACATTTATAAAATATTGTATCTATATATTATTTTCAAATAAAAAGGTACTTAAGATTATGATATATATCGTCTATAAATTGCATCTTTTGTTACTTTACCTGGTGTCCTTTGCTAATTCGGTGAGAGTTAGGGAGAGGGTGACTTTTTTATGCGGTAATGGGCGTTATGGCAATTAATGAATTGCATGCAATATATCTTTCATGGCGATATCATAAACGGACTAGTAGTCTGCATTTTATTATTGAAATGTAGCCTGTCACTTCTTTGCAAGTTATTAATCACCATTCACCACTTAAAGATTTTTTACTATATGAATGGAAGCAACCTTGTATAAATAAAACTTATGTCAAATTGATTAAGTAATACACATCAATCATTCAGCAACAAGTTGTGATGTGCGAATTAAGAAACGTTGCAGTTTTATCTATCTTTATAAATTTGTCCTGGAGAAATATATTTATTTCTCTCTGCAGCCGCCGTTTCTTTAACCAAACACACCAGTCTCGTACAGGACAGGGGCGGGTAACTCTAAACATCGTTCAATGAATGCATCACATGTTCAACTGTCGGGACAAACGATGCAACCGTATTTACCCGAAAGGAATGGTAAAAACATAAATCCTTTTCTGACAAGAAGAATTTAGACGTAATTCTCAAGTGTAATGTCATCATGATTTATTGCATAAAATTTAGTGAATAATACTGTATTTACACATTTTTCGTAATAAAACCGTTCGACAAATGTGTATGAGGATTTAACCAATGTCGCCACTAGTCATTCTATTTCTGCAAAGAAGTGTTTAAAATTCATAAATCGTAGTGCTGCTGTTAGAAGGTGACTTTTATTAATTTGTCAATAAATAATTTACTAATGTGGGAAATCGTCATGGTTTATGTAATTTACAGTTTTTTCACACGCAGTAAAATACGCTTACGAAATAAACATTTTAGAAAAATTAGTTTTGACTTGTAACATTTTTTCTACTATTCTGGGTGGACATTTTCAGAATGTTGAAATTCTATTTTCGTTTCGACTGCTAAGGCGGTGGGGTTTATTTGGGTATTTTTTGTTTCCGTGACTGATGTAATAAATAATACAAGTGGTGAGGATTTAATTAAACCATTCAAACCATTTTTTAAAGTCGTTAACAAAGCAAATCCTTGATTCGTTCATCGCCATCTGCTAACTTCTGTTGTATTTATCATTAGAGGCAATTTAGAGCCACAATGCCTTACTTTATCCCCCTATTGTTCTAAAAGGGTGGTAAATAGAGCACCACTGCATCATATCACCACCTCTACACCCTACAACCTACAACCTACACCCAACACCCTTTCAAATCCCTCCCCTCCCCCTCCCACCCCCTACTTGCTAATGTTTGCCAAGTGTCTCGAGAGTAGGAATATAGTCCGCCGACAATCCTCCTCGACTATAATCCTCTGTTAGTAAATCTGTTAAAGTACGTTATGATAGGAATCAGTGATGGTGGGTTTCTGTAAATTTGGCAGTGGCCACGAATGAGACTAGCACGAGGCGGCTAGGTCACAAAGGTCGACCTGACAATGCCCTGCTGAAGTATGAGACAAGAGAACAGTAAAGTTCGCCACAGACACACCTTGTCTGTTTCAAGCAGTGATGTGAATATTGCCAGTCAGACCTGCACTCAGAGAGTTGATCGGTTGTTGATTTATGCAGAACCATGTAAACCTGAGTTACCCTTTTGTTGTTTGTATTCCATAAGGCATGAGTACAAAAAATTGTACATATATGTACAAAATGCAATAAACACTCAGCCTCACACACCAGTTTGGTTATGGGTTATGTTGCTCACCTTAACATCAAAGTATCCCATGAATAAAAGCGACAAGAGCACTTGCAATCATAATAAATAACCACTAAATATAGAGACCATTGTGTGATGTCAACCATAACAGGAACATGTGTTCGTGAATGACAAATACTGAGAGAACAATGTTATTGCAAATGATGCTTAAAATAAAAAGAAGAAGTCACGAAACAAACTTTCAGAAATGATCATAACCCTTTCATCTTATTGACTGTACATAACAACAATAAACAGTGGAATACATATTTCACATGTACAAACTAAAAGAACCCACTTATATCAATCTACAAGAGGAATATTGTTTTGGAAAAAAATAATACTGTATTTCTTACTTATGATCCATGCATGAAATAATCCCCTGAATAAATGGCACTTATAAGTATATACGTTTATGGGTTAATCGTCGAGGTATGAATAGCATCTGTATACAATTGAGTTGACTTAGCAGCAAGATATAGCAATCAGTTATATTGCCCAACATTTATGTTCAGGTCGTGGTAACAAACATTTTTGACATATTAAGGTGTTTTTATCACCTGAGAGGACACAGTTATTTAAAAATGTGTCGTTGAGAAACTTTTCATTAAGTGTAAAAGGGTCAAAATGTAAACCGTTAATACAAAGCAAAGGTGTAGATAAACGCCCCAAGCAGGATTTTTATTATGAATATGTTAGGCATTATCTATGGCTGTGTTATTATTAGTGCATAGAACATTTCTAGGATGCATGACAAATATTCATGACAGATTTAGAATCGTACAATAGACTCGCCTTATTGCAGAGATTCCTTATGAACATGGAACAGCTTTTCAAACTTTTATTAACTTTTGCTTATTGATATAAAATTCCAAAATTACTAAGACAGTCGAATATGTAATTCTGCTTGATTTACGGCTCTAGGAATGGTAACAGCAGAACCAGCAGCAGGCCTGCACTGACCAGCTCACGGTGACACCTCCAGGTAAACTCTCACTGGTGAGTGTAAAGTACAGATTTACTAGGTCACGAACATGGCGTTTGTCAAGCTGAGTAAGCATTTTCTTTTTATCTACATCACGAGTGATGTTTTTTTGGAATAGAAGCGTCAGTCCATCTCTAACCTTGTATCAAAAAACACATCTAGTACGGGAGCGGTAACTGCTGAATCACAGTAATGAACAAGAACATTAATTTCACATTTTTAAGAAATATTAATTCCTTATATTTTCTGTGTAAAAGTAAACTAAGGACTGTTATCTCCACATATTTTTAGACTTACATGTATATTTTGTATCTCACTTCTTGTAATATATGAATTGTATTGTATTGATAAATATAACTGAACATTGCCATATATCCTACCCATGCACTTCATGCTTGAAAGTACAGTGTTGAATACGTCAATTTAATTTGACAAGAATATCTGAATTTGTTTCATCTTGATTACGACATTGAATAAAGGGACATGATGACAACAGATGGTAATACTTTTTCATCTATGATTTTTGTGTTTACAGATGATTATTTATTTATTCATCATAATATAACTTTACAAACTAAAATCTTCAAGAGTGAGAAAATATAGCATTTTGATGGTCACTCCCTTATTAACACTACCTGATATAAACATATAGTGATGATTACACGATGACAATAGCCGTTTAAGAAGATATTATGACTGAATTTATGTGTTGGGAATATGTAAGAATGACTAGAATACACAAAGATCTCAATGAATTATAGATATCACAAACTTGTAAGACATGGGAAACTTATGAAACCATACGCCCATGACTTCAAACGATTTATGTCAACAAGATGATGTAATTACACTGATATAACAGAAGCAATTGAGCGCTTGAATATGACGCCATACAAATAAAACGTCACATATAGTTATGATTATTACTAAATTGCCCTAGTAATATTGTATATTGAGATACAAATTATGACTAATATACTGGAGGAGGATATCCACTTCATGATAATGATTATGATGATCATGGTGACTTCACCTTTGCTCATATTTGCGTTTGTGTTTGTTTTTTTGTTTTTGTTTTCAAATCATATTTCTTCGAACAAATGTCGCGTTATTGACTACACAATTCAAATAGTTTTAGTTACACACCATATATGGGTATGGTGAATTATTTTGTACAGTGGATGAAAGCGTTTTGTTTAAAAAGTATCTGTGTGTGCATGTATACATCCACACATTAAAGGATGAAGTGGTTATGAATATATGTATCCAATACAGATGCCCGTAATCTTAATGTGATAACACGTGGAGGAAACATATATTTGCATTCTATACAAATTAAAAAGTATATTGACAATATGTACTCTTTCGTAACCTTAGTTTTAGATATATTAAACAAATAAACAACTCTATACACATGTAATGTGTATTTTAGGATAAATTATAAACATAAAAGGCTTTTGTGCATTGTGCCTTTTGACAAAGAAAATCATCAAAGATATTCATTAGAAAAGATAAATATGTGTAATAATCTATGATTCGGTATATAATTTTCTTAATTAATTATTGGTTCTTGAAAGGAGCAGAAATTTCATTATCTATGATTACGAAGCCCATAACAGTCAATGACATTTTGATGTGTTGTTCGCCACAGACCTGGTGTTATCACAAACCGACCGTGACTTACAAACATATAGTATTAATATAACACCGGACAGTGCTTATAGCAGAGGTTTTTTTATGATGATGGAAATGTTAATATCCTTTAATGACATAATAAATCATCACAGGAACCATTGTACAAAGATCATTTATTCCATACGCATGAGGGTATATTAATAACCCACCTACCCCAAATAAGGTGTCTAATATACTGGTGGAGTGTGAGTCATAAGAATGCCACTTGTGGCTCATATTAGTGTGTGTCTATGTATAAATGAATACTTTTGCACATACAAAAAAATATTCCGAACCTGGTACCGAGTTGCGATGTACAGTGACTAAATTAGTAGACGTGACCTTGAATTAAACGCTCTAAAAATATATTTTTTCGTATATTCTCCGATATTTCCACATATGTTTCCATGGTGCAAGGTATGTGCATTCACAACATGTTACATTATTACATGTTCTGTCTCCATTGGCAAGTGACTTGTTCAAATAAGATTCATTTCATCCAGCACTGAATGGGTACCCGGTAGGATGTTGGCGATAGGAAATTGGCGCTATATAAATGTTTTCATGGTGATGATGATGATGTGACTGCGATCTGAGATTGTTAATCTCGAGTAAAACTTGCAGGTTTGGTTGCGAAGACCCCAGAGAGATTATAATGATCGCGAGCACAATGTTTCATTGACTGGAATAATAATGAAGCTTTTGAAACATGTTTTCTAAAATGCAATATAATGTTGTTGTACCTGCTGATGTTGTCTATGATGATGATGTTGATTTTATTAGTATTATTAATGACTATTATCAACAGGATAACAACACTAAACGCAAATACTGAAATGAACAGAGAAACGAAAACATTATAGTCAAGAAATACTGTTTTCTTTAATGCAATGCAGCGAAGATACATTATTTTTCATATACTCAATATACCTGCTTGATATTAGCATGAGATTACATTGTCAGCGGAAACGTTTCATTACACTGTCCCTTTCGTGCGATGCATATTAATATTGTCTTCATTCTTTACACGTAATCAACATCAACAACACCTGTTCGTGATGGGGGATATATATCATTATTACATGGGCTTTCATGAGATAAACATCACACGGGTATTGCCGTATCTCTGGTATATGATAAACATTATTGTTGAAAGGATTTCTGATAGGTTATGTATCCAAATGCTGGAAATTTTGTCGCAGTTGTAAGATCAGTATCTTTATCACCTCGATTATTCAAATATCAGCATAATCACTTAGGATAGTCGAATTTTCAGAATCATATTTATGATTGTGAAAATTTTCTTTGCATTTTTACTCATGCCAATAATGGTTGTCACCCCCTTCAAATTTTTTTATTGAGAGGGGTGTGGGGTGTGGGTGTGGGTGGGGTGTTGGGGGTTGGGGTGGGGAGGGGGTGACAACCATTGTTGGCATGAGTATATAAGGATATCTTCCAGGATATAATCTGTATCACAACTTATACGAATATGTGTTATGCTGTTTGCAAAGCATCACCCCAACATGGGGTAAGCATCCTTATTACCTGTGTTGTTTAACTGATGGATCACCTGTCATCCCTATTAAATATGCAGACATTTCATGGTTCCTATCCTTACTGTCAATGGTGTCCTTATCATTTTGACATAGCACATGGTAGTAATGGTTGGCAGAAACTAATACAATGACATATCACACACACTCACTCACTCACTCACTCACTCACTCACTCACTCTCTCACTCTCTCACTCACACACACACACACACACACACACACACACACACGCGCGCACACACACACATAGAGATGATGTGCTACCTTGACTGTAAGTAATAATAATCATTTAAACAACTTTGTCACTATTCGCATGTCTCTGTGTACCTCGGACAGGGCACAACTGCCTCGCACTGATCACAAATATGGTGAAGAGCAAAGCTGGATGCGGAAAGTAGGTGGATGGGTGATAGCGTTCGGCAGGTTGAATTTTGACAGTTTCTTGGACTTCGATGCTGTTCCTGCCCCACGCTGAAGCACATGTAGAGGAAACGGACTTTGTTCGATGTGTGCCTCTGTTCATGGGTACCCGGGAGGATGATATTGTTGATGGGTTACACACCCTTAGCAGCTGAGAAAGAAAAATAAATGCACACTGATCCACTGATTGGGGATAATATGCAGACTAGTGATAGTAGCTGTAGTAGTAGTGGTAAGAGTAGTAGTAGTAGTAGTAGTAGTAGTAGTAGTTGTAGTAGTTGTAGTAGTAGCAGCACCATTAGTAGTAGCAGTAGTGAAGGTGGATTGTTTGCTTATATATATGCTTATTTGTCTGTGAGAGTTGGACTGTGTGGTGAGTTGGGGACAGAGGCATGTATTCGTACCATCACAAACGCCGGGTCACACTGTTCATAAAAACTTCGAAACATCACCCAAATAACACTGACACTAACCTAATGCCATATACTCCTATCTAAAATACTCAGCACTATTTCCATTGATGAACATCTGGGAAAGGTACTTCGAATGCAAAGCATCTTGTAATACTAGTATTTTGGCGTCCTGGGCTCAATATTTTAGAACAAACTTCTTTTTTATTTTGTAAATTTCATGACAATAGGTGACGTAAAATCTGAACATGACAATATCTATTACAACATATTACAAGCATGTAAATGTTTTGTAGAAAGTTGAGAAAGGCACAAGAAAATGTTTTTATAAGGACACTATTTGACGCAGACCTGGGGGGACTGCGGGCCGTCTGTGTACACTACACATGCATATACAACACCACAACAACGGCAATTGTTAAACCATGACAGTAATTATTCATTGTAAAGGACATAAAAACAGGTCTGATGTCATTCATCTCTTGTATGTCATCTGTAAAGAATGGTGTCGCTGTAAATACTATATTTTTCATCATATCAGTTCTTAATTTCAACATTCAGACATAACATGCAAATACAGTGCTATATTTATGCATAAACATTTTCTTGATGAACGATTTATACAATGATACACGTAATAAGTGTGCTAATCCATTGTTGTAACAAATGATAAACAAATTAAATAAACAAATGACGTAGAGATATCAGTCATAAGTACATAAAAGGACACTCAAGTGCAATACTTTCGAAGCATCTTATATATGTCAATTGACAAAGTTATAGATTTGAACACGTTTCTTAATGTAGTTTGTTGTTTGTGTTTTGTGGAATGTTTTTATTTTGTTGGAGTAAGATTTGTTGTGTGTGTTGTTTAACACCGCCATATATGGCAGTACATAATCATAGGAATAACAGCATCAGTAAAACCCTAAAGTACAAACATATTTATTGCGTGAGTTATTGGTAAAGTACAGGCATATATACCACGTAGCTGATGCATTTTACTGCGTGAATTATTGGTAAATAGAAATGTATTTACTGAATGAATTATTGTGAAATATAAGCGAGAACTATTGTTTAAGTATAGGCATTTGTACTACATAAATGACGAGTTATACTGTACATATACTGTACATATACTGTACCGATTATTAGTGACGTACACATAAAGTTTATGTATAAATTATAGGTGGAGCTGGAATTTATTTACTTTATTGATTATAGTTGAAGTAGAAATTTATGTACTTTATCAATTAATTATAGCTCAAGTTTTAATTTACGAATTTTTAATTATAGCTGATGTACTAATTTACGTTAAGTATTTATTAATATTGAAGCAGTAATTTATGTTCTTTGTTGATTACAGTTGCATTAGTAATATATTTACTTTATTTATTAAAGGTGGAGTAGACATTTCTGTACTATATCAATTACAGTGGGAGTAGTTTTTATGTACTTAAAGGTGAAGTAGACAATTATTTACCTTATTAATTGTTGTTGAAGTAGTAAATTATTAACCTTATCATTTATTCGCGAAGTAGGAATGTATGTATCAGTTACAGAAGTTAATGATAATTATTAGTGGAGTAAAACGAAAAGTAGGTGGAGAAGAAATTTACTTAGTGCATGTGTTAACGCATATGGTAGTGACACATGCATCATCATGACTTCTACATATGCAGAGAACATCAATGTTACTTGGAAACTTTAAAGAATTACCTTTACACTCGGATCAACATGTTAGAGAAAATGCTAATACCAAGTTTATTTCTTCTATGTCTTTGATCGTTTAGATAATACCCTGAAGGTACAGTGTGAACTGTAAGCCAATCGATAATAATGCTGACATTAGTAGAGTCAGTGGACGAGTTATTTCAATTTATTTCATTCAAAATACTACTTACCCATATGGTACTCCTTCTATCTTAAATTCCAATAAGTATGATTATCCCTCGGAGTGACTAATATCATCAAAGTGTTGTTTATGATGAACCTGTATACATTTTACAATCATTGTTCATTTTTATTAAATTTTAAAATAATGATTGAACTATTCTATGCATATTGGCATGTTAAAAAAACTATCGAACTGCAGAGAAAGATGCACGTCCACAGCTGTTTTGCTCAAGGACACTGCCGGTGCTGAAGACATTACACATAGAGATGAACGTTTATATGCCTCCAGCGACTTATATTACAGGTAACTGAAACATGAATGCCTCAAACGAACCGCAGATGTTTTTAAATTAAATCGTAACTGATCAGGTTTTGTACACAAATAATTTCTGTTGCATTCACATTATGAACTGTACAATGATGCTCTGGAATGAAGAGAAAATGACACGAAAGCATCAGTAACAGAACAAAAATAACTAAAAATACATCAAACAGTCGTATTTATGGTCAGAAGCCAGTTAATATTTTTTCAATAATATGGAAAATAGTATTTTGGTATACTTTGATATTTTCCAATATACCTACCACGCGGGGGAATCGCACACTCATCTTATCATTTAAGATTGATACGACATACATTTGTGTAAGTGTCGTGAACTCTTAAAATTCACAATATT
The DNA here is from genome assembly GCF_003918875.1 of Haliotis rubra. Lineage (NCBI taxonomy): Eukaryota > Metazoa > Mollusca > Gastropoda > Lepetellida > Haliotidae > Haliotis > Haliotis rubra. The sequence goes on along the minus strand of NW_025767346.1, from coordinate 2,232,081 downwards.
TTCGAAACACATGTTGATATTTATCAAGGTGGACATACACATTTCGCATTGGTAAATAAGATCATTAACACAGCAATATAGAACAATTTATTAACGGATCATCTTCTGATGTTAAATAACAGTTTGAACTGAGGTGTTTCCTTGACAAATGCAAGACCACGTTGAAATTGGAAGGAAAACTCGTGAGATCCGGATTCCAAGCTGATTTATATCAATTTACTCATATTGCGAGAACTCGCATGCAGAACGCACATAATCTTATCTGGCTAGTTAGATATACAAAATTGTCATACGCTACGTTGGTCGGCATTGTGTTCGGCGAGAGGCTGTAAAGTATTTATTCCATTTTCTCCATTTTTTTACATTTTCAAAAAGCTTTTAACACTTATGTTGCAATTTCTTTCAGAATAATTACGGAATAGCATTATTCTAGTTTTTTTCGATTGCTAAAGAATGCACAATCTCGCACATTCTCAACCACCAGCCCACATAGCCGGAACTACTTTGCATAATAATGTCCCGCGCAAGGAGACATGGAAAGTAGTTCAAGGGCGCTGTGCATACCTTCTTGTCATTTGCATATTTTCCAGACATGCGACTCGTTGCGTTTCGAGCCAAGTCGGCTGCTTTTCCGTTACCGGTTACTCCCCTTTGATAACAATAATGTTAAGCATACGGCACAATATGCGTTGACAGATGTTCCAGGCTATTCGAGCCGGCGAACTCGCAGCATGCCAGAAAATAGGGTCCACAGTTCGGCAAATAGAATTCAAAATGGCGCAGCCTAACAAGAAAAATCATTTATGTCTAAATAAAAATTACCCCCTTTTAGCATTAGATCTCTGCAGACTCCGCTCGCTTCTTGTCTTTTAAGGTTTCCAAGTTCGTTATAGCGCTTCAAAAATTGCCTTTTCATCCGAATTACATTGAAGATTCACCAACTGGACTTAGAAATGTAAGTTGAATTTACTTGTGAAATGACCTTTTGACAGAAATTTTAATATACACCGGTATTTGTTTCTGGGATGACGGGCCTTGTTTCTGTGGCATATTCATCAACTGCAATCCTCTGAAACGATTCCTAGTATTCATTGCAGTGTTCGACCTATTCCCGTAACGAAAAATCCGAGTGATACCATTTCAGTTCAACAAACGCGTGATATCAGTTAATTTGGCCATGTTTACCAGAAAAGTTATTGAAATGTGTTTGAAATTGTGAAGGCAACGTATAAGTCAGTAAATTGCATGAAAAGATTGCTCCTAGTATTTAGTATAACTGAACTATACCACGTCAATAATCACAGAATGTTTGTTATGAAATAAATCGTTCTGATCGCATCAGGAGCATGTTATAAACATCATTGCATGGTAACGGGAGCATATTTTATATATCCGATTCCTCGTGCATTTCTAGCAATGAAAATAATTGTTAAAACACGATTTTGCATAAATTATAATTGATTAACCTCACATCCTTCTCGAAGGTGGTGGAAAACTGGCCACTTTTCATCGACTTTTGTCACTGGTGAGTCAAAAGATAAATTCAACATGTGAAGTAATTCAAGTATTACCTTATTCGCTTGAAAATTTTAAATGCATATTTAAGCTAACTACATAAATAAACTACTTTCACAAGAACTTCAAACTCTTTGCATTATCTTCTTAATTGTCGTATTAATATTCTTGACTTGTCTTGATTCACAAGCCTGTAATGCATTACAGTTCTGAAATAACTTTATTGGTTTGAAAGAACATACATTGGCCTTAGAAAATGTTAACTGGTTTTTTTCTGTCGCACAAGATGTGCCTTAACTATTTCATAAAATAATCCTCAACTAGAATGACATATACAGAAGTTGAAAGTATAGACATGTGACAAGTTTATATTTCTAATTCGGCTCTTTCGGACTAAAATAACAAAAACAACATACATAAACTGGTACCAAGTGAATAACATGCTTCGTTCAAACTGGAAAGATAAATAAAACGTTTACAACAATAATATAGAATGTTAACTTAATCACAATAACATGAAATGTATATGTATATAAATATATACAGCATATGTGTGTATAAATATATTTCACTGTACCATCTCTATTAAGGATGGTGTTAATATAAAGGCTCTTAAAACAGGACACACGTACTGTAAAGAATTACAGTAACAAAATCTTTGCCTATGCCCAACTAAATAAAATGTCCTGCCTCAAGAACTGGTACTATATTTTATCAAGTATTCTCACGATATAGATATACTAACCACAAACTTACTGTGAAGCTGTAGCTGCCAAAGCACCTACAAGGATTATACTTATACCACAGGTACCAAAGATGAATCGTTTGATCAAAAACATGTTTTGGCAATGTTTAGTAACATTAAGTTTGTGATAGTGTAAATCAGGAAACATGAGAGAGTTGTACCTTCCTAAATAGCATGTGTGATATGCTTACATGACAAGTTTCAATGTGTACAATATCTTAAAATAAATCTTCGTTCACACAGGCCAGCTGGAGAAGCATGGCCTCAGTGTGGATGGTTTAACATCTATCTTGACATGAAAGGTGATAAAGGTATATAACGGCAATGTAAAGTTGTCACATAATTCAACACATTTGATATATCTGAAAATGAGATGATCTGGATGTACACCTACTATTTTCAGAGGGTGATGAAACTCACATTTCCCTAGCTGTGACGATTAAGATGTAAAGATACATTGTTGTGTATGTGATTCCTGTAACAATTGGAACACGATGTGCTATTTTTCTGTAAATTTAAACTAGGGCAGAGGTAAGGTTTATACTCAGCATAATAGTGGCATTCTGTACTTTCTTGTTCTGTTTTATGCCTCATAGTGTAGCTTATGTGTAACTCATGTCAGCGCAGGCATTGCAGAAAATAATAACTGATATTTACTTATCACTATGACAAGGAGACACAGTATAGCTTTCATTTCCCTCACATCCTGGACCTGTATATAGTCTAGCTTCTGTGTCCTAATACCTGGGCAATGTGAGAACATAGCCGTTTTCCGTTATAAGTTTGTCATGACCACGTACTACAGTTGCAAGGCACATGTATGATATATATGGGGACATGCTTACAATATCTATTGTTCAAATAAGCATCATTTGCTAACAGTTAAATAAGGGTGGTCGTGAATTGGCTGCACGACATAAGACTAAATATGACGATTATATACAAATATGCAACCTGTCATTGCTGTTGGAGTGTAACGTTGCCATTAAATATGTGGAAATTCACTGCATAAACAATGAAATAGATGAATGTGATGAACGGTATTAGCAACAATAAGTGACTAAAATAGAGAAATACATGCTGCATAATATCTGGGTAACCGTATTATTGTTTATAATGCAAAGGTAAACTAAACCTGACCGTTTCCTTATTTTACCGATGTAAGTTCAACGATTTATTCGGGTCAGCATATGTAGAGTCGCTAGATGTTCTGTAACTTCATATAACTCGTGGTATATACTAATGACTGCATCAGCAGCATGCATTAATTGGAATAGCACCTTTGTCATTAAACTATGACTGGATTACTAATAGACAAAGGTTGAAGAAGACATGTACAGGAAACCCATAGTAAGATGAACACAGTCAAGCACCCATTACAAATGCAATGTTTACTAGAAATTTAATATTGTGTTACATGAATTCTTCTCGAAGCAAGAACACACAGGACTGTATGTCTACGTAGTGTTTGACAGCAACAGTAAGACGCAATCAACCCCAGATTTCCAATGTATCAGAAATTCACGCTGCAATTCACAATTTGTGTTAAGTCCGTTAATTAAACAATATATCCCACATGATAGCTATTGCATAATAAATACAGACTATAAGATAAACCGATATGTCATGTCATATGAATAAATGATACATTGAATCTATATGTGATTTTTCTCAACAGCAATTGCTAGTTTGATAATTTATTCTTTTAGTACTAAACTCCTTAGATTATTAAATTTAGAACACAGTCAATGGGTTTTGTAATGCTATCCTAAAGTCAATGTAATATCACTCCCTTCAAACTGCTGTTAATCTTTATTGTTTGTGAGTAAAGCTCCAAATGAACATGTTTCATTTTTGTATGATTTTTGTTATCATTCAAGGCAATCGTTATTGATGTAAATTGAATATGAATTGTGTTTTCAATATATATAGTCATATTAGTCACCAAAATCGTAAATGTAACTTACCACAGGTCGGTTCTGACCTAGATGTATGTACCCACCATACATCATTGCATTCAAGTATATTGTGTTGCGTTGTTAGGTATTGTGGACATAATCCTTAAACAGTAAAATGGTTACATGTAGTATTATATCACGAAGGAAAGTTATATGTATTTGACAGATTACAAGTCCCTTTTCTCAATCTTGCCTTACATATAACCCCAGAAATGCACCACTTCTTATAGGTGTCATGTAAATTCCACGTGATATTTATTTAAATCATATGCTGGAGAATGGAAGGATTTGGAAAAATTAATTGTTGCACAAATCAGATTACTCTTCTTAAGACATTTAAGTATTTTATAATTTTAATCAGTAGTGAGTGAATGCCATGTGAACCTACGTAGTCCTTGCTATATTCCATATTCTTTTCTATATTTATATTACAGTAGAAAACCATCTAAACGATATTTGTGATCACAATAAATCATGTAGATACATTCTAGTCATTAATATGACAGCAGGCAACTATAGTAAACTATAAACACAATTAAAAACTTTATTTAAGCCAAAATGTAAAGCGATACCAAACCAGGATCGAACAAACCCCACATCATTTTCACTGTGAACATTTATTGATATACAGTAGTGGCGATTAACTCTTCAATAAAAGCTGAGATTTGCATTTGTTGAACTTTGAGGAATGTCAGAAATGAAACTCCAACGAAAATGTCCAACGCTTTCTTCAGGAGGTGCACACACAAACGTTAACTTGGAATGACTAAACAGTCAGTTAAACATGACCTACGAGCCATTTAAATGTGTTTTAATATTTGTACCTGGGGGAAGTTTTGGTTTTGGGTTTCATTTTGAAAGATATTCTCATTTCAATTTTGTGTTGATATCAATAGGGTGAAACATATTATGCTTCATGAAAGCACAGATGTATGTAACAATTGAGACTTAAACACAGGACATGAACGAGTGTCTTAGGATTTGACATAGCAGTTTTTAGATTGTCAAGTTTTAGCTTATACAATGAAAACAAACGTATTCAACTCATAACTAATTATGTCATCAGTATATGCATTGAAGAAAATGTTATTATTGCTATATATTGAATTGTTGGCCGAAATGGTGAGAGCTAATTCACCCACACTTAAACAGGCAGTAGATATTATGATTAGCATGAATTATAAGTAATCAACTTTATGTTTTGGTTAGATGATTAATGTATTTGATACATTGTTTCCAAAGACAATCGTGAAGCGAAACGTATGAAACTGTTGTTTCAGTAATACATAAACACCTGCACTTAAAACAGGTAAAAGATACAGATTAATTATCAAAACAAATTATATCAAAATAAACACAGTTGTAACTTTCAAATCATTTGTGAATCAGCGGTGATGATAGTTTGTTCAAAATGTCCATGTCTACGTCGTTGGTATTTATACATTACTTTCCAACGACTTATGTCAAATATGCTGATGTCAGCAAATTATGTTGACCAAATATATATGATATTTTGGACTGTTTGCTTACTCTTCATCAAAGACACAAACACGTATTTTGACAACTTTATTTATCAATTAGGTAATAACATGAGTTATACCAGATATAAGTATCTAAGAAGTTTTATTTCGTACTATCAATAGAGTCATCCCTGAGTATTTTGACAGTAAAATAACTCGTTAACGATAACTTCGTTTGACTTAGAAAACACAAAAATATTTCCAATCTAATATATTTGTTGAAGATGATTTATACTTGATAATGAATACGTAATGTCATAGTCATTAGTTATTAGTCAATAACATCATCTCAAGTCATAATAATAATAATAAATAAATAACCAGTTGTTAGGATAGCACTGTTGAAACACCTTTAACATCCCACTGTTGATCAACTCACACACATGTATAATGTACAACAAATTGTTACAAAAGCTCAGATCTACGAGTTATGTGAGTACTATATGAAATATAACAGTTAGTTACATATTACAGTATAATGTGTTATGATTAACTAAAATATGTTACCATCTCAAGCGAACACACTGTACGTTTTGAATACAATGCACACAATAGGAAACCAATAGTCTTCAAATAATTGGGCTTGTATTTATAGAAGAGTATTGGGTATTTTTGTCATTCAAAAATACCTTGCTGCTTGACCTACCAGTTATTTGAGTACTATATGAAATATAACAGTTAGTTACATATGACAGTATAATGTGTTATGATTAACTAAAATATGTTACCATATCAAGCGAACACACTGTACGTTTTGAATACGATGCACACAATAGGAAACCAATAGTCTTCAAATAATTGGGCTTGTATTTATAGAAGAGTATTGGGTATTTTTGTCATTCAAAAATACCTTGCTGCTTGACCTACCAGTTATTTGAGTACTTTACGAAATATAACAGTTAGTTACATATTACAGTATAATGTGTTATGATTAACTAAAAATATGTTACCATCTCAAGCGAACACACTGTACGTTTTGAATACAATGCACACACACAGGAAACCAATAGTCTTCAAAATAATTGGGCTTGTATTTATAGAAGAGTATTGGGTATTTTTGTCATTCAAAAAATACCTTGCTGCTTGACCTACCAGCCTTTCAACCCATATTTTTCTCTGTACGTCTTTGGGGTAGGTTTTAAACTGGAACCAACAATGACAATTCCTTAAGTAGAAAAGGTTGAATCTGACAGAATATATTCCGCAATAAACATTAGTATTTGATAACGCCCTGAGACCATGATTCTTAGATAAACAGTGTCAAAGCTAATGTGTTAACTTCACATGATTGGTTATGTTGCTTGTAATTTAGATAAACGTGCACCTTTCTTCATTCTTTTCCCAACTGCAATCTAAGCCATACATATTAAATATTTTAAAATCAGCCTATAAACCAGAGATTATAGCGTCCACTGGCAAATGTCAACCAGCATATACAGATACATGTGCTGGTGTTCATGTGTGCGTGAACGTACGAGTGCTCGTGTGTGTGCTTTGAATCAGGGAAAATGACAAATTAACAGCAATAAAATAGTTATATTTGATGTTTTATGCTTTAAACCAGATAGCAGCATGTTCCCATATCAATAAACACACACATATAAGGTAAATGCGCTAATTGTTTTGATCATGCCCATATATTTTTAACAGTAAATAAATTATGACGAAAGCTGGATTCATCATCCCGAAATATATGTATTGGAAATATGCGATGTTCAGTGTTCTGTGAGATCAACAAAAAGATCCCTCCACCCAACCTGTGCTTGAAAGCAAAATGGACTTGTTATAAATATATATGTATTTTCGTCTTAAAACTCGCACAGATGCTGAAGAATACAAATACGGATTTTTTTACACGTGTACATATCAGTACTGTACCGACTCTTAACATATATTTTCGCACCTGTACATCTGTAAAACGTGATTTAATTTTATAACAAAAAAATAATAAAAACTCTGTACGTAATTTAAACTGTGAGGTGGGAAACGAAAGAAAGACAATTTCTTCAGTGTTGGTGATGGTGTTGATCAAAGCACAATACTAGATATATTCCATGGTGATCTGTGGTTTACTCCAAGAGAATATAGCATGTGAAATTATCATCGAATAATTAAATGCCTCTTAACAAAAAATGGCTAAGTCTTTTAAGATTTCGCAATTTCTTTATGGCATACCATACTACAAGGGTAGCAATACACAATAATTTAAAATGATATTGCTTCGTGATTTCCATGCAGTTCCACTTATTGCATATTAGGTATCTGGATGGGCTAAGGGATGTAGTATAGATACACGTCTCTTTTGTGTGTATAAGTAAAACAATTATTTATTTCATAAATTAATTATCCGATAACTAGTACAGAAATATGAATAAAATGCGTGAATGCGTTTAAGTAGCATCCAGTGTACCTGTATGTGAAGTGAAATATCAACGCCCAGGCAAAGAGAGTGATTTTAAGAACTATGACTAATCCTATTTTATTTGATGACTTGCCGCTGCATGTGTTTGCGACTGGTGCCACTGGTAGGGTGGGATATACTCATCCTTCAATAACACCTACTATGCTCACTATTTGGTAATAATTAATGAAAACATATTCATGATATAGTCGGATTAGCCAAAGGAATCTGCTTCTAGTAGATACATTTTGCTGTTATTAACATGTCTTTACTTTTCTAACCCGTGAAAATCCGGGTTAGAATATTGATCTTCAGTAGCCCATGCTTGTCGTAAGAGGCGACTAACGGGATCGGGTGGTCATGCTCGCTGACTTGGTTGACACATGTCATCGGTTCCCAATTGCGCAGATCGATGCTCATGCTGTTGACCACTGGACTGTCTGGTCCAGACTCGATTATTTACAGACCGCCGCCATATAACTTGAATATTGCTGAGTGTGGCTTGAAACTAAACTCACTCACTCAATCTTTACATTTTTATTTGTGACACTGTTCTATTTCTTGGGCTCATTATAAACTTATAATATCGGTGGCAACAAGCAAACGAAGAAAAGGTAATAGGTAATGAAGTACCTAAGTCCTGAGTGCTCTATCGAAAGGAATAGAGACTGAATATTTCATGTACAAGCAAAAAGGTCCGTGATCGTCATAAAGTAGAATATTTTACAAGAGGATTCAGTGATTGTGTATTAATAATACACAATATTATAATCCACCATGAATTGACACGTGGAAATAAGTGTTACCAAAGTGGCAATACTGCCAAAGAGATAAGCTGTAAAGTCGTCGTCGTCGTTTCCGTAGTAGTAGCAGCAGCGGTAGTAGCAGTAGCAGCAGCGGTAGTAGCAGTAGCAGCAGCAGCGGTAGTAGTAGTAGTAGAAGAAGAAGAAGCAGTAGTAGTAGTAGGAGGAGGAGTAGTAGTAGTAGGAGTAGTAGTAGGAGGAGCAGCAGCAGCAATAGTGGCAGTAGAGACGGCGCAGGTAGTGCTTCTGCTGTTGCTAATGTTGTTGCTATAGAGGTTTCCTAGACTCTAGAGAATAACTCAGGTCTAGTCTAGAATGATTTGGCAAGTTAGTTTGCCCCAGGCCTGAAATTTAGCATTGTTCTGGGCTCCATTTGGATTTTGTTTTTTATTAGTAGAAATATATTGTAAGATAAAATAACCTTCTGTCTGAGGTTAAATGTTAGTGTAACTTGGCAACTAGCCTGCTAAGGAATTCCTTCTTGTTGTATATATAGCAACAGGGGTGAAATTAAAGTTACAAAGATTAAAGCGACAGTGCCCGTATATCAGCATTCATGCTATAGTATACAAAGAAATGCTATGATCTTCGCTGAGGCTGTAAGACTTTAATCTAGTATGAGAGAAAAATACCTGAACATTACACACAATTATTATCTACCGATACAGACTTCATATTGAGTAAAACAGGGAGAAAAATAATATGAATGATCATTGGAAATTAGTAAGGACGCCGTGTGTTCACGAGGGTAAGTACTATTCAAACTTTGCTAAGGTTCAAATCCTGGATTCAACAGAAAACTATGATGTGGGGTCAAATTTAGTTTAAATATCTAAGCATGTTGTAAGCATGGATCCTAGGTTTCAGTATGCCACTGCATTTTGTGGATCCCATACCTGCTATTAACAGGTGTTGTGTACTTGTCATTGACTCGTTCCATGACTTGCAAAATGGTTATTGGTGCCATGAAAACCATTTTATGGTTACTCATGTATCAAGTGCATAAGATTAGATTAAAGTGGCTGTTTGCGTAAAGAGGGTTACCATATTCTTATTCATCCAGTTTTAAATGGATACAATTTCAAATTATAAATCTAAGTTAAAGTAAGGTTGTGAATTTTTGTGATGCTTTAGCAAAGTGTGAGAAGTATATACCAAAGGAATCTGCTTCTAGTAGATACATTTTGCTGTTATTAACATGTCTTTACTTTTCTAACCCGTGAAAATCCGGGTTAGAATATTGATCTTCAGTAGCCCATGCTTGTCGTAAGAGGCGACTAACGGGATCGGGTGGTCATGCTCGCTGACTTGGTTGACACATGTCATCGGTTCCCAATTGCGCAGATCGATGCTCATGCTGTTGACCACTGGACTGTCTGGTCCAGACTCGATTATTTACAGACCGCCGCCATATAACTTGAATATTGCTGAGTGTGGCTTGAAACTAAACTCACTCACTCAATCTTTACATTTTTATTTGTGACACTGTTCTATTTCTTGGGCTCATTATAAACTTATAATATCGGTGGCAACAAGCAAACGAAGAAAAGGTAATAGGTAATGAAGTACCTAAGTCCTGAGTGCTCTATCGAAAGGAATAGAGACTGAATATTTCATGTACAAGAAAAAAGGTCCGTGATCGTCATAAAGTAGAATATTTTACAAGGGGATTCAGTGATTGTGTATTAATAATACACAATATTATAATCCACCATGAATTGACACGTGGAAATAAGTGTTACCAAAGTGGCAATACTGCCAAAGAGATAAGCTGTAAAGTCGTCGTCGTCGTTTCCGTAGTAGTAGCAGCAGCGGTAGTAGCAGTAGCAGCAGCAGCGGTAGTAGCGGTAGTAGTAGTAGAAGAAGAAGAAGAAGCAGTAGTAGTAGTAGGAGGAGGAGTAGTAGTAGTAGGAGTAGTAGTAGTAGGAGGAGCAGCAGCAGCAATAGTGGCAGTAGAGACGGCGCAGGTAGTGCTTCTGCTGTTGCTAATGTTGTTGCTATAGAGGTTTCCTAGACTCTAGAGAATAACTCAGGTCTAGTCTAGAATGATTTGGCAAGTTAGTTTGCCCCAGGCCTGAAATTTAGCATTGTTCTGGGCTCCATTTGGATTTTGTTTTTTATTAGTAGAAATATATTGTAAGATAAAATAACCTTCTGTCTGAGGTTAAATGTTAGTGTAACTTGGCAACTAGCCTGCTAAGGAATTCCTTCTTGTTGTATTTATAGCAACAGGGGTGAAATTAAAGTTACAAAGATTAAAGCGACAGTGCCCGTATATCAGCATTCATGCTATAGTATACAAAGAAATGCTATGATCTTCGCTGAGGCTGTAAGACTTTAATCTAGTATGAGAGAGAAAATACCTGAACATTACACACAATTATTATCTACCGATACAGACTTCATATTGAGTAAAACAGGGAGAAAAATAATATGAATGATCATTGGAAATTAGTAAGGACGCCGTGTGTTCACGAGGGTAAGTACTATTCAAACTTTGCTAAGGTTCAAATCCTGGATTCAACAGAAAACTATGATGTGGGGTCAAATTTAGTTTAAATATCTAAGCATGTTGTAAGCATGGATCCTAGGTTTCAGTATGCCACTGCATTTTGTGGATCCCATACCTGCTATTAACAGGTGTTGTGTACTTGTCATTGACTCGTTCCATGACTTGCAAAATGGTTGGTTGGTGCCATGAAAACCATTTTTATGGTTACTCATGTATCAAGTGCATAAGATTAGATTAAAGTGGCTGTTTGCGTAAAGAGGGTTACCATATTCTTATTCATCCAGTTTTAAATGGATACAATTTCAAATTATAAATCTAAGTTAAAGTAAGGTTGTGAATTTTTGTGATGCTTAGCAAAGTGTGAGAAGTATATATCACATCCTACCGGGAGCTTCCCTTGCTTGCACAATTACAGATGCATTTCCCGTAAGTTACGCATTGTTTGTGATCGGCAAACACCTTGTGTCATCACTGATTTGCGGTCATCCTTTAACACCTTGTTTTTACTTTTATTCCAAAGGGAATCTGCTTCTTATGATAGTCAAGGCAGGGCATTATTTTACATCGACGTTGTATATCCATATGGTACTTGGTGCATATCTATAAATGTAAAAATAACAATCGTATTTTACACCTTTGGAGACTTGCGGAGAATTTTTATGTGCCATGGAAATTCAATAGGATTGACCTGTCAGTGTCACTGACATTTTCGGTATCTTATGTCTTGCAAATATAAACGTGAAAACATTTCGTAACATTATTTAACTGACATTTACAACGTATTACTAAATCACTTATGTCAGTGGGTTGTGATATCGACTGGTAAATGAGGCAACACCACATATTCTTTCTGATAATTGAAAGCGGGAAAACCCATCTTCATGAAGCATCCCCACTGAAGCAGTCATCGGCATGGGTGAATCAATCACGACCCAGGTGGTCGCGAAGAGGTGAGCACGCATCACACATACATGCAAAGGCAAGTCAATCGGTTTATTCTATTATCACAATGTGCGAAACGATATTTCAATGTTGACATTCGACAGCATGCCGACAGTCTACATACAACCTCGAACTGATAGTTCAAACTATTCCTGATAGAATATCCTGTGATACTTGATAACAAGAAAATTAGGAATTAACGAAATATATGCTTCAAATGCTGTCCATAATAACAGTAATAGTAATAATGATAATAATAATACTTATTAAATCAACTGCTAAACATGTGTCACTCGACCGCTATGTTATGTATTGCTAATAGTGGTGTCACCCTCACGGGTATCTCCAGGGATAATTTCTTATAATCATCCGGGATATGAAGGTCACGTGTCTGTCACGTGATTATCATCGACCATATGAGGTACATATATTTATCTGAATAAATATGTGATAAGACAAATCAATATTAGAGGTCTTAAATAAAATATTATATTTTGAAAAGATTGACGTATCATTAAATTCGTCATTGTATGCAATACTCACATGAAGCACTATTACAGGTAAGTGAGGACAGATATGACTAATATATGACAGAATACTAATGTGATTATAAAATAGATATCATTCGCAGGGATGATGATGGCATTTGACTTTAGAAAACCCTATTTATTCCCTCGACTGATTGCATGTGTCAACTCATTCTTGGATAAGTCAAATGATCTCCATTGCACTTCTTTTTAAAAATAGAAATTAAAATTCTATTTCAGAGACTAACAATGAAAAATTATAAATGTAGCCCTCCACTTCAAGCGATCTCCTGCTGCGATTGGTTCTGCACTGTACTGTCGGGGTCGTAATGCAGCCATTAAAAACCATAACACTGTGTGAGAATCCTACCCTTGTGATATCATACCTTTCATAGAACCATCAACTCATTGCATGCCAACACAATAATTGATGTGATCACGTTAACTCCAATCAATACTCATGAGTCAACGGAGCATAAAAATACAGGTTTCCAAAATAAACTGGCGTACAAAAGAAAGTACACACCTGATGCTTTGGTAAAATATTTTCCTCAAAACAGCGTAATTTTTAGAAAAGTGTTTTGATTGTGACTCACAAGTCACAAACATTGTGTACGTGTTGCAATAACACCATAGATATCGTACCAAGTTGGAACATTGCTAACAAAATATTTACGTTGTTTTAATAGTCTCAAAACACCAGGTGTGTACTTTCTTTGTACATCAGTATATCTGTAAGTGAAAAAAACAACAGTTGACTTATTATAGTATTTCAATGTTGGTACAAATTTACTTATACTACTTGCATAAAGGAAAAAACGTCTCTCGTGGCAATCGTGTTCGGCTTAAGAGTAATGATATCTGGTGCACAAGCACGCTCAAGAAATCAGACAGGATACCAGAGGACATGTAGCATGTCCCTAAATATCAATATCAACACGACATCATTATTTTACTGCTTACTTCAGCTCCAACTTATATTTCACTGTAAAATTAATAATGAAATATGAATGTATCGCACAGTTCAGTCAGTCCACAGCACAAAATCTCTTCAAGCCCAAATCCACATTTTACTATCACTCACGATTTCACCTACTCCAAGACGGTCGTAGGTAGTGAAGTCGACGCAATTATGTAATTATCTTCAACTCAAGCCATTTGCTATTGTAAAATTGATAATCAAATAGGAACGCATCATACAGTTTCACATTTTACCATCGCAAACAATTTTACTCAAACTCACACTGCCCAAGACCACATTATACTATTACACACATTCACACATCAGGTGACTCAGGCCAAGTCCACAATGTGTCATCAGACATTAGGTGACTCAGGCCAAGTCCAGATTGAACTACCAAACACAATCTCACACAGTCCAAGTCCACATTGTGCCATCACACATTAGGTGATTCAGGCCAAGTCCACATTGTTACATCACGCATCAGGTGATTCAGGCCAAGTCCACATTGTTACATCACACATCAGGTGATTCAGGCCAAGTCCACACTGTTACATCACACAACAGGTGATTCAGGCCAAGTCCACATTGTTACATTGCACATCAGGTGATTCAGTTCAAGCACACATTGTGTCATCAAACAGCCAAATTTTGAACATTGAACCACTAAACACAATCCCACACAGTCAAAGTCCACATTGAACCATCACACACAATCTCACACAGTCAAAGTCCATATTGAACCATCAAACACAATCTCACACAACCAAAGTCCATATTGAACCATCACACACAATCTCACAACACACTCAAAGTTCATATTGAACCATCACGCACAATCTCACACAGTCAAAGTCCATATTGAACCATCACACACAATCTCACACAGTCAAAGTCCACATAAAACAATTACACACAATCTCACACAACCAAAGTCCATATTGAACCATCAAACACAATCTCACACAACCAAAGTCCACATTGAACCATCACACACAATCTCACACGACCAAAGTCCATATTGAACCATCACACACAATCTCACACGACCAAAGTCCATATTGAACCATCACACACAATCTCACACGACCAAAGTCCATATTGAACCATCACACACAATCTCACAGTCAAAGTCCATATTGAACCATCAAACACAATCTCACACAACCAAAGTCCATATTGAGCCATCACACATTATTTCACTCAGATCTCGCCCACAGTGATCCATCACATAACCTCGTGCATCTGTATTCATATAATATTTCTCTGGTGTTCAACATCATGAAATATTTCTCTACTGCTCAATTTCATGAATTAGTTCCCTGGTGCTCAATTTCCTGAAATATTTCTTCTGTGTTCATTTTCATGGAATATATCTCTTTGCCCATATTCATTAATTGATATGATGGTAACCATATTCATTAAATTTGATGATAATATTTTTTTAAAATACCATGAACAGTTTTCACACATCCACATTGTGCAACGTGTTATTTACATAATAATATTTTGTACTCATATCCAATTAAGCAAGATTGAATTAATGTTTCAAAAAGACCAAGAATAGCTTTCGCACATTCCATAGTGTGCAACATGGTTTTTATATAATAATATTTTGATACTCATATTCAATAATATTTCTTTAATGATAATGTTTCACACCCTCCATATTGTGCAACATGGTTTTTATATAATAATATTTTTATATTCATATTCAATCATATTTCTTTGACGATAATGTTTCAAAAAGGCCAATAGTAGTTTTCACACCCTCCATATTGTGCAACATGGTTTTTATATGATAATATTTTTATATTCATATTCAATCATATTTCTTTGACGATAATGTTTCAAAAAGGCCAATAGTAGTTTTCACACCCTCCATATTGTGCAACATGGTTTTATATAATAATATTTTATATTCATATTCAATCATATTTCTTTGACGATAATGTTTCAAAAAGGCCAATAGTAGTTTTCACACCCTCCATATTGTGCAACATGGTTTTTATATAATAATATTTTTATATTCATATTCAATCATATTTCTTTGACGATAATGTTTCAAAAGGCCAATAGTAGTTTTCACACCCTCCATATTGTGCAACATGGTTTTTATATAATAATATTTTTATATTCATATTCAATCATATTTCTTTGACGATAATGTTTCAAAAAGGCCAATAGTAGTTTTCACACCCCCCATATTGTGCAACATGGTTTTTCGGCACCGTAACTGACACAAGACTAGACTCAGCACAACACAAAAGGAACATTGGAATATGGTCGTGACCTAGAACAGCTCTGATGACCCATTTACAATGGCGTTTTGTCAGCACTGAAATATGAAGGCTCTAGTGCATTGTTTGACGATATTCCGAGCAGGATTCTTAAGAGTAGACAAAACCATAAATTGTTGCAGACGAAGCATGAGGTAAGAGTCTCCTGACGCATTCTTACACGACTATGGCGCTATATACCATGATGTATATTTTCGAATAACAAACATTAGCCCTGCAAAGAAAATGTCATAGTTTTTGGGCTGGGTGCTTGGGTAGCTAGGTGATGAGATGGCGTCAGGCTGAGTGCCTGGGTTGTGTGTCGAGGGGGATTCCTGGAGTCAAGGTCATTGTTTTAATTTTTGTTCATGTGGCATGGCCGGTCACAAAATTGTATATACCCTCAGGACCATCCTTAATCTGTCCATTGATTACGGATCGACATTTTCATTTTGTGGGATTCATTTAAAGACTTACTAGAGATTTCCTAAAGTTACTACAATTAATTTGCTACAGCTTTTACCGAAACTATAAGATCTCACTGCATGAGGAGAGTAGCAAGACAAACACACAAACACACATACACACATACATACACACATACACGGACGCATACGCACGCACACGCATTCACTGTTATAACAATAAAGGTAGATTTTCAAGGATCAAAATTCACAAACTGGTCTTCTATGCCCAAGCATTACGGTTGAAAAACAAATCATTTCATTGTACTTGCATAAATGATACCTGTTCAAACTAACGTCTCTCAAAAAATATAAGAATATCGTACGTATTCAATTCTGCCGTATATTTACATCTATTTAGCAGAGAATAGTGTTTGCGGAAGAAGAAAACGACATCCTCAGCGGTTACCACAACGACGACAGTATTGATTCCGCCTTCCATTTACTGAAAATTTTCAGGAACAAATAAGCAGATACCTATGCAAGTAGATCTTGGGTCTATGAACACTGTTTTGTGATATATTTGGTGTTACCAAGGTGCCTTGACCTTCTTATATGTGATGACCTGCTCCAGCCAATCCTTCATGTCAATATACTGCTCTTGACGATATCTACGACACTATACAACATGTTCATCTACAAACCAGAAAATGCGCACAAACATTTGTTAAAATTAAACCTTGAAGGGTTTTTTCATCGTGTCTTTTTCCCCAAACAAGGTAAATAGTTCTCGAAGTCTTCGGATGTCAGAAAACATGGTTTACAGAGTGGTTCCATCGCTACATCAATCTATAACCATGGTAACTCGTTCTTAAAATGGCTAATGTTTTCGATGTTAAAACGACCAAGGTGTACTGTTACACGAATCTGCTCGAAAATATCGCGACAGTAAAATATACTTGACTCCTATTGTTAACAACCTTTGGCTCGGTCAACACAGAGATTAATAGCTTTGTGTTGCTTCGTATTGCAAAGGTCATATATTAGGTGCAAAAACTGTTATGGTTTCCACTGGTACTTGCTGTACAAATACTTATTGCAGGATAATAATCTCTTTTACTTTGATATTATTCTTAAATTAACGAAAGAGAAAGAATTGTTGATGCACAAAGAAAAAAATCTCAAAAAAGCCTGAATGAAGCACACTATTTATATCAATGTGCCACCTGATTGCAGTCATGACGGTTTGCAGTGGCTCTCGCACATCGAGACACCTATATTTGGCCTCTGTTATATGCTGGCAACAGGGGAGATTGTGGCAAGTAGGAATCGCATGGATGTATCTGAATTGCTAGAAGCTAGGAGACCCCATGTGCATAATTATCGGATCGTGAAACAAAGTTTATCGGGCCGATTTATCGAATCGATAACACCAGCTATTTTGTGGTAAAAAAGCTTCTCGCTTGGACAGTTTGATTTAACAAACATCGGTTACAACCTCGGCAAGAATCAGACACCAGCCTCCAGAACAATCCCTCTAAAATTCAACAAACGTTAATTTATGAGTTCTCAAGAGCTTCTCTGCACCAAAGGCCTGAATATAAAGGTGCCTGTAGCACCCCCGTACCACTCTGACATGTCATTCATGTCACTGTGTAACTACATGTTCATGTTGGTCAAGGCATAGACCAGTGTTTCAAGCAGAAGTCGACATTCAAGGCTAAACTTAGGTGTACTTTGTGAACCTGTTGTCCTTGAAGAGACATCGGTACCATATCAGTAGTGTTTAAGGATTACACACTGCATTACTTTCGTGGTTAATCACTCAATGCATTCCTATCCAGACAGTGATAACTTAAAACAGTCTTCAGCAAGCACAACCTTTTTAAGCATTACTTACACAGACAAACGTGCCAACTGCATGCCGTCCAAAAGAGAATGATTGCACCCAGACAGACGATTATACTGAACGTATTTTTGTCCAGGCAGAGAGTGGTGGCTTTAAAACAACTCTGTACTCTGACGGTAATTCCTCAAACTCTTCACAAAGGCAGACAGTGATGCTTTCAACATTTCATACAGACAGACAGTGATACATTAACAATTACTACACACAGTTCTTCATTAAACACTGCATCCAGACAGTTACGATGTAATCAGTACATTTAAGTGATTACTTAAACATTACATCTGGACAGGCAGTCGTGTCTGAAACATTACTCTTCATAGAGACAGTAATGATTTAATCATTCCTTCTCCAGACTGTGATGATTAAAACAGTACTGCTCCAGAAATACAGTGATGTCATAATATTCCTTCTCCATAGAAACCGTTAGGGTTTAAATCTTACTACGCCAGACAGTCAGTGATGCTTTAAACATAACTGCTCAAGACAGTGATTCCTTCAACATTACTTCTCTATAGAGACCGTTAGGAATTAGACATTACTTCTGCAGACAAACATTGATTCCTTCAACATTACATCTCCATAGAGACCGTTAGGATTTAAACATTACTGCTGCAGACAGATAGTGATTCCTTCAACATTACTTCTCCATAGAGACCGTTAGGAATTAGACATTACTCCTGCAGACAAACATTGATTCCTTCAACATTACATCTCCATAGAGACCGTTAGGAATTAGACATTACTTCTGCAGACAGACATTGATTCCTTCAACATTACTTCTCCATAGAGACCGTTAGGAATTAGACATTACTTCTGCAGACAAACATTGATTCCTTCAACATTACCTCTCCATAGAGACCTTTAGCAATGAGACATTACTTCTGCAGACAAAAACATTGATTCTTTCAACATTACCTCTCCATAGAGACCGTTAGGATTTAAACATTACTTCTGCAGACAGATAGTGATTCCTTCAACATTACATCTCCATAGAAACCGTTAGGAATTAGACATTACTTCTGCAGACAAACATTGATTCCTTCAAGATTACCTCTCCATAGAGACCTTTAGCAATGAGACATTACTTCTGCAGACAAAAACATTGATTCTTTCAACATTACCTCTCCATAGAGACCGTTAGGATTTAAACATTACTTCTGCAGACAGATAGTGATTCCTTCAACATTACTTCTCCATAGAGACCGTTAGGAATTAGACATTACTCCTGCAGACAAACATTGATTCCTTCAACATTACATCTCCATAGAGACCGTTAGGATTTAAACATTACTTATGCAGACAAACATTGATTCCTTCAACATTACATCTCCATAGAGACCGTTAGGAATTAGACATTACTCCTGCAGACAAACATTGATTCCTTCAACATTACATCTCCATAGAGACCGTTAGGATTTAAACATTACTGCTGCAGACAGATAGTGATTCCTTCAACATTACTTCTCCATAGAGACCGTTAGAAATTAGACATTACTTCTGCAGACAAACATTGATTTCTTCAACATTACTTCTCCATAGAGACCGTTAGGAATTAGACATAACTCCTGCAGACAAACATTGATTCCTTCAACATTACATCTCCATAGAGACCGTTAGGATTTAAACATTACTTCTGCAGACAGATAGTGATTCCTTCAACATTACTTCTCCATAGAGACCGTTAGGAATTAGACATTACTTCTGCAGACAAACATTGATTTCTTCAACATTACTTCTCCATAGAGACCGTTAGGAATTAGACATAACTCCTGCAGACAAACATTGATTCCTTCAACATTACATCTCCATAGAGACCGTTAGGATTTAAACATTACTTCTGCAGACAGATAGTGATTCTGCAGACAGATAGGAACATTACTTCTCCATAGAGACCGTTAGGAATTAGACATTACTCCTGCAGACAAACATTGATTCCTTCAACATTACATCTCCATAGAGACCGTTAGGAATTAGACGTTACTTCTGCAGACAAACATTGATTCCTTCAACATTACCTCTCCATAGAGACCTTTAGCAATGAGACATTACTTCTGCAGACAAAAACATTGATTCTTTCAACATTACCTCTCCATAGAGACCGTTAGGATTTAAACATTACTTCTGCAGACAGATAGTGATTCCTTCAACATTACTTCTCCATAGAGACCGTTAGAAATTAGACATTACTTCTGCAGACAAACATTGATTTCTTCAACATTACCTCTCCATAGAGACCTTTAGCAATGAGACATTATTTCTGCAGACAAAAACATGGATTCTTTCAACATTACTTCTCCATAGAGACCGTTAGGAATTAGACATTACTCCTGCAGACAAACATTGATTCCTTCAACATTACATCTCCATAGAGACCGTTAGGATTTAAACATTGCTTCTGCAGACAAACATTGATTCCTTCAACATTACATCTCCATAGAGACCGTTAGGAATTAGACATTACTTCTGCAGACAAACATTGATTTCTTCAACATTACTTCTCCATAGAGACCGTTAGGAATTAGACATTACTCCTGCAGACAAACATTGATTCCTTCAACATTACATCTCCATAGAGACCGTTAGGATTTAAACATTACTGCTGCAGACAGATAGTGATTCCTTCAACATTACTTCTCCATAGAGACCGTTCGAAATTAGACATTACTTCTGCAGACAAACATTGATTTCTTCAACATTACTTCTCCATGGAGACCGTTAGGAATTAGACATTACTCCTGCAGACAGATAGTGATTCCTTCAACATTACTTCTCCATAGAGACCGTAAGGAATTAGACATTACTTCTGCAGACAAACATTGATTTCTTCAACATTACATCTCCATAGAGACCGTTAGGAATTAGACATAACTCCTGCAGACAAACATTGATTCCTTCAACATTACTTCTCTATAGAGACCGTTAGGAATTAGACATTACTTCTGCAGACAAACATTGATTCCTTCAACATTACTTCTCCATAGAGACCGTTAGGAATTAGACATTACTCCTGCAGACAAACATTGATTCCTTCAACATTACATCTCCATAGAAACCGTTAGGAATCAGACATTACTTCTGCAGACAAACATTGATTCCTTCAACATTACTTCTCCATAGAGACCGTTAGAAATTAGACATTACTCCTGCAGACAAACATTGATTCCTTCAACATTACATCTCCATAGAGACCGTTAGGATTTAAACATTACTTCTGCAGACAGATAGTGATTCCTACAACATTACTTCTCCATAGAGACCGTTAGGAATTAGACATTACTTCTGCAGACAAACATTGATTTCTTCAACATTACTTCTCCATAGAGACCGTTAGGAATTAGACATTACTTCTGCAGACAGATAGTGATTCCTTCAACATTACTTCTCCATAGAGACCGTTAGGAATTAGACATTACTTCTGCAGACAAACATTGATTTCTTCAACATTACATCTCCATAGAGACCGTTAGGAATTAGACATAACTCCTGCAGACAAACATTGATTCCTTCAACATTACTTCTCCATAGAGACCGTTAGGAATCAGACATTACTTCTGCAGACAAACATTGATTCCTTCAACATTACTTCTCCATAGAAACCGTTAGGAATCAGACATTACTTCTGCAGACAAACATTGATTCCTTCAACATTACATCTCCATAGAGACCGTTAGTAATGAGACATTACTTCTGCAGACAGATAGTGATTCCTTCAACATTACATCTCCATAGAGACCGTTAGGATTTAAACATTACTGCTGCAGACAGATAGTGATTCCTTCAACATTACTTCTCCATAGAGACCGTTAGGAATTAGACATTACTCCTGCAGACAAATAGTGATTCCTTCAACATTACTTCTCCATAGAGACCGTTAGGAATTAGACATTACTTCTGCAGACAAACATTGATTCCTTCAACGTTACTTCTCCATAGAGACCGTTAGGATTTAAACATTACTTCTGCAGACAGATAGTGATTCCTTCAACATTACTTCTCCATAGAGACCGTTAGGAATTAGACATTACTCCTGCAGACAAACATTGATTCCTTCAACATTACTTCTCCATAGAAATCGTTAGGAATTAGACATTACTCCTGCAGACAAACATTGATTCCTTCAACATTACCTCTCCATAGAGACCGTTAGGAATTAGACATTACTTCTGCAGACAAACATTGATTCCTTCAACGTTACTTCTCCATAGAGACCGTTAGGATTTAAACATTACTTCTGCAGACAAACATTGATTCCTTCAACATTACTTCTCCATAGAGACCGTTAGGATTTAAACATTACTTCTGCAGACAAACATTGTTTTTCAACATTACTTCTCCATGGAGACCGTTAGGAATTAGACATTACTCCTGCAGACAAACATTGATTCCTTCAACATTACTTCTCCATAGAAACCGTTAGGAATTAGACATTACTTCTGCAGACAAACATTGATTCCTTCAACATTACTTCTCCATAGAGACCGTTAGGAATTAGACATTACTTCTGCAGACAAACATTGATTCCTTCAACATTACTTCTCCATAAAGACCGTTAGGAATTAGACATTAACTCTGCACACAGGTAGTGATTCCTTTAACATTACTTCTCCATAGAGATCGTTAGGATTTAGACATTAACTCTGCAGACAGATTGTGGGGCTCTCAAAATTTCTTCTCCATAGAGATCGTCAGGATTTAAGCATTACTTCTGCAGACAGATAGTGATTCCTTCAACATTACTTCTCCATAGAGACCGTTAGGGTTGAAGGAGTATTCCTGCAGACAGACAGTGATTCCTTAAACATTACTTATCCATAGTAAGGCACCCGGCAGACAGTATAATGCCTTAAAAGCAGTGATAGCTTTAACTTTTATTCTGAAGACATACATTTACACTTCAAGTATTACTTCTTTAAACTGACAGAGACGTGGCACCTTAAACAGTTCTTATGCAAAGCTGGTGAAATCCAAGAACATTTCATAGATCTAAGAATCCTAGGCGGGACGAATCTTGGATTTGAACCCTTGCTGTCGTCATGCACACACAGGGGGAGGGAACTCTAGAACAAAGAGAATACTTACACTGCGGTTGTCGTCCTTTGTTCGTGACGTCACCACCAGGTTCACTTTGTGGCATTAGTTTGTCAAGGCTATGCACCCCTCACATTTAACACGAACACATTACTACTAGGGAATATTAACTTTGGGTTGCAAAATTCAGAAGTCTTTCAAACAAAGCATCGCCCTCCAGTTCCTTTAATTCTATTCTACCTATGATAGATTACATAGTGGTGTTACATAATGATATTTTTTTTCTGTCTGTACTACCATCCCAGATTTAAACTGAAACACCTTTCCCAAACTCCATCACCACGCCCCATCCACCCCAGAACAGACCACACCATACCCCAAAACAGACCACCACACTAAAACGGAACACCCACCCCCTCACCAACCCTTAGTACACACCATCCACTCCATACCCGAGCCCATTACAATCGTATTCCCTAATAATGTCTTACAATCTTTGTCACAGGTCGTTTTGAACATACACAATGCACAATAAAAACGTTATCAACAATTGTCAGGAATACTATTAAGAGCGAGGATCCGCATGAAACCTAAGAATCACTCATAACAGCACTTTGTGAGACATAAAAAGAGCTATTTATTAAAAAAATGTATTTCAATATGAAATAATTCGATATTGTTTTTATCTAATTTTTGCATTATTAAACATATTTTGTTTTGTTATAACTAGTGTTGTAACAAGTTCACCAGCCTCGTGTACTTTCAACCTGACTTGCAGCAAAGGTTGTTTTTTTTCCTTTCCTGTTTTTTCTTGTTGGTGCTGTGATTTATGGCCGCCAGATTGTTGGTCCTGCATTATTAAGTAAACGATTATTTGTGTCACTGGTTCCTCTTATCTGGCAACAGGAGGAACATATTTCATTATCTAACAAGACACTCTGAAACTGTAGACAAGGTAAAACAATTTCATTAATACTTAACGTCCTTTTAATCTACCCGTCAAGCGCGATAACAAGTGTTTCCCTACTTTGTTTCAATCATTTGACACGTGTCGCCCTTCACTTGCAAATTTAAACAAAAAATGAAAATATCAAAAATACACGATTTCTTCAACGGCAATCAATATTTGACTGGTATTCCCAGGATGCTAGAACAGCGACCGCAATATCTATGTACCCGGATGAAAACTGATCTACATTACTGATCTCTCTCCATCCGACCTCTATGCACTGATCTCCCCGACCCCCGACACTGATATCCCCGACCCCCGACACTGATCTCCCCGACCCCCGACACTGATATCAACGACCCTCGACACTGATCTCCCCGACCCTCGACACTGATCTCCACGACCCCGACACTGATATCCCCGACCCCGAAACTGATCTCCCCGACCCCCGACACTGATATCAACAGCCCCCGACACTGATCTCCCCGACCCCGACACTGATATCAACGACCCTCGACACTGATCTCCACGACCCCGACACTGATCTCCCCCTACCCTCGACACTGATATCCCCGACCTCGACACTGATCTCCACGACCCCGACACTGATCTCCACGACCCTCGACACTGATCTCCCCGACCCTCGACACTGATCTCCCCTACCCTCGACACTGATCTCCCCGACCCTGACCCCGACACTGATCTCCCCTGACCCCGACACTGATCTCCCGACCCCGACACTGATCTCCCCCGACCCCGACACTGATCTCCCGACCCTCGACACTGATCTCCCCGACACTCGACACTGATATCCCCTACCCTCGACACTGATCTTCCCCGACACTCGACACTGATCTCCCCGACACTCGACACTGATATCCCCGACCTCGACACTGATCTTCTTCCCGACCCTCGACACTGATCTCCCCGACCCTCGACACTGATCTCCCCGACCCCCGACACTGATCTCCCCGACCCTCGACACTGATATCCCCTACCCCCGACACTGATCTCCCCGACCCTCGACACTGATCTCCACGACCCCAGACACTGATCTCCCCGACCCTCGACACTGATATCCCCGACCCTCGACACTGATATCCACGACCCCCGACACTGATCTCTCCGACCCTCGACATTGATCTCCCCGACCCTCGACACTGATCTCCCCTGACCTCGACACTGATATCCCCGACCCTCGACACTGATATCCACGACTGATCTCCCCGACACTACGATCTGATCCCGACCTCGACACTGATCTCCCCGACCCTCGACACTGATCTCCCCGACCCTCGACACTGATCTCCCCTACCTCGACACTGATCTCCCCGACCCTCGACACTGATCTCCCCGACCCCCGACACTGATCTCCCGACCCCGACACTGATCTCCCCGACCCTCGACACTGATCTCCCCGACCCTCGACACTGATCTCCCCGACCCTCGACACTGATCTCCCCGACCCTCGACACTGATCTCCCCGACACTCGACACTGATATCCCGACCCTCGACACTGATCTTCCCCGACACTCGACACTGATCTCCCCGACACTCGACACTGATATCCCCGACCCTCGACACTGATCTTCCCTGACCCTCGACACTGATCTCCCCGACCCTCGACACTGATCTCCGACCCCCGACACTTGATCCCCGACCCTCGACACTGATATCCCCGACCCCGACACTGATCTCCCCCGACCCTCGACCCCTGATCTCCACGACCCCAGACACTGATCTCTCCCGACCCTCGACACTGATATCCACGACCCTCGACACTGATATCCCCGACCTCGACACTGATCTCCCCGACCCTCGACACTGATCTCCCCGACTCCCGACACTGATCTCCCCGACCCCGACACTGATCTCCCCGATCCCCGACACTGATCTCCACGACCCCCGACACTGATCTCCCCGACCCTCGACACTGATCTCCCCGACCCTCGACACTGATCTCCCCGACCCTCGACACTGATCTCCCCGACCCTCGACACTGATTTCCCCGACCCTCGACACTGATCTCCCCGACCCTCGACACTGATCTCCCCGACACTCGACACTGATATCCCCGACCCTCGACACTGATCTTCCCCGACACCTCGACACTGATCTCCCCGACACTCGACACTGATATCCCCGACCCTCGACACTGATCTTCCCCGACCCTCGACACTGATCTCCCCGACCCTCGACACTGATCTCCTGACCCCGACACCCCGACACTGATCTCCCCGACCCTCGACACTGATATCCCCGACCCCGACACTGATCTCCCGACCCTCGACCCTGATCTCCACGACCCCCGACACTGATCTCCCCGACCCTCGACACTGATATCCCCGACCCTCGACACTGATATCCACGACCCCCGACACTGATCTCCGACCCTCGACATTGATCTCCCCGACCCTCGACACTGATCTCCCCGACCCTCGACACTGATATCCCCGACCCTCGACACTGATATCCACGACCCCCGACACTGATCTCCCCGACCCTCGACACTGATCTCCCCGACCCTCGACACTGATCTCCACGACCCTCGACACTGATATCCCCGACCCTCGACACTGATCTCCCCGACCCTCGACACTGATCTCCCCTACCCTCGACACTGATCTCCCCTACCCTCGACACTGATCTCCCCGACCCTCGACACTGATCTCCCCGACTCCCGACACTGATCTCCCCGACCCCCGACACCCTCGACACTGATCTCCCCGACACTCGACACTGATATCCCCGACCCTCGACACTGATCTTCCCCGACACTCGACACTGATCTCCCCGACACTCGACACTGATATCCCCGACCCTCGACACTGATCTTCCCCGACCCTCGACACTGATCTCCCCGACCCTCGACACTGATATCCCCGACCCCCGACACTGATCTCCCCGACCCTCGACACTGATATCCCCGACCCCGACACTGATCTCCCCGACCCTCGACACTGATCTCCACGACCCCCAGACACTGATCTCCCCGACCCTCGACACTGATATCCCCGACCTCGACACTGATATCCACGACCCCGACACTGATCTCCCCGACCTCGACATTGATCTCCCCGACCCTCGACACTGATCTCCCCGACCCTCGACACTGATATCCCCGACCCTCGACACTGATATCCACGACCCCGACACTGATCTCCCCGACCCTCGACACTGATCTCCCCGACCCTCGACACTGATCTCCCCGACCCTCGACACTGATATCCCCGACCCTCGACACTGATCTCCCCGACCCTCGACACTGATCTTCCCGACCCTCGACACTGATATCCCCGACCCCCGACACTGATTTCCCCGACCCCGACACTGATATCCCCGACCCCGACACTGATCTCCCCGACACTGAACTCCCCGACACTGAACTCCCCGACACTCGACACTGATCTCCCCGACCCTCGACACTGATCTCCCCGACCCTCGACACTGATTTCCCCGACCCCCGACACTGATTTTCCCGACCCTCGACACTGATCTCCCCGACACTGAACTCCCCGACACTGAACTCCCCGACACTCGACACTGATCTCCCCGACCCTCGACACTGATCTCCCCGACCCTCGACACTGATCTCCCCGACCCCGACACTGATCTCCCCGACCCCCGACACTGATTTCCCCGACCCTCGACACTGATCTCCCCGACACTGAACTCCCGACACTGATCTCCCCGACCCTCGACACTGATCTCCCCGACACTGATCTCCCCGACCCTCGACACTGAACTCCCCGACCATCGACACTGATCTCCCTGACACTGATCTCCCCGACCCCGACACTGATCTCCCCGACCACGACACTGATCTCCCAACCCTCGACACTGATCTCCCCGACCCTCGACACTGATTCCCCGACCCCGACATTGATCTCCCGCCGACCTCGACACTGATCTCCCCGACCCCACCCACCCACCCCAACTGATCTCCCCGACCTCCGACCCTGATCTCTCTCCATCTGACCTCTATACACTGATGTCCATGACCCCTCGACACCTGACCTTCAGACACGAACCCCCACCCGACCACTGATCTCCACATGACCTCTACACAAATCTCCGCATGACCTCTACACACATCACCACATGACCTCTACACACATCACCACATGACCTCTACACACATCACCACATGACCTCTACACACATCATCATAAGACGTCTACACACATCACCACATGACCTCTACACACATCACCACATGACCTCTACACAGATCACCACATGACCTCTACACACATCACCACATGACCTCTACACACATCACCACATGACCTCTACACAGATCTCCACATGACCTCTACACAGATCTCCACATGACCTCTACACACATCACCACATGACCTCTACACACATCACCACATGACCTCTACACAGATCTCCACATGACCTCTACACAGATCACCACATGACCTCTACACACATCACCACATGACCTCTACACACATCACCACATGACCTCTACACACATCACCACATGACCTCTACACAGATCTCCACAAGACCTCTACACAAATCACCACATGACCTCCACACAGATCTCCATACGACTTTCACAGACATCCACCTGTCCCTATACTGATCTCCTCCTAGCTATCTAAAGATTTTTAAAAATATTTTTAACAGTGTGAACATTTATCCATAAAGGTGCTGATCATCCCTAGTTCCTTCACCAAAATGATGTCAAATAATTGGACGATATTTGTTGCACTCAAATATGAAATCTCAGGGATGTACGTAAACAACGAGAGTTCCAGACCCTTCATCATCGACTTAAACACCTGTTCATACCTGTGGTATCGATTAGTACTCGTCTAGACTTCTATGGGTCAATACCCTTCTCAGTACCGGGGTACTGAGGACACATTGTTTGATTGGCCATGGACAAGGCTCGAGGACGTGCAGGACATTTTAAGAGCAGTGTTACAAATCAATAAGTTGCACTTTTCTCTTCTACACGTTTTAATCCGAGACTCAATTCTGGCGGGTCGGGTGGGGCAGGTGTTTGGATGGGGGTGGGAGAATAGTTGGGGTAGGAAATCGGTTGTGGGTAGGGGTCTGGAGGGTGGAGGAGATACGATGGGGGGGGGATTAGTTCAGGGGGTAGGAAATCGGTTGTGGGTAGGGGGTTTGGTGGATGGAGGAGATAGGATGGGGTGGGGATTAGTTGGGGTAGGAAATCGGTTGTGGGTAGGGGGGTCTGGTGGGTGGAGAGATAGGATGGGAATGGGGGATTAGTTGGGGTAGGAAATCGGTTGTGGGTAGGGGGTTTAGTGGATGGAGGAGATAGGATGGGGTGGGGGATTAGTTAGGGGTAGGAAATCGTTGTGGGTAGGGGTCTGGTGGGTGGAGGAGATAGGATGGAGTGAGATTAGTTAGGGTAGGAAATCGGTTGTGGGTAGGGGGTCTGGTGGGTGGAGGAGATAGGATGGGGATGGGGGATTAGTTGGGGGTAGGAAATCGGTTGTGGGTAGGGGTCTGGTGTGTGGAGGAGATACGATGGGGGGTGGGGATTAGTTGGGGTAGGAAATCGGTTGTGGGTAGGGGTCTGAGTGGGTGGAGGAGATACGATGGGGTGGGGATTAGTTGGGGGTAGGAAATCGGTTGTGGGTAGGGGGTCTGGAGGGTGGAGGAGATACGATGGGGGTGGGGATTAGTTGGGGTAGGAAATCGGTTGTGGGTAGGGGGTCTGGTGGATGGAGGAGATAGGATGGGGTGGGGATTAGTTGGGGTAGGAAATCGGTTGTGGGTAGGGGTCTGGTGGAGTGGAGGAGATAGGGTCGGGGTGGGGGATTAGTTGGGGGTAGGAAATCGGTTGTGGGTAGGGGGTCTGGTGGGTGGAAGAGATAGGATGGGGATGGGGATTAGTTGGGGGTAGGAAATCGGTTGTGGGTAGGGGGTCTGGTGGGTGGAGGAGATAGGATGAGGGTGGGGATTAGTTGGGGGTAGGAAATCGGTTGGGTGTAGGGGCTCTGGTGGGTGGAGGAGATAGGATGGGGGGTGAGATTAGTTGGGGGGTAGGAAATAGGTTTGTGGGTAGGGGGTCTGGTGTGTGGAGGAGATAGGATGGGGGTGAGATTAGTTGGGGGTAGGAAATCGGTTTGGGGTAGGGGTCAGGAGGGCAGGAGATAGGATGGGGGTGGGGCATTAGTTGAGGGTAGGGTGTTGTGTTGGTAGGGTGTTGTATGGGTGCAGGAGATAGGATGGGGGTAGGGGATTAGTTAAGGGTAGGGTGTTGTGTGGGTGCAACAGATAGGATGGGGTTAGGGGATTAGTTGAGGGTAGGGTGTTGTGTGGGTGCAGGGGGTGGAGTGAGGAAAGGAGATGAGGAGGTGGTGATGACGAAAGGGAAATTTTTTGTCCAGAGAGGAAGACAAAATGCGACTGAGCTGTAACTCTATCGTGAGTTATTTCCCTTCAACTCGTTGTATGAATTAATTCGGCCAGTCCCTGAATTTAACGTTTCATTGTCATGATATTCCCACGAGGATTATATCCCACAGTATGATATGTTCTGATATCATCGATATTTCCACGTTATAAGAACCTGTTCATACTCTTGCTTATACTTTATAATAGGAACTGATCCCCTTTGGGAGCAGTCATTCGGGATATGACATGACCCTCTCAGGGGAATCAAGCCTCACCTTGGTTAATGTAGCGAGGTTGCCTCCCTTGACAACATCACGCGTTGAAACGCGATATCTGTCTGTGGCGAGGCAAGGTTCCAAACCCCTGACACGGCCCCATCAATGTTCAGATCCTACACCACTTTCGTCAGAATAACATCTCCGTTGGCTGGCTAGGTGTGATATTTTTTTAAAGAAATGACGACACCCATGTTTGACGCCATATATCCCAGTGCCTGCCTCTCTACACCCAGTGTCTGCCTCTCTATATCCCAGTGTCTGCTTCTTTATACCCCAGTGTCTGCCTCTCTATACCCCAGTGTCTGCCTCTCTATACCCAGTGTCTGCCTCTCTATACCCCAGTGTCTGCCTCTCCATACCCCAGTGTCTGCCTCTCCATACCCCAGTGTCTGCCTCTCTATACCCCAGTGTCTACCTCTTTATATCCCAGTGTCTGCCTCTCTACATCCAAATGTCTGCCACTCTATACCCCAGTGTCTGCCTCTCTATATGCCAGTGTCTGCCGCTCTATATCCCAGTGTCTGCCTCTCTATACCCAGTGTCTGCCTCTCTATATCCCACTGTCTGCCTCTCTATATCCCAGTGTCTGCATCTCTGCCTCTCTATATCCCAGTGTCTGCCTCTCTATATCCCAGTGTCTGCCTCTCTATACCACAGTGTCTGCCTCTCTATACCCCAGTGTCTCCCTGTCTATATCCCATTGTGTACCTCTCTATATCCCAGTGTCTGCCGCTCTATACCCCAGAGTCTGCCTCTCTATATCCCAGTGTCTGCCTCTCTATATCCCAGTGTATGCCCAATATATCCCAGTGTCTGTCTCCTATATCCCAGAGTCTGGTTCTCTATAACCAGGTGTCTGCCTCTCTATACCCCAGTGTCTGCCTCCTTATACTCCAGTGTCTGCCTCTCCATACCCCAGAGATTGCCTCTCTACACCCCAGTGTCTGCCTCTCCATACCCCAGTGTCTGCCTCTCCATAACCCAGTGTCTGCCTCTCTATACCCCAGTGTCTACCTCTTTATATCCCAGTGTCTGCCTCTCTACATCCAACTGTCTGCCACTCTATACCCCAGTGTCTGCCTCTCTATATGCCAGTGTCTTCCGCTCTATATCCCAGTGTCTGCCTCTCTATACCCAGTGTCTGCCTCTCTATATCCCAGTGTCTGCCTCTCTATATCCCAGTGTCTGCCTCTCTATATCCCAGTGTCTACCTCTCTATATCCCAGTGTCTGCCTCTCTATACCCCAGTGTCTGCCTCTCTATACCCCAGTGTCTCCCTGTCTATATCCCATTGTGTACCTCTCTATACCCCAGTGTCTGCCTCTCTATACCCCAGAGTCTGCCTCTCTATATCCCAGTGTCTGCCTCTCTATATCCCAGTGTATGCCCCATATATCCCAGTGTCCGTCTCCTATATCCCAGAGTCTGGTTCTCCATAACCAAGTGTCTGCCTCTCTATACCCCAGTGTCTGCCTCCTTATACTCCAGTGTCTGCCTCTCTATACCCCAGTGTCCGCCTCTCTACACCCCAGTGTCTGCCTCTCCATACCACAGAGATTGCCTCTCTATACCCCAGTGTCTGCCTCTCACCCCATGCCCCAAGTGTCTGTACTCCCAGACTGCCTCTATACCCCAGTGTCTGCCTCTCTATACCCCAGTGTCTGCCTCTCTTATGTCTCCAGTGTACCCCTGCCTCTCTATACCCAAGTGTCTATGTGTCGCCTCTCTATACCCCAGTGTCTGCCTCTCCATACCACAGAGCCTCTTGCCTCTCTATACCCCAAGTGTCTCTCTCCTCTCTATACCCAAGTGTCTGCCTCTCTGTACCCCAGTGTCTGTCTCTCTATACCCAGAACCTCTGCCTCTCAATACCCAAGTGTCTGCCTTTCTTTACCCAAGTGTCCGCCTCTCTACACCCAAGTGTCTGCCTCTCCATACCCCAGAGACTGCCTCTTTACACCCCAGTGTCTGCCTCTCCATACCCCAGAGATTGCCTCTCTATACCCAAGAATCTGCCTCTCAATAACCAAGTGTCTGCCTCTCTGTACCCAAGTGTCTGTCTCTCTATACCCAGAATCTGCCTCTCAATACCCAAGTGTCTGCCTTTCTTTACCCAAGTGTCTGCCTCTCCATACCCCAGTGTCTGCCTCTCTGTACCCAGTGTGTGTCTGCCTATACCCCAGTAAGTCTGTTCTGGTTCCTCTATACCCCAGTGTCTGCCTCTTTATACCCCAGTGTCTGCCTCTCTATACCCCAGTGTCTGCCTCTCTATACCCCAGTGTCTGCCTCTCTATACCCCAGTGTCTGCCTCTCTATACCCCAGTGTCTGCCTCTCTATACCCCAGTGTCTGTCTCTCTCTATACTCCCAGTCTGCCTCCTCTCATACCTTAGTGTCTCTCTCTGTACTCCAGTGTCTGCCTCTCCAGTGTCCAGTGTCTGCCTCTCTATACCCCCAGTGTCTCTCTATATCCTCCCTCTGCCTCTCCATACCCCAGTGTCTGCCTCTCTATACCCCAGTGTCTGCCTCTATACCCCAGTGTCTGCCTCTCTCTATTCCCAGTGTCTGCCTCTCTATACCCCAGTGTCTGCCTCTCTATACCCCAGTGTCTCTCTATACCCTCTCTCTCTCTATACTCTCCTAGTGTCTGCCTCCCAGTGTACCTGCCTCTGCCTCTATACCCCAGTGTCTCTTATCCCAGTGTCTCTCTCTATACCCAGTGTCTGCTTCTCTATATCCCAGTGTTTGCCTCTCTATACCCCAGTGTCTGTGCCTGTCTGCCCTCCATACCCCAGTGTCTGCCTCTATACCCCAGTGTCTGCCTCTCTATGTCTGCCTCTCCATACCCTGTCTGCCTCTATACTCCCATACCCCAGTGTCTGCCTCTCTATACCCCAGTGTCTGCCTCTGCCTCTCTCTATGTCCCCAGTACCCCAGTGCCTCTCTACTGCCTCTCTCCGGTGTCTGTCTCCCTGTGTAATTGCCCCAGTGTCTGCCTCTCTATACCCCAGTGTCTGCCTCTCTATACCCAGTGTCTGCCTCTCTATACCCCCAGTGTCTGCCTCTCTATACCCTAGTGTCTGCCTCTATATCCCAGTGTCTGCCTCTCTATATCCCAGTGTCTCTCTATACCCAGGGTCTGTCTCCTCTATACCCCAGTGTCTGCCTCTCTATGTCTGCCCCCCAGTGTCTGCCTCTCTATACTGCCCCAGTGTCTGCCTCTCTATACTCCCCATGTCTGTTAGTTGTCTGCTCTCTGCCTCTCTATACCCAAGTGTCTGCCTCTCTATGTGTCTACCCCTATTCCAAAGTGCAGTGTCTGCCTCTCTATACCCCAGTGTCTGCCTCTCTATACCCCAGTGTCTGCCTCTCTATACCCTATACCCAGTGTCTGCCTCTCTATCTGCCCAGTGTCTCTATACCCAGTGTCTGCCTCTCTATACCCCAGTGTCTGCCTCTCTATACCCTCCAGTGTCTGCCTCTCTATACCCCAGTGTCTGCCTCTCTATCCACCCAGTGTCTGCCTCTCTATACCCCAGTGTCTGCTCTCTCTATAGTGTCTCCCCAGTGTCTGCCTCTCCATACCCCAGTGTCTTGCCTCTCTATACCCCAGTGTCTGCCTCTCTAGTGGCCCTGTCTCTCTATACCCCAGTGTCTGCCTCTCTATACCCCAGTGTCTGCCTCTCTATAGTGTCCCAGTGTCTGCCCTCTCTCTATACCCCAGTGTCTGCCTCTCTATACCCAGTCTCTCTCTGTACCCTCTCTATACCCCAGTGTCTGTCTCTCTATACCCCAGTGTCTGCCTCTCTATACCCCAGTGTCTGCCTCTCTATACCCCAGTGTCTGCTCTCTATGTCCCCTAGTGTCTGCCTGTCTCTATACTCCCAGTGTCTTCCTCTCTCTATCCCCAGTGTCTGCCTCTCTCTCTATACCCCAGTGTCTGCCTCTCTATACCCCAGTGTCTGCCTCTCTATACCCCAGTGTCTGCCCTCTCTATATCCCAGTGTCTGCCTCTCTGTACCCCAGTTCTCTATTCCCCAGTGTCTGCCTCTCTATACCCAGTGTGTCTGCCTCTCTGTGCCCAGTGTGTATGCCTCTCTATCCCACTGTCTGCCTCTCCATAACCCAGTTCTCTATACTCCAGTGTTTGCCTCTCTATACCCAGTGTCTGCCTCTCTGTACCCAAATGTCTGTCTCTCAATAACCCAGTGTCTGCCTCTCTATACCCAGTGTCTGTCTCTCTATACCCGGTGTGTGCCTCTCCATACCCCAGTGTCTTCCTCTCTATACCCCAGTGTCTGCCTCTCTATGCCCAGTGTCTCTCTCTATACCCCAGTGTCTGCTCTCTCTCTATGCCCAGTGTCTGCCTCTCTATACCCCAGTGTCTGCCTCTATATCCCCAGTGTCTGCCTCTCTATACCCCAGTGTCTGTCTCTATACCCCAGTGTCTTCCTCTCTATACCCCAGTGTCTGTCTCTCTATACCCAGTGTCTGCCTCCTATACCCCAGTGTCTGCCTCTCTATACCCCAGTGTCTGCCTTTCTATATCCCAGTGTCTGCCTCTCTACCCCAGTTCTCTATTCCCCAGTGTCTGCCTCTCTATACCCAGTGTCTGCCTCTCTGTGCCCAGTGTATGCCTCTCTATATCCCACTGTCTGCCTCTCCATAACCCAGTTCTCTATACTCCAGTGTTTGCCTCTCTATACCCAGTGTCTGCCTCTCTGAACCGAAATGTCTGTCTCTCAATAACCAAGTGTCTGCCTCTCTATACCCAGTGTCTGTCTCTCTATACCCAGTGTGTGCCTCTCTATACCCCAGTGTCTTCCTCTCTATACCCCAGTGTCTGCCTCTCCTATACCCCAGAGTCTGGTTCTCTATACCCAGTGTCTCAGATAAAACAAATAGTGCATATGTCCAAAGACAATACCCCATTTTATAGGTCCAGAATCCCATCTACCTAATGTCTATTTCTCAGTATTGAGTGTTTGTATCAAGTGCCTGTGCCCAGTGTCTGTTGGCATTCACACGTTTGGTGTATATGCCACAGTGTCTGTCGTTCTGTTTGTCCAGCGTACAGTTGTCCGACTGTGATTGTGGCTGTTCGGTGTCCAGCTGCCTGTTTTCACTGAAGGGTTAGTGCACGGATACATGTGTCCGTTATTCCAGTGCAAGCGTACTTGTGTATCGACATACTCTCCGTATCGAGACATCGCTCAGTCCTCTCTTCATTTGGTGAGGTATTTCTGTTCAACTGTGAGAGATTTGGTCAAGGAAATAAGCATTCGGCGATGTGTCGTCTGCTTCTCGATGGCGAATGAGTAGGAATACAATGGACACGCCTTACAGGGTCTCTTCACCGCTCAGACCACACGGTCAAAGTAGTTCCGTCATTTTCAATCAACTGTTTGGAAATGACCAATGACAGTCGTCCGTTAGCGGAACCGCATCGCGAAAAGGGCGGGACAAAGTAGTCCGCGTGGGAAAGTAGTGCGACCCAGAAATGGCGCTCCACTGTCCCAGTTCTGTTCTTCAGCTGACACAACGTGCGAGCAGTATTGATCGACTCGTTCCGTTGCTCCAGTCGTGTAGCGTC
The DNA here is from genome assembly GCF_003918875.1 of Haliotis rubra. NCBI lineage: Eukaryota > Metazoa > Mollusca > Gastropoda > Lepetellida > Haliotidae > Haliotis > Haliotis rubra. Next base: position 2,195,370 of record NW_025767346.1, on the reverse strand, counting down.
AGAGACGTGCGAGGAAGTCGGAGGAGATCTCGTCGGAGGAATGAAAAGATAAACAGGACTGTTTAAATCGAATACGCTGTTCTTAGTGTATGTCTTAACGGGCATATTTTCCGCACAAAATATGAACACCGGTATATGCTAGACTTTATCTTACAGAAACTGTTAAACCCGTATTTCACATTCCTTAATTTTGTAGATTGTGTTTAATGTAATCAATGCATTTGAAGCTTCAATAAACTATTTAATGCTTAATCGTTAATCATAACAGTCTGTCATAGTCCCTGAACCATATTATTTTCTCTTCCACCAGCCCTAAACACAAAAGACCTAAATGAAGCAAGTCTAGGTCTTCTCCACATTCGGGTTCAGATTCTCCACCAGTAAGGCTCCTTTTCAATATAAATGTAGTTTTCTGGTGCTATCCAAGTTATATATTTCGGAGACTATGAGTTAGTCTGTTTACTGGTCAACGAGGTATCTTACGCGGTATCATGCATCTGAAGAATTAAATTCTAAACCATGCTACTGCTTCCCCAGTTGCTGAACCACGTTATTTTCCCTACTACCAAGCCTCCCCTGCAATGCTAACGCCCTGAATGAAGTAAGTCTAGATTTCGTCAGGTTCTGAATCTCTGGTCTCTCTTGGGCTCCTTTCAATCTAAATGGGTTTGTTTGTTACTATCAAAATAATATATATTCAGAGATTAAGCGTTAGTCTGCTGCTTCCCGTGTAGCATCTCCTACAATAAGGCCTCCTCACATAATACCAGGGGCGGTTGGGTAGCCAAGTGATTAAAGCGTTCGCTCGTCATGCTGAAGGCCCGGGTTCGATTCCCCACATGGGTAAGGTGTGTGAAGCCCATTTCTGGTGCCCCTGCCGTAATATTGTTGGAATGTTGCTAAAATCGACGTAAAACTATACTCACTCAATCAATCAATCAATCTGCCAATCAAACAATCAATACCAGTTCTTCAAGCCCTGGATGCCTATGTCAGCAAGACCTGTGTTTAAATTTCCGGCTGCGGCTCATTGTTGCATGCATGGCACAGAACCAAGTTATCTTTGAGAGATCGTTAGTCAATACCAATAGTCAATAAGACACTTTCAGGGGCGGTGGGGTAGCCTAGTGGTTAAAGCGTTCGCTCGTCACGCCGAAGACCCGGGTTCGATTCCCCACATGGGTACAATGTGTTAAGCCCATTTCTGGTGTCCTCCACCGTGATATTGCTGGAATATTGCTAAAAGCGGCGTAAAACCAAACTCACTCATTCACTCACTTTGATCTGAGTCACTGTGTTCAAGTTCGGTAGCATCTTTTCCCCTTAAATGATGCTGTAATTCATCCTCCAATAATGACGGCGTAGTATTGACCTCTCTGTCAGAAAACAATAACTCGATCCCCGATGTTGATGTTAATATTATAATTGGGTCGGTGGGGTAGCCTAGTTGTTAAAGCTTTTGCTCGTCACGCTGAAGATCCGGGTTCGATTCCCCGGGAGTGGTGTTTGAAGCCCATTCCTGGTGCCTACAATATTCCAGCTATATGGCGGCGGTCTGTAAATACTCGTGTCTGGACCAGACAATCCAGTGATCAACAGCATGAGCATCGTTCTACGCAATTGGGAACCAATGACATGTGTCAACCAAGTCAGCGAGCCTGACCACCCGATCCCGTTAGTCGCCTCTTACAACAAGCATGGGTTACTGAAGATCAATTCTAACCCGGATCTTCACGGGTCCCAGTAACCAGTGGTTGATATCATGCAAGATGACTCACACTGATTGACTCTGTGTTTGTTGTGTCAAGTTACATTCATCACTATGCCAACTCTCTGACGGGGCATGGACATGATCAAGCCTGGACCAGACAATCCCGTGAACGATATTGCAAGGAACGATCCAGCCCCTCAGACTACGATTACAGGCAATAGTCCCAGCTTGTCCATCCGGGATCCCCAACTTGACCACCCGGGCGTTTTGATCGCCCCTTACGGCCTGGTCGTGGGGTTTATATCCTCGACACCCCAAGGGGCCGAATCACAACGGATCGGACAACAAAATGTGATTACGAGATCCTAATTCATCTCGACCGTCACGGCGAGCATGGTTGACTTGTGACCTTCTGTTATGCAGTCCCCCAGGCTAAGAAGGATATAAATAGCTTGAACAATTATTCATGAAACATATACAGACGAGCCCCATAGTTTCGAACTCCAGTGTGTAGAATTCTATGGGCTGTGGGGAACTCACAATAGAGGCCCTGACCGAGAAGAGAGTGGCGAGATAGTGTTGGATGTGTCGAAACTCGGATAAGTCGAATTTGAGGTTTCGACTGTAGTATTTCGAGCAATAACCAAAACTGTTGATATATTCTGTAAAGACGTTTCCATAACATCTGATTTGTTCATGCAATTACAGTAAATCTGTTGGCTGGGGTATTCTTTCTTTCTAAACTGCAAGCAAAAACCTTCAAATAGTGGGTGGTCTTAAACAGACCACATTTCGACAGATACATGTATATGCAAACTACGTATCGTTAATGTTGCCTTGGTGTTCTGTTGTTGGACTTTCACGTAATAATGTGAAAATACGAACTGTTTATAAAATCATATAACGCACAATTAAGCCCTTTCACCCGTAACTTATTCTCCAGGTTACTAACAGTATCACTTTTACACTCATGAACCCGACCACACGTACACCCACTCCCCAACACATAAAACCCTCCAATCACACTCCCAGTAACAGATACCTCCGCTAACTCTCCATCACACAATCCCCCTCTCCTACACACACTCCAATACACACTCTCTCAGTTACAGACACCTCCACTTACTCTCCCAGTAACAGATACCTCCACTCAGTCGCCCAGTAACAGATATCTCCACTTGATCTCCCTGTAATAGATACAACTCACTACCTTTCCCAGTAATAGATACGACCCACTCTCCTAGTAACAGATACCTCCTCTCACACTCCCAATAACAGATACCTCTTCTCACACTCCCAGTAACAGATATCTCCACTCACTCTCCCAGTAACAGATACCTCCACTCTTTCTCCCAGTAACAGATACCTCCACTCATTCTCCCAGTAACAGATACCTCCGCTCATTCTCCCAGTAACAGATACCTCCTCTCATACTCCCAGTAACAGATACCTCCACTCACACTCCCAGTAACAGATACATCCACTCACACTCCCAGTAACAGATACCTCCACTCACACTCCCAGTAACAGATACCTCCTCTCATTCTCCCACTAACAGATACCTCCACTCACACTGTCAGTAACAGATACCTTCTCTCACACTCCCAGTAACAGATACCTCCATTCACACTCCCAGTAACAGATACCTCCCCTCACTCTCCCAGTAACAGATACCTCCGCTCATTCTCCCAGTAACAGATACCTCCTCTCATTATCCGAGTAATATATATCTACGCTCACTGTCCCAGTAACAGATACCTCCTCTCATTCTCCCAGTAACAGATACCTCCACTCACGTTCCCAGTAACAGATACTTCCTCTCATTTTCTCAGTAACAGATACCTCCTCTCACGCTCGCAGTAACAGATACATCCACTCACACTCCCAGTAACAGATACCTCCACTCACACTCCCAGTAACAGATACCTCCTCTCATTCTCCCACTAACAGATACCTCCACTCACACTGTCAGTAACAGATACCTTCTCTCACGCTCCCAGTAACGGATACCTCCATTCACACTCCCAGTAACAGATACCTCCCCTCACTCTCCCAGTAACAGATACCTCCGCTCATTCTCCCAGTAACAGATACCTCCTCTCATTATCCGAGTAATATATATCTACGCTCACTGTCCCAGTAACAGATACCTCCTCTCATTCTCCCACTAACAGATACCTCCACTCACACTGTCAGTAACAGATACCTTCTCTCACACTCCCAGTAACAGATACCTCCATTCACACTCCCAGTAACAGATACCTCCCATCACTCTCCCATTAACAGATACCTCCGCTCATTCTCCCAGTAACAGATACCTCCTCTCATTATCCGAGTAATATATATCTACGCTCACTGTCCCAGTAACATATACCTCCTCTCATTCTCCCAGTAACAGATACCTCCACTCACGTTCCCAGTAACAGATACCTCCTCTCATTTTCCCAGTAACAGATACCTCCTCTCACGCTCCCAGTAACAGATACCTCCTCTCATTCTCCCAGTAACAGATACCTCCTCTCACGCTCCAAGTAACAGATACCTCCTGTCACGCTCCCAGTAACAGATACCTCCACTCACACTCCCAGTAACAGATACATCCACTCACACTCCCAGTAACAGATACATCCACTCACACTCCCAGTAACAGATACATCCACTCATTCTCCCAGTAACAGATACCTCCTCTAACGCTCCCGGTCACAGATACCTCCACTCACACTCACAGTAACAGATACCTCCTCTCACGCTCCCAATAACAGATATCTCCACTCATTCTCCCAGTAACATATACCTCCCCTCACACTCCCAGTAACAGATACATCCACTCACACTCCCAGTAACAGATACCTCCACTCACACTCCCAGTAACAGATATCCTCCACTCACGCTCCCAGTAACAGATATCTCCACTCACTCTCCCAGTAACAGATACCTCCACTCACACTCCCAGTAACAGATACATCCACTCACACTCACAGTAACAGATACCTCCACTCTCACGCTCCCAGTAACAGATATCTCCACTCATTCTCCCAGTAACATATACCCCATACTCACACTCCCAGTAACAGATCCATCCACTCCACTTCCCAGTAACAGATACCTCCACTCACGCCTGTGTAACAGATACATCCTACACAGCTCACTGTCCACAGTCTCCTACCCAGATACACCTCCCACCCATACACACTCCATACAGTCTCCCTAAACAGATCACACATCCACTCACACTCCCAGTAACAGATACCCATACACCCTTCACACAGTCTCCTAGTAACAGATACCCCTTCACACATTCTCCACTCATACACCCCTTCACACCCCACACTCAGTTTCCCAACACACAGTCTCCTACCATACCCCTTCACACAGTCTCCTACCATACATCAGTAGTCCCCTCCGCGCCCCTTTCACACAGTCTCCTACCCATACACCCCTTCACACAGTCTCCTACCCATACACCCCTTCACACAGTCTCATACACCCCTTAACCAGTCTCCTACCCATACGCCCCTTCACACAGTCTCCTTCCCATACACCCCTTCACACAGTCTCCTACCCATACACCCCTTCACACAGTCTCCTACCCATACACCCCTTCACACAGTCTCCTAACCATACACCCCTTCACACAGTCTCCTACCCATACGTCTCCCCCTTCACACAGTCTCCTACTCATACACCCCTTCACACAGTCTCCTACCCATACAGTCTCCCCTTCACACAGTCTCCTACCCATACACCCCTTCACACAGTCTCCTACTCATACACGCCCCTTCACACAGTCTCCTACCCATACAGTTCCCTACCCTTCACACAGTCTCCTACCCATACGCCCCTTCACACAGTCTCCTACCCATCACACAGTCTCCTTCCCCCCTTCACACAGTCTCCCTACCTCATACACCCCTTCACACAGTCTCCTACCCATACACCCCTTCACACAGTCTCCTACCCATACACCCCTTCACACAGTCTCCTACCCATACGCCCCTTCACACAGTCTCCTACCCATACGCCCCTTCACACAGTCTCCTTCCCATACACCCCTTCACACAGTCTCCTACTCATACACCCCTTCACACAGTCTCCTTCCCGTACGCCCCTTCACACAGTCTCCTACCCATACGCCCCTTCACACAGTATCCTACCCATACGCCCCTTCACACAGTCTCCTACTCATACGCCCCCCCCCACACAGTCTCCTACCCATACGCCCCTTCACACAGTCTCCTACCCATACACCCCTTCACACAGTCTCCTACCCATACACCCCTTCACACAGTCTCCTACCCATACACCCCTTCACACAGTCTCCTACCCATACACCCCCTCACACAGTCTCCTACTCCATACACCCTTTCACACAGTCTCCTACCCATACGCCCCTTCACACTGTCTCCTACCCATACAACCCTTCACACAGTCTCCTACCCATACACCCCTTCACACAGTCTCCTACCCATACACCCCTTCACACAGCCTCCTACCCATACACCCCTTCACACTGTCTCCTCCCCACAAACCCCTTCACACTGTCTCCTCCCCACAAACCCCTTCACACTGTCTCCTCCCCACAAACCTTTTCACACAGTCACCTACCCACAAACCCCTTCACACAGTCTCATACACCAAAACCAGTCGACTCGCACTCCAACACACTCTCCCACTTCCTGGCCTCGCCTCTGCGTGTAACGTGTGATCGCCATAACCAAGGATGACAAGGCACAGGACACATTGGAGGCAGTCACGACAAGGTTGACAAGCGGCTGAATGAATGTCTTGGAATTATCATATGACCTTCACCTAGGGAAAACAATATCACTTATTTACCTCACATGTACCTGTCGGATTATGACCACTTTTTACTTTTTTAAATTATTATTTAGCCAGTAAATCTATAAAACAACGTTTATGTAAGTATGTACATCATGTTATGCTTTTCACTAACGGTTCAATCATATTGTGCCGATGGTGCGACTCTGATCAAGTCACGTGATGACAAGGACAGGTAACTCTAAAATCAACACGAACATCAGCATATACACCGTGATCTTCTGACGATATCGTCTGAATATTATGTAGATATATTCTTAAAAATTGTGTTTTGTTGTTATAAATAGTTTAAACTTGAATGTGAATCTCTAAACAGTCTAACTCTTAATCCAATCGGAGGTAAAGATTCTTGTCGGGGAACACACATCGCTGCCTCGTCATTCACAATTTCTCGGTTGTTTCCGGAAGGTTAACGGAAATGACCGAAATATTCCGACTTATACTTTGGAATTAGAAAATCAATCGACAGCTCTTGTTGAATTGTGAATGAGAAAGGGGACGGCTTTCGTAATGATAGCAAACTCCCTTCCAACTTCTAATTACTTTCGCAGAACAAATTACAGATAGAGCAACCGATGTTTTGTGTTGCAGCCCTAGAAAACAGTGACTGAAAATCCATTGTGGTGATAAAACACAGTTCCTCCTCCCTATACTAGAGACAAACCTTACATCCCCAATATAACGCGCTGATGGGGATGGAATGCAAACCCTTTTATATCCCCATTATTAAGCTGTCCCTATCACTCAAACTGGGTTGTCAGGTTGTACAATGTTACACTGTGTTCTTTGAATCAGACACCAAAGTAAAGCAATAAATGTTTCTAAAACGTCTTATGATTCAAGAATGCAACCAGACAGACAGACATTTGGTGTAAGACATTAGGCCCAGTATATAGACACATGTAATATCTATGCGTATGCATTAATAAACAAGTGCCCTATATCTAGAAAAAAATATTTATGGCATTGATGATTTTATAGACCTAATACAGAAAAGGCTTATTATAGTCAGCATGGTAAAACGTTTAGTTTCATTCTTTATAAATACAACATAGAAATATTACAAGGAAATCATATTCAGTTTTACGATAGCAATTTCTTTTTTTAATATCGGCATATTCGTTATTAAGCGAGTATTTATTCCAGTTTCAACTTCAATATCATGATACCTGATGCTGGTAGGCTGTTTCATTTAAATCAGTTTTATTATATATTTGACCTCCTACAGAGGGTTGCAGATTGTTGGTGATGGTGGAAATATCTCAAATAAGTCTTGAAGGTATCACCACAGCAATATGAAATTGACAAATCTCCCTGATGAGTCTTGAAGGTAATACCACAGCCATATAAAGGCGAAAATAGCTCTGATGTCTCGTGGAGGAAATGCCACAGCAATATGGCAGGGTACATGCCTCTGATAAGTCTTGTAGGAAATACCACGGCAATGTGACATCGACAATACCCCTGATGAGTCTTGAAGGAAATACCACAGCAATATGACATCGACAATATCTCTGACAAGTCTTGGAGGAAATACCACAGCAATATGACATCGACAATACCTCAGATGTGTCGTGAAGGAAATACAACAGCAATATGACATTGGCAATAGCTCTGATAAGTCTTGGAGGAAAAACAAGCAATATGACATCGGCAATACCTCTGATAAGTCTTGGAGGGAGGACAATACCTCAGATGTGTCGTGAAGGAAATAACAGCAATATGACATCGACAATACCTCAGATGTGTCGTGAAGGAAATACAACAGCAATATGGCATCGGCAATACCTCTGATAAGTCTTGGAGGAAATACAACAGCAATATGGCATCGACAATACCTCTGATAAGTCTTGGAGGAAATACCACAGCAATATGACATCGACAATAGCTCTGATAAGACTTGAAGGAAATACAACTGTAATACGACATCGACAATACATCTGATAAGCCTTGGAGGAAATACAACAGCAATATGACATCGACAATTCCTCTGATAAGTCTTGGAGGAAATACCACCGCAATATGACATCGGTAATGCCTCTGGTAAGTCTTGGAGGAAATACCACAGCAATATGACATCGACAATACCTCTGATGAGTCTTGGAGGAAATACCACCGCAATATGACATCGGTAATGCCTCTGATAAGTCTTGGAGGAAATACCACACCAATGTGACATCGACAATACCTCAGTGGAGACATATCTACTAGAGTGAGTGAGTGAGTGAGTGAGTTCAGTTTTACGCCGCTTTTTACCATATTCCAGCTATATCACGGCAGGGGACACCAGAAATGGGCTTCACACACTAGCAGTGGGCTTTACACCCATCTGGGGAATCGAACCCGGGTCTTCGGCGTGACGAGCGAACGCTTTAACCACTAGGTTACCCCACCGCCCCCATATCTACTAGAGATAACATTATGACATATCCACATCATATCATATATGCACAACATCACATATTACGGTTTGTCCAGTAAAGTATTTCTTTGTATTTTCAGCCGACAAAAGATGGCTAAACAGATTAGGGTAAGTGAAACATTTTGCATTGGTACAAGTTATATTGGTGGTTTACGTCTTGTAAACATTTCGTTCCATCATCATATATACACTGAGTTAGAAAGAAGTAGCTAGAGAATTAAAGTAGTACATGTATAAATGTTTTAGTAAGTGTACGAACTGTTAACGTAAACAGTTTTTATCATCCAAAACTGTGTTCCACAGGAGATAAATCCTGGGAGATATCGTTTTGACAGTAGATTTTGTACAATGCCCTGACAATGCTATGACGTCATCAACTTGATGACGTCACAATGCTATGACATCGCTGCACTGCAAGTCTAATGGTAGTACAGTGTTGAGAGATGTACATTTTTCATTGAAAACTAATGAAGAATGATTTTTGATGATAAATAGAATCTCACCCTCGTGTCTACTGATATCAATTATATCAACACTCGTTGATAAAGGTAAAAATATCCTCGGCAAGCCTCGGATATTTGTTCATATAATTGATATCACTATACGCTTGGGTGACATTCTCTATATACTGAACATAAGACATAAATAATAAATCACAAAAGGTATGACAATGACCCACAGAAACTTATAACAAAAAGAATGTTTTATAAATCGCTTTGAAAATCAGATATTCCCACAAGAATGAAAGTGTAATTTTGCCCCGTGTGGAAAACGACTATGTACGGTGTATTTCTTTTAAAACTAGATGAATACCCAAAGTTTTGTTTGTAGAATGTTTCGTATGGGTAGGAAGCGTTGTTTTTTTGCTTGTGTTACAACAGCAAGCCTTCTAACCAAATCTGTTTTTTTCTTAGGTTCCTAAACAGTTCCAACCTATGAATAAGTAATTTATGTGACCAGATCACTGTCAGATTATTTTATCCAGTTTTTTATTCATTTTCTTATTTTGTGACCTTGTTCATGTCTGATGTAGAAATGTTTCGCGAGCAATGGCTATGAAAAAACAATTATCAACCAACTGAACATGTATATCCCATTTTTACGATCTGCGGTTTCCAGTGGGCTTGTCTGGTCGCTTTTCGCTCCTCTTGCCTCGTGTCAACCAATCCAGTTGATGGTTTAGATTGAAAAGCTCCATGCCACCTCTTTAACACCAGCCCATTGTGTTTGCACGTGCAAGTTAAGACCTCCGGACTGCACGTGAAATGGTCACATAACATGGAAATGCAGGTTAACACGTGCATGTTATGAAGGAAAGATAAACATTTGTTCTCGCGTTTACGCTCAACTAACCTTCGTGAATCAACAGAGCGTTATCACATACATCCAGTTAACATTTTACATCGAGGCATAATTTGATCAAGGGTAATGACTTTACAATACTTCATGTCATGTTCATGAATATAGCACTGGGCACCTGATATTACCAATTCAGCAATATTATGAAGGGCTGATTTAGAAAATATAACCATTTTGGAATGAAACCCGCTCTTTGTGATCACGACCTAACGCTTTAAACACATGACTACCACACCGACCTTAGATCCAATATTTATTAAACACATAAAAATGTAGGAAACTTAGATTTTGTACTTTTTCAATGCATCCCTAAAGCCCATATTTATTAGAACCATGAAAATGTAGAAAACGTGGACTTTGTACTTTTTCAATGCATCCCTAAATCCAATATTTGCTGGAGCCATGGAAATGTAGGAAATATGGACTTTGTACTTTTTCAATGCATCCCTGAATCCAATATTTATTAGAGCCATGAAAATGAAGGAAACGTGGACTTTGTACTTTTTCATGCATTCCTGAATCCAATATTTATTAGAGCCATGAAAATGTAGAAAACGTGGACTTTGCACTTTTTCAATGCATCCCTGAATCTAATATTTATTATAGCCATGAAAATGAAGGAAACGTGGACTTTGTACTTTTCATGCATCCCTGAATCCAATATTTATTAGAGCCATGAAAATGAAGGAAACGTGGACTTTGTACTTTTTCAATGCATCCCTGAATCCAATATTTATTAGAGCCATGAAAATGTAGGAAACGTGGACTTTGTACTTTTTCAATGCATTCCTGAATCCAATATTTATTAGAGCCATGAAAATGTAGGAAACGTGGACTTTGTATGTTTTCAATGCATCCTTGAATCCAATATTTGCTAGAGCCATGAAAATGAAGGAAACGTGGACTTTGTTCTTTTTCAATGCATCCCTGGATCCAATATTTTGTGAGCCATGAAAATGAAGGAACTGTGGACTTTGTATGTCCTTTTTAATCAAAATGGACAATGAGTGATGTATGCGTATCATCGTTATTCGGCGGCAGATTTGTTGTTCATTATATCAGTCACTGGTTTGTCCGGACTCGAACAACCACAAATGATAGACGCTAGTAGTTTGTGACTACGTAGGAGTCAATTCAAATCCTCTCAATCATTTTCATCCACACTGACACTTAATGAAAGAACAAAGACGCCATGTTTGCAACAGAATCAAATTTAACTGAAAACCCCGAGACCAAAGCCTCAACGATGAAAGCATGTTCTTAAAATTTTCTTTTATAGATTAAACAAATTCAGTTTGAACTAAACTACAAAGAGTAACACCCTCCTTCCTTGATACACAGTTTAGCCACTGACCAAACACTGACCAATTTTTTTTTAAATATAGCACCAGTGCTGCATGCAGATAAGCACGATTAATCATATATCCCTCAAACAGAAAACAGCAATTCTTCGATCTCTTCCCTTGAATCTTTTCCGCGGTTTACATTGTCAAATTGTCGCGTCTCACAACTGTCGTGAGATTATATTTTATTTCACCAAGGCAACCAGTAAAATCGTTATGCAGTTTTGACATTTGTTTTAATCATATTTAACTCATTTTTAACAGCGTATCCTACATCCGGTATTCTTCCCTACACGAGCGGCATGTCTGTTCGCGTCACACTCGGGGCTAAGTTTACATATATTATACGCTGGTAATATATTAATTTGAGCCTTGACGAAAGTAAGGAGAATAAGCTTTTGGAAACTTACCTTTTCATATCGGCATTTATAGGACATAGATATTTCTGAATCCATGCTCTGCAAGAATATTGAGAGATGCGGTGTGCAGGTGCATTTGAGAGCAAAAACAGATGGATTGTGCTATGAACATGTTGAAAAGGGCCCCAAACAATGGCTATCATTATCATTGGTATTATTATTATATTCAGTAGTATTAGCAGACCGTGTCCACGAACGTTCAGCTCGTAAATCCCGTTCATGAACCATATAATGGTGATATTACAAATAATTCTCACGCACCAAAAAAATATTTTCGGCAACGATTAGATGTACGTTTGACCCGCTTGATGAAATTAGGGTTCGCTCAAAGTCCAAATAAAGTCAATCGTCACATGAAAGATACGTTAAAGTATTTGTCATCATGATATCCGTACATGCTGTGTAAGGATGGGATCCACTGAGCGTTCGTAAAGTTACAAGGGGCGGTGGGGTAGCCTAGCGGTTAAATCGTTCGATTCCCCACATGGGTACAATGTGTGAAGCCCATTTCTGGTGTCCTCCGCCGTGATATTGCTGAAATATTGCTAAAAGCGGCCTAAACTCATACTCACTCGGAAAGTTACGACCTATCGTAAACGTACAGTTTCATCGTATCACATGATTATATTTCAGGTAAACAGTTGAATAGTTGACTAGCCTTTGTATGTATTTATGGCGGTTGCCGCCGGCAAGGTAGGACACCTTTACGCGAACACCTGGTGTCATCATTATTTGATAGTGATTAATAAACACATATTCAATTCAGTTTGTTTATTCAGCATGTGTGACCTCCGGACCATATACAGATGATACAAGCAGGAGGCTGGAACTTGCAATTTACAAAAATTGACGTCTCAGACGTAGTGCATAGTGAACATAAAGTTGTAGCTTAATAAGAACGTTTGTATCATTAGATGCCATTAAGTTGATTAAACTAGTTTTAATATTATGGATATACAGACAAACTGTAGGTATTTAGATCTTAGGCTTTCATAAGCTGGACATATCATAACAAAATGAAATTCATCTTCAATCATGTCTAACTTACACACTTTACACAGTCGCAGTGTACTTATTACATAATAATATACTCAGGGTATAGCCGGAATTGTATATTCGACTCTGTTTTTATCAGAGATTTATTAGGGATTTGGAAAGGTTGTGTCGCTCTTATTTTATCAGACTGACGAAAGACTAGATGGTACGTAGGCTCTGTAGGTTGTTACACTCAGGCGATATCCATCCAATTTGATGAATATGACATGCCTGACCACCAAAGCCTGGCCTGTGGTAACGTATTGATATGTGACGAACACGAAACAACACCTGTACATGTCCGAGTGGTTACAGTTTGCACTATTTAAATTTAATCAGGACGGCATAATCATAATGGTCACTAGCCCAGGTAAACCAATATTTGACATCATGAAGAGCGTGCATAGACGTCATGCACGATGATGCAAAGTGACCAGAACTCTGGTTTCTTTTACAAGCTCACATTCCTACCCAAAAATGCAAACATACACATAAAATATATCCTAAATATATCACAGAATTAATCAAACAGAATTATCTCAACATACCAGGGTTCTTTAATATATGTGTCTACTTTTCAGTAAAGGTTTGAAGTCAAACTCCTTCATAATATAAATGTGTGTGTGTGCCTGTGTCCGTCTCTCTCTCTAACACACACACACACACACACGACGCTACAATTATAGACTATACGACACAACGTCAAATAATTATGATAAAACTTGATGCAACGTCAAACCCGACGTCGAATCTGACGTTACAGTAGTATCTTTGTCTCCGTAACGTACACTGCCATAACAACCACGGGCTGCATCATAAACTAGACTCTACCTCAGCAAAACTAATACGAGCTCTTAAAGCTACATCAACTCCCCATCCCACTCGGATAATACACAACCATCTCTGTCCTGTTTATATTATTTTATCACCAGTGACGGGATTCAACGGACGCGTATCTCACCTTCCTCAACAGCCACAACACCACAATATACATGCTTAACTAACCATGCACGGTTACAATGACAACTCGTTCTACGGTAATATCATATTATCTGTCATGCTGTGATAAAACTTCCCATGTCGTATATGCGATAATTATGTGGAACTTCAAAGAAAAAGCTCAGCCACGCCACCATGATATATATGACGCAGGTTGTGCCATAACGTTAAAACTGCATAAGCCTACGGTTGTCTCCGTTCATGGGAAGCTATTCGTGCAATTATTTGAGAAAAAACCAGCAACTCGGTTTGTTTAAATTTCTGACAGGTACGTAGAACCAAAATAAGTAAACTTTTACATTTTAAAAAGTTAATTTATATGCCAGAAAATTATTTTCTAAAGAATTGTTAGAAAGAGGGCCAAGTTAATTGACGTTTTATTCCACTGAACTGTGTGAACCATCTTGAAGAACCACATGTTCAGGAGACCTTCGAGCACATGTTTGGCGACGTATTCTGAGTTTGTATGAACAGTTCTGCCATTGATGTCTTTGACCCATTTTTCAAATATTAAATTAAAAAAAAATTCAAAACGCTCTTACCTTTTTCAAAACAGTTTATTGTGTACTTGTATGGCTCATTCCGGGTTGTTTTCTGCTCTGAAATGAAGTACAGACATGTTAGATTTGTCTCATATTTGTAAATATGTAATGGGATAACTGTTTAAGAAATATTTCGTATCACTAAAATGGTAAACTCCAGTTACAGTAAGGTACTTTTTCTTGTTAAAAATGCAGTTATTTGCGGGGAATATAGAGATATAGAGATATAGAGATAGATAGATAGACAGACAGACAGACAGACAGACAGACAGACAGACAGACAGACAGACAGACAGATAGATAGATAGATAGACACACACATTATTTTTGCAAACAAATTTATTATCATTATGCTAATATTTGTATAGCGCCAATATCCAGCTCAGCTGCTCAAATTCGCTTTGTTTTTCCCTCGATCATTGGATGTTGTCAGTCTCAAACGGCCCATCGTACTATTAATCTCAACTCCCTGAGGATCATACATATGTGTGTTGTCAATCTAAGGACCCGACTGATGTAAATTCATTACTCCAGTTACGACCCTTGGTATGAAAGTAGGGGTGGTGTAACCGACCGGTAAAGCGTCCGGTGAATACCTGGGCTTGAATTCACTACATGGGTACAATAAAGCAATTTCTGGTGTCCAGAATTGCACACAATGGCGTTTGATTCTGGTCACTCTATAACGCAAGCAAAACTATTTTGTGAACATACCCGTCTCTGCTACGTGAAGCTGGATAACATAGTTTCTATAACAACCGGTTCCAGTCATTCCCTCCATCAAGGACACTATTTTCCCTAGGATTAGGAATACTGTTTAAACCAGACCTAGTCACCCACTATGTACCACAACACAAAGGCCAATGTGTCGAAACATGAGCATAGAGATCGGATGTTCCTACTTGCTTGCTAAGTTTAGTTTAGTTTAGTTTAGTTTAGTTTATCTTTTAGTTTTCGATATTCTAAACATTGCATGTCCTATTTCAGTAATCATGTTTAATCTCCAGATATTTCCAAATTCTCTCACTGACACGTATGACGTAATTCTTGTTTGATGACGTCATCGAAATCTCGTCATGGAGCCCTGCAAATATAAGTGATTTAAAACTGACTGACTGACTGAGTTTTGTTTTACGCCGCTTTTAGCAATATTCCAGCAACATCACGGCGGGGGACACCAGAAATGGGCTTCACACATTGTACCCGTCATGGGGATTCGAACCCGGGTCTTCGTCGTGGCTAAGCTTTAACCACTAGGCTACCCCACCGCCCAGTGATTTAAAACACGTTTTTCGTATGAGTACATTTCATCATATTAGTATGTTTATTTAAATTGTATTCAAATTTATTTGAACGTTTCCGTGAACAGCATTGGGAAATTATGCATTCCTCAGATGATTTTGACTGATTCTAAATGTCTTTTGTATAGAGACGACATACGTACTTAGAGAATTAACGTGTCTTCAGCACCATCACGGAGGCAGGGATTATTGCGACAGCCTTTTTGTAAAACATTCCACGTATTTTGATTGACATGTCCACATGGTTTTAAATTACAAAAACTTTTCAGTTTATGAAGAAGGAAGAAGATTTTTAATATCCGGGCATAGTTTATTCCACACAGGCCAAATACCAAAACAGAAAACAATAACTGAGATATGTGAAGTGCACGTTTGAAGCTTCATCCCCATGAAATGCAATACGTAGAGGGTATTATATGAGTGCCCGTGTCATACTATGTTTATTGCACGAGTGCCTAAATGTTGGTATGTCCCGAGAACACGGGATAAACACATATTTAAACACGGGTGTTTTAAACATAGTATGATATGGGAACGAATATATTTGTCAGTTTACTACCGATGTCGACAAATTGAGGAAAATAAACCCAAATCTACTTTCAAACATAGGCTGGCTACCCTCCGTATGTGGAACGCAACGTCACAGAAGAAACGTGACGTCATAGCATTGTTCATGACGTCATGTCACCATGACAAAGTGATATTTTGCCCAAGGGCATCATATAAAAAATGTGAACCCCGATATTTTCGCCCACGTTGGTAATAAGAATCTATATTCTAAGGACATATTGTGAGTGAGTGAGTAAGTGAGTGAGTGAGTGAGATTTCACTCCGCTATTACCAATATCCCAACCACATAACGGAGGGGAAACCAGAATTCCATTTCACGCCTTTATGAATTCGGAAACCAAAAACAAACTTCCATGCGGAACGAGTAAATACTACAACCACTAGACCAGTTTAAACCCGTTGGAATAGAATTAGACTTTATCCACAAAATCATCACTTTTATCGTATCCCCGCAATGAATGTAAAGATATGATGTAACTGATGTCTTACATTCATCTACATGCATTATCTAGATTATCCCTAGCTGAAACCACAAAGAAAAACCCGGGTTCGTTTGTATTTAAATCTTTGAAAACTCACAAACTCTCCAACTCCAAAGTATCCCGCTTGTGTATGCACTATGCACACAAAAGCTTCTTACCTGACACAAAAGTAACATTTATTGGCGTAAATGATTTAAAAGGATCGAGAAAATGACTGTTCCTGAAATCCTTTCTGAATTAAATACCAAAATGAGGAAACTAAATGACACGTCACGGGACGGCAAGTCATTTATTGAATTATACAGAAGGAAATTATTGATATAAGACTACGAACTTCCGACATATGTCCAATGCCGTGAACAGCATATCCTATTATCCTATCCCACGCTTTGTCCACGTACAATCTGGTCACATTTGTTGAACCACATGTCATGGGAATAGCGACTCACATTTGTTGAACCACATGTCATGGGAATAGCGAAGACAGTTGCCGCTGCAAACGTCATCGCTAGAGAATAATCAGTCTCGATGTCTGCCGAGAGAGATTCCATACAATATAAAACCAAAGTAGGGATAAATATTGGTATAGGTCACCGAAAACGAGAGATGTCACCAGGTGTCTATTGTGAGGATGCCCTGCTCTATGGGTAGCATCCGCCACTTACAGCATACACGAGAGCCTGTGGTTTTATTTTAAGGAAATTTAGGGGAGAAGTTCCACTTGTCAAAAAATGTGTGATTGGTTATGTATTAAGTTTTTACATTAGTTTGCCAGTAGAATGGTATTGGCATCAAAACCATGTAAGAATACTTGAAAGTGTGTCTTAAGCGACAATACACTTGGAAATGTCAAGGAAAACTTCCAATCGTGCTTAAACAACAATAAAAATGTTTACATTTTCAATGATCAGACCAATAATCGTGGAAAAAATATATTGGTACTGAAACAAATTTAAGAAAACATGAGCTTATGTCTATTATATCAGTAGTTGTTGTAAATGTCAAGGATAAGTTCCAGTCGTGCTTAGATTCGTAATTGTTCATACAATCCGTTATTGGAACACTTTCCTCTTGAACAGTGGCGTAAAAGATGCACATATTGAATAAGGTTAAAAATTAAAGAATAGTTTTCATTTTTGTCGCGTTTTTGTAGCTGTTTATAGAATCAAGTCGACCGACACGTGCATTTTGCTCAATAGTGCTGACAGTGGTAGTGCATGTACTGAATAGTGCTGACAGTGGTAGTGCATTTTGCTCAATAGTGGTGACAGTGGTAGTGCATTTTGCTGAATAGTGCTCTGAGTGGTAGTGCATTTTGTTGAATAGTGGTGACAGTGGTAGTGCATGCTGCTCAATAGTGGTGACAGTGGTAGTGCATGTAGCTCCCTTGTGGTGTCTGTGGTAGTGCATGCTGCTCAATAGTGGTGACAGTGGTAGTGCATGTAGCTCCCTTGTGGTGTCTGTGGTAGTGCATGATGCTCAATAGTGGTGACAGTGGTAGTACATGCTGCTCAATAGTGGTGACAGTGGTACTGCATGTAGCTCCCTTGTTGTGTCTGTGGTAGTGCATGATGCTCAATAGTGGTGACAGTGGTAGTGCATTTTGCTGAATAGTGCTCACAGTGGTAGTGCATTTTGCTCAATAGTGGTGACAGTGGTAGTGCATGTTGCTCAATAGTGGTGACAGTGGTAGTGCATTTTGCTCAATAGTGGTGTCAGTGGTAGTGCATGCTGCTCAATAGTGGTGACAGTGGTAGTGCATGTTGCTCAATAGTGGTGACAGTGGTAGTGCATGTTGCTCAATAGTGGTGACAGTGGTAGTGCATGCTGCTCAATAGTGGTGTCAGTGGTAGTGCATGTTGCTCAATAGTGGTGACAGTGGTAGTGCATGCTGCTCAATAGTGGTGACAGTGGTAGTGCATTTTGCTCAATAGTGGTGACAGTGGTAGTGCATGCTGCTCAATAGTGGTGACAGTGGTAGTGCATTTTGCTGAATAGTGCTCACAGCGGTAGTGCATTTTGCTCAATAGTGGTCACAGTGGTAGTGCATGTTGCTCAATAGTGGTGACAGTGGTAGTGCATTTTGCTCAATAGTGGTCACAGTGGTAGTGCATGTTGCTCAATAGTGGTGACAGTGGTAGTGCATGTAGCTCCCTTGTGGTGTCAGTGGTAGTGCATGCTGCTCAATAGTGGTGACAGTGGTAGTGCATTTTGCTCAATAATGGTGACAGTGGTAGTGCATGTTGCTCAATAGTGGTGACAGTGGTAGTGCATTTTGCTGAATAGTGCTCACAGCGGTAGTGCATTTTGCTCAATAGTGGTCACAGTGGTAGTGCATGTTGCTCAATAGTGGTGACAGTGGTAGTGCATGTAGCTCCCTTGTGGTGTCAGTGGTAGTGCATGCTGCTCAATAGTGGTGACAGTGGTACTGCATGTAGCTCAATAGTGGTGACAGTGGTAGTGCATGTTGCTCAATAGTGGTGTCAGTGGTAGTGCATGCTGCTCAATAGTGGTGACAGTGGTAGTGCATGTAGCTCCCTTGTGGTGTCAGTGGTAGTGCATGATGCTCAATAGTGGTGACAGTGGTAGTGCATGATGCTCAATAGTGGTGACAGTGGTAGTACATGTAGCTCCCTTGTGGTGTCAGTGGTAGTGCATGATGCTCAATAGTGGTGACAGTGGTAGTGCATGTTGCTCAATAGTGGTGACAGTGGTAGTGCATGCTGCTCAATAGTGGTGACAGTGGTAGTGCATGTTGCTCAATAGTGGTCTGAGTGGTAGTGCATGTAGCTCCCTTGTGGTGTCAGTGGTAGTGCATGCTGCTCAATAGTGGTCACAGTGGTAGTGCATGCTGCTCAATAGTGGTGACAGTGGTAGTGCATGCTGCTCAATAGTGGTGAGAGTGGTAGTGCATGATGCTCAATAGTGGTGACAGTGGTAGTGCATGTTGCTCAATAGTGGTGACAGTGGTAGTGCATGTAGCTCCCTTGTGGTGACAGTGGTAGTGCATGTTGCTCAATAGTGGTGACAGTGGTAGTGCATGATGCTCAATAGTGGTGACAGTGGTAGTGCATGATGCTCAATAGTGGTGACAGTGGTAGTGCATGATGCTCAATAGTGGTGACAGTGGTAGTGCATGCTGCTCAATAGTGGTCACAGTGGTAGTGGATTTTGCTCAATAGTGGTGACAGTGGTAGTGCATGATGCTCAATAGTGGTGACAGTGGTAGTGCATGATGCTCAATAGTGGTGACAGTGGTAGTGCATGCTGCTCAATAGTGGTCACGGTGGGGTTCTTATTGACTAGCACAGACTGTCGCTATCATTGTTGCTGACAAGCATATATAATAGATTTTGTTGTTGCTGACTAGCACTGTCTCTAGCTCTCATTGTTGCTGACAAGCATCTATAATGGGTCTTCTTGTTGCTGACTAGCATAGACTCTGGCTCTCATTGTTGCTGACAAGTATCGATAATGGATCTTGTTGTTGCTGACATGCATTGACTGTGGTTCTCATTGTTGCTTTGTATCATCGTTAGTGGCATCCACTGTTGCTGACTATTATCCATGATAGCTCTCATTGTTGCTGAGTATCATCGTTAGTGGCATCCACTGTTGCTGACTATTATTAATGATAGCTCTCATTATTAATGATAGCTCTCATTGATGCTGAGTGTTAAAGATGGCGGGGCTCATTCTTGCTTTATATCATGATGATAATTATGACGATTTATACGATAATTATGATGATGAATATATAGTAATATTTGTTTGCTTTATTTTATCTGGAAATGCAAGATAAATATTTCTTACACATCCAACAATTACTCATCATTTACAAATATGCACTTCAGAGTCGTAGTGCCAGCTGTGGATGTGCTGGTAGCGGAATGGAAATACGACATCAATCTTCGATTGTTGTTTTTGGTTTTTAGGTTATTGGGGTTTTCCTTTTTGTTTGGTTTTGGTTTTGGTTTTTTACGCCACACTCAGCAATATTCCAGCTATATGACGGCTGTCTGTACATAAACGAGTCTGGATCGTATAAGCCAGTGATCAACAGTATGAGCATCGATCTAAGCAATTGGAATACGATGACATGTGTTCAGTCAGCGAGCCTGACCACCCGTTACTCGCCTCTTACGACAAGCATGGGTAGCGGAAGACTAGTTAGAATTCTAATCCCGGATCTTCACGGGTCAAACTGTAGTTAGTATTAATAAGGAGCATTGAGTTCAACTCATAGGCTGCAAAAGAAATCTCTGCAGATCCCTAAAGTACTGAAAGCAAATTTCGTTTCAAAATCCTATTCTTAAAACATAAGAATTGATTTAATAATATAACTTATCATATTTGATATTTGATATGTAATTATAAGTGAGTAAATCATAAATCACTACTCGTGACGCATACATTCTTATTCGTCCAGATATTTCTCATTTCGAAAATTTGAATATTTAACACAGCATCGCTGGATATATTTCACCACCTTGGAAAAAGGATATTCCTCCGCGATGATCCAGACGAATATAGTTCGGCGGTGCATCATCTCCACTAAAGCTTGTAGATATGTTTCACACTGCAGGTGAGTCTTAAAATAGTTCACGTCTGGAGTAAGATTTTTACATGTCTGGAAATGCTTCCATTTATTCACGATGTCTCCTTCTCTGAAAATAGTGCTTGTTATCGTCTCCGTGTCCCAGCAAGCGACAATATGTGTATGTCTACATCGATGTATATATCACGGGGCTGGCGTGTGCCGAATACGTTCTGATTTATTGTAGTTATACGCTGTTTCGGAAACTTTCGTCAACCTTTCATCTTAAAACTTTGAAAAGATGAAAAAAAAATCCGAATTGACTTCGCGCATGAGACTTTAAACTAGAACCATCGCCCCCGTTCAACATGAGTAAGGCAACCATATATCGAGAGCTCGCGAGATTTAAATTATTAGGATTTTTCATAAAATGCATCGTAAGCCCCTCCCTTTATTCTAATTACGACCTACTTTTTCTAGTGACCCATTTACCCTTGAGTCGTCAAGGAAAGTAGTCCCAGTGTGAAGTCTGCACGTGACGTCATGGCAAGACTTGAATTTGCATGAATTACAATGGTTACAAAATTGCTGAGCAAGGGGATTTTGCTGAACCGCACAATGTGACAATCTGATAATTTCTGAATGAACTATGCCGCATACAACAAGGAGGTATGACAACCGAAACATTTTAAACAAACGAGGCTGTTGCATATATATGATCCAAAAAACAATTAAAGAAAGACAAGATTTAAGAGCATATTGTTTTTAAAGAATGTCGGGGTTTCTTATGGGAAAATGCCATCGTTTTCAACTGACGTATTCATCTTTTATTGTGTTCTTAGATTTAATTCCAAGGACTGCGAAATCTTAGTTAGTTTAAACTTCCAACAAATAAAATATAGTAAGCTAATGATTGTGTATTATTGATATGAAGATGACCAATCAAATGGCAAATTCTGTTGGTTGTATAATTCTACAACTACTAAAATTATTGTATTGATGAATTTAAATAAATTAAAGGAAATGCAATCCTTTTAATAAGTTAATAATGTGCTTCCCTTCTGTGAACGTTTTTAGTTGAGGTAAAAAAATGGAAGGCTTGGTAGCGTTGCCTATAAAAGACGCAACATAGAATAAAAAAACCTGTCTATTATGGTGTACTGATGGCATATGAATGACAATCGACACAGCAGTAGCTTAATAATGGTCTTATATACCAGAATGTTCGGGAGTATTATATTAAAATGACCGGTAAAAGTTAACTGACAATACGTTTATGGTCGATGACTGTTTGATGCAGACCAGATTTGACTGTTTGAGGCTTTATCAGAGAAATAAAATTTTATTGACGAATTGTTTATTCATTACAGCTATTATTACACATCTGTAATAATCTTGTACGATTTGAATATCAAGCAATTTCATTGAGCTATAAAATATGTAGCAACCTTTTTTACATCAGAAACAGAAAAAATGAAATGTAATAAAAATGAAAAAAATCTGTAGTGATAATCATAGGATACACACCTGTCAGTAATTTATCTAAATTGAGTGATTCATTAAAAAACTAACTTTTCTGATACGAACATTGGTAATGTAATATGAGGCCGTCACGCTTTGTGGTCATGTTATCAATAATATTAATAATTCACTCAGAGTTTCATCAGGTCAGTATCATAAACAATGCATAAACAACACCGGAGATGATATAAAAGATGAGAAGAAAAGTAATGCATTTTGAACATTGCCTCATACAAATGTAATTGAAGTATTAAGTATGTGGATTTGACTAACTCGCACTATTAAAGATTTTTCATGTAGTAGACCAAAGTTTTGTGTAATGCCACAAGACAAACAAATATGACATCTCTTTTTATATGTTTACATAAACTGTGTATTCTAAGAGTATTAGTAGCTGTAGCAGTATCAGCAGCAGTAGTAGTAGTAATAGTAGTAGCAGCAGCCGCAGTAGTAATAGTAGTAGTAGCAGTAGTAGAAGTAGTAGTAGCAGCAGCAGCCTCAGTAGTACTAGTAGTAGCAGCAGTAGTAGTAGTAGTAGTAGTAGCAGCAGCAGTAGTAGTAGTAGTAGTAGTAGTAGTAGTAGTACTAGTAGCTGCAGCAGGATCAGTAGGAGAAGGAGAAGCTGGAGCGACGCTTTACTCCATGGGGTGGTGGGGTAGCCTAGTGGTTAAAGCGTTCGCTCGTCACGCCGATGACCCGGGTTCGATTCCCCAGATGGGTACAATGTGTAAAGCCCACTTCTAGTGAATTGCTAGAATATTGCTAAAAGCGGCGTAAAACCATACTCACTCATTCACTCACTTTACCTCCTTGCATGACCCGGGTGCGTTTGAGAGTTGTGTTGAAATGCCCCTATATTGACCAGTGTATGTTTGTAAATATTATTTACTGTGTCCTTGCATTAACAGGGTTACGTTTAAGCTTTGTATTGAAATGTCCCTATATTGACCAGGGTATGTTTGTAAATATTATTTACTGTGCCCATATATTGACAGGGTTATGTTTAAGCTTTGTGTTGAAATGTCCTATATTGACCAGGGTGTGTTTCTAAATAGTATTTACTGTGTCCTTGCATTTACAGGGTTAAGTTTAAGCTTTGTATTGAAATGTCCCTATATTGACCAGGGGTATGTTTGAAATGTCCCTATAAAATTGTATATTTTACTGTGTACTGTATTGACAGGGTTAAGTTAAGGGTTTGCCCGAAATGTCCCCATATTGACAGGGGTAAATATTATTTACTGTGCCCATATATTGACAGGGTTATGTTTAAGCTTTGTGTTGAAATGTCCCTATATTGACCAGGGTATGTTTGTAAATATTATTTACTGTGTCCATGTATTGACAGGGTTAAGTTTAAGCTTTGTATTGAAATGTCCCTATATTGACCAGGGTATGTTTGTAAATATTATTTACTGTGCCCATATATTGACAGGGTTATGTTTAAGCTTTGTGTTGAAATGCCCCTATATTGACCAGGGTATGTTTCTAAATATTATTTACTGTGTCCTTGCATTAACAGGGTTAAGTTTAAGCTTTGTATTGAAATGTCCCTATATTGACCAGGGTATGTTTGTAAATATTATTTACTGTGCCCATATATTGAAAGGGTTATGTTTAAGCTTTGTGTTGAAATGTCCCATATTTACCAGGTTTGTATTGTTTGCCCATAAATAAGGGTTATTTACTGTGTCCATATATTGACAGGGCTATGTTTAATCTTTGTGTTGAAATGTCCCATATTTACCAGGGTATGTTTCTAAATAATATTTACTGTGTCAATATTGACAGGGTTATGTTTAGGCTTCGTGTTTAATTGTCCCTATATTGACCAGTGTATGTTTAGATGTTGGATTGAAATGACGAGATTATGTTTAGATTGGTTGGTTGGTATGTTGTTCAACGTGGCACTCAGCAATATTCCAGCTATATGGCGGAGGTCAGTGAATAACCGAGTCTGGACCACACAAACCAGTAATCTCAGCATGAGCATAGATCGAGATACGATGTTAGGTGATCTGTTGATGTATTATCATATTACCAGGTTATGTTTACCTATTCTGTTGATGTGTCATTATAATGACAAGTTGTACTGATTTGTCCTTGTATTTACAAAGGAATATTGGGAAGTCTCGCGTTAGAATTGAGAATGTGCAGGGAAGCTGTGTGTAGGGTACCTTATATTGCCCAGGGTATGTTTACCAGCTGTATTCCTTTGTGCTCATATTGACAGGGTTATGCTCAAAGGTACTGTTGATAACCGCTTGTATGGACCAGGGTATATTGGATTTGATATGAATGTGTCCTTATATTGACCACGCTATGTTTGGAGGGTAACGGGTTATTTCACCCCCAAACACGTTCACCCCAGGCTGTTTCACTCGGATTGTTTCACCCCCATACAGTTTCACCCCATTTACAGGTTGCTTCACCCCAGCAAATGATTATTATTATTATCAACTATAAAATTGTTTCAATTCAGGTTGTTTGAATAATTGTACCAGTTCATACTGACTGTATTAGATCGGGTGAAGTCCTACACAAGCACTACTGACAAGTAAATAGTCAGTTTATTGAATAATAACAATTTACAAATTAAATTTACTCGTTGGATATTTAAAAGGTATCAATTAAACATTATTTATCAATGGGTATTAAGTATATAAGAGCACTGTGTACTGACATGCAGACAGACAGACAGAGGCAGCTCAGGCACATCTCCAAACATGCAGTCGCCATGGCAGAAATGCAAGTGTAATGTCTAACTCAATGTTGACATATTTACATGTTTTAAGCGTCATGAGGTAAAGTGAGATCAGATGAGATATAAACTTAAGTCCTATATGCCATCTCAACACAGACACAGTAGCACTTAACTGATTGTTGTAAAAACATTGCATAATTAGGATTAACAGATTTTAGCATTAATGCCATTCTCCATGTATACTCAATTAGTTGGGTGAATCAACTCTTGATTAGGGGTGAAACAACCCCTAATATGGGATGAATTTACCTAGTTTGGAAATGGGATGAAACAACTCAGGTGAAACGACCCGAGTGAAACTATTTAGGGTGAAACGACCCGGAACCGTGTTGATACGTCTATGCAATACAGGATAAGCTGTGGTGATATAGTCTTAAATTCACCACAAGGAAACACTATATTTTTATGACAGTAATTATGAGTCACAATAGAATTGTGCTCCCGGATATTTTCCCGATCTGTTTCAGAAAGTAATGACAGAAATTGTAGTTATTCGAGCATTATCTGTTTCATTTGAATACGTCTATAATTACCTGGTGCATTATATATGCTTAAAGACAATCACAAGTATAAAATATGACAAAATGACATCAGGCATGTTATTAAATAAAGAATCATCAATTTTAGGAAGCATTTTTCTCAGATTTTCTTTCTTTTGGTAAACCTGTACCAGTGTGTAAATGACAAAAGAGCCTGAATGTCTTTGTTAAAATTGATGTCTAAATTCACCATAAATCTAAAAATTAAAATTTACATTCTACCAGACAATGTTTGTGTTCTCTGTTCCCTGCATAAGTTAAGCTGGAACGCATGTTTTGGTTTGGTTCCTGTAGAGGATTGTATGTCCTGAGTTGACGCATGGGTGTCGAGAATGATGTTTGAAGCGCGAACACATGGTATCATCACATTTTCGTTGTTACAGTACTATCACAAATACGTTTTGCTATAGTCGAAATAATACAGAAAATAAGGCATACTTTTATATAAGTGGTCACAGCCTCCAAACTGTGTCATACGGAACACCGCCAACTACCAACAAAGAAAATCAGAAGATTATAGAGTCTCTCCACCAATTTATTTGCAAGACTAAACGTTTCGATAAAACGGTCTAAACGAAATAATAAATAACAAAAAAGTATCTTAACAAAAAGAAATGAAACGCAACTGCGAGCGCGTTGTTAATTACAATTCTCAATGCACATAGGATGTTCCTTTTTTAGATTTTCATTTTGTCTATTTCATTCTATCTTTTGTCTAGTTCTTGTGTGTTCTGTTTGTGTTATATTTGTACTGGTGAGGTATTCACAAAAGCAAAGATTTGCTTGTTTACCAAACCAGATTCTTTCAGGAATAAAAATAAACCAAATAGTACAGCGGACATGAAGCAAAGAATTCATAAAATTATAGAGGTCAGTTTTGGGTATGTTTTCAAACATGCTAAGGATTTGATCCAAAATAATTTCTTTATATGACATATACTTTTCAACAATTATTGGCATTATTTCTCGTGTTTGCAACATTTATAAATCATTCACATTGTACATTCATCCTGACATGTATACTCTCCCTTCCATTGTATCCCGGAGCGGTATTCATCATATAAGCTTATGCTTGTTTACCAATCCGATTGCTTTCATTGGAAGTAAATGTTTACATCAAATGCTAAGGATAAAAAAACACATCATACTCCGTGGTCTGTGAAATATGTGGTTGTGTTGCACATACTTAAAAATAAATTTTAAACGTTATCGATAAAGGTAACCACACACGCGCGCACGCACACACACGCACACACACACACACACACACACACACACACACACGCATGCTTCCCATTTGTGTTTTGCTAAACTAAGATATGGATACATTTTATTTTATTTATTTATTTTTTTAATTCACTTCACTTGGATACACTTTGTATGAAACAAAAAAAAGATATGGATACATACACTGTCTGAATTCAGTTCGTCAAGTATTCGGGCATGTGGATAATCGAGATTCAAATATCTGATATCCTGTTTTGCAGTAAGCCTTGTATTTAAAAACAAACAAAAATGTTTTAATCAGCTCACTGTTGGTATTTTAAGCACACAACACATACCTGTTCATTTCCCCTTTGAATGTGATTGTATCATATCTGAGTTGACCGATATCCTGGCAATATAGACTTGTACAAGGAGAATTGATTCAAGCCAGTCATTACACATTAATGGTTTTGTTCCCACGAATGTTGTTCATACGACAAGAGATATTCCCCCAAACCATTCTTGGTTCTTTCAAATGCTTTTGGATTGAAACCAGAAATAATTTTCTGATTGATTAGTCATTGTAGATTTGTTTCATAGATTCGGTAGATGTAAGACCTCAACGGCAGACACAAACCAGTCTCGATTATATGTTCAACAGTTCATGCGTTTTGGGTCACTGGTTCCCTACATTCGTGTACTACAACTCTGGTACCATGGACTCCAATAGTGCTTGTAGTTTTGTTCTTGAAATATTCATTCCATTGTTTCTACTTTAACTGTAAACTTAAACATGTTACGTTATAACTTGCCACGGATGTTTATAGTATTTATCATGGTTGTGACTATTCACCAAGATTGTAACTATTCACCATGGGTATAACCATTCATTATGGTTGTCACTATTCAAATGGTTATAACTGTTCACCATGATTACAACTATTTACCATGGTCATACCTATTCACCATGGTAGAGCTATTCACCATGATATAACTATTCACCATAGTGGTTGTAACTATTCACCATAGTATAACTATTCACCATGGATATAACTATCCATCATGGTTGTAACTATTCACCATAGTAGAGCTATTCACCATGATATAACTATCCATCATGGTTGTAACTATTCACCATAGTAGAGCAATTCACCTTGATATAACTATTCACCATAGTAGAGCTATTCACCATGTTGTAACTATTCACCATGATATAACTATCCATCGTGGTTGTAACTATTCACCATAGTAGAGCTATTCACCATGATATAACTATTCACCATAGTAGAGTTATTCACCATGGTTGTAACTATTCACCATGATATAACTATCCATCATGGTTGTAACTATTCACCATAGTAGAGCTATTCACCATGATATAACTATTCACCATGGATATAAGTGGGTATAACTATTCATTATGGTTGTGACTATTCATCATGGATGTAATTGTTCACCATAGTAGACCTATTCATCATGATATAACTATTCACCATAACTATTCATTATGGTTGTGACTATTCATCATGGTTGTAACTATTCACCATAGTAGAGCTATTCACCATGATATAACTATTCACCATAGTAGAGCTATTCACCATGGTTGTAACTATTCACCATGATATAACTATCCATCATGGTTGTAACTATTCACCATAGTAGAGCTATTCACCATGATATAACTATTCACCATGGATATAACTATCCATCGTGGTTGTAACTATTCACCATAATAGAGCTATTCACCTTGATATAACTATTCACCATAGTAGAGTTATTCACCATGTTGTAACTATTCACCATGATATAACTATCCATCATGGTTGTAACAATTCACCATAGTAGAGCTATTCACCATGATATAACTATTCACCATGGATATAAGTGGGTATAACTATTCATTATGGTTGTGACTATTCATCATGGATGTAATTGTTCACCATAGTAGACCTATTCACCATGATATAACTATTCACCATAACTATTCATTATGGTTGTGACTATT